>NC_051081.1:44504966-45104966 GCF_004664715.2 Peromyscus leucopus
TGTGCCGAAATGCTACCAATTGTCCAAGCTCCAGTTCAGAGGCCAAAAAAAAAAAAAAGGATAAATAATAACTTTAAAACAACAGCATTCATAATGTAGTAATAAAAGTTGTAGAACAATAATTTGTATTGCTTACTATGTGTAAAAATAATATGGGAGTAATAATAACTTTAACATGAAGTTAGAAAGTAATATTTGAAAAAGGTGAGGGTGTAAAAGTATCCTTAGGTGCAGGAAATGTGTTCTGGGTAGGCAGGCGATATATCTGAGGATCAACAAGGAAACAATAGAGCCCCCCCCCCCCAAGGAAAAAAAAGGGAAAGTTAGGATGATTTCCGAGAATCTTGAGGAAGCATGACCCTTTTAGTATGAGCAAAGGAGCCCTACTAGACAGCCTGGACTGGAAGAGGGTCATGATGGCATCTTGGTGTTAGTATGGCTCTGGCTGTTGTATGAAGAGCACACCACCGGGGGATAGAGATGGGACTGCAGAGGTCTGTCTGATGAGTGGATATTCTAGCTAGAATCAGGGTATGGAATTTCCAGAATGATTGGATGTGGGTCATGAAATAAGTAGGCTAGATGACTCAGTGTTTGTCCTGAGATCCTGGATGTCTGGAATTGCTATTAGCTGAAATGAGCACTTCCCTGGATGAAGAGCTTAGGAGGAAGGTTAAAGAGTTGTAGGCATTAGAGCTAGAGTTACACATCTGAGTGTAGCTTCCACATAGACTGTTGGCTGTGACAGACAAGGGGCACGTCAAAGCTGGAAGTATAAATTTGGAATTTATCAAAATATAGATGGTAGTTAAAGCCTCCAAAACTAAGCCACGTCCTGGCGGAGCACACAAAGGCTGGAAGTTCCAGAGAATGCCGTCATTCAGAATTTGGAAAAAAAAATAGGAGTCAGCTGACCCCAGTAGACTGAGGAGGAGCAGCCATTGGCTACTGGACAATAAGAGACTTGGGTCCCTTAGAGACCAAGGAGATAAAGACCTTGGAGAAAGGGTGGTGAGTCTCGGACTGGTGGTACTGTGGGCTTAGGAAAGATGAAGTCCAAGAGCTGACTTTTCCTTTTAGTCTCCTGGAGCTCACCACCTTCTCCACTGTGACCCCTTCTTGCCTCCTCTGCCTGCGAATGTGACTTCGGTTCATGTTGCTGTGCCTCCCCCAGTCCCACAGACTCTCACTCACTCACTCACTCACTCACTCACTCACTCACTCACAGCTGATGTGCATGCTAAGTGCCTCTAGGGTATCAAAAAGAGTACTCGCTAGAGTGAGCACACAGATATAAACTAGTTATCCTCCACCCTTGGGTATCTTACAGTCTAGGGCAGTGGTTCTCAACCTGCCTAATGCTGCCACTCCTGAATACAGTGCCTCATTGGTGCTGACCTCCAACCATAAGATTCTCTCATTGCTACTTCAGAACTGTAACTTTGCTGCTGTTATAAATCCTAATGTAAAAAGCTGATATGCAACCCTGGGAGGTGTTGACCCACAGCTTGAGAACCACTGGTCTCGGGAGAACAATAAGGTGAATAGAATCCATGGCAGCCGAAAATGAAAGGGACTGAGACAACAAAATTGTAAGAGCTCAAAGGGAAAGACGTTTTCCCTGGAGGTCAAGATCTAGTCCGTGGCTGATGTGGCCTGAGTTTCATCTTGAAGGCTGAGTAGCATTGGGAACTGAGGAAGTAGAGCGGAATGAGGAATGTTTGATGTAGAGGGAAGTTGTGACCAAAAGCATTCAGATGGGAGTTGCCAGAGGGTTCCATTGCTCCAGGAGCAGATTCTGGAGAGGAGAACCAGGATTGGAGGAGGAGACTAGAATTTTCATCAGGGATGGAATGAGAAGACCCTTGAAAATGGGAGGCTGGGCTGTATTTCCATTCAGTCAGGGCATCATTGTTGAACCATGGAGAGATGCTATAAAGGTAATAGAGTAGTATTTGTTCCTTCTTAAAACCTCAGAAAAACAATGGGAAAAAAATTTCTCACCCAAAAGGTGACATTTTAGATGAGGGTGTGAAAATTCCTTATCTAGGGGAAATAATATGTTCCAGGAAGAGAGAGGGGTCCATGTGACTGATAGATTCGAGGAATCCAGAGAACAAAAGGTGAGCAGAGGGTAACTTCAGAGAGCTCTTGGGGAAGAGGACTGTCTCTCCTAAGTTTGGACCAGAGGACGGTCACAGTGGCATCTAAATATTAGTCATGCTACTCTGGCTGCCTTAGGAGACGTAGGTCACTGGGCAACCAGAATGGAAGGATGCCCTGAATCAGGGCTGGGGACAAGTGTGTGTGTGTGTGTGTGTGTGTGTGTGTGTGAGAGAGAGAGAGAGAGAGAGAGAGAGAGAGAGAGAGAGAGAGAGAGAGAGAGAGAGAGAGAGAGAGAGAGAGAGAGAGGATTCTGCACATCACAGAACCATGAGGTGGAGCCAGGGCTCTGAGACTCCCCGAGAAGCCACCAAACCTTCTGAATGCTGTATACATGTCCTCTGCCACCACACACGCTCCTCATGGCCTCCCTGGCTTCTCCCCAGCCTGCCCTGCAAGTTCCATCTCCTTAATGACAGGAAGCCTGTTTATTTGGGGGGACCTCTGTGATTAACACCGTTCCACTATTAAAGAAACAAAAGAGCCCTGTGACTGTGGACTCTTCACCTGGACTCCGCCCACTTTAACAAGGCAGTCCTGGAGCCTGAGAGGCTGGGCCATCTTGATCCCATCAGGCCTGAACTCTCTGGGGTTCTCTCACACCTGCCCGGATCAAGTGCAGGCAGGGAAGGGTCGGGAATTCTTGAGCAAAAGCACCTCCTGAGACCCAGGGAGGGCCACCCCGCAGCACCCCCAACCAACCAGCAGGGCCGTTCCGACATGGACGGCTAACCAACCAGATGGGGCTCTCGACTCTGCCTCTGCAACTCAGCCCAGGCAACCTGCCTGCTCATTCCTGCCCCGAAAACCAGCCCCAGGAGATGGGCCATTGTGCCAGAGAATGGACGGACCCCTCCTCGCTCAGTGCCCTGGATTCTCTCTGTCCTTGGCCAGCCGGGAATACTGGGACATGGTGGGTCATGGCTCATAAGGGCATCATCAAGGATTTCTGCAGGTTGGAACCCCAGCATTGCTGCGGGGGCGGGGGGTGGGGGGTGGTGGAGGGTCTGGCCCGCAGCCAACCCCCAGCATCCCCATTCCTGTGGCAGCTCAGGGAAAGAGCCCTCTGTGGCAGGCAGGCAGGCAGGCAGGCAGGCTGGCTTCCTCCTGAATCTGCCCATAAAAGGATAAAAGTGCTGTTATCTGGTCGGCATTGGGTAGGATGGCTAATAATACATTTTTCAAAAGTGTGGATCTTTCCCTCTTTTTTTGTAAAGATGTGTGCCTGTGTGTGTGTGTGTGTGTGTGTGTGTGTGTGTGTGAGTGTGAGGGGGGTGCCTGCTATCACACAGTGTGCGGTCTGTATGTGCTAACAGATGGATCCAGCCTCATCTTTTATCCGGTGTTACAGAAGATAAAACTGAAACTGAGTGTCTGGCTGCCTCTTCGATTTAAAGGAGGAGGGGAAAAAAAAAAACTAAAATAAAATAAAAATGCTTTTCAAGGGAAGCCCTTATGCTACAAAAGAGTGATCCAAAATCTCATCTGGCTTCGCTTGAACAGCAAAAAACACAGCAGAACCATTTCAAAGTGGCTTTTTTCCCCCTCCCCCCTTCTCGACTGCTCCAAAATATATGATCTCTTGTCAGAAGTAGGCCAAGCTTGAAGGCGATCATGAATTATATATCAAGGGACATCATTACCCAGGAGCCTTGAACAAATGCCCCATGGTTTAAATTTTACAGATTTTTTTTCCCCATCTAGGAGCAGCAATTTTTGCCTGAGATGGACTCAGAAAGTGTTTTTACAAAATGCACAATGAGGCGTTATGCTAATCAAGGTGATTGGGCAATGGCTGGGAACCACTTCTTTCGGAAAGAAGGCTTTTATCCCCCCCTCATCCCCCCCCCCCTCCACACTGCCTGCACTCCAGGTACTTAGGCCAGGGCCCTCCACTTGTCTTGCCTTTATTTCCGCCGGAGTCAAAGAAATCCAGAACGCTGCTGGCTGATTGAGAGAGGGAAGCTGGGATCAGCTGGGTATTCTGGGCCCATCCTTTGCAGCAAAAGCTCCGACATTTCATTTGAATGTCAAATATGCTTCACCCACCTACTTATTCACTAAGATTCAAAAAGGCTTTGTGAGAAGCCTCTTTCCACCTGAAACTGGAAACGCTCATTTGGGTAAATAAGAAAAGGAGGATTTGGGGATGTTGGTGTTTTGCTGCTTCTTCTTTTTTTTTCTTTCTGTGCGTGCATCAGAGAATTAGCCCCGAATACATGTGTAAGAAGTAGTTGTAGGACACCACACTTCTAGACGGAAACTTCGGATATTGTGGGTTACCTACAGGCTTGTATAACTGGATGTGGCGGGGTCGGGGGGTATCCTGAAAAAACTCAGAGACTGTGAATGATTTATGAATCTGCAACAACCCAAAATGAAGCCAGAGTCAGAAGAATCATGCATATAAGGTGTTTCTGTTGGCGCGAGCCTGCGTCACACTATGAGACGTCGTTGCATCCTTGGCTTTGAGCATGGGCAGCCATGAGGTGCCAAGGAAAGCCCGCCTGAAACCTGTGCGCTCAGATTGGAATGCCATTGTTTTTGCTGTCCATGAAAAGTGTTCTCCTCATATAAAAACAAGGTTTAATTATGAAAAACGAAGACCTTTAATATTTTCCTACCATTGTTTCTTAGCTTGTATCAAATTAGTATCACTTTGGATTGGATTGTTTTAAAACAAATAGGCATATCCATCTTTCTAGTATGTACATTTGCTTTCATCTTTAATACATGATAAGACTTAATATATAATAAGATTATATATATATATAAATCAAAGACTTGCTTTTTAAGTTATTTTTTTATGATGTATTATTGGTAAATGTTTGATTTGTGTAATTGTTGGATATACTTATGTACCTGGAGTCACATGGTGAAGGGGCTGTGAGTGGAAAAAGCCTTAGAGTCCCTGATCTAGACAGAGCCATAGCTACAGGAGTGGCCACCTCTGCTCTGGGAACCAGGGTCTCTTTCCAGTGTGGTTTTCTCTCTGTCTCTCTCTGTGTGCGTGCATACGTGCATGCGTGCATGCATGCATGCGCATGTGCGCGCGCGCGCACGCGCGCGCGTGTGTGTGTGTGTGTGTGTGTGTGTGTGTGTGTGTGTGTGTATGTGTGTTATATGCTCATTCACATGAATGTATATATGGAGGCCCGAGAAGGACATCAGGAGCCTATCACTCTCCACCTTAATTTTTTGAGCCAGGGTCTCTCAATGATCCACCATTGAAACTTACCATTGAAGCATGAGCCTAATTAATCTTATCAATAAAAACCAGGAGTCAGATATTGGGGTAAAAGCTGAAAGATCAGAGAAGGAAAGGAGCAGCCACAGTTACTTCTTACCTCTCCGAATCCTCCGACCAAAAGGGCTGAGATCTGTCTGCACCTGCCTTATCACTTCCTGTCTCAGCCCTGGCTTGTCACTTCCTGTCTTCTCTCTGTATGGACCTCCAGATCTCTATGGTTAACTAGTGACTAGCTCTACTCTCTGATCTCCAGGCAAGCTTTATTTGTGAGAACACAAACAAAATATCACACACAACACACCCTTCAGCTTGACTGTCTGGATTAGGAGTTCCTGGGACATAGGGGATATGGAAGGTACATGATGCCTTCCCATTTTAGAGATGTAACTATTGCTAGAGCAGGGATGCGGATATTAACAATATAGAATATGTACATGAAGCAAGCCAGGAAGACTTGTCCCATCTAGTCTAAGGAAAGTAAAGCCCTGTATCAGAGAGTGTAGATTCCTCGGGATCTTCCAGGGCCCTGTGGTCTCAATGCCTGTGCCATGTTGCAGCCCTGACCTCCCACGTCTACCCCCATCATTTTCTCCTACTCCCGTGAGTTCCGTTATTTGTATTCATTGCTAAAACTGAAAAAAGTTAAATCACGTCTATGGGGGCGGGGGCAGGAGGTGTGTGTGCGTGCGTGTAGCTGCCCTTGGAGAACGAAGGTGTTGGATCTCCCCAGCCCTGGAATTTGAGTGGCGTGGCTCTTAACCACTGAGCCACGGCTCCAGCCCACTTCTGTTCATTTTTATTGTTATTTACCTGGGTGTCTTCCTCACATCCCTCATCAGCCTGGCTAAAGGCTGTGTGGCTCTGCTTAGGTATCTCCAAGACTCCTTTCCTAGCTAGAGACTTGCCACCATGCAGGTGGAGTCCCGTGCACATCACTGTGCCTCCCGCTGGCTCTGCACCCCACCATGGTGGCTGCTACTCTGTATTTAACTCTCAGGCCATGTATTCTTTTCTGGTAGCCTATCAGCTATTAGCAAAAGGTGGGGTTGCCACATTTTGTTCTCAGAATCTTCCTACCAGAGATGGAAGAAGCATGGGAAGTTAGAGTCTAAAGGTGTGTGGTCTCAGTGAGATCCATCCTCCTAAGCCCCGGGTCTCTGTCTAGACATTTCCCAGAGAGACTCCACGCACTAGTGGGATTCCATGATTACCTTACGTGGCTGTACCCAGAACTGAAGATAAGATCATCGTCAGCACCTTGTGTATCACCCATGACCCTGGTTCTCACTGCCATGCTCAGCTGACATCCTGAAGGAGCCTCCTTCCAGAGTCCATGGCTTGTAGTCTGCACCAAGTTAACGCGATCCCTGGTGAGGAAGGTTGTCCTGCTAGGAGCATGAACCCAGGATTCTGACTCAGACACCCTCTGCCACTGACAGGCTATATGCTTTCTGATATTTGCCTGTTGGCTCTGGGTCTTCCTCGTCTCTGCATTAATAAAAGGAAACCAAAAGACGCTGTGAGAAGCTCCTTTGATAAGGAGACATTATTTTATAAAAAGTCCACATAGATATGGGCCAACACGAGGATGAAGACATCACAGCTTCCATGTGAGTAAACCGTGGTATTATCAACACACAGCCAAGTGATTCTCGATGGGACCCATTGTCTTAGTTCAGGATGCTGGAACAGAGAGCATAGACCTGCTGTGGGATGTCCTGTATGTTGTGAAAATATGTTGCTGTGATTGATTGATAAATAAAACACTGATTGGCCAGTAGCTAGGCAGGAAGTATAGGATAGGCGGGACAAACAGAGAAGAGAGGCTGGGAGGTGGAAGCCGGGGAGAGGAGGCGTGGGATGGCAGCCTGCCATCCAGGGAGCAACATGTAAAGGCAACAGGTAAAGCCACGGGACACGTGGCGACATATAGATTAACAGAAATGGGCTGAGTTAAGTGTAAGAGCTCGTCAGTGGTGGGCCTGAGCTAATGGCCCAGTGGTAGGGCCCAGCAGTTTAATTAATGTAAGCTTCTGGGTGTTATTTTATAAATGGTTGCCGGGTCTGTGGTGCTGGGCAGGCCTGGAGAAAACTCCAGCTACATAGACCCATGGCTTAAACAACAGAAATGTCCTCTTCATGGTTCTGGGAACTAAAGAGTTCAAGATCAAGGGGCTGCCAGATCTGGTGTCTGGTGAGGATCCGCTTCATGTTCAGAGGGCGACTTTCTAACTGTGTGCCCATATGAGGGATGGGAGCGCAGCCCTCAGAGCCACCCAGCCACAGAGCTCCAGCCTTGTGGCCTGGTTCCTCCTAAGGCCTTGCCACCACCGTACATAGCATTGGGAATTTAGTGTTGAACACATTGAGGAGATCCCATCATTTAGTGCCTAGCATTTGTTCTTGTGTTTACATATTACAACTTTAAATTTAAAAAAAAAAAAAGAGTCATTTAGGCCTGAGCAGTCAAATCATTGAAAATTGAAATCCGTTTACTGTCTGGCCAGGCCAGTATATGTATTTCTCTTAGCCTGGCTGGAATAAGACCCACCTTGCTGGAATGTGAACTTGAAGGAGGAATGAGAGACAGCGGATTGGGAGGAGCCACACCGAGTCTTTAGACGTGGTGGTTGGAAACTACTCTCCCTGAAGCTATCCCAGCTCCATTCTGTGGCCCCAAGTCCTACCTGGGTTATAGCCGGCTTATTCTGAGCTGCAGAGAAACCAGAGGGAGTTGAGGGAGGGAAGGAGGGAGGGAGTGTAGAGAATTTAAAAGCCACTCTCTCTGGCAAGCTGTGGTAATCAGTGTGGAAAGTGCTAAAGCCTGTGTTTATCTTAAGAGCCAGTGAGGAAGGCAGCCAAGGCTGCCGGCCTGGGGCATCTGCTGCCTCTCCCACCCCCACCTTAACCAAGCCATGGGCCTCCGGCCTCTGTCCACAAGGAAAAGGGAGGGACGGGTACTTGCTCAGGTGCCTTTCAGCTCTAGCATTCAGGAAGTGTGTTTTATAGCGGAGCCAGCTGTCACTCATAGACCAGGAAGGGCAAAATTATCTTCATTACTCCGCTCCCAGTTCTGGTGCCTGCAAAGCCACCGGGGTCCTGCCACGTCTAGAATTAGCTCTGAGCCCGTGGGCTTCTAATTAAAGGGCTGTGTGAGTCGTCGGATGGTTTGGCTTGGCCTTACATCTTCAGGGAGACACGGAGGGAGGTCCTGGTCTGTCATCTTCCCCTTTAGAAATCGACTGCCTCACCGGGCGGTGGGAGGATGTGGATGAGGAGTCTCCAGGAGACTTCCAGGAAGGGCCTGTGGCTACGCTTCTCCCCCCAGCTCTGCAGACACCAGGCCCCGGGAGGCTCTACGAAGGTAGGTATGCAGCCTGCTGTTGGTCTTTTCCTTGTGAGGGCCCGAGTTGAGCCAAGCCCCATGGGATTCTCTTGTGGTTCCCTGGGCTCACCACAGCTTGTTAGTGTTTCTTAACCCAACACTGTGTTCCTCTTTGGGTAGTTTGTGCTAAATGCATTTTCAATCCTCAGTGGGTCCGGGCAATGAAAGGATTGTCTTTGAAAAAGTGGTTTTGAGTGTGTTGAAAGGAAGGCAGCCTGCTGCGTGTCTCTGACAATTGCCTCCCCAGAGGTCTGCTGGGAAACCTTATCTTCCCAGATATCTCAGCTCCTGTTTGAAAGGGACTTAAATAAAATTGCCTTTCTGACCAAAGCTGACAAGGTCAGCAGGGTGGTGATTATTTATCTAAGCTGGGTCTCTTAGGCTGCCACTTTACAACCACCCTTCCCAACACCTTCCAGAGGAAGAGAAGTCTGATCTCTCACAGGGTGTCACTGTGGGGGTTATACACATCCTGGAGGGTTGTTCAGTGCGAGAGTGTGTATCATGACTCGATGAGACCCACTCGCCCTTCCCATGAGTATCTGTGGTGTGCCCAGCACTGTGGTTATGGTGAGAGCTCTGTCTCCCATTAGCATTCTCCATCCCTGGCATGCATCAGGGTACTGTCCCTTTGGCTAACCTTCCAGGGCTCCTGCCAAGAAACCTGGAGGCTTTATTTTCATCCTAGAGGCTAACGCATGTGCAGACCTGCTGTAGCTCCTAAGCGTGGATATCTTCACACTGAGATCCCTCAGCGTGGTGGTTCGAATGAGAAATAGCCCCCCTGTAGGCTTACATATTTCAAGATCTGGTGCTTGGGTTGATGTTTGGAAAGCTTACAGAACTGAGAGAGCCTTGCTGGAGGAAGTGTGTCACTGGGGCCGGGCCCTGAGGGTGTATGGCCTCGCTTACTGTTTGTTCCCTGCTTTCTGAGTGTGGCTGGAGATGGGATTTCTTGGTTTCCTGCTCGGGCGGGCTGCCCGTGGCAATGCTTTTCCCACCTTTTTAGATGCTAATCCCTCTGGAACTGTAAGGCAAAATCAATTCTTCCCTAAGTCACCTTGGGCCGTGGAGGTGCTAGTGTAGCAACACAATATGTTCCTAATGTACTCAGCCTGAGCATTGCCGACATTCGGTGCAAAAATATGCCTTTTGTTGTAGGGTATTTAGCAGTTCCGTAGCCAGTAGCACCACACACACACTTTGATTCTGATGAAATATGTCCGTGAACATTGACAAATGCCTGGTCTGTATTTACTGTTCCCGAAGAAACCTTCTACTCTTTTCCACAAAGGAAACGGATGGCCGGGAGAAGTGTGGGCATTTCCAACAGTTCATTGGGGACAGATGTAGCCACAGTTGAAATGGCTTTGTGTTCAGGCTGGAGAGATGGCTTAGTGGTTAAGTGCACTTGTTAAGAACGCGGGTTCGGTTCCCAGCCCCCACGTGGTGGCTATCAACTGTCTCTAACTCTAGGTCCAGAGGATCCAAGGCTGTCTGTCTTCCTGCCTCCAGAGAGAGGCACACGGCACATTCATGATGCACAGATATACATGCAGGCAAAACAGCCATGCATATAAAAAAAAAAAAAAAAAAAAAAAAAACTTAACAGCAAAAATGGAGATTAAGACATAGCCTCTTGTCTCATGAACCCATTCTGCACTGTGGGAGTCAATGTTTAATTCTGTGGGATAAGGAAAATAAAATTGATTAGGGCATATGTCCATTTCTATGATGTGAACACTCCTAATCATGGCTGTCTGCTTTCAAGGTGCTTCTGTGGCCTCCTTGAGCATGAAGTTGGGAAGAGATAAAATTGACTTTGGTGAACTGGTACTAGAGTTTCAGACAACAAGCCATGGAGTTGTATATGTTTTTCGGTATAGTGACCAGCACGGTGCTCCTCGTTCCGTACCTGGTCCTTCTATCCCCAAGACAGGCTGCTCACTACCACGATGCTCTGTGGAGGAAGCTGTAGCCCCTCATGGATTTTTGATACGTATGAAACAGTGAGGCTGGGCCATTCTTTGCCTGTGAAGCGACTGTTTCATTCCAGTCCTTGTACTTAAGGAGTTTCAGAAGCAGTATGCTCACTCTAATCTTGGAGCAGAAGCCTCAGAATGTTCACCCCAGGGCGCCATCTCCTAGAAAGAATGCACTTCTGGCTGGGGACTTGAATGCTGTTTCCAGTAGTCAATACGCTGAGTGTAAGGTGCTTGGGAGGGACCACGTGGGATCTGTGACGAGAAAGATAGCAACCCCCTTTGCTATGGTTATAAAGTGAACTCTCGTGCCTCAACTGCAGGTGCCTCTTGCCCCCTGGTTCCTTGGTGGTTGGTTGTCATGGAAAGGTAAGCTAACTGACCCTGAGGACATAGCAGGTTTTAGCTTTTTCACCAGGGCCGTGGCTCAGTAAGCACCTCTGTGCTTTGTTACTTAGGAGAGTGAGAAGAATCACAGTTGGCCATCTAGAAGTGGGTGGTTCCTCTTGTCTTCGATGTCAAGCAAGCCCTTGTGTGACCTTTGGGGGCAGCCCGTGACTGCAATGTGGATCGCATCAGGGAGGAGATAGGTGCCCTGTGCATTGGGACTTTATCCTGAAGGTGGCGGGTGGTCCTTGAAAAGGGTCTAAGTCAGGAAGACACAGCACCCCATGTGTGCTTTACAAGTTCCCTTAGCAGGGTCACAGCCCAAGAGGGATGAAACTTGTCATGAGCTTGGAGGGATGGTCCAGCTGAAAACTGATGAGACGGTCATGAGCACTAAATGCCAAGAGGTCAAAAGGGTAGAGATCAGTGTGAGCTGCAGTATCTATCAGTGGGAATCAGAAAAGACTTCCTGGAGGAAGTGACGGCTGCTGGCCTTCAAATATGACATAAAAGGCAGAGGGAGCATTTAGCCCGAGAGAGAACACAAAGCCTTGGTGATCACCTTTGGGTTAAGCTGGCTGTTCATATGAGTCACAATCAGTCCGGGCTCATTTATGGAGGGATGTGAACAGTTGGCTGAGGAACATGGATTCAGCTTGAAGATGATGGGTCTAGAGGAATTGTTAGGAATGGAAGGTGGGTTTGGTTCTTGTCACATTCTCTGAAGACTGTACACCTGTCTCTTCTCCCCTGATCTCTTTGCTTCCTCTTTCTTTCTCCCCATGGCAAGGTGTGAAGAGCCAAGGGTCCTGATATGGCAGGATCTTGTTCCCTGTTCTTCAGGGACAGAATAATCCCTTGGCTTCTTGGCCTGAGTGAAGTCCTGGATGCCGATCACATGACTTGGGATTTTCCTCACAGCAGGAAGCCCAGGCCCCAGAGCAGCTGTGTTTTTGTCTAGAGCAAGAGCCAGTTTTGTCTGGGTGGCCAGGGCTGACTCTGGCTCCCAGCTGTCATGGGTAGGTGAATCCTCTCTCCAATCTGCCCCTTAATCAGGAGCGGATGCGGTGGGGTCCGATTTCCCTGGTGTCTCCTTTGTGGCAAGACCACACCGCCTCACCTGCCTGGACCCTAACCTGGACCTGTGCTGTAGGAGAGATCTACACAAAGCACCGGACCCGGCTTCCAGATGCCATCCTTTGTGATGGCACCGAGGCCAGGACCCTCGCCAGTTCCAGCGTGGCTTATGGGACTCAGGTGGTGTTTGCTATGTTAGAGCCCTGTAGCTTTGGGTTCCTGAGTGCCAGAGCCTCTGAAGACAGGCTTGGAGCTTGGAGTCCTCTGGTCTAGCTGGACCTTTAATGGCAAATGCCCCTCACGACACAGCTTTCACCTTGTGCTCCATGCAACACCGCCGTGTGCCTTTTCTGACTTTCCTGTGCTTGATGGTGGCGCTGCCTTCAGTCTCCTAAAACCTTTATTTACACCAGATGGCCCAAGGTAGCTTTGTCTCAATAGTTTGGGCCAAGCCCGTTGGCTGAAGTTCAAGTGGTCACTTTGTAAATACTCTAATAACCCTGGGACGGAGCTAGTTCTATTGTAGAAAAAGGCCAACGAGACTGAAATAATACATGTTTCCATGGAGTTCAGATTGATGTCTACCACTGTCCCACCTGCAGCTCTGGCCACAGCTGTGCCCTACCTGTACTGCGTACAGTAGCTTCTCTGTTACCCTTACGTCCTCCTCGGAGTCACTGAATGCTCATGGCCCTCAATAAAGTTGCATTTAAGAAATTAAGACATCCGCACTCCTCTTTTGTACCGACCTCTTGACCAGTCACAATACAGAGGGGTAGGATGCTGACTCTCCTAGTAAGAATTGGGCATCCTGGGGCTAGAGAGATGGCTCAGAGGTTAAGAACACTGGCTGTTCTTCCAGAGGTCCTGAGTTCAATTCCCAGCGCCCTTACGGTGGCTCATGACCATCTGTAATGAGATCTGGCTCCCTCTTCTGGCCTGCAGGGAGGGATACATGCAAACAGAACACTGTATACATAATAAATAAATAAATCTTAAAAAAAAAAAAAAAGAAGAAGAATTGGGCATCCCATGATGGGTGTCCAGTATGAACCACAGATGGCTGTGACTTTTGGAAAAGAAGACTCATTTGATCTTCAAAGTTGCCCAAAGAGGCTTGCCGGAATGTCATTGCTATGTGAACTGCATTCAGCGGGGTTTTATTTTCATGTCAGAAAATAATGGCTAAGGACTGCCCAGTCGAGGCCAAGTTCAGGGATAGACCCAAGTCTCTGGTGGTATAATCAAATCATCATCCTGGCTTGTGTGTCCAGGAAAGAGTCAAGCACAGATTGTTCTAGACTGTTCCCTTCTGTCTTACTGCTTTACTTTCCCTGTGGAGACGGGATAGGATGTCAACGCTTGGCATCTCTGGCTGACTTAAGTTGTGCCCCTTACTGTTTCGCAGGGGTGACACAGCTGGACTTGCTTCCCCAGGGAGAGAAGAGGCAGGCAAAAACGCCTGGTGCCTGGCACTTAATTGCCTTATTACTCAGAGCTGTCAGAGGAGGAAGCCAACTGTCTGGCATGTGCCTCCTTTTCCCCTTTAAAGAGCCCTCTAAAAACTGTCTCCAGATAAAGGATTCATCCTGGGCTTTTGTTCAGGGAATGCGTTGTGGCCTCACTGAAAGGCTGAGTGGAGATTTCTGAAGGCTCCAGCCTCTACGACAGGGGCATTCACTTTCATGGCGGTATAGACGCGACAAAGATCACAGGCCACCTGTGAGCCTGAGTGTAGACATGCGGTTCTTATTCTTTTTCCGCTACCATAGGCCTCTAGCAGCTCCTTCACCTGAGACCTGGACTACCAACCACGAGCAACACCTGGATCGGCCTCCTCTTGACAGAGCCCAGAGCCGGGTTCCAGATGCACACTTCCCTTTTCCAACGTTAACTCGGAATGCCAGTCTCAGCCTCAGTTGCTCCCATCTGTGTGGTGTGGTGGTGTGGGATGACAGATGTGCCACTATGGCCAGAAAGGCTGATCTGAGTCTCGGGAAAGGACCCAGAGAAATAGTCATGAGGTTCCCACCACAGAGCGCTGGTGACAGGTGATGACTTGTGGTAAACAGGACAGACATCTCCTCTGAATTAGGGAGCATGCACATAGTATGTCCCCGTGCAAATAGGGAACAGCCACACTATGTGCTACCCAAGATAAGTCCTTGAGCCCTGTACAGAGATAGGGGCCTGCTCAGAGCTACCTTGCCTTGGGTCTCCTCAGCCAATCCCCTGTCTGTAATATCCCCTGGATACATTCTAGAAACTTGAGTCCCTTCAAAGCATGGCTGGCTGGCTGTTGCTCCCTAGTTAGTATTACGTTTTATCTGTATTGATATGTGGGTTGAATTCATGACTGATTTCCTGGTTTCAGGTACTTTTCTTCTTTTGGCCTAAGATTCTTAAGAAGGAGGTTTCTTGGGGAAGATAAAAAAAGAAAAACAAAACAAAAACAAAAACCCTGCTCCTTATCCTTAAGTGATGAATCCTTTCTCCTCTGGCCCAGGACAGGCAGCGAAACCTACAGTTGCTCACCCTCCAGGTAGGGTTGGACACTGCTTGAAGAGGAGAATGCTAGGACTTGTGGAGTTATATACTGATCTCAAAGGAAACTCTTATCTGGTGAACTTAGGCAGAATAGTCATGTCTACCATACCAGCCTGCTCATCCAGTGGCCTAAGTGTCTTGAGGTTCTAGAGCCACTACCAGACCCTCACTTCCAGAGGAATAGTTTATCATAAAAAAAAATAAATAAACAAACAAACAATGGTTCAATTTGTGGATGGCCGGGATACAAGGAACCTAGGAGCCCTCCTCAAGTAGCTTGCCAAACCTAGTCCCGCGTCTTACTTCTCCAATCCAATCACATGACTGCCTGGAACTCATGAGACATGGCCTTATACACTCCAGGATGAAAGGGAGGAATAATTGTTACCGAGGAGGGTTTGTGTGGACTGGGAAGTGGAGGGATTGTCCAGCAGAATTCCTGTGGACCTGGACATAATGACCAGCCCATTGTGAGTCTGAATTGCATTCAGGGGTCCATGTGTCCTGATGTGTCTGGGTCAGTTCTGACTTCGGTCATTTGTCCCAGCCGTATTACCAGGGGGACTACCTTTTGTTCTCGGAAACATCCAAGTTGCGTTGACAGACCGTAAGGACATGGTAATTATATTCGACCTATATACACAGCAGTGGTCAATCTCACTGAGCATAGCTATGCAGGATGGACCACAGATTTTGTGAAGTCCTGTGCAGAGTACTCTTAACAGCTCAGAAGTTGGTTACAGTTTATCACATGGGCAATTCCTTGAACCGTTTGTTTCTAATGTGGCTAGCGAGCCAGTATGCTGACATGTCACATCAACAGTGGCCTTTCTCGGAGCCTGCTACCTTTGACCTTTATGAAATTACTTAGTTGTCTCAATGATGAAGTAGGAATATGCATGCCGACCTCCAGGAGTTGGAATAGGGATCCATGCAAAGCATCCAGCTTACTTCCTGATGTAGGACAGACTGCCGACTGAGGGCAGCTGCTGTTCTTGTCATTATTACTGTTAGTTATCCCAGGGTTGGTGGTGTCGGGGCTTTACTCTCTGCATCTGTGAAATGGTGAGGGATGATTCTGTCCTGCCTCGTCCCTTCTTCTTTTTGGGAGATTGAAACTAGGCCTCCAGGAACCCTTGGGAGAGTATATGCCATTAGCCTGGGGACTGCGAGCCGAGAGTTGCCCACCTGCCAGCCCCAGCCGCTCCATCCCCTGGGCCTTGGGAACTGACTTCCCGAGGCATCATCATCCCTTCCACCCACCCTGATGATGATCCATCTCAGGCCTCCGGGGTCCAACCGCTTCCTTTTCCTATGAGTGGGGCTATGTAAACACCAAGACCAGGATGCCATTTACTGGGGCTGGCTGACCCCAGCGGGCTGCCAGCCAGAGGGATCAGGGACTAAATTCTCCCAGTCAGCTGTGAGCACTTCGTGGCATTCCCTGCCCGGGAGAGCTTTACTGCCTCCTCCTTCCCTTCTGAATGAAGTGTCCTCTGTTCCTAAGGGATTTGTTTTTATTTAGTTCTTTCCAGTGTTTTTACCCTTTAATATAGCTGCTCCGAGAGGGGGTTTTAGGAAGTGCTTCAAAGCAAGAATTCCAGCCAGAGTGCCCGAGTTCATAAATTGACCCTCGCTCTCAAACACTGAGTCCCTTAGACCAAAGGCTAAGCCATGATGTATCTCAGTTTTCTCAACTGGAAAACAGACAAAGCAACGCCAAGCCAATGGGATTTCTGTGGGACTTTGAGGGGTGACAAGATGTATAATCAAAGCTTAATGCACAGTAAGTCCCTCCTGATATGACTCCGGTTTGTCTAGCTTTACCCCTTCATTCTTTACACTGTTCTGTCCCCACGCCTGCTGCTGTGGGGAAAATGTCAGACGGAGCACCTTGAACTGGAGACCTCACTCTGCTTTGGAGAACGGGGAATTTTGAAGAAGACCACTCCCAGGCTGGCCTTTGGGTTCCCTAGGTCTGGATGGAGGCACAAGCGTGTGTTTTCTCAGGCCTGTGGTCCTATGGTCTTTCTCCCCTGTGCTTCTTTCTGTGTGTTTCTAGCCTGTCCTTCTTGCCATCACAGGCTCTCAGAGTAGAAGACATACACCTGTCGGCAGCTAGCCCCCCAGCTCCTTCTCCAGAGAGGAGGGAGGGGATGTTATGAGAAAGTCACTGCATTAGATGTTGTCAGTTAGACTCTACCTGTCACGCCTTAGCTGTCTTGTGGCCCTGGATGAAGTTTTTCACATTTCTAGATTTTGGCTTCCCCAGTTACTAAATGGTCTTTGTAACTATTTCCTTTTTTTGTTTGTTTGTTTGTTTGTTTGTCTTTCGAGACAGGGTTCCTCTGTGAAACAGTCCTGGCTGTCCTGGACTCACTCTGTAGACCAGGCTGGCCTCGAACTCACAAGACCCGCCTGTCTCTGCGATTCAAGGATTAATCCCAGGGATTAAAGGCATGCGCCACTACCACCACCCGGCTATCTTTGTAACTTTCAAGCTGAGCAAAGGCTATGGTATTGAAAAACCCATTCCTGGTCAGTGTGGGCTATGGAGCGGTGGCCCTCCTGCTTACCTGCAGCACCATAGGCTGCCATGGTGTCCACAACCGGAGGGTCAGAAGCAAATCAGTGGAGTAGGATTCTAGCTCAGGTTGCTCTAGAGACAGAGGAGGGTTCAGATGTTGCCCTCCCCATCTCATCTCTGTTCTCCCTTGTGGACATTTGGTTCTCACAGTCAACCATGAGCTGCTACTTCAAAGAGCTTGGATTCCTCACAAAGACAAACTTACACAGGGTTATCCCATGTTTGTTTGGATATTAAGAAAATGATTTACAGAATCCGGGACAGATCCCCAGAAGGCCATTCGATGTCAGACCTTGAGACAATCCTCACTGTGTCTTTGTGATCCTGTCTAGGAAACAAGAAGGGGCGGGACTTCTCCTGGATTCACAGATGCAAGCTTCCCAGTTCCTTTCCCGGATTCATAGATGCAACTTTCCCAGTTCCTTCTTCCGGACTGGGCTGTACTTTCTAGTAGCTTCTCTGATGCCCAGCCAGTTAGTTAAGGGGAACCACTGGAGTGGGGGGACTTGTGGACTTGTTTGTGAAGGATTCTGTGCTCTTTGTTCCTTCCTCACGCCCATGGGAGAATGAAGAGTAGTTAAATACTATTAGGTAGTGTGTGTGTGTGTGTGTGTGTGTGTGTGTGTGTGTGTGTGAATACTGTCAAACACTGATAAAGTTAATAATCTTCCTACAAATGTCTCATCATTAACCCTTCACATTAAATTCTTCCGTTTTTGTTCTCTGACAGTTTCATACATG
This sequence comes from Peromyscus leucopus, assembly GCF_004664715.2. NCBI lineage: Eukaryota > Metazoa > Chordata > Mammalia > Rodentia > Cricetidae > Peromyscus > Peromyscus leucopus. Next base: position 44,523,086 of record NC_051081.1, read on the forward strand.
TCTGTGGTGAATTTTGGTCCCACCCCATTATTTTCTCTCCTCCTCGTTGGTCTTCCATGGAAATCCTCTTCCCGATAAGCCCTCTCCCACTTCCCACTTCATGTATTTGTGTGTGTGTAAGAGAGAGACAGAGACATTCAGAGACAGAGAGACCCGCTGATTTGAATTAGGCTTGCTTATGAAGAGCATGGGTGGGTGTTCGTTGACTGAATCATGGACCACTTAACCAATGACCAGACTAAAGAAGAAAATGACAGTCGCTCAGCAGTAACCATTGATTGCCAACAGTCCCTCAGGGAGCAGTGGGTCCCTGTGACCCTCTCCTGTATAATAGGACTATTTCTGTGAGGCTGTTGAGCTCACCAGGAGATATGATGTTTAATGATGTGTATTTGGAGATGGGGAACTTCTGGAAGCATCTTTTGAGTATCAGAGTGAACCAAATGGATAGAAAACACCAGGGCAGGATCATAGGCATGTAGTGAAGACTTAGTGTTCTGAACCTCCGGGTTATCCAGTTGAAGGTAGCCCAGACCTGTTTGGGTGAGTGACATTCACTTATGCCTCACATTCACTTATGCCTCCGGAACCACTAGTAATTTCAAAGTGGTTGGGAGAGAAAATAGGTGGTGGGGGGACATGGGAAAGCTCTCCTGATGTCTGGTCACCATCACCTCAAGAGCTTCTGTCTTGTCTTCTAGAACCTTCTTGGCTTCACCTGGCCTCACATGCTTTGCCAAGAGGTGGGGAAAATGGACTTCCCCTCTGGCCCTTTGGAAATTCACTTTCTTTAGTGTTTACACCCAGCCTTGTGTTGTTGGACAGCCCAGGCTCTAGGGCTGGAAATAGAATTATGGGTACGCACCCACAGGACCCTCTTCCTCATTTATACCACACCCTATTTTCCAAAAACACAGCTCCCAGCTCCACAGTCTGCTCAGAAAACACTCTCTCATGGAGGACGTTCCAAAGTGGCTGTTTTCTCTATCATTTCCTCCCCCCACTTCACTTCCTGTTTTTTTTCTTCCTCTTTCTCCGCCCCCACCCCATCTCTCCTGGCATGTCCAGGCTGTGTGAGAACAGGAACAAAGCTCAGAGCCTTGATAATCATGATTTCCTGTGGTGCCCTCTGGCTGCAGCTGTACAGAGCCAGGACGAGTCCAACCTCCCTGAGGCAAACAGAGAGCTGGGCAGTAGGCCTTGGCTTTCAAAGACCCCCTCCACCCTGCCCCGGACAGAACCTAGTAAGAATAATCCTCCCTGTCTTCCTGATGGCCTCCAAGGCACTTTGTCCTGCATTTAAGGAGGACAATGCATGCACAGACAACGTTTGATTTTTGACCCCAATAAATGTAATCCAACTGACATGAACAGAAAGATCTGGGAGTTAGACGTGGACCTCTTTTTTTTTTTTATTTTTTATATTTTAACTTTTGACCAGATTCATCTGGCTACTTCTCTCTTAGCTCCTCCCTCTACTGCAAACTCCTTTTTTTCTTTCCAAATAGTCTACCTCCTCTTTCCTTGTGTGTGTGTGCACGTGTGTGTGTGTGTGTGTGTGTGTGTGTGTGTGTGTGTGTGTGTGTGTGTACGCGCGCGAGGAAGCCTTGTGCAGGTCGGACTCATCTCTCTTTCTCTACAGAGCACTTTCTTCACGCCTTAGCAAACCTCCTAGCTGTAAAATTCAGGGTTCTGGTTGTTTGGAAAAATGAAATTAACAGTACCTAAGAAGAAAAAAAATTAAGCCAAGTTGGGGAAATGCATGCATAGAGGTCACATGACATGCTTGGGAGATAGGATTTGGTTGGGAAATGTTAGATACTTGTGTTGCTTCGCTCAGCTCTGTTTTCTGTGTTGGCTGTTCAAATACAATGGGGGAGTCAGAAAAATCCCTTTAAGAATTGGTACTCAAGGGAAGAGTTCATATCTTTTCCCATTTTTCTGCAACAGGGAGAAAGAGAGGAGAGGGCGGAGAGAGAGGGGAGGGAGGAGTTGACAGGAGGGGGTGTGGGGGAGTGGGGGACACTGCGACTTGTTGCCACTAAAAAGCAAAGCCCACCTACCACTGTGTCCCTGGGTCAGCCTTCCGTAACAATATTTTTATAATGAGAAACATGGACAGCGTCTGAGTCACGTGCTTGAGATGAACTTTTTTTACCAGTTCAGTTCCCCCCTCGTGGTAAAACCATAAAAAACAAAAGAAAACTACAAAAACAGAAGCCTGGGGAAAGGATCACCTCTCTGTGAAATCTGTTTTGAAAAGGGAGGGGAGCTGGTACACATCTCAATGTGTTAAGTGCCTGCTGGGCCATTGTGAGGACCTATATTCAGATCTTCAGTACCCATATCCATGCTGCACAGGCTTGGGAACTCACTTAATCCCAGTGCTCAGGGGGCAGAGATGGGGGGGGGTGTCCCTAGGGCAAGCTGACTAGATAGACTGGCCAATAAGTGAGCTCTTGGGTCAGTGACAAACCCTGCCTCAGTGTGTACAGGGAAGACTGTCAACCTCTGGCTCCCACACACATGTATACACACACACACACACACACACACACACACACACACACACACACACGTACACACGTGCACACAAGGCTCCATACGTATATAAACACACAGACACACATACAGAAAAAGCCTTCCCATTCAGGGCCAGCAGCCACTCTTTAGTGAGCCTGACCATGAGGCTGCCTTAGAACCTTCCAGTTGCCAGAGAGTCCAAAAGCCAGTCTGGACCCTCTCCTAAACTGATGATCCTCCAAAGATGCTGTCTTCTTCTTCTTCTTCTTCGAGCCTCAGGTTTCCCCAACTACAGAATGAATGAATTGGACAAGTTGATCTCACTCACGGATGTCTTTCCGTGTTGGTAGTCCCTGATCCTGTGACTTCCTGTGCTCGGCCTCACAACTGCAATGCAATGGGAGAAGACCTGGAAGTGGCCTGTCGTCATAGTAACATGGCCTCCATTCCTTTTCTGCAGGCTACCCCTCCTAGAACGACAGACACAGACGCTCAGGGACCACAGTCTTGACTTGGGGAGCTCCTTCCTGTGGCCTGCTAGCTGCTCCCCTGCATCCTCCCTTCAGCCTGGATTGGTGACACACCCTGAGGAGATATTTCCAGGTAACGGGCTGCTGAGTCTGAGGACGGCCGAGATCGGGTCACTGGCACTTTGGTAAGGAAGGGTGTAACGTGTGTGTTCGCAGAGCACCCGGAAGCATGGGGCTCGCCCACCTCCCTAGGTTTGTCGTCTTTGATTAGAAGCTGTGCCTGAAGAAAAAAAAAAAAAACTAAATGAAAAGGGACCTAAATAAGAAGTGACATGTATCCCAAGCAAGCTATGATTAGGACGTAGTCTAAGGCGTCTGGGCGTATTTTAGCTGCGTTCTCCACCGGTGTCTGGGTCGCCCCGGGTGTCTGGAATATTTAGGCCTGAAGCAGTCGATTAGCATGACGTGTGGGGAAGGAGGAGTAGGTTAGAGCTGGAGCTTAGTCACCCTCTCCTGTATCATCCAGCTAGCACGCTTGAAGTCCTCTCTACCTTTACTAGCTAAGCATATTGAGGACAGCAGAAATCGTCGGGTAGGCAGCCTCCTGAGGTGGGTTTTAGTTGTCCTCTTAGGGGCCTGATTTGCATCCCATTTGCAACATTTTTAGGGAGAAAGGCAGCTTACGGGGTTGTCCTCCAAGGGCTCTTGTGATAGGTACACAGACTGCAGTGTACATTTCTCGTTGACCGGCCCAGACTGTTTCTCTCGTACTCTTCCTCCTTCCTGTGCCCCATCGATACCGGGCAGTTTTCCTTTTCCTCTGAGTAGGACAGGGCCACACCTATTTGAATTTCTCCACTGAATTTGCGTATGACAGGGGGACTGGCCGGCCTCCCCATTTAACTAAAGATCTCTGGGGCTTCGGCTTCCTGGGCTCCCACTGACTAGCTCAGCTCCCTCAGGCAGACCTGGGAGGCAGCGTGACTAGATCAGGGAGGATGAAAGCAACATTCTTACGCCGAAATGATTGCCCACTTCTCAGCGGAGTAGTTACCTGTTTCTACCTCCTAGGCTCCATCAAGCTCTTTTCCATAGAGCTGATCTTCATTTTCCTTGGCAGCTAAAACCAGAAGGAGTTCATGAGCGTAAGAGAGAGGACAGAGCGGAGCTAGGGGACCGCCGAGGTGTTTGTGGACATTCCGTCCCCAGAATCTTCAGCTCCGCACTTTCTCGTTCCTCCTTTGGGGAATAGCCTAGCCTGGGGCTCCCTTCCTTTCTTCCTCTTGTCTTTCTTTTATTTATTTTTTCTCTAGAGTGCTCCCTGAGCTGTGGGACCATTCAGAGGAAGAAGAAAAAGCACCGTGAATGTGAACCACCCCAGGGTGTGTTCGGCACTGTGCACTGGCTCTGCTGACCTCCTTGCTAAGCTACTGAACCTGTGTCTCTCTCTACCTGTCGCATGGGGACAGGGATGGTGTCCACAGCTGCCGGCGGGGACTGAAAGACACAATCCATTGACATAGTTTCTTACGCCCAGTGAGTCACAGCAAAGGTTAGAGCCTCTCCCCACCCCATTTTTGTAGAGCTGCCTAATCACAGCTCTAGTCCCATGATGGATTCCGTGACCTGTGCGCCTACAATCTGTGGGCGGACGCTGTCCCCAACGCCAGCAAGGCCCCAGCAGTTACAGAAAGAGAGGCTGTCACCAGGCCTTGTAGCCCAACACTTCTCTTTGGCGTTGGCCAGAGCACCCTCACCAGCCATTTGGAAGCTTTGCTTTTTCCACTGCCCTATGCAACTTCAGGACCCACCCCTCTCCCAACGCCTTGACCATATCCCTGGTTCCCTGAACTACCAATTACAAGCCCCCCCCTTCCAGAAGCTTCTTCTCTTCAGACCAGCACATACCCATGGTCTAGAAGTAGGTTCATGCAATTTGGGGCAAGTGTTCTGCTCTGAGACTCAGGCAGAAAGTTCAGTTCCAATTCCAGTCTCCTCCAGATGTTCTTCCTAGGCTGTGAGCTGTTAGGGGTATTTGCCACCCCCAACCCCCCCAGGGGGGCATCCATTCCTTCAGCAAAAATGTGTAGGGCATGTGTTATGCGGCGTGAGGCAGGTGTTTCTTAGTGCTTAAGGATAACAGTGTACTAGGAAACAAAGTTCCTATTTGCAGGGAGCTGGCATCCGAGTAAGGCCAGGCAGGGATCAGCAAGGATGAGCACATGAGCAAGAGAAGTCGACTTCAGCACAATGGGAAAAATACTGGAAACAAACAAAAAAGAGCTAAATAAATCTGAGCCAGAGGGCCAGGCTGTCCCAGGAGAGAGGTATTGCTACAGCAAGGCTAAGCAGAAAACTCCTGATAAAGAGTTATTATCTGGGGAGGATTGGGAGAGGTGAGAAGGAATGCCGAGATAAAGGCCCCAGGGCATCATTGTGCTGCCCTTACGGAACTAAAAGTTGTCAGTGGGGTTGGAATTGGAGCAGAGGAATCCCGGGAGAGTGGAAGGAGGCAGGCAGGGAAGTGTGGGCAGGTAACAAGGCTCCTTGAAGGCCGCTGTCAGGACGCTGGTGTTTATGTCCTGGCTGACTTGTCCCCGGCTCCTTTACCATTCCTCTTTCTTCCCCAGTACCTCTCAAAGCCTCCTCTCTAAATCATCCCTACATAGACACAAAGATGAGTGCTCTTACCCAATGTTGTATTAGTCATCCATTCAAAGAACTGTGTCTGGGCTCTGGCTCCAAGCCTGGAGATCAGTGAGTCTTGGCCCTGACCTTAGGAGTCTCTCCCTGGTGCCTGTTCAAGGCTTTGGGGGAGAAGTTCATCAATAGGTTAGGTCCAAGTGAATAGTTGCCCTAACTTGATCAGAGTAGAACCAATTTGCTAGCGTAGGTTTTTTTTTTTTTTTTTTTCTAGAATCACCCAAAGGCCATTTCCACCAACACTTCTGGAGTTCATTTACATAATAGCCTTTTGCCAGGACTTGCCTTCAGGCTAATCGAGGTGGGGGAGGGGGGATCAATTTCATTCCCTAAGTGTTTGGGTGTTCCCTGTCAGCACCTACACTCGGTCCTCAGCCCAACTGCTGGTTAGAGTCCACGCCCACGCCATGGTTGTTGATGGCTTTATCAGACTTATGTAGCCTGAAACACGTAGTTCGCAGCAGTAAGGCCAAAGGGGGTGTCAGGGAACCTAAGCAGAGGCCACTGACTCAGACCCAGGGCAGCCAAAGGCCAGAGTGGAGAGGCTCCCTGGGGGTGTTTTTCCTCTCAGACCTAGCCAGGATGTCTACAGGTAAAACTGAGGGAGGCCAAGAACTTCACGGCAGGCAGGGTTGAGGACTCTCTGGGACGTGATGTGAGGACGCAGTAGCAGGAGCAAAGGCTGTGAACTCTGCTTTCCTGGTGGCTGGGGCTGGAATTGGAGACCCCAGAGCCTCTGTGCAAGCTGAGGGGTCAGCCTAGAGCCCTGTAGGCCAGGTCAGGTGCTTTGAACTTAACCTGAGGACGTGCGGAGCGAGCTCTTGACGGGTTTTAAGTAAGGATGGATTGCCAGGGCTGGGGAGGTGTACCTCAGCTGCGAAAGTTCTGGTCACGCAGATGCGAGGACTTGAGTTTGATGCCCAGAACCCGTGGTGGCCCACTCTTAATAATCCCAACACAGCTGGGGCAGACAAACAGACAGACAGTCCACAGGGCTTGCTGACCAGGAAGCCTCGCCCACTTGGTGAGGTCCAGGCCAGGGGTAAATCCAGGAAAGTAAAATGGAAAAATGGGCAGTCATTTCTTGAGGAGTGGAACCCTCTGTTCTACACAGATGCCCTCACCCCTCACTCTCCCACACACGCACGCACGCATGCACACAAATATATGTGCACCCAGATACACATGAACATGCAGACACCAGCACACACACACATACACACACCCACAGATTTGTGTGCCCAAATATACATAAACATACACACACACTCGCACGCATGCTCGTTCTCTCTCTCTGTCACACACACACACACACACACACACACACACACACACACGCACGCACGCATACACACACACATGCACAAATCTACAAATACATGTGCTCAAATATACATGAACGTGAACACACACACACACACACATATGTACATCCAAATATGCATGCAATCCACACACACTCATTCTCTCTCTCTCTCTCTCTCTCTCTCTCACACACACACACACACACACACACACACACACACACACACTGGACGGCCTGATAGGATTGGAGTTTCAGAAAAGAAAGGCCTGATTTCCTTTGTGCCCCCCCAACCCCCCAGTTCCTTTGAATGCCGACTTTACTCCTCCACCTGTTACTGACAGACACAGTCTTCTCGGGTCTACAGGAGATTTGCACAATCAGCTCCACGCAGGCTTCATGGTGGCCAATGGTTCCAAGGGCCCCGGCCCCGCCTGGTGAGCAGGGAATGCTGCAGTAGGTTTTGCATGCTGACTTGGTGCTCCAGTTGCTGTGAGCGGTGGTTGGACCGGAAGCCCTCTCTCTGATAGGCAGACGGCCTGGCTAATGCACACACTGTTCTTGTAGAGGCAGAGACTGGAACTCAGATCCTTTACTTGTTCCTTCAGTGAGAAAACAAATGGATCATGTTCACCTCTTAACCCTCTATCCACTGACATGAAAAGGAAGTTCCCCGTGGTAAGATAGGCCAAATGTACCGTGTTTTTAACTTTGGCCATGCACCCAGCTCGGCCTGTGAGTGCCAGTAACTGGGCACGTTCGAGGAGTCTGCAGTTAATTGGCAGAGACAGCAGAGCTAATAGAGAGAAGAGCAGCTCATAGATAGGAGCCCTGGCGTGGACCAAGTGATGTGGGCAGGATGAGAAGCGTGCCGTCTCTCTCCGTAGACATCAGGGAAGGTCTTAAGAAGGTCTCTGTGAGCTGGGCATTGAAGGATGAGTAGGAATCAAGGAATTGGAAGAGAAGCTCTCCTATTACAGAAGCACCTATAAATAGGGCCTGACACTCAGTTCTCTACGCCAGGAGTAGGGCGAGCGGCAGGAGAGCTTGTCATGCACAGATCATGCCTCAACTTGCTTTTTAAAAATCCATTAGGAGCTGCCTCCTCATCCTCCCACCTGTTCCCAGCAGTGACTAACACTCAGCAAACTGACGAAGGTGCCTTGATCTCCTCTCTGACCCCATGGAGGAATCGGTGAGCATAATAAGATAAGAGGCGCTGAGAAAGGAAGTGGAAAGTGGATGAGGAAGAGGAGGAAGAGGAAGAAGAGGAGGAGGTGGCAGCAGCAGCATGGCCATATGTCTTCTAGGTTTCACTGTAGTTCCCTGGTGGAAAAATGCAGCTTCCCAGAGAAGAGAATCTGATGTTGCTTTGTGAGGGTACAAACCAATCCTTCTCCCTTTATCTAGGAGACAGACAGACAGACAGAAAGAGACAGAAACACAGAGAGACAGAGACAGGAAGAGACCAAGACAGACAGAGACAAACAGAGAGACAGAAACAGATAGGGAGAGACAGAGACTGAGAGAGACATGTGTATGTCTATATACATGTATGTATATTAGAGGTTTGTGCATGTACATTCTATATGCATGTGTGCATATGAGTGTATGTGTGTGTTTATACACATTATATTAAATTTATTCTAGAACCTAGCACAGGCCCTGGTTTAATAACCTTCCATTGCCTTTGTTGGCTAGAAGATGAATAGGTGGGTGAGAATTAACCTTGCCACCTACACACTTCTTTAGATGTGTCAAGGTCAGTACACTTTGTGCTATTTTTACACCATCAGAGAACATTAGGATGGGTCCCAGAGAGGCTGAAGTAAGTTCAGAGCCGTGGCATGGCGAGCCCAAGGTCCCCGGGTCTTAGGAAGTCAACATCCAAACCCTGGCATCATTCCCCTCTTCCGCTGTATGTCATCCTTTCTATAACAATAAGACTTTTTCATCAAATGAGGTCTTTTTGTGCCGTTGGGCATGCTTCAGCTGATGCTTCCAAATGCAGAACTGGAGAGCATGATGGCCGATAGAGATGCAGGTCTGTAAATGCTCCCAACGCAACCTCTTGCCCTGCGGGTGTGTCTGCTCACATACTTTCTGGGACAGGGGATTCACTACCTTACAAGGCGGCCAGATCTAGTTCCAGATGCAGTGCAGCTTTCCGTTCACGTAGAGTCATGCGGCATCCAGCCAGGCCTCAGTCCTCGCGGCCTTGAGCAGCTCCACAGTGTGGCTCTGAAGGCTGTGTGTGTTGCTGCCCTGATGGATGGACTTTCTTGGGAGACTCATTTCCCGGAGCATATCTAACTCTTGCTTCTTGGCCTCCAAGTTGTCCTGGTGGGCTGAGGTTGGAGACAGGACACACGGCTTTGTGAATTCTCTTCTTGCCATAGAAGACTGCAGACCAAACTTTTCTCTTACCCGCTTCTCCATGGGGAGGGAGGACTTCCTTCGACAAAAAGATTTTGACAAAGAGAAAGAGAAGATGCCAGGAAAGGAGGGGCCGGCGTTCTCCTCAGGTGTTCCTATGGAGACACTCTCACCCCCACCCCTACCCCCCCACCTCTACCCACCCCTACCACTACCCCCACCTCTACCCCCACTACCCCTATTCCCCCACCTCCACCATCCCCACCCCCACCTCTACCGTACCATGATTCCCCCCTGTTACTCAGGCACGTTTCCTCACAGGCTTCTCCTGATCTGCCCAGCTATGGCCCTTTAATCCCCCAACTCCAACCCAGACAGAGCACCCTAAGTAACCCTATCTGGATGACCCAGCTGCAAAGGGTGTTTTTTTTTTTTTTTTTTTTTTTTTTTTCTCTCTCTCTAACAGCGCCGCCTCCCTGTGGCACTTCTCAGTATTACAGGACACAGGTAGAAGAGAAACTGGAGGAGGGTGGGGGGCGTGGCTACTTCTGGGAGCCCAGTTCAGCAGCATTTCCTGCTCAGCCCCTGACTCTTAGGCCCCTGGACACACGGAGGCTCTGAGTTTGTGCCTTCTCTGGGTTGGGAACTAGGGGAAGCTCTCAAGCAAAGACTCTTGCTTCTCACAGGACCTCCCCGGGAGCTCTTTCTTCCAGGTCTGGGGCCTGAGTATGGTGCTCTCTGAGTATGGAAGCCAGGGAATGGTAGTCTACCAACTGTCTGTAGCTGCAGTCACATGGGATGCAGCCAGCCGGGAAATTTGATGATGCTAGAGCGGAGCCATCCGCGCCAACCTTCCAGGATCCCCACGTTCCAAATAGTGTACTTCTTAGGGGACGGGTAGAATTGGTTCAAATGGCAGCCGTTAAATAATTCATCTATAATGGGGCATTCCGAGGAGCGCTCATGAGTATGCTCTCCAGCCTCTTGAATCCTGAGTGTCTACAGAGGTAAAAATGGGGGGGAAAAAAACCGGTACCAGCCACGCATGCGCACACGAAGGCTCTGATCCTTGAATGAGTTAATGCATGCAAATGCTCCGAGTGCTGAGTGCTGTCTGGATTACAGTAGGGACTCAACTAGTACTTGTTTGGGTTTTGACCGAAAGCCTCTGGGATTTCCTCCTAGAAGTAGGCTTCTGGGCCGCAGAGCCATCCGACTTCCGAATGCCTGCCTGCTCATTCAGCAGCTCCTGGGGAGAGAAAATTGAAGTCCTAGGCAGTGAACTCACAGACATGAAGTCAGCAACAGTGATGAGCAGGCCCCCCCCCCTCCCCGTCAAGTATCAGTAGCCCCGTGACATCCGACTAAGGGAGGGTGTTAGGCCTCCACGGGCAGGACCATATTTGAACAAGGAAGTTCGAAGAGAGGAGGGGGGTGGAGGCTGAGGGTCGGGCCAGAATCAGGAGGCTGAGGGAGTGGTGGATGGAGGGGGGGTGGGCTGAGGGTGACTCAGGCGTAGGGCGCCATTGCGAATGAGACATATCAGCCAGGGGGAGACACTTACACGTGGAGGTTTGTTTTGTTGGTGGCGCACGGTAGTCGCTTCTGTCTGAAGACCTGGCTGTCAATCCCTCTTCATTGGACATAGCCTGTAAAAGTGGGGGGTCCCCAGCAGGAGGGACTTAGCCGGCCGGCAGCACTCCGCTCCAGAACTGGCCCAGCACAGTTCCCTTCCTCTGTGTGCAGCCTGAGCCCGGCTGGCCGGGTCCCCTCGAAGGACTTAACAAAGACTCGCCTGTTCCCTTCCTGCCATCAGACCCTACCCTCAGGATTTCTCCGTCCTACTGGGGCAGATCTCACACAGCGATTATAGAAGGGACGGGAAGAGATGAATCAAGACTGTCTCGGACATCACCATGCCAACGTGCTGGCCCTGTAGGGGGAGGAGGATGGTGCCTGCTGGGGGCAGTGCACCAGCTCATACCCGGGCCAGGTTCCAGGGGCTGGGCCGCTGGTCTCTGTTCAGATTGTCCCTAGCTGCGTGTTAGTGAGTATGGTATGCTAGGGTTGGATAAAGTAATTGCTCCATACAATGGGCTGATTCTTTTCTGCTTTCTTAATTTTTTTTTTAAGTATTGCATTGAGCAAATTTACTTTCTTCTTCTTCTTCTTCCTCTCTCTCTTTCTCTCTCTCTCTCTCTCTCTCTCTCTCTCTCTCTCTCCCCCTCCCTCTCTCTTTCCTGAGGCACAGGCTCAAACTTGGTAGCCCTGACTGGCCTCAAACTTGATTTCTTTTTTTTTTTTTTTAGAGTTCTTTTAAGAGATGGAATGGCAGGTTTGTATCCCCAGGGCCAGGCTGAATTTTCTTGTATCGCAAAGATTTATGTAGAGAGTTTTGCCTTGGAAATCTCATAAAAGTATACTGTGTAGAGGACCGTGAGAGATCACCAAGTGCCACTTCTGTCTGATGGGTGTGTATTTGGGGTGTGTGTGTGTGTGTGTGTGTGTGTGTGTGTGTGTGTGTGTGTGTGGTATGTGTAGACAGGAGAGTCAGCAGTGTTGATAATGGAAAGGGTGTTGACTCTAGCCATGCATTCTCAGGCTTGAGGGAATGGAATACTGTATGGAAAGACAGCCCAGGTCTCAGTGGGGAGTGCCCACTCACGGACCTTATCCCCATGAACATTTTCATCCATGCAAAGTAAGACTGATCAGTGAGCCGACTTACAAGGCAGAATGCAAACTCGGTCAGCACGAGAGCGGCTCCTGTGCCGTCCAGGGAGACGAGGACAGCAAGGCAACTTGATGCTGGAATTTCAAGTCCTTAGCGGGGTGGAGTGGTCCCTGACGGTGAAGCCCCCTAAGGACCGTGCGAACAGAGGCAGGGCTTGCAGTGTCTGCGTGGGTCGTGAGTCTGTCCGTGGGTGGTGGGGCTGCAACCATCGGCTTAGAGGGGCAAGAATCTAGAAAGCTGAGGAAAAGAGTTTTGAATTCGTGGTTGGAATTATGTTACAGTGCATTTCTTTTCTAGAATTCTTTGCAGGCAAGAAAAATTGATTGCGAGCTTGAGGACCTGAGTTTGGAACCCAGAGCCCACATGGAAATTCTGGGTGTGGTAGTGTTGAGCTTGGAATCCGACGGTAAGAGAGGCAGAGATAGGAAGGTCCTTGAGGCTCATCAGCCAACCATTCTAGCCTAATTGGCACTCCTGGGGATGACGCCACACCTCACAGTGTCCTCTAGCCTACACACACACACACACACACGTACATACACATGCATAACAACTTTTAAAAGTCTACTTTTCAGAGTGACTTGAGGAATTAGGAAGAGCCAGAAAAGAGATCTGTATCCAGTCAGCTTTCAGATAAAGATGGCTAGAAAGAAAGAGAGAGAGAGATGTGGCCCCAGAACTTCATTACAAAGATGTTCCACTGAGCTGGACTCTCAGAGCCGAGGGCCGGCTCCACATCAGGGGCTAGAATTTGCTGTCTTCCAGGAGAATGAAAGACTAGGCCAGACAGCGTCCCGTCTGTCTGTCTGTGCGGCCTTCAGGCCCTGCAGAGAGTGGAGGGCAATACCTTCGGACTGAGTGCTCAGTGTGGCCCGCACACACCACCCCGGGAAAGCCTAGCGGCTGGAGGAGTTTATGAAGATGGAGTGTGGCCAGCGAGTCCTCAATAGCTGGGCGGGGCCTGAACAGACATCCGGACGTGAACTCCAAGGGTTGGTTTGTTGGGTTCCGTCGTGGTGCCGGTTCATTCATCTAAACAGGGAAGTTCCTTGAGGGACTACGTTGCTTCTCTTGTGTATTGTCAGCCTCCTAAGCTTCCTGCAGAGGCGTCTTGTGTGGAAGCTACTGGACTTCTGACCACCCTTCATGTGTGGGGTACACCACAAGTGGAGAAAAAAAAAATCTCATCTCCTCGTGGTATTTCATGCAGATATTTTAAGTCTCGATATTGTGCGTGTGTGCCTGGCATGCATGTGTGTTTACATGTGTGTTGGGGGGCGGGAGGGTTTATGCACCTGTGTTGGGGCCAGAGGAGGGTAGCCTGTGCCCTGCCCCACTGCTTTACACCTGACTCTCTTGAGACAAGGTCTCTCACAGAACCCAGAGCCGTTTTGCAGCTAGGCTGGACATCTGGCAAGGCTGCAGTCGGCTCTACCCAGCCACCTGTGGTTTCAGGCTCATGCGACCACACTGGCTTTCCTGTGGTGATAAGGATTCAAATTCCGGCCCTGCTGGTTGCACAGCAAGAGCCCTTACCTGATACACCATCTCCTCAGCACCAGAGCCCAGTATTTCTCGCGGGAGCTGTGGAAGCATGCTTTGCTGATCCTGCAAGAGAATTTCAATCAGTGCCCCTTTGAATTGAAGTCAAGGTCGGCCCTAAAGATGTATTCCTACTTGGAAATGTGATTTCAAAAATTTATCAAGGAGGCTGGGGAGGGTAGTCACTGAGCCCAATAACTAAATTTATTCATTCCCACCCCCTCTTAAAAATCGTGACTCCATGTCTGGCAAACTAGTCTTCAAGACTTCATGATTCTGAAATTACCTAGAAGCAGGAAGTGAGCGTCCACATTAAGTATTGGGTATTACAGTTCTGAGCTCAAACACTTTACTCTGGAAAGAAATATTATTTAGGAGAATATTGCAGGTGTTGGAGGGGATCCTGCTTTGTTCTCCTTGCACTACGTAGCTTTTCTACACCCAAACCGAGCTGCCATTTCTCAAGTGAGGCGATGACGCCCTCTGGTGGCTAAGTTCTGTAATTGCAAGCTCTTCCGTCTAAGGGCCTCCTTTTAGCAGAAATAATCTGGTAGAGCCACGCCCGCTGGCCTTGGAGGTTCTGAGAAAAATGAAGTGAGATGCTTTGTGTGATGCATCTCACGAAATACTGAGCACAGTGCTGACAACCAGTGACTGGTGATCTGCTCCGGAACACTTGGCTTTGGTGGAGGCCTGGGCAGAAGTAGAAAAATGAGAGAGAAGGACCTTTGGGCCTCTGCGATTTCAACGGCAGGACACGCACTGTCATCATGGTATGAACTGGGAAAGGGACTGAAGAGTATGTGTCCTCGCCTGGAACGCAGCTGTGAGCACTGCCCACTCTCCCTAGGATGGAGGCAGCCAGGACCATTCCCGCAGTACTTGGGGAGTCTCTGACTGATGCCTCCTCACAGTACAGCCAGCAGGGGGGCCACCTGCGGACACTGTGGCATGGTGTTGTTATCTACGGGACATTAGGTTGTTCTAGTCTGCACGTAGGGCTGGCGTTGCGTGGACCTAGTCTTTTGGCTTTCTGTCCACTCAGAGCTGACTGAACACACACACACACACACACACGCACACACACCGCCGAAGCAACTCACCAGACACATGCAGACTAATTTTTTTGTAGGAAGATGAGCAGAAAATCTGGGTCTAAACATTGATGTTACAGTTTACTATTCATGTAAAACAGGGAGACATAATTCGAGTTCCTGGGGCTGGAAATGTGGCGTGTCCTCAATTTCTAGAATCCCAAAGGAAAAAATGTTTGAGTTAGAAAAGCATTGTCTTAGCCCTTGTATCAACATTTCTCAACCTGGAGGTGGAACAACCCTTTCCCAGTGCTCACAAATCAGATACGCTGCATACATAGCATATATCTTCATCACAATTCATAACAGTAGCAACATTTTTACTTATGGAGTAGCAACAAAATAGTTTTATGGTTGGGGCTCACCACAACACGAGGAACTGTATTAAGGGTCTCAGCAGGAAGACTGAGAACCACAGCCTTAGGTGATGTTAGGAAGTACACATAATAGAGCCTGCTTTATGGAATCCGTACGAATGGTTTGTAGTTATCGGTAACTTATGTGTGATGTGTGATAAGGCCTGTCCAGAAGCAACTTCTCTGTGAGGTTTTGCATCCTCTGAAGTTTCTCTATTTCTCCCTCCTGGCAATAAGGTCTTTGCACCCTGTGCATCCTTTGTCTCGTGTGTGCATGAAGTACATGACTCCATCACCACCGTCCTTTCTGAAGGCTTTAAAGTGCACGAGGCTGCCTGCAGGGAAAGAGCCTGCTGAAGCCCTGCACGGATGCCACTGATCCTCAGCTCTGCGTCTTATTCCGACTGGTGTCCCCTCTCCATTAGCTTAGCTTGTGGTTTGGCCCTAGGCTGCCTCCATCACATTTGGGAATGTGGGCATGCTCATTGGGTAAAATCTAGAGTGTTGGCACAGGGAAGCATTTCTATGGCCATCCAGCCACTGGGTTGCAGATGATAAAGACTGAGACTAAGGGCAAGAAAATGACCTTCCCAAACATCAACTTGGCCAACAAATATCCCACATGAGATTTTTGTCACAGGTTAACTTTGTGACTTGGCCGCTGTATAACTGCTGGTATCTTCCCAGTACTAGAGGGCTGAGCCCCATTTCTGCCCCGTTTATTAAGTGCAGATTTGCTATGCAACCAATCCCTAGCGAACTGTCCTGGCCTCTTACCGTAGTCACCCAAGAACAGACCTTGTTTTATGGTGAGGCACTGTCTTCCTGAATACCAGGCTCACCAATGACTTCTCTCTCCCAATGAACCTCCTGGTACCTTTCTGAAGCCCACATGCTAGTCTGGCATCCAGGAAGCCTGGTCGGCACCCCTTACATAATTTGTAGAAAGGAGTGGCGCTCAATGTCATACAATCCAGCACACAGCTGTTTTATGGCTTCTTGGGTGTGGCTTCTGCAACATGACTCTCACCAGAAGCAACAAGCCATGTGTTAAAGCTGTTTTCTGTTTCTCTAAACATCGGGTAGTATTTCTGGAGTATCAGATGAGTGGGTTAGCCCAGTGGCTAAAAGTGTGAGTTTTCCAGGATGCCCTGTGCTCAAAGCCTGGTTTTGCTGGATGCTGGTTGTAACTATACAAGCTTCTCAACATGTGTCAGCCTTCTTGCTTAGAAGTCAGAGACAAGAGCAGCACCTAGCCTTGTGGGTGTGATTTGACATTATCTAGGAAGTATTCAGCACAGTGCCTATCACAGAATACACGCAGAGTGCGGGGCTGGGATTGCTAACTAGATCCCCAAGTAAAGAATAAGGATTCGGTTTCATGTTTTCTTGGCTATAACACAATACACATGAGCCGTGTGCTCTGACTGCCGGAACTTCCCAGTACCACCCTGGTCTCATCAGTGGAAATGTCGGGTCCAAATGGAGGAAAAATGGAGGCCTGCTGCTTGGACCACACTTGAGGGCCTGCAAACAGTCCTGGATACTATTTAGTAGCAGAATCTTGCTTTGATATAGGAAAGAGTGTGTGTGGGTCGGGGGTGGATCTCAGGGAGACTTGAGAATTTCCCCTTCCCTGTGATACGGAGGAAGGAACTCGTTTTGTTTAAGAGGCGGCACTACAGCAGGATGATGGATGGTGTTTTTATTTATTTCATACCATATTGTACATATGCATATAGGTAGATGATAAGATAAATGATAGATGTGTATACATACATAAGACAGACAGATATGCATACGTACACACACAGAGACAGATAGGTAGGTAGATAGATATAGATAGATTTCCTACTGTGTCACAGGCTCTACTTAAGTTTAAGGGCTCATAAATTAGGAGAGATAGATATAAGGATAAAAACCAGGAGCCTAGGGGATGGTATGTGGCAAGGCACTATTGTGAACATAAAAGTTAGGCTGGCAGCTGAGAGGTGGTAGTGCATACCTTTAATCCCAGCACTCGGGAGGCAGAGGCAAGCGGATCTCTGTGAGTTCGAGGCCAGCCTGGTCTACAGAGCGAGATCCAGGACAGGCACCAAAGCTACACAGAGAAACTCTGTCTCAAAAAACCAAAAAAAAAAAAAAAAAAGAAAAAAGAAAAAAAGAAAAAGAAAAGAAAGAAAATATAAGTTAGGCTGGGTGTCACAGAAAAGCAGACTGAACAGAGACCCGGAGAGAAGCATTTCAAATAGAAGGACTAGCAAGGGCAAGAGAGAGTTGGTGTGGGGGCGTGAACCTGAACAAACAGAAGGACGCCAGAGTAGCCAAAGCAGAGTAGAGAAACTAAAGCAGATGAAGGGGTTACACAGGATCTTGCTGACCATGACCAAACTCACAGTCCTTGGAGTGAAGTGGTGGGCGCTGAAGGGATTTAAGCTGAGTGACGGGGTGTAATTTTTAACGCAAGGCTATAGTGGCTAGATGGGCAGCTAGCTGAGTGGTTGGGAATGGGCAAGAAGAGGGCTTGGGGACCCGTGGAGGAAGACACTGTGGATGCTCTGGCAAGGGATGGTGGATTCCAGCTTAGTCTGGAACATTGGTGATGAGGAGAAAGGATTAAACTCAAGGCCTGTCTCAAAGCAGAGCTGTGGGATGCATGGGCATGAATACGGGGGGATGAGAAAGGTCCAAGTCAAGTTGGCAACAGCACTTCATACGGAACATCTGGAGACTCATTCAGGTGCCGTCTACTGAGCTAGGGAATACTGTGGAAGGGGCTGATTTCCAGGGAAGAAATGAAGCCTTTGATTCTGGACTTGTTAAGGTTGAGATCCCGATAAGAAGCTAAGAGTCACCGCTCTGGGTGGTCTTTAGGAGATGGGGACGTCATCTATCATCAGCACTTGTCTTTTGATATTTCACTTAGAGTCCCCTCATAGATACCAACTGTGAAAAGACAAGAAATTCCCCCATTAACCAGGAGAGAACTCAGACTAGCCAGTCCTAACGGAGGTGGCGATCATGGCAATGGTCACTCATGTGTTTGGTAGCAGCTAAAACCATCTGTTCGCTCACCAGTGAGGTGCAGACTGGGGAAGGTTAAGTGAATGTTAAATGCATTGGTCAAGACTACGGGACTAGTAAAAAAGGCTGCTCTGATATTTCATGCGGGGCCTTCCTGACTCCAAATATCCCATTCTTGCTGACGCACTCCACTTCAGAAGCCAGATCGTAGCTCAGTTTGGGGAGTCCGACGGAGCGATCTGATCTGTCATCCAGCTTTGCAAAGTTACAACTTGCGCTGGAAAATTCTACCATTGACCAGCAGCGTAAAGTTGAGACTATTCCAAGGAGGGCATTACCGATGCCAGGTGAAGCAGCGTCTTCAGGGGCATAGACGGCGCTGTCCGTGCCAACACGTGAGATACCATGGTGGCTTGTCTGCAGTTAGAAATAACGGCAGTGTTCGGAGTATCAGGAGTTAAGGTCACTGCCCTGATCAAACAAAAAGGCATGACGAGTAAGCATTGTACTTCCTCCTTTCTGCTCCTGTATGAATGATGTGGCCATGCCTGTCCTATTGAAAGCAATCCGAGGAAATCCGCTTTCGTCACCCTGACCAACTGTCAGGCATATCTTTTATCTATGGTCTCAGAGCAGTCAATGAATGGCGTGAACTCCAGTTAGAAAGTATTATTTGATGGGTTATATGACTTGTCCAAAGTTCTGAAGCTAGTACCGGTTGCAATCGCAGGGTCCCTGTTCCCCAAAGCTCATGGCCGCCCCACTTTTAGAGGGAAAGGCAGAAAGCCTGAGATCTTGAGACTCAATCCTCCAAGAGCTACAGGATCTCAGTATCCCTGGCCTGCAGTTCTAGGCATGGCCAGCAGAGGGACGCATGCGCCGGGTTTCTAGGTCTCCCCGCCTGAAGCCATGTTGAATGAGCCAATGTCTGCTGCTTGGGCTCTGTGAGATCTAAACGTCTCCTTAGCAGGAAATCCGCGAGGAGCAGGACGGGGTTGTGCAAACACCCTTACAATGTCCGTTTGTGTGGGAGCACATGGCTTCTCCCATGTCGCCCACAAGGCTCTGTTTTGGGGGAGGATAATGGGCCTCTGTGGACCCCTCCGCCTTGTCATGCAAAGGGAGTGACCTGTGTTTGTCATAAATGGGCTCTTGTATGATTAATAGCCCTGTGAATGAGCCCAGTGCAGCCGTTCAGCGCCCGCCTTCTCCTGGCGGTGGTCTGCGTCGGCTTTCTTCCCTTGGCTGAAGCAGCCGCTGCAGATTTTCGTCCTGAAAAAGAGAATGGCTTGCTCTCACTGCGGCTGCAGTTCTACAGATGCAGGGCAGGGGGCGCACATCGCTAGTGTTTGTTTTGGCGAAGAGCAGGGGCCCAAAGGCAACCCTAGACCCAAAGACCAACGTTCTCTTAATGTGTGTCAGTGCTGAAAGGGAAGTGTTACGGTTTGCTTTTGATGGAAAAGGAAAACCCAAGAATCTAAAATAGATGACACCCCCGAGAGGTTTCCAAAGCTCGTACGGTTTCCAAGAAGTGACTTCCCTTTATGTGTGTGGGGGTGGGGAGTGGGTGTTGTTTTGTTTTGTTTTGTTTTGTTTGTGTAGTTTTGGTGTCTGTCCTGGATCTCACTCTGTAGCCCAGGCTGGCCTCGAACTGACAGAGATCTGCCTGGCTCTGCTGGGATTAAAGACGTGTGCCACTGCTGCCTGGCTATGGCTCCCCCCCCCCCTTTTTTTTAAGGCATCTGAGATCACAGGTAGAAATGCCTTCTTCTTCATGCAGCTATAAGTTCAAGTTCCCCATTTTAACATAAATAAGGGAGTCCATTCCTGGGCTCCAGTTTATTTATTGCACATCTTGGAAACATGTCTTTTATACATGTGTACATTTTTACTATAAGGCTCATTTTCCTCAGATTTTCCAAAATAGCCTCCTGGGCTCCCAAAAGGTTCAAGCACTCCCCAGAATGTTGATCTGGGGGGCGGATGCTGATTTTTCCACCCATTCTTAACAATGACTGTTGGGTCTGTTTGTAATCAATGCCGTTGCCTTTATTATTCAGTGGCTGCTTGGCCAGCACTGTGGTCCATTTCAGAGAATACCAGTGAGGAGCAATTGTCTGTCTGGACCTATGCATGATGCAAGAGTGGGGTGGAGGTGTAGACAGGGTGCTATTGGAATAAGAAGCAGCCCCTTAAAAATGCATGACAACAAAGATTGCTAATTCTGTCTGGGGCTAGGGGAGGGGGGATCTCTGAAGATGCTTTGAGATCTGGTTGTAGGTTAGACCTTCACAGGCACAAGGGGACAGGATGTTCTTGACAAAGGAAGCGCGGAAAAACAAGAAACAAGGAGCAGGCAGAATTCTGTGCCAGGTCCATATTCCCATGAGCTTCTCCAGGTCTGAAATTTGGAAGGAAGCTTTGAACTAATTTTATGGGCCTTCAGGACACCAGAAAATCTTGGGGCCTCTGTGCTGAAATAACCATGGTTGGGTCCTGCTGATTCCCAATGCTGCTTGCCTCATGGGGATCTCACTCAGTGTGGGAGCCCGTTCTCGGGTTCCTCGTGGCTTTACCCAGCAGGCCCGCATAGAGGATGATTAGGACCACGGGCCTGAGTGCAGGTGTCTGAGATGGTCTGCACTTGGCTGTGCTGGGGGAGGAGGTCTTTTGCTCCACCCCTTGGCGTCTCTATAAAAACCCTGGGGCAGAGACAGTCAGAGCCTGTTGGAATAGGTTCCAGGCCCTCTCGAGGCTATCCTTTATTTTCTGTCTGTTTATCTCCGCAATATTCTCTGCAATAAATCCTTCTATCTAATATTTCCTGCTGCTCACACTCAAGAAAACTCTGGGGAACTGTGGGGGTGGTGGGTAAACGCCCCACAACTCAGGAAGTAGCCCCAGGTGCCAGACTCAGACCTGCCAACCCTGCTCCATCCTCTTCCTTTCCCAGGCTTGGGTTACGGTCTACACAGCCTGCTCAGGGCTCAAGCCAGGGCTTTTCCCTTCAGGAGTTAGTTTTGTTTGTGGGCAAGAGTGGTTTCAAAATGAATGCGATGACTCCTTTCAGGGACAAAGACACAGCCTTGCTTGACTCTGACATCCGATGAGATTCCGATGCTGTGGGCATTCTGCATTCTGGAAACTAAATGAAGCCCTAATGCTTCTGGGATTTTAGTACATGCAATGGCTCTTGATAGAGTTTTTGATGCTTGTGTGATGTCTGGGATCCCAGGGACTCTTTCCTATAGCACTACCTTTCCCTGTGCTTTGACTGGTTATTTTATGTTTCACTTCCTGATAGAAAACTAGAAACTTCAAGAAGAGGTGTAGGGGTGTGTGTGTGTGTGTGTCTGTGTCTGTGTGTCTGTGTGTCGGGGTGGGGGGAGTGAAGATAGCTCAATTAGTAAAGTGTTTGTTTTGCAAGCATGAGAACCTGAGTTTGATCCTCACATCCATCTGAAAAAGCTGGACATGATAGTGTATGCTCATAATCTCGGTGTGAGGGAGGCAGTCACAGGCGGATTCTGGGGCAGGTTGGCCAGCCAACCTAACCTACGGGGTCATTTAGAGACCCTGTCTCATAAAACAAGGTGGATAGAGCCTGAGAAGTGACATACAGAGCTCTACGTCTGTACACACACACATACACACACACACACACACACACACACACACACACACACGTGCACTAATACACAGATACATGCATGCACACAAATATGCTGTTCGCATACATAGACACAGTGTACACACACACACACACACACACACACACACACACACATGCACACATACTTGTACACTCATACCCAGATACACCACATACATGCTGTTCACTCACTCATGGACACACTGCATATGCACATACATACACATACACACACACTTGTGCACTCATACAGATATACCCCACACATGCACACATACACATGCTTTCACACATACATAAACATACTGCATACACATAAGCGTTTGTGCACTTATACGATATACCACATATGTGCACACATACATGCTGTTCACTCATGCATAGACACACTGCATACACATACACACATACACTTGTGCACTCATACACAGATACAGCCCACACATAAACACACACATATGCTATTCATCATACATAGACATACTGCATACACACACACACACACACACACACACACACACACACACACACACACAGTATAGCTTCCCTTGGATTGAAATGGCAGGGATTTAACTCATCAGCTTTCATTTTGCACAGAACATGACATCTTCCGTGATGTGCTCAGGAACCGGTGACTGATCTGAGGAACCTTTGCCCTCTCATGGGGGAGGCCAGGGAAATGGCTCGGCTACTGGAGCTGACAAGAAAACATTGTACAGAGGGAGAGGAGGATCCAGAGCAGGAAGTGGTTTGGAGGGTAGCCGAGAGAGTGTGCCGAGAGGAAGGGATGTGGTGGGTTAGAGACAGTTTCTGGCTGATGTCATCAGGTAGATGCCGGTGCCTTGAATACACTAAACAAGGGGCTAGGGAACATGGAAAGTGAGTGTATTATTGCCACGCCAGGGGGCTATGCCTGTGGGAAGTCCACCCAGATGTTGGGCCTATGGCTGAGGACCACAGTTGAGACGACATTGGAGTATGGATGGAAACTGGAGTCAGGGCTATCTCAGCAGAGAGGATGAGGAAGTGTGAAGAAACATTGAGTGGAGACGTGGATCCTGCAAGAGGACCCTTCCTAGAGATGGGTGAGGATACCGTAGCATCTTTTGAGGAGGAGTGTAAGCGGAACCCTCCCCTGCCAGAGCCCAGTTGTTACGAGGAGGATGGCCAGCAGTACACATGGTACACACCCCTCTGTATAGCCCCCCCTCTCCCAGGCGGGTCCCATCTGTTCTTTGCTGGGAAAGAGCTTTGGAAAAGAGTGGATTACCCTCGAGGACTGGTGGTCTGTCATCTCATTAACCGACGGTTGGAACAGCCTGGATGGCAGGTAACTTCTGGGTGGCCATTTCATTTTCTAGACTGGAGGTGAAACCATCCAGGGACAGTGGAAACAGCATTCCCAACGCAGCAGAGAGAGCTCAAGGCTTCTCCAAGGCTCAGACCTCTGGGGCTCCTTGCCTCTCATCCACAGTGTCTCTTTCCACATGAGATTCAGTACAGGTGGCCTGGGTGGGCTGACACTCTCGGCTTTCTTCTGTAAGGAGCAAATACTTCAAACTGTTTCCTCACAGCCCTGTTCTGGATTCCATGGGGAGACTGGACAAATATACTCATAGTTTCTCAGTGCCAGGTCAGTCCGGAGCCGGGCCCTACTTTGATTGTTTCCACACTCACTAGAATTTGAAATGCAGGGAGGGGCATGCTGATTCTCATTCCCTAAAAAAAGCATCTAATTTTGCCCTCATTTCTTGAACATTTTTTTTGCCTGCTGCTGTAATATTGGTGTTTATGGGAGAATTAGCCGTGATGAGGTAAAAGTCTATTTTAGAAAGTTGAACTCAGATATTGAAGGAGCTATTTTAGCCTGCACTTAATTGCTCAGGTCCATTATGGTCTCTTGGTGGGAAATGTGTGTGTGTGTGTGTGTGTGTGTGTGTGTGTGTGTGTGTGTGTGTATGCATGCTGTGAATTCTTGTGGGTTGGCTTACAGCTGGACTTCAGGAGCTTGGATTCTCTAGAGGATGTCAAAACCTTCCGAGGGACACCTCGGTATTAACGACCATGAGCACATTCAAGACATTTTCCCATTTGAGCGACATTACTTGTAGTGTTAAAACGTTTTGAAAAACACATTTAAGCCATTAACTCATTTTTATGGTCAGATGAAAGTGCCTAATAGACTCAGTTCTGCTTTGTTCCTCCTTCATCTTGGAATGAAATTGTCTGCTGGATTCTTGGCAACTCCTTCCGCAGCGGAACTGGAGACCTTATGACTTCATCCACAAGATGGTAAAATTAGTGAAGACTCATCACCCAGCCCAACTAATTTACACTGCTAAGCTGCCTGGCAATTTCAGTTTCCTAGAGTTAACAAGCTAAAATACTTCACTCCATTGATGTAATCCTATCCACAGAAGTATCTGTGGTGTGTGTGTGTGTGTGTGTGTGTGTGTGTGTGTGTGTAGAAAGAGAGACCAGAGGACAACCTCACATGCCATGCACCATGTTTTTATAAGACAGAGTCTCTCATTGGCCTTGGCCTGTAGCTCACCAAGGATGCTAGGCCGATTGGCCAGCACTGGCATTACGAATGCATGCCGCCCTGCCCAGATTTTTCTATGTGGGATGGGGCATATAGTTTCAGAGGTTTAGTCCATTCTCATCATAGCAGAAAGCCTGGTGGCATGCAGGCAGACATGGTGCTGGAGAAGGAGTTGAGAGCTCTACATCTGGATCCAGCGGCAGCAGGAAAAGGAGATGTACTGGGCCTGGCTTGTGCTTTTGAAACTTCAAAGCTCACCCTTAGTAACACACCTTCCTCCAAGGCCATGCCTCCTAATCCTTCTCAAGTAGTGCCACTCACTGATGACTAATGACCATTCTTATTCAAACCACCACACAAGGAAAACACTTTACCTGCTGAGCTATTGCCTCAGCCTAAGAAGCATGATTTTGAGGGTTGTTCTTATTTTATTATTTTTTTTCAACCACCCACTTTGTATCCTATATGGTATAGGCCGAGGCAAAGGGAAGCTGGTCATTTGTCTCACTTGCAATTCTAAAGAGCAAGGGCTAGCATTTACTGCAAGAATTTTAGCCTGGTGAGGATGTTTCTGCACGGATAGGGACTTCCTTTTCTTTGACTGCTGAAGGCCCTGCGAGGGAGTTGACTTAAGCTGACAATGGGCAGATTCTCAGGAGATGAGACACACACATTAATGTGAAGGTGCACCAGTTAGGCCAAGTATGACCCCCCCACCCCAGGGAGGGTCAGGTGACTGATGCTTAAGCACCTGCTTTATAGGGAAAGCAGAAAGCGGGAGGTGTCATATACTTTGGTAGGAAAAACAAAGCAATTTTCAGGGGAAGACAAATGGTCCAAAGAATAGACAATAGGTGGCTATTCTCCAACCTGGCTGTGGAGGACGACATCAATTCTGGTCTTCCCTCCTGCAAGTTAATCTTTTGGAGAGCACGGCCTATAGCAGAGAAGGGAAGCTCAGTGAAGTCCCCTTCTGTGTCACAGGAGGGAGAGGGCAGGAGGAGGAGGTGGGAAGAGCGATGGAGAGACCTTGATCCTCCCCTGGTTCAGAGCAGGCAGCAGGCCAGATGCTGTGTTCAGAGGCCGGCTTGTAGACCCCAGCAAAATCATATTCCGGTATTATCATCAAGTCAGACTCAAGATGATTGGGTAGCAGTGTAGCCAAAGGCACTGTCCTGAGAGATGAGAGGCCAGACCCCACTTGGAGCTTTTCCTCAGTCCTGGGCAAGTCACTCTGTGTGTGAGCAATTCCCGGATGTCCACATTTTATAAGCCAGTAAAACTTCAAGGTACACTCTGGGGAGGGAATATACAACAGTCACCTTCAGTCTATAACATAAATCAGAACAGAAATATAGACGTGTGCGGTTAGTGTTAGCTCTCTGAAAAGCTGCTGCTGTAGCCTTGGCTTTTCTCATTTACTTTCGGGGAACCGATGCTTGGGAACCCCTGGGCAGAGTGTTGACTGTCTGCCAGCCTCCCCACTCTTAAGTGCCAGGAATGCAATGAGGTGTGATAACAGCAGCTCTGCCCCAGAACTCCTCATGCATGCTCAGAGAGACCCACGAGAAAGTGTGCGATTATGATCCGGAGCTGAGTCACAGGCTGCACACAGCTTGGGAAGGGAGCAAAATGGAGCACCTTGCTCAGTGGCATAGGGTTTGTTTGTTTTTATGTTGCAATGAGGTGAAAAATCAGAATGATTTGCGGTTCTTTTCCAAGAACCCAGGCTCTCACACCCATTCCTTCTCTTTCACAACCTCTTGAGTGCAATTAGTGCTGCCCATGTATGCATGGGTGTAGGACCATGCACAGGAATACGGTCAATCTGTATAGTGGAGCCACACTGCTAAAGAAGCTACTTCTCGGATTGGAGAGGTGGCTCGGCAGTTAAGAGCACTGGCTGCTCTTCCGAAGGTCCTGAGTTCAATTCCCAGCAACCACATGGTGGCTCACAACCATCTGTAATGAGATCGGATGCCCTCTTCTGGCCTTCAGGCAAACATGCAGGCAGAACACTGTATTTATTTATTTATATAATAAATAAATCAATAAATCTTAAAAAAAAAAGAAAGAAAGAAAAAAGAAGAAGAAACTATCTCTCCTCCTGGAATCCATCAGCTGTCAATAGCTCTTAAGTTGAGGGTGGTGGTGGTGAAGGTTAGTGTGAATTGGGATCATAATGGCTTCTAGCTCTTGTGTTGGTTGTGGAAGTTAAACAGGACAAGTCATGAAATGTTATCACCACCTGCTGTCCTGGAACTCACTCTGTAGACCAGACTGGCCTCAAACTCATAGAGATTCCCCTGCCTCTGCCTCCCGAGTGCTAGGATTAAAGGTGTGCATGACCACCACCCGGCTTGGACATAGCTTTTTAAAAATAAGACTTGATTGGTTTTAGACTTGGTTGCATTTGGCTTTATATTCTGAAAAGACAGCTAATACTGGCATTTAAACTTTTTCTTCCAAACCAAAGTAAAATTCCAAGGGGGGGAGGGAGAAGGAGAGGGAGGGAGGGAGAGAGGGAAAGGGAAGAAGAGGGAGGGAGGGAGGGAGGGAGGGAGAGAGAGGGAGGGAGGGAGGGAGAGAGAGGGAGGGAGGGAGAGAGAGAGAGAGAGAGAGAGAGAGAGAGAGAGAGAGAGAGAGAGAGAGAGAGAGAGAGAGAGAGAATGAATTTTCTCCCTTTTTTTGAAACTGGAAATGTTAGCAGTGAATAATTTCATTTGGAATGCTGTAGATTTTCCACTGGGTGATAATAGAGCCAGTTCTATAAATGTCAGTTGAACTGAGAGGCCCAGAGAGTGACAATATATATATAAAAATGTGATTTGTATATCCAAAAGTGCCACCCCTTAAAGATGGCTGCTTCCCATGTCAAGAACATGCAGGTTGTCATCACAGATGCCAGCATGACCTGGGAGACACCCTGTGTCTTCACTGTTTGGAGGGATCTTGAGCAGTTACTCCCCTTGCATACCTTCTACTTCCTAACTCCCAGTATCCCCCAGATGGAAGAACTCTCGCTTCCACCCATATTCCCCAGCCCCCTCTGTGAGTGGCAGCTTTCTTCTTGAGCGAAGCAGACTTGCCCAGGCGATGGTGCCCCATGTGCTTCATCTCTTCTCTGAATGGCTGAAGAGCATACGCTTCCTCTACATGCCACAAAGCCTTTGGTAACTAATAGAACCTGTAGAGTCTCTCCATAGAAAAAGGACCGTATGCCTACAGTAATATCATACCCTTCATATACTTTCAGAAAAAGGACCATATACCTACAGTAATACCATACCCTTCATACACTTTCAGAAGACTATAGATTTTCTGATGTCCCCACACAGGGACCCCTAGAGTGTCTAATGTGATACTTTGTCTCTGGTGGAGAAAAGAGCTTTACGTTTACATTCTAAGACTTTCAAAGTCAAGTGTGAGTCCATTGGCCAGCTATGCATTTTGAATACCCTCTTCTGCTGTCAGTATGAACATAAACATAACATCTTGAAAGTGGGTTTGAACAAATAAAGTGTGAAAAGGCTTCCAGACACACAGTAGGTGCTCTGTAAAGTGTTGATATTCTTCATACGTGCCAGATACATACTATTATTTCCACATGTTGGTGGATAATCAATGAACATCTTTGAATGCTTACCATATGCCAGGATATGTTTATGTACATTCAGCTAGATTAAACTCCTAACCAGATGCTAGGCTACAAGGAGGCTGTGTATCACTGACCATTGAGATCATGGCTTCCCTCATGCCATTCCTCACCTGTACCTGTCCTGTGTACGAGGATGCTCAACATAGTTCTTGAAGGGCATTTGTGAACAGTGGCATGTTTTCTATGAAGCCAATGAGCAAGAACAAGGTGCTGCCACATTGTTCCCAGGTGACATTATTTTAAGGAAGAAGGTTCCTTGGGGGCTCCAAGCACCTTCTGTATGGCTGCAGTCTCTGCGACATAAACTCCTGCAGCTGGGGAGGAATGACGAACAGCTGAAAATCCTTGAAACAGGAGCGAGTCATAGAAGGGGGGTGGGCAGCCCTGAAGTCACTGAATAGGATGTGCAAGCCAGATTTCCCAGCTCTGCAGAGTACACCCCTGGACTGCCACAGCAGGCAGATCTGCCGCCCATATGTTGGCTCTGCCATGGGAACTGTGACTCAGTATATCCTCAGATATCCTCTTTGAAGCAGCTACTCTGAGCCAGAGGGGAGTTTTTCTTGTCTTCACTTGCTCTTAACCATGATGTCTATATTTACCCACTGTGATCTTCATTTTTTTTCCCCCTGAATACTGAATCCTGAAAGGGACTATTTTTACCTCTTGCTCTTTGATTCTGCAAAAGCTCAGATGCAAAATGTCTTCCTTAGCTGCTGGCCCTATGGCCTCCACTTTGTGTCCTGCTTGCGACCAGCCTTTTGTATTCTCTTTGCTCCAACTTAATTACATCAGTATCTGCATCCTCCAGTAGAGTGTGAAAATGTTATTCTTTTATTGGATGACATAAAGTATGTCTAATCTAAAGTATTAATCTATCTTAATTAAGCTGTCTCCTTAGTACTGTGGTGCATAGCAGTGTGCACCTGTAGGAGCTGTTTGAACAGGTTGGAGAGTCCCTGCCACGAAGGATTTAGGTGAGGGGCCTGTCTAAGTGGAGTTCAGAGTTCAATTTAAAAAGTACCGGAGTGGGCTGGGGATGTAGCTCAGAGAGAGCATAGTCATGGTGGTCCTGGGTTTGATTCTGAATGTGCATAATAGATAGATGGATGGGTGGATGGATGGATGGGTGGGTGATGGATGGATGGATGGACGGACAGATGGATGAATGGATAGGTAGATAAATGGAATATAGATAGATAGATGGATAGATAGATAAGTGGATGGATGGGTAAATGGATGATAGATGTTAGGTAGATAGATAGATAGACAGACAGACAGATAGATGGCTCTGTTTGATGACCATCTTTGTGATGTGCTCATTCACTTAGTAGACTTACCTAAATGAGAATAAAATCTTCTGCATTATTGACCTTGGAAAAAAATAGCAAGTATTACACCTTTTTCTTATGAAAACAATGAGGTGAAATATGTCTATAGGAATTTAGGGATCTTGTATTGGGTTTGAAAGACACGCTTCCAAGGTTCCATAGGAACAGAATTAATCCCTAATAGTGCACCACATCCCTGAGTCATTGTTCCAGATGTACCTGGGTCAAAAGCCCACACATCTAGAATCCCAAATGTTCCAGGTAACTGAGCATGGCTGATATTAGAATCGTGTTCCAAAATATTTAATGTAGTTGGCCAACCATCTCAAATAACCTTATGAAGAGTTAACATTCTACAGGTAACATTTGGAGATATCTTTACATTTCTTTGTTTGGGGCTTTTACAAATTTCAAAGGCTTGGCATATTTGCCATGTAGGGATTCTGGCAGGACAGTCATTTATAAAACAAGTTTAGAAGGAAGTGAATCTGAGACACACTCTTAACAGCAAAATAGGGAAGTTAAGAATATTTAACTTCCATTAAAGTTGTTAGGTACGAATGCCAGCCTACTATTAAATGAATCATCTTCCTCTAAGAAGTGCTTCCAGCTCAGAACTGGAATTGCTCATTAAAATGAGTTCTAATGGCGAGGGTGCCAGAACCTGCCAACCGGGGTAATCAGATTGGTGACTACCCCAACTGTCATCACAGAGCCTTCATCCAGTAACTGATGGAAGCAGATGCAGAGGTCCACAGCCAAGCACCAGGCTGAGCTCCGGGAGCCCAGTCAGGGGGATTATTTGAACAAGGGCGGTCATGATGGGGACACACACACACACACACACACACACACACACACACACACACACTCACTCATATGTGGAAGTCAGATGGCACAGTAGCAGATGGAATTGGAGTGGGTTTCAGCCATCCACTGTGTAGGATCCGGGAATTGAACTCAGGTTGTCATGCTTAGCAGCAAGTACCTTTACCTGCCCCAGCCATCTCGCCAGCCCAAGGCTTTACATTTTTGTATTTTATGTAGTAGTGTTTTATCATGGAAACATCAATGAATGAGATCCTGTAACTAGACTAGGAGTTATAGTTTGAGAAAATCTTGCCTCTTTTGAGTGTCAAGAGAGTCCCTGGGACCTGAAATCTGTTTCTTGAACTTTCTCTCACAAACTTTAGGAAATTTATGCTGGGTGTGCAGGCATACACCTGGAGCCTCACTACTTGGGAGACTAAGGTGGTAGGATTGTGAGTTCAAGGCCAGTATGGATGACACAGCAAGACCCTGGAACTCCAGGCTACCCAGCAAGTCTGAGAGAGATGGTGGGAGGGAGGAGGAAGAGGAAGGAAGGAAGGGAAGAAAAATTAAAAAAAAAAATACAAGAGAGAAGATAAAGGAGAAATCCCAGCTATTCATGGTGGATATCTTAATGACACCCTGTCTGTCATACTTCTCCAGTGATATAAGTTATTCTACATCAGCAGGAAACAAAGCGAGGCAGAGGTGTCAGCTGTGTGGTTACAGGGCCTTTAAAAGGGAGAGGGAAACATTGCATAGAAATAGTCAAAAAGTTGTTACTATTTTATTATTATGTGAATGAGATGCAGGGGGCAAGTGTGTTCTTCAGAGGCCCGTGACACACCCATCCACCACTGCCGTGCTTTGAAGAGCCCCACCTCAGAGTTCCTTAGCTCCCAGCAGCTCAGGGATGAGCTGTGAGGCGATGACAGTTCCGAAGGTTCATCTCCAGGTGATGGAGCTGCTCTCCCCTTGGTCTTGAGGATGTGAAGGTGGAGCTGGATGCACAGGAGTCAGCTTTTCATGTCCCTGATGGTTTTTGCTTTTGTGTTGTCTTTTCTAGGTTTGCTGGCATGGGAAACTTGCTCAAAGTCCTGACCCGGGAAATTGAGAATTATCCGCACTTTTTCCTGGATTTTGAAAGTAAGTTCTGAGCACAGTAACACAGCAATGGAAACTTTGCACTTGCTCGGTGGGCCTTGTTCGTAGGGAAGTTATAGTGATTTTTGTATGAGACGCAAACCAAATCCAAATGACACCATGCACTTCTTTCTGACATTGTTTCTAAGCTGTTTTCCTCCACCCTGTCTTCATGATTTTTAGAAGCCCAAAGAAAGGTTTAATTTAATTGGTCCATGGTTTTCTTTGATATAAGGATTTGCTTTGGTATTATTTTTTTTTTTTAAGATTTATTTATTTATTATGTATACAGTGTTCTGTCTGCACATATCCCTGCAGGCCAGAAGAGGGCACCAGATCTCAGTACAGATGGTTGTGAGCCACCATGTGGTTGCTGGGAATTGAACTCAGGACCTTTGGAAGAGCAAGCAGTGCTCTTAGCCTCTAAGCCATCTATCTCTCCAGCCCGTGCTTTGGTATTATATACATAAAACTTTACCATAAATCTTCCCTAATATTTTTTTATTTTATGTGAATAACATTTTTTCATTTATTTTACATACCTACAGCAGTTTCCCCTCCCTCCTCACCTCCTTCCCACCCCCCATATTTCCCAACTACCCCTCCCCCCTTTCACGTCTCCTCCGTCTCCATTCAGAAAGGGGCAGTAGGCCTCCCATGGGCTTGAACAAAGCATCAAATTGAGGCAGGACCGAGCTCCTCCCCTCGTGTCAAGACTGGGCAAGGTAATTCAGCATAGGGAACAGGTTCCCCAAAGCCAACTAAGCACCAGGGACAGGTCCTGGTCTCACTGCTAGAAGCCTTACAAAGAAACCAAGCAACACAACTGTCACTCACATGCAGGGGGCCTAGGTTGGTCCCATGCAGTTAGGATCTCTAACTGTTGATGCAGAGTCCATGAGCTCCCACAAGCTCAGGCCAGTTGTCTCTGTCATGATCCCCTGGCTCATACAATCCCTCCTCCCTCTCTTCAGCAAAACTCCCAGAACTCAGCCAAGTACTTGGCTGTAGATCTCTGCATCTGCTTCCATCAGTTACTGGATAGAGTATCTCTGATGACAATTAGGGTAGTCACCAATCTGATTACAGTAGATGGCCAGCCAGTTCAGGCACCCTTCCCACTATTGCCAAGAGTCTTAGCTGGGGTCATCCTTGTGGATTTCTGGGGGGTTCCCTGGCACCAGGTTTCTCCCTAACCCCCAAATGCTCCCCCCATCAAGACATCTCTTTTGTTACCCTCCCCTTACATGTCCTCCCTCCAACCCCACACACCCAGCCTGCCCAACCCACTCCCTCAAGTTCCCATCCCCTCCATCTCTCCACCCCTGCCCCCAGTTTACCCAAGAGATCTCTTCTAGTTCCCCTTCCCACGGAAATCCATGCATCCCTCTTTGGTCCCTCCATGTTATCTAGCCACTCTGGGGCTATGGACTATACGTTTGTTATCCTATACTTTACTCCTAATATCCATTTATGAGTGAGTATATACCATGTTTGTCTTTCTAGGTCTGGGTTACCTCACTCAAAATGATTTTTTCTAGTTCCATCCATTTTCCTACAAATTTCATGAGGTCGTTGTTTTTTTTTAACAGCTGAGTAATACTCCATTGTATAAATGTACGACATTTTCCTTATCCATTCTTTGGTTGAGGAGGATCTAGGTTGTTTCCAGGTTCTAGGTATTATGAATAATGCTGCTGTGAACATAGTTGAGCAAGTGTCCTTGTGCTATGATTGAGCATCCTTTGGGTAAACATCGTTCTTGAGGTAGATTGATTCCCATTTTTCTGAGAAACTACCATATTGATTTCCAAAGTGGCTGCACAAGTTTGCACTCCCACCAGCAGTGGAGGAGTGGTCTCCTTACTCCACATCCTCTCCAACATAAGCTGTTATCAGTGTTTTTCATGTTAGCCATTCTGACAGGTGTAAGATGGTATCTCAGAGTCATTTTGATTTGCATTTCTCTAATGACTAAGGATGTTGAACAATTCCTTAAATGTCTTTCAGCCATTTGAGATTCTTCTGTTGAGAATTCTCTATTTAGATCTGCACCCCATTTTTTAATTGGATTCTTTGGTATTTTGATGTCTAGTTTGAGTTCTTTATATGTTTTAGAAACCAGCCCTCTGTCAGAAGTGGGGTTGGTGAAAACCTTTTCCCATCCTGTAAGCTGCCATTTTGTCTTATTGACCTTGTCCTTTGCCTTACAGAAGCTTTTCAGTTTCAAGAGGTCCCATTTATTAATTGTTGAATCAAGGTCTGTGCTACTGTTGTTATATTCAGGAAGTCGTCTCCTGTGCCAATGCATTCCAAGGCTACTTCCTACTTTCTCTTCTATCAGATTCAGTATAACTGGATTGATGTTGAAGTCTTTGATCCACATGGACATGAGTTTTATGCAGGGTGATAAATATGGAACTATTTGCATTCTTCTACATGTTGACATCCAGTTATGCCAGCACCATTTGTTGAAAATGCATTTTTCCCCCATTGTATAATTTTGGCTTCTTTGTGAAAAATCAGGTGTTCACATATGTGTGGATTTATGTCAGGGTCTTTGATTCAATTCCATTGATTCATGTGTCTGTTTTTATGCTAATACCAAGCTGTTTTTATTACTATAGCTCTATAGTAGAGCTTAAAGTCAGGGATGGTGATACCTCTGGAAGTTCCTTTATCGTACAGGATTGTTTTAGCTATTCTGACTTTTCTGTTTTTCCATATGAGGTTGAGTATTGTTCTCTCAAGGTCTGTGAAGAATTGTGTTGGGATTTTGATGGTGATTACATTGAATCTGTAGGTTGCTTTTGGTAAGATTTCCATTTTTACTATGTTAATCCTACTTATCCATGAGCATGGTAGATCTTTCCACTTTATGATATTTTCTTCAATTTCTTTCTTGTAGACTTAAAGTTCTTGTCATACAAGTCTTTCACTTGTTTAGTTAGAGTTATTCCAAGATATTCCATATTATTTATGGCTATTATAAAGGGTTTTGTTTCTCTGATTTTTTTCTCAGCTTGTTTATCATTTCTATATAGGAGGGCTACTGATTTTTTTTTAGTTAATCTTGAATCCTGCCACATTACTGAAGATGTTTATCAGCTGTAGGAGTTCCCTGGTAGAATTTTTGGGGTCACTTATGCATACTATCATATTATCTACAAATAGCAAAAGTTTAACTTCTTCCTTTCCAATTTGTATCCCCTTGATCTCCTTTTGTTGTCTTATTGCTCTAGCAAGAACTTTGAGTACTATATTGAATAGATATGGAGAGAGTGGAAAGCCTTGTCTTGTTCCTGATTTTAGTGGAATTGCCTTGAGTTTCTCTCCTTTTAATTTGATGTTGGCTGTCGGCTTGGTGTATATTGCTTTTTGTTATGTTTAGGTATGTTCCTTGATCTTTCTAAGACCTTTATTATGAAGGGGTGTTGGATTTTGTCAAAGGCTTTTTCAGCATCTAACAAGATGATCATGTGTATTTTTTTTTCAGTTTGTTCATATGGTAGATTACATTGACAGATTTTCATATGTTGAACCATCCCTACATCTGTGGGATGAAGCCTACTTGCTCATGGTGGGTGTTTTTTGTTTTTGTTTTTAATGTGTTCTTGGATTTGGTTTGCCAATATTGAATATGTTTGCATCAATGTTCATGAGGGAGAGTAGTGTGCATGTAATTCTTTCTTTGTTGCATCTTTGTGTGGTTTGAGTATCAAGATAGCTGTAGCCTCATAAAAAGAATTTGGCAATGTTCCTTCTGTTTCTATTATGTGGAACAATTTGAGGAGTGTTGGTATTAATGACTGTTTCTACTTCCTTAGGGGTAATAGGTCTATTTAAATTGTTTATCTGGTCTTGATTTAATTTTGGTATGTGGTACCTATCAAGAAAACTGTCCATGTCTTTTATATTTTTCTTGGCAAGGGACAAGAAAATAATCCTGTGTAAACTAAAGAGACTGAGGAATCTTAACTGCCCCCTGCTTTTTTAAAAAAAATTTTTTTAGCTGCATCTTAAGCCTGGATAGAAAAAAAACAAACTTCTCTATGTCTACACAAGCAGTTCTATTTCTACACAAAAGTTTCATTTCTACTCAAAATAGTTCATGAGTCACCACAATTAATAAAACATATATGCATACACAAAACAATTCATAAGTCATCACAGTTAATAAAGTCTATATGCGCAAGTGAATTCAACCTTGCTCCCTTTCTGCAGTCTGAAAAGTTCAAAAAGTCAGTTCTGATACCAGTCTTCATGTTCCACGGACAGCCCAAGATCAGGGCCTGGCTAGTCAGCTGCCCTGAAGTCTTCATATAGCTGTCCAAGTCATAAGTGAACAGCTCCACATATGAGGAGTCCCATTACCAAGACTTCTTGCAGTTCCCCTTGCACTGAACCCAGTTCAAACCAGCGTCTCTGAAGCCTCACTCTGAGCTACAGAGGCATTTTCAGTTAGTCTTCCCCTAGGCCATTTGATCTAGGGCAAAAGCTGTTAACTGGTTGAAGAGCACCTCTTTGTACAGCCAGCACGAACCAACAGCAAACAAACTGCCCCTTTTGCTGCTGGCTCCATTCAACTTCCACAGTCCTGGACTGTCTGTGCCTCCTGTCACTGGCATGTACACACAGGTTTCATTGCTATGAGCTACGGCTCTCATTCAGCAACACTGGGTAAACCCAGCCTTGGACAATCATGGCTGCTGCACCCCCACCTGCTCTGCCAGGGCAGCACAGCCAAAAGTCATCCCAGGGCAACTCCATGGCTCAGCCACATCCTGCTGCTGGGAGCTCAGGTTGGCCTAGGTTCCTGCGTCTCTGCCGTTCAGCCTGGAGCACAGCTCTGCCTCACCTCAGAAGTTCTCGATTTGCTGTTCCATGCAAGGGCATTGTCTCAGCTGCTCATCCAGCTGCTGTTTCTCTGCCCCAGGGCAGCAGCCTCTCTGCAGGGTGTTAGATGTTCTCTGCTGGGCTCTGGCTACCATGGACTCCAGCTCTTGGTGACAGACATGCCCTAGCCGCTTGGGTCTAAAGTTTCTGCTGCTGCTCTCCAAGCCACACATTCAGGCTCTACCTTGCATACTGCAGGCTCTACCCTACATATTCCATGCTCTACCCTGCACATTCCAGGCTCTACCCTGCATGTCACAAGCTCTACCCTGCATACTCCAGGCTCACCAGCCAGGAAGCTTCTGGGTGATTGTTTCGTCTCTGCCTCCTATCTCATTTCAGGAGTGCTGGGTTTACAGATGTTGGCTACCCACTGAGCCATCTCCCCATTCCCCTTTTGTTTTAAACTATAACAGTAGCTGGAACACAGCTGGATATCTCTTTTGTATCCACATCCACTGCCCTCTTGAACTTGCTTGAAACTTTAATTTGTCAAGTATTTATCTATATGGAAGGAAATGGTCAGAATGTCTTCACGTATAGGCTGAATTTCCTAGCAGTTTTGTTAATTAAATGCTAGAAGACCTTTCCAAGTTGTAGAGTGAAAGCTCTCTAAGGTGTTGTATGGCGTCTCTGATAGACTTAAAACAGCTGCTCAAAAAGGAAAGTGCCTCCAGAACTCATGAATTCTGGTAGCGAAACTCTTCATTGCACTCCCTGAAAGATCCTTCACTTCAGATCTAACCCAGTCCCTCCCCGCTGGTATGGTTTGGCTTGGCTTGGCTTGGTTATGATTTCATTTCCATTTGGTTTGATAAGGATTTCAGCTAGGAGCTCAAGATGAATTTGCCTGTGATTCTTCTAAAGTCTGCCTGTCTGTCTGTACACCTGTGTTCATATATTATTGTTAAAGTAAGATCCGTCAATAGCCTTAAATAAGTTGTCTGTAATCCTAATCATTCTCACTTTGTACTTTAACTTTAATCGTAAGTTCCTTTTTTTTTTTTTTGGTTTTTCGAGACAGGGTTTCTCTGTGTAGTTTTGGCGCCTTTCCTGGAACTCGCTCTGTAGACCAGGCTGGCCTCGAACTCCCAGAGATCCGCCTGGCTCTGCCTCCCGAGTGCTGGGATCAAAGGCGTGCGCCACCACCGCCCGGCTCCCTTCCATTTTTGTAGCACACCTTTTGCATGATTACATTCAATGTATACAGTAGTTAAGAATAATGTTAAAGTCTCCATTCATTCACAGTTTCCAAACACCTAGGAACCCAGAGTGATCCAATGTCCACTCTTGCTGGGAAGCCCTACATGCCACATGAGTCTGCTCTGACTCCCACCTCCCTGCCAGAATTCGGTGGCCCCCACAGCTGATCTAATTGTCTTGATTTCTTGGCTTTCCATGCTGCCCCTGCTGTGAATGTTGAGTCCCTTGTCAGGGTTAATCTTCAGAATCTGGAAACAGTACAAATAAAGCTTGAGAGGATTTAAAACAATGGTTTCCTACTGGTCCTCCCTGGGGCTCTGAGGTTTGCCTTGGAAAGCCCCTCCCTCCTGCTTGGCAGCAGGCAAAATGGCCCTAGAGAGGGCTGGGTTCCTCTTCTCTATGGTCATTGCACTCTAATCGGCTCAGTCGTGTGCTTCGGGCATTGTTTCACTGTTCAGTGAAAGGTCCTGTGGCTAAATGGTAAGAGGAGAGAGATTGGAGTTTGATGTCCACGATACAAAAGCTCCCTTTACAGATATTATAACTTCTCCAAGACAAGGAAGTGGGCACCAGATCACCACGTCTGATGGCTTCCTATTGGGGTTGTAACTGTAATCTATATACTATATAAGTCTATATAAACTAGAACTATAAAGGAAATACAAATGTAGAAAAAATGTACACAATTCTGCTTAGGGAAAATAAAAAGAAACCCCTTTCATATTCTCCAGAAGGTTAGCTTTACGCTAGGAGGGAACTAACTGAGCTGAGGTCACCCAGAGAGGTAAGATGGGGACATGGATCCCTCTGTCATCTTCTACCTTGTGGTCCCCAAATGCTCATCCCAGCAGCCAGCAGCTTCTTTGAAGTACCCTGCCGTCATTCTATTCCTGACTAGGAAAAACATGTTTTATTCCTCTCCAAACTAAACGTATGTCATGAGAACAAACAAAACAACAACAAAAACATTCTTTTTATCCTAAATATCTCTGCCCTCCCCCGCAACAGGCATGCTTTCTCTGTGTAGGACCGGCTGTCCTAGAACTTGCTCTGTAGACCAGGCTGGCCTCGAACTCTGAGCTCTTCCTGCCTCTGCCTCCCAGAGTGCTGAGATTAAAGGCATATGACACCACCACCCATGTCTTAAAAATAGTATTTCTGAAGGAGGTTTTCAAGAAAGACCAATGGTAAGAGAGGTGGAAAAGGTGGACTTTAGGAAGATTTTCCCTTGAATCTGTGGGCTGCAGTTTATTCAAGAAAGGGTCTGTTGAGCATGATATGACTTCCACATCAGCCACACACCAGCAGGATTTGGAGCTAAAGGAGAATGGCCTCATGGAAAAGTCACAGGCTGAAGTGGAGAGCCAGATAGACATTTCCTTGAAGACAAACTAGGGGACTTGAGAAAGGCATACCGTGCCACCAGGGGACAGAAGGGAACAGAACTCGCATCTAGGTTCTGGAAAGGGAGGGCCACAGAAACACTAGGACAACGCATATAGCAACAGGTGGTGTTTTAATGGGCTGTAAAGAATGACTAGTTTTTCTGCCAGCCCAGATGGGGTGCAAAGTTTTCCAACAGATGGAAATAGTGTGATTAAAGGCATAGAGATTAGAATAGAAAGGACATGTTTGAAGAACAACAAGAAGTCCAATGTAGACAGAGTACTAAAAGTCTATTGGGAAAATGGGGAGGGGGGCTTGAATGGAAGGCTGGTTTGGTTAGATGATGCTAAGTACACTTGCCAAGCTTAAGGCTGGAGGCTCATCCTTGGAGCTCACATCCAGACAGAAGAGCTCAAATTCCTTGGGTAAATGGGAACTGAGTAGATGAGAACTTCAGGCACCCCACTGGAAAGGGCTTCAGTGGGTAAGGGGTCCTGGATAGATGCCACAGATCTTTAACTGATGCATCCAGTGACCTGCCATTATGTTCAGTACCAGGCAAACCATAGCAAGCAACCTTGTGAGTTTTGAGTAATAGTCTCCAAGACAGAAGGGTAGCCTGCTAAGTTGAGATTCCTGGGGCCAGAGCCTGAGCCCTACTGAGTATTGTGACCAAGCACCTAGCCTTATGTTGAGCTAGGGATTTGGGTACCGCATGAGCATCAGGGGTAGATGATGATCTTGTAAAGGAAGAACCAGGCAAGCCAAATCTAGGCAGTGAAGAGAACATAGGGAGTCCAGATACCGTACTGTGGTCAAGGAAGAGAACAAGGAAACGGGGGATGATCATTGAGCATTCAGGTGTCACCAGTCACCCTGGGAAAGAATCTTTTTTTCTATCCAGAGGCTGGGTGGTGAAGAGTTAAGGAGTGAGGGATGGAGAGAGGGAGGAAGGCTGAGCAGCGTAGTAACAGCTTAAATGAATTTAGCACGTCTTCTTTCAGTGTTGAATATTCTTTTTGAAGT
This sequence comes from Peromyscus leucopus, assembly GCF_004664715.2. Taxonomy (NCBI): domain Eukaryota; kingdom Metazoa; phylum Chordata; class Mammalia; order Rodentia; family Cricetidae; genus Peromyscus; species Peromyscus leucopus. Next base: position 44,562,861 of record NC_051081.1, read on the forward strand.
CAGTGATGGGATATAATTGAACTGGGTCAAATAGATATAATTAAGCTGGGTCAAAACATAATACAAAATTAGATACATCTGTCCTTGGGTTCCTCAGTGGCAAAGATCTGATTTAAATTCCTGTTGACCTTTTCAGTGAGTTCTACAATTTATGCTCCTATTTTCCCACAGACCTTTGACATCTTTTTTTTTTCCCATTGCATCTTTTATCCCTTCACTCTTTTTTCTCTTTGTCTCCCCTGTCTCCTTACTAGGCCACGCTTTCCTCTTTGAAGGCCAGGAAGTAGGGGGTGTGGTGGAGAAGATTAATGAATGTCATTTCAGTGAGTGATGGTTTGAAGGACATTGTACAAGTATGGCTGAAACCCTATGGCAGGTTGCTCTTCCGAGCCTCCATGATGGCCCTAAGGTGGGCAGCAGGCAGCAGCCTTCCACACAAGGAGCTGCCTTGATTCTCAGACTGGAGTGATCAGCAACATCTGATGAACTCTCTTTTAAATAGGGAGCTAAACCTCACCCCCAAAATCTGACTCGGTGGTCTAGTCCGTAAGGATCTGGCTACCCCCACCTTTCTGGTTACTTCCGGTGCTCAGCCGGTTTAGTGACCATCTTTAACTGATGCACCAGTGACTTGCCATTGTGTTCAGTACCAGGCAAGCCATAGCAAGCAACTTTGCCAGTTTCTACTGTCTCCAAGACGGTAGAAGTTCAAGTAGCTTAGTGGGGCGGGGGGGGGGGGGGTATGGTGGTCACATGACTGTGATCTCAGAACTCAGAAACTGAAAGGAGGAGGCAAATCAAGACTTCATAGTAAGCTTATTGACAGCTGAAGTTACAAAGTAGCACCCCCCTCTCTGTTTTTTTTCTCTTTCTCTTTCACACACACTCACACAGGCATGCCCATACACATGCACGCACACAACAAATAATAGTAAATATCTTGAAGTATTCAAAAGCACCTCACTTGGGAGGAAGTTTTTGTCTACTAGTAAACAGTTTGCCCTATCAAAGATGCCTGTGAGATCTGAGCAGACATTTCTCCACCAAAAGTCAAGTATTCCGTGGGAAAGGAATATTCAGTGTCGTCAACCAGGAGAGAAATGCAAGGTAGAACTACCATGAGAGAATGCCCACCAGGGCAGCTGTCATCGAATTGAAGATGATAAACGTGCTGTTGAGACTATGAAGAAACTGGAATGCTCAGGCAAGTAGGGAATTGCATCTGCTTTGAGAGACACTCTGAAGTGTTCAAGGTTGAGGTTCAAGTTACCGTATAATCAGGCTGTTCCTGTATATGCCCAAGAACATGAAAACGTACACATAAAAACGTGTATTTGAGCACTACGTGGGACGTTGTACATAATGGCTGAAAAGTAAAATGGGATCATTTGTGAACATGTAAACACGTGGACATGTCCATTGTTTTCTTCTTCCTACTTTTGTAGAACCTTCCTTTCCTTACTTCCCCTCTGCCAAACCTAAATACACCTGGTGCCCCCATTGTCTAGGACAGTTGTCTTACTGTTCCGATTATATTGCACTCAGTAGACAGCCTGGGCTTCTGCAATAAAAATAACATGTTCTCTTTGTTAGAAAGAAAGCAATGTTCCTTGTAATTTTTATTTGTTTCCACAATGGTATAGAATTTTGTCACAGAGCTATGGATGTACACACAAAAAAATTAACATTAATTCTTTTATGTCCTTGAATATATAGTTAGCACATTGAGGTTTCCCTGATTCCCTTAAAATGAAAAATAACAGGTTTTTGACTAGTCAAGATTGAAACTGGTTTACACATAGAGTTAATCGCTTTTAAGTTTTTGATGTTTTCTGTTCTACCATGAATTCAGTCATCTTATCAGATATATATATACTTTTTTCCGAGACAGGGTATCTCTGTGTAGCTTTGCGCCTTTCCTGGATCTCGCTCTGTAGCCCAGGCTGGCCTTGAACTCACAGAGATCCGCCAGGCTCTGCCTCCCGAGTGCTGGGATTAAAGGTGTGCGCCACCACCGCCCAGCCAGATTTTTAAATGTACAGTACACTGTTGTTAACTAGCCAGATCATTGCGCCCTGCATCTAGAACTTACTCATTTTGCATAAGAGAAGCTTCATCTCCGGTAATTAGCGACTATGTTGCCCACCCCCAGCGCCCCTGACACCCCCCCACACGCTACACCTATTAATTGACATTTTTATGTGCATTGCATAAGTGAGATCCCACAGTGTGCCTTTCTGTAACTAGTTTATTTCAACCATTGTAGCATCTTCAAGGTCCATCTATATTCTTATATTGCATGTCTTTATTAAATCTGAACACCAGTCTAATTGTATTTATGCTACTTTTTCACTCTCTGTTCCTTTTAATTCAGTAGTTCTCAACCTTCCATCATGCTGGAACCCTTTAATACAGTTCCCCAACCATAAAATTATTTCCCTTGCTTCTTCATAACTGTAAATTTGCTATTGTTATGAATCAGAATGTAAATATCTGATATTTCTGATGGTCCTAAGCAACCCCTGTGAAAGGGTTATGCAGCCCCCAAAGGAGTTGTGACCCACAGATTGAGAGCCATAGAAGGAGAATAAACTGCCTTATAGTTTCTATGATCCAGTTTTTCAATCGATCTTGAAGGGTGTTCTGAGCACCAACCACCCTATGGTATAAATGACTGAAGATCTTTTAGTCTGGCTGGGGAGGCCATCTAAGATGCATTGTTGGTTCGGGCATTATTTTTTGATGCATTATCAGCAATTGAACAATGCAGTTTTCTTCTGCTCAGGTGTGTTTACCACATCACTGGTGTACACTTTCTTGGGATGAAGATTTATAGAAAGTCATGTGCTTAGATTGTTCTTGCCTCCTGTGTCTGTCATCTTGTTGAGCATGGAGTATAATTTCATTGGTTTTGGAGGACACTAATTGAGTGGCCATATGCAAAGAATCCTCCTGTATTTAAGGACGAAGCAGGTATGATGGTGCGTTCTTGCAGGGGCAAAGAGACCTGGAAAGATAAGACATCACATGTTAAAATGAGAGTATTAGAAGGACTTGATCTCTTCTTAAAGGCTTTTTTTTTTTTTAAATTTCATTAGGAAAATAAAATATGAGTAGGGCAGAGACAATAGTACAGGAATCAGGTACATCCCGAACAGAGATCAAATACTGTACTGGCCAGAAGAATGGATCCTGAATGAGGCTAAAGAAATATTCCTTAGTAGGTGGTGGCTAAAACAGTGGAGGAGCTGGGGAGGTGGCTTTACAGTGAAGAGCACATACTGTTCCCCGGAAGCCCTCCATACTCTGCACAGAAGATCCATGTTCAATTGCCTGCACCCACACTGGGTGGTTCACAACCACCTGTAATTCCTCTCTAGAGGAAACCAGTGCCTCTGGCCTCCAAGGGCTCCTTCAAACATGTGCATATATCCACATACACACACACACACACACACACACACACACACAATTAAAAAAGATAAATCTGTAAAATATCATAAAATTGTGTTCTTGTTACACAAGCCTGATGACCTGAGTGTTTTTTTTTTTTTCCCCCAGAGCTGAGGACCAAACCCAGGGCCTTCGCTCTACCACTGAGCTAAATCCCCAGCCCCCCCCAAAAAAAAAAATCGTGTTCTTATGAGGCAAATCTGTGTCTCATAAATTAATCCAGCGATGATAGTGGCACATAGGGAGGGATAATTTAGGGAATTCTAAAACATCATCCCATCGCTGTACTTACAAAAGGCTTCAGTTTCCTCTTCTTGGGAACAAAGGTTTGTATCGGGTTAGCCTGTCATCTGGGATGGCTTTGTGACTCAGGTCCACTTCCTGCCTCAGCTGCTCTCTGTTTGCACCTGTCCTCTGTCAGTCTTGCGTCTGCTCAGAGGAAGCTAGAGGATCTAGCAGAGGGGAAATGCATTTCTTTCATTAGATGATCAAATGTCTTTTTTCTAGTATGCTTACTCCACCAAGGAGAATAATAAAAATCGGAACAGAACAGACCTGCAAAGCAGTTTATGGATCCAACACAAATACTCAGTGACAAATATGCTCTCACAGGGTCTGGAGAAACAGCTTGGTGGTTAAAATGTTTGTCATGCTATTGTGAGCACCTGAGTTTGGATCCTCCAAACTCATGTAAAACTGGGTGTGGTGATGCATGTCCATATTCAGGGCTCTTAACTTTGGAGGCACAGGGATTCTCGGGAGCTCACAGCTGGCCAGCCTGTGTACACAATGGTAAAGAACAAGAGACCCTCTCTCCAGCAAGGTGGAAAGTGAGAACTAATACCTGAGGTTGACCTCTGGCCTCTGTACATACGTGCCTATACTTAATGCGTGTGCACAGGCACACACACGTATACATACATACACACAAATGCAGAGAGATTTTTTACATTCCATAATATTCTAGCATGCCAACTTTCTAAGACCTTTAACCTTGTCTGAATTCTCCCTACATCCCTTCAGGTAGGAAACAGACAGGGTTATTATTAACCTCCCTTTCTTGGCCTGAGATCTAATCTGGAGTTTAGAGAGGTTAGCTAGTGTGCCCTGAGGGTGGTTTTCAATGAGTGTTAGTTAAGGTGGCATAGGATTTGCTTTCAAAACTCCACCCTTAGAGTACCATGTCCACCTAGGAATCTCGGTGAAGCAGATGAAATAGACCACCCTTCACCCCCCCCCCCAACCCTGTTCCGTCCCTGGGGTGATTGTTCCATGGGCTCAGGTATGTGATGACTAATGTCCTGTCCAAACAGATGTGTCAGCCCGGCTTACATTTTCCAATGGACCTTTGCAATTTCAAGCTGCTGCTTCTGTAAACACTGTCTTGCTATGGTATAGGTTATTACCATTTTGCATCCCCCAAACTTAACACCAGGTAATTATTTATGTCTCTTAGTTTATTTGGAACCCAGGAGGGGTTGGGAGAGTACGGAAGTGGGTGGGAAGATGGGCCGTGGGTTTAATTTATGGCTTGGGCAAATCCTTTCTGCTGTTCCTCGCTCCAGTGTTTACCCAGCAGTCATCGGGGCACAGAGATAGCTATACATCCTGATGATGAAGTGCCATGGCTGCCTTCAAGACCAAAGGCATCTCATAAATTGTGTCTTCTCCTCAGATTATTTTAGGTTAATTTGCTTCTTTGTCAGAATCTCCTCACAGGCCTAAGTAGGCTGTGGGGGCAAGGTGGAGGTGTCCCTGCTGCCTTTGAAGACAGGATGAGGCCTTGACTGATTTACAGAGATAAAGCCTTTTTGATTTGACAGCCTCTTTGCAGTCTGAGGCCTGCCCTTGTTCCCTGTGGCAGCTTTACTGAAAGTCTTTCTGACAAACAAAGACAACTACTTTCTTCCCATTAGCACAGAGGAATGCCAAGCATTCTGCTTTGAAAAAAAAAAAAATATCAAGAGTCCGCCACAGAGATACCTTCCACCTAGCCTCCAGTGACACCCAAAATGTTGGCAGTTAACATGAACCATCACTAGCAGTTACATCCAAATGAGGAGCAGTCAATATATTCCCTGCCTGCGAACAAAACTAATATCCTCCCTCTTAACTGATAAAAGGGTGTTTTATCTATTCAAAATTGTAGATACATGGAATTTAGTGAGTTCTTGACAACAAAAGTGGGTGTGTAAGGTCACAATACACACGCGATGCATTTTCACACTTTCCACAGCAGTGAGTCCAAAACGAGCCTTAAATCATCGCCTGGATAATGGCTAGGATACAGGTGTCCCAGGCCTCCTAAGGGTATTGGTTTCTGAAATTGCCTGTGTAAATCACCGGGGCTTTAACAGTTCCGTCGTAAGATAGGATGAGCACTCACTTTGGGTAGCCATTCTTCTCCGTTCGCTAAAATAATGGAAGAGGATTAGAAGTTCAGAATGTAGTCTTAGAAGAAACATCACCCAAGAATTCGTTGGCTACAATTGGAAATGAGAACCCATTGCCATCATGAGTAGTGGTGTGAATGTGTGGATGTGTGTATGAGTATATGTGTTCTTATGTGTGTACAGTGTGTGCATATGTTTGTATGAATGTGCATATGCATGTGTGTATGTGTGTATGTGTATAAGTATATGTGTACATCAGTGTGATGTGTGTGTGTGTAGTGTACCATTTCATAAAAAGTCAAGCTTCGTGTTAAAAATAGAAAAGCAAAGAGCATAGTTCAGAGTTGCTATTCACTTAGCAAATGCTCTCAAGGTTGCTGGGGGGATTGAACACAGTAACCTTTTCCACCACTAATTCTGCAGAGTCCCCTTCAAGATGTCATTTCTTGACATCTGAAAACTCAATAAACTTTTTAAATCTGGTCGGTGGTTGAGTCTGAATGTGGAGAGTGCTGGAAGAGTATCCAAATCCTCTCAGAGTTGTCCCACAAAGCAAGGCAAGGACAGTTACAGGACTGGAATGGCAGATCTCTGGCAGCTTTTCATTCTTCCAGATAGAGCAAATGGCCCAGCAGCTTGCCGGCCACAGTGAGACCCTGAGCAGTGGGAGATTTAAGCGCACATGTTGATGAAGCAGGGTCCGTTTGGTCACAGGTGAGTATGGATGTCTTAGCAGCAGACACACAGCAGTGTACAAGCTCTTTGTGGGAAGGAAACAAGACTAGTCTAGGAGGGTGGAACCTTTGTTTATCCCACTGCCCCCTAGCACCCACTGACTTCAGTTTCCTAGGTTCTTATTATCTTCATTAACTATGATGTCCTAAGAGTACTGCATATAAGTGTGGAAGCCCTGTATCCAAAGAGCTCCGAACTCAAAGACAAGCATCCCCAAATGGGGCCAAGAATGTAGCTCCATAGTGCTTGCCTAGCATCCCCAAAGCCCCTGGGTTCCATCCCCGGTATGGCGCACACCAGAATCCCTAGCCCCTGGGAAGCAGAAAGAGGATGATCAGAAATTCAAAACAATCAGTGGAATATATAGTGAGTTCAAGACTAGCCTGAAACACATGAGACCCTGTCTCAAAAAAAAAATTCCTAAAACATGTGGAAAGTATATATAAATCATTCCTTCAACTGTTTGGCACATTTTCCTTGAGCCCATATTGTATACTAACCAGGCACTGAAAATATGTAATCAAATGAAACAAATATACAGATATGGTCAGAGAACTATGTCTAGTGGATAAAGTTGTTATTAATTACTTCTGATTTTTTTAATTTATTTATTTTCTTTTTTTAAAGATTATTTATTTATTATGTATACAGAAGAGGGTGCCAGATCTCATTACAGATGGTTGTGAGCCACCATGTGGGTGCTGGGAATTGAACTCAGGACCTCTGGAAGAGCAGTCAGTGCTCTTAACCTCTGAGCCACTCTCCAGCCCCCCTGATTTTTTTTTTTTTTTTTTTTTACTATGGGATAAAAGTGGGATGAATCATTGGATTCCGTATGGATTTGGGATAATGTTAAATGTCACTTGGGGTTGTACAGCATTTTTCCCACTTACATAATGAGCTAGGCACTAGAAAAGACACATCCCACCTGCAGCCTGGTCCATACACAGCCCAGGGTAACTGCAAGTGTGACTCAACACCTCCCTAGGTGACAACAGCATGTCACATTGTCAAAAGCTTGGCCAGTCCTGAGATCAGAGCCTCTCAGCTGTCACTCTGCACTGGGAAGCTGGTACCACCAGTGATTTGAGTCTCTTGTGAATATTCCACCTTTCGGCCCAGACGGCATGGTGGCCTGTTGGCTGGCATGAGGGGCCTAACTGTTGGCTGAGAGAGAAATTGACTTCAATTCCGTGACAGGAAAGGTGGGCGAAATCAGGTATCCCGTGAGACTAACAAATTACGGCAGAAAATGAGCCAACACATCTCTGAGCCTGGATGGAAGCGGGAGTGATGGATTAGGTCTCTGCGCCCCACCCCCTAAACAGGACCACACTACAAACATTCCTAATGGGCAGGACATCTGGCAAAGGAAACAGTTTCCCAGAGAAGAGGGCTGGGGGCTGACGGTCCTGGTTTATACATCCTCTAGCTGCTGGGAGAACAGCTCTGTCTAGTTGAAAGTGCTCACCCCGCACCCCGAATCCACCTCCTGGGACATAGAAAGGATACCACCCCCCAAGCCACTCATGCAACTCTCTGTGGTCCAAAGAACGTCCATGTCAGTTTAAATAAAGCATCACTTCTGCTATGGAGACAGGGGCTGCTTGTTCCCAGCTGAAGGACCACTTTGAGGCTACCCGGTAGGATGTTTATTTTGAAAACACTTAAGAAATTCCTCTGTTTTCTCTGAAGTGGTGTGAAAGCTTTCTCTTTTTGTGTTCCGTGGTCAAAAACAGGATGCCGTTTGGGTTTTGTCTGTGTTCTGATAGCCCACTTAGTTTTAATTCTATTTCGTATGACACTGTTCCGTAGTGCCTTGTTGGGATGGGACCACGTGACAGGGGAGAGTCAGCCCATCTCCTTGCCTCCCAAAGCACACCCTCTTTCACAGTTTTACAACTGTGAACCCTCGTGTTGGACATGCTCTCTTCTCTAAATACCTCATCTGGAAATTTTCTACCTTATAAACGATGTGTTCCTGGATTTGAGAGAGTCCCTTTTTTCTGTAGTTTTTTTTTTGTTGTTGTTGTTGTGTTGTGTTTAAAATTTCATGTGTATGGGTGTGTTAGCTACATGTATGTCTGCGGGCCATGTATGTACGTAGTGCCTAAGGAAACCAAGAGGAGGGCCTCAGATCTCTTGGAACTAGAGTTAGGGATGATAATTAGCCACTGTGTGGGTGCTGGGAATCAGATCTAGGCCTTCAGGAAGAGCAGCCAGTGCTCTTAACCACTGAGCCATCTCTCCAGCTCCCGGGTGAGCACCTCGTTTTTATTTGCTTTGTAGGCTTTTTGCTTTGCTGTGTTTTGTTTGTCTTGTCTTTTCCTCCCCTGCTGCTATTACAATTCAGAAACTTCCAGCCCCTCGCTTGGATGGTCTACCAAAGTGCTCTCTGCAGTGACGGACTTCCCAGCTCATGGATGTGCGGTCTTCTTTTTATGACGTCCGTATAGCCTTGAGGAAACAAGAAGGGATAGCGTGTGGAGGGATTCATATTGGAGACACCTCAGACCTGGTAGTGTTTACTTCCCAGTGTTCATGGGAAGCAAAGCATTCAGGGATGGAGGAGGAATTGGCTGAGCGTCCCCCTTCATTTCCTGGGTCAGCCTCTGATCTCTCTCCCGATATCTCTTTCTCCCTCCTGGCCCAGCTGTGCTCCAGCCAGCCACCTGGCCCTTGGCCGCTCTGTCCCTTCCTTGTGGATAGACCTTCTTCTATCTCCCACCTCTGCTATCATTCTTTACACCGACGTCTCCAACTCGTTCCAAACCACATTCTTTTCCTAACGCTGACCAGCAGGAACCTTGGACCCACTTCTTCTCTAGTTGACATTGTATCTAGTTCCTTGGAAACTACCAGTTTCTTTGCCTTTGGCAGGACCTGGTGAATAAACTAGTCCAAAACTCGCTGAGGATGTCACTCGTCAGGAGTTGGACAGAAGCTTCTCTGGCCTGCTCTGGCCATCAACTCTCCACTTGTTGCCCAGTCTGTTTATGCACTCAGCCAATGCTCCCTTTACCTGTCTGGTGAATCCATTTATGACACCCCAGAGTCTCACTAGTGATGAAAGCATGTCACACTTTCGGAGCATCTGCCCCCTGTATTGTGGAAAGATTAAACACACTGGGGTTGGGTCAGGGCGGTGTCAGATGTCGTACAACTTGGTCCTTGTTATGTTAATTAAGTCAGCTGACAGCATCCCTCATCTCAGGATTTAAATGCCCGGAACCATAGTTACATGACATGTTGTCTGTCCCTCTCTTCCTGAGCGGTGGTATCATTTTACAGAAAGAAACTAGCCTGATTCATAGCAGTGAGGAGGACAGAGAAAGCCCATGTTTCTCATCTGTCCGTCTCCGTGAAATGCTTCTGGGGTTAAGAATCTGCAAGAGTTCCAGAGATGCCAGAGTGTAAGATCTTCCTGGAGATCTTAGACAGCACTTTGTGGCTATCAGAACGCTGCCTTTGTTTATGTGAACCTAAGCACAGCACACGTTTCTACAGGTAACACAGTCAAGACCGGAGATAAACAGAGCAGGCATTTTGACAATGAACTCCTGGTGTGTCTTGGCTGAGAAACTTGTGTGTGTACATCCTACCCCTGCTGACCTCTTTCTTCCTCTGGACCAGCCCCTCTCACTTCCATGGATTTTCTTTTCTAAGAGTATTTCCGTGCACTGATGAATTCCCAGGAAACTCTACCCATTCCTTGGGTCCTAGATGAGATGTTTATGTGTGTTGGGATGTTTGGGTGCCTTCTGTATGTCACAGTTCCAGAATGATGTGCCGCTGCTGTGCACATTAATGACCAGTCTTCTTTATTATTATTATTACATCCATTTCTTTAAGAGAGGGTGTGCCATGACACACACATGGAGGTCCTGGGACAACCTTCAGGAGTTGGTTCTTTTCTTCCGCTAGGCGAGTCCCATGCCTCAAACTCAGGCCATTAGGCTTGGCAGCAAGTGCCTTTACTTGAAGAGTTATCACACCAGTCTCAAATTAAGTGAGCTTTAAAGTTGATTAGTATATACAGATATACATATGATATAAATATAAATAAAATAATATAAATATATAAAATAAAAGAACTCTGTATCAAATGGGCTTTTTTTTTTCTTTTCACCTATACTTGTCTGCCCGTTTTCAATGATGAAAATAGCCTGTAATTCTTGCTGTTAAAAAGCACACACTCTGTGCAGTGTTTTGGTTTTACAAGATCAAGAGAGCCCTGGAGCTGCATGCTGGGGAGGATTCATATCTTTATTGGCCGCACTGCTCTCCACATTTGAAGATGGCTAACGTGATGCATTTTATGTTATGGATTTTGACCACCTTGGAAGCGATAGCTTTAAGGAAGAATAAACACAATGGAGGGGTCGTTAAAAAAGAAGTTGGCTCCCCCAAAATAATGCTTAGCCCTCCTGTTACCCAATGTGAACATAAGACATGCAAAAATGCATCTTATGTAAATAAATTAGCACATGAACACTCAGGATGATTTGATCATACTAGGTTGAATCTGTACAAAAGGGCTGTTGGGTGCTTTGAATGACGTCATGGGCAGAAGCTGTGTTCATTTTCCTCACCTAACAGCTTGTAGAGTTGCAGAATGATTTCCACAGCTGGAGGAAGAGAAGGGGCCGCTCAGCTGGGAGAACTGACAGTCTATGGACTTTGAGAGCCATTGGGAAACACCAGCCCTCAGTTTCTCTTGGTTTCTCTGTCACTTAGATGCCCAGCCTACGGAAGGAGAGCGAGAGATATGGAACCAGATCAGTGCTGTCCTCCAAGATTCCGAAAGCATTCTCACAGACCTGCAGGCTTACAAAGGCGCAGGACCAGAGATCCGAGATGTAAGTCAATGGCCGCACTGAACTGACTAAACCCTTGGGGGAGAAGGAAAAACCTTACACATACACTGAGTGCGTGTGCATAAGCATACACACACACACACACACACACACACACACACACACACACACACTTGCATGAAATTTACCCTGCCTCTTCCCCTGTCCTCATGAGAACATACCACTGTCAGGATGCTACTGAGGAAAAGTCTATTAAGAGGCGGCATTTCTGCTTCAAGGTCACCGTAAGTATAGACATTATTACAGACTGTCAAGGACAAGGTGTATCACCAAAAAGACACAATGACTACTGCCTCCATTCTCCATAATGAGCAGTCTTTAGACGAATCAAGTGCTAATGGAGAGAGCTGAGTCTTCCAATTCCTATTTTTCTCTTTAACCCAAGAAAACAACACCAAGTGAGTGAGACTAGACAAGATCTACCTGAGACCCGTTAGCTTTATGTTCAAGTGTTGAAACTGCCTTTGAAAATGAGTTCTTTGGGGAATCCTCCAGATAATCGTTGTCAACTGAGGTGGTTCTAATTCTCAAAGCACACTAGGGATTTCATTTTTTTTAAACTAAAAGCATTCAGGGTAATCTGGTGTGGGGTAACTAGTTTTCTTAAACTGAAAACTCATCATCACCCCCTTTTTCTCCTGTGTAGGCCATTCAAAACCCCAATGACATTCAACTTCAAGAAAAGGCTTGGAATGCGGTCTGCCCCCTGGTTGTGAGGCTGAAGCGGTTTTATGAATTTTCCATCCGGCTTGGTGAGTGAATACTAGAGTTACCATGTCCCACATGGCACTTCTTTTATTATTATTATTATTATTATTATTATTATTATTATTGCCATTTGAGAGAGTAGAGGGAACAGCTCTACTGTTGGAAAATATCCCCCACTTGCATATTATGAGGATATTCACAAGCAACTTCCATCATTCTTCTTTCTTTTGATCTACCGCGTGCTCCTTTCTCTGAAAGTCATTGATTGGCACATGGAGGGTTTCTTCTGGCTCACGGTGTCGTGACATTCTGTCACTGTGCTCATCTGTGTCCAGCTCTTCAAAGCCTACTGATATCATTTCTTTGAGACTTCTTTTTTATTTTTCTATATGGGCCTGTGTGAGTTTAGGGGTGCCGTTGCCTAGAAGAACCTTCAGAGGCCAGAAGAGGCTGTCAGATCCCTTGAAACTGGAGCTACAGATGGTCGTGAGCTGCCATGAGGGTGCTGGGAACCAAACGCTGATCCTCTCTAAGAGCAGCAAGTGCTCTTAATTGCTGAGCCATCACTCCAACCCTAGTCTTAGTTCTTTAGCTATCCTTCCTATCTATCTATCTATCTATCTATCTATCTATCTATCTATCTATCTATCTATCTATCTATCCTTTTCTCATACATTGCAACCTGACTACATTTACTCTTTCTCATACATTGCATCTTGACCACAGTTTCCCCTCCCTCCATCCATTTATCCATTCCTCCTTCCCCTCCTTTCCTTCTTTCCTTCTTTCCCAGATTCACTCCTCTGTCTCCCTTCAGAAAAGAGCAGTCCTCTCAGGGTTATCAACCAAACATGGCATAACAAGTTACAATAAGACTAGGCAGAAATATTGATATCAAGGCAGGATGAGGCAACCTAGTAGGAAGAAAAGGGCCCCAAGAGCAGGCAAGAGAGTAGGAGACACCCTCACTCCCACTTTTAGGAGCCCTACAAGAACACTAAGCTACACACCATAATATATATGCAGAGGACCTCAGTCAGACCTGTACAGGCTCTGTGATTGTTGCTTCAGTCTCTATGAGCCCCTATGAGCACTGCTTAGTTGATTTTTGAGGGCTGTGTTCTTATAGTGTCCTTGGCTCCTGTGGTTCCCATCATCCTTCCACCCCATCTTCCATGGGGTTCCCCAAGCTCTGCCTAATGTTTGGCTGTGGGTCTCCATCTGCTCCCATGAATTGCTGGATGAAGCCTCTCTTTTGACAACTTGGATTGGGCTCCTGTCTATTGGTCTCAGTTGTTACTAAGTTGAAGGATAGAGTTTATCCAGTGCTACGGTTTCCCCACCCCCCAAAACCACAATTAGCGGAATGCAAAATGTCAGAAAATAAACTTAGCATTTTTACTTGAGCTCTACAAACAAAAATAAAGCTGCACAGAAACAGCATGATTCTGCAGAAGCTGGAGTGGAGGCAAATGAGGCTGACAACCTGGCTCCCTGCCACCAGCAGTACGGTGTGATCGCTGCCAGTGCTTGGGGTTTCATTTGTTAACATAGTATATTTAGAGTGGAAAAGGTAGTCAGCAACTTCTGCTTTAATCTGCCGCTAAAACGAGTGCCCTATTTTAAGAGGAAAACTGAAATCAAAACCATGACTGTGATTTTGAGAAGGACTTGATGTTAAGACCAGCTGAGAAGGTGGTATAAACTGATTTCACAAAGCAGGTTGCCTCAGGTGCTCAGGCAGAAGAGAAATCAAATCCTCTGCTTCCTTGCTGTGCGTCTGAATGTAGTGAGCTGAAATTCCAACCTGAGTTCTACCTCAACAGGAAGAGAAAGAATTTGCATCTTGTGAACTATCCTGTCTTTTCAGTAACTAGATTTTTACCATCATAGTGCCAACACCAACAGTAGTCCTAGTCAATACAGGAAGTAATGAACATATCTACTTTTTAAATAAAACTTTATTTATAAAATCAAGCAGGGGGCCAGATTTGGCTTATGGGCCATAGTTTCATCAACTCCTGCTATAGAAGATCGGTTAAATGACTTTGCTATTAAAAGATACAGGAAAGCAAAAAGAGTGGTAAATGATTAGAAATTGAAATTGGCAAGTGGGAGGGATGGGATCTTTCTTTTTTTTTCTTTTTTCATTACTTTTTTTCTTTTTTTCATTACTCTTTTCATTACTCTATGAGCAGAAGTTTCCTTTTTTCTTTTTTTCTTTCTTTTTTCATTACTCTTTTTTTTCTTTTTTCTTGTAAGAACAATGACTAACATATATGTAGTAGATTTGTAGAGGAATATCCTGGGGATATAGAGACAGAGAAGGATGATAGAAGAGAATTTCAACTGTGTTAAGCAGGTGACTTAACCCATGTGTTCAAGGACTCTTGGATATGTGTGTGGAGACCAGAGATTGACCCTGGGGTCTTTTGTTACACACTGACTGGTTAAACTATCCAGCCCCATAGATCCCTGACTCTTCCATTCCTGTCCTCATGCCCACCTTCAAAGCATAGGGTTACCCCGTTTTTACACAGCAGACATTTCCTGGATTGGCACCTTCTCCTCAGTCCACTCATCTCAGCTTGAATCATTCGTGGCTCTCATACACACAAGCTCCATACATATATTCGTGGTCTTCTACAAAGTTCAGGAAGTGAGATTACTAAGTAAACTGGGCTTAGGAAACATTGAAAAGGGAACATCCATTGCAGGTTGCCTCTGAGAATGTCAACTTGAACCCGAACACTGTGCTATTAAAGGATGTCTCTGGTCTCCCTGATTATATCTCTGTCTCCCCTTGAATTTCAGAAAAAGCTCTTCAGAGTTTACTGGAATCTCTGACATGTCCTCCCTACACACCGACCCAACATCTGGAGCGGGAGCAGGCCCTGGCAAAGGAATTTGCAGAAATCTTACATTTCACCCTTCGATTTGATGAGCTGAAGGTCAGGCCACACGTGCTGTGGAAGTTGAACTGGGTAGCACTGCTTTAAGGCTCTTCTGCTAAGGCTGCAGGGCCCGGGTGGGAGAATAAGATGGAATACCTTCCTCGAGGAGGCTTATAACGTGGTGAATATTTGCATTCCATGTGGTGCAGTAAGAGTTGGCTAAGAGGGTGACTTACATGTGGAAATTTGAAATCTGTCAAGTGAGTACAGAGAAACCCCATAAAAGTGTCTTTTTTCCTCACTGGGCAAATGTGCTTTCCCAGAAATACAGCTCACAGTAAGAACAGGACATATTTCAGAACACTGAAGTTATAGCCTCTTATTTTTTTCAAGATTTATTTTATTTATTATGTAAACAGTGTTCTTTCTGCAAGTTTGCCATATGCCAGAAGAGGGCACCAGATCTCATTACAGATGGTTGTGAGCCACCATGTGGTTGCTGGGAATTGAACTCAGGACCTCTGGAAAAGCAGACAATGCTCTTAACTTCTGAGCCATCTCTCCAGCCCCCAGCCTCTTATTTTTAATGGTTGCTCCAGCTCTTGAATGACAAAGAGAAGTCCTGCCATATTTATAAACACTCATGTCTGGGCTCCCTATGTTGCCCCGTCACCTGTTCCTGGAAGGTGACCTTCTTTCTTCTCTCCCGAATTTCAGATGAGGAACCCAGCTATTCAGAATGACTTCAGTTACTACAGAAGAACAATAAGTCGCAACCGTATCAACAACATGCATGTGAGTCCCTGCATCTCCCTGGCTGGGGCCGCCCTCTCTCCCTGACTGCTTTGACTTCCGCGTCTGGCAGGGCCCAGAGAGAAGGCAGCGTGCTTGTCTGGAACTTGGGTTTGGAGAACACGACTTTCTTTTTATAACTGTCTCCTCTCTTGCTTTCATCAGCTAGACATTGAGAATGAAGTGAATAACGAGATGGCCAATCGGATGTCCCTCTTCTACGCAGAAGCCACGCCGATGCTGAAGACGCTTAGCAATGCCACGATGCACTTTGTCTCAGAGGTAAGTGCGGTCGGTCGAGCGGCACAGAGTGCCCTTTCTTCACCACGCATGCGTGCGTCCGTGCTTCTAGGAGGGCTAACGCGTGTTTGTGTCTCTCCCCTCAGAATAAAACCCTGCCCATAGAGAATACCACAGACTGCCTCAGTACGATGACCAGCGTCTGCAAGGTCATGCTGGAGACACCGTAAGTGAAACCGGAGGTGTGGGCATGGCTAAGCTTCCACCCAACTGGGACCTGTGGAGAGGTGTTGATAGTGGCATGTCCTCTTTCGGATATCATATTAAAGTTTCCATAGAAACTCAGGGTGGTCTGTGTCCATGTTATATCCATGTCACACTGAAATAGCTGAGGCCCTGATTGGTTGATTGGCTTCACAATGGTTTTACAGCTTGTCGGATGCTATAAGAAAGTGGTTCTCAACCTTCTTAGTGCTGCGACCCTTGGATACAGTTCCTCACGTTGTGGTGACCCCCAACCTTGAAATTATTTTCATTGCTACTTCATAACTACAATTTTGCTACTGTTATGAACTATGATGTCAATATCTGATATGCAGGATATCTGATATGCTATCCCTGTGAAAGGGTTGGATAACCCCCTAGAGGGGTCATGACCCACAGGTTGAGAATCACCGCTATCAGCCAGGCAAAGAAATGGAGAGATGGTTTAGATGCGTGGGTACTATTAGCGTCAATCTACTGTAGAGATCTGAGAGATTTAGAACCAAGTGTAGCAATGGCAAGACCACTGCAAAAGTAGCCCCCCCCCCAAAACCCTCCTCACCCTCTGTTTCTTTGTTCCTAAACTGGTTGCTAAATACTTAAGATGAAGGATGATGGGGGCCACTAAGGATGAAAGATGCAGCTACAGGGGAAGGTTGGGGATGTTTAGTCTGCACTGCTCACTGTGACTGTGAATGAACGACCCGGCCTCTCTGGACCTTCCTTGTATTCTGTCTCCAGTAATGTTCCCATAATACCATTCGCTCTCTAGGGTGTTTAGGAGCCCAAAAGTGTCACAAGCACCTTACAGCAGCTGACTGCCTTCAAATATAAAGTGATTTTTTTACTCTTTTATATGTTTGCATGTATGTCTGTGTGTGGTGTTCGTGTGTGTCTGTGTATTCATATTCATATGTATGAGGGAGCACATGTTTGCAGATGCATATATATATGCGTGTGTGCCTCTTTCCTCCCTCCCCCTGCTGTGTGTGTGTGTGTGTGTGTGTGTGTGTGTGTGTGTGT
This sequence comes from Peromyscus leucopus, assembly GCF_004664715.2. Classification (NCBI taxonomy): domain Eukaryota; kingdom Metazoa; phylum Chordata; class Mammalia; order Rodentia; family Cricetidae; genus Peromyscus; species Peromyscus leucopus. The sequence goes on from NC_051081.1 coordinate 44,580,240, forward strand.
GTGTGTGTGTGTGTGTAGGCTGTGGGTATCTTCCTTGATTGCTCTCTGACATGTATATTGAAGCAGAGTCTGTTATCTGAATCCAAATTTTGCTGATACGACTAGGCTGCGTAGTCAGCTTGCTGCAGGCATGCTCTGTTGCTGCCTCCCAAGAGCTGGGATTGCAGGTGGGTGGCTGTCTTAGGGTTACTGTTGCTGCGATGAAGCATTATGATCAAAAGTTAAGTTGGGGAGGAAAGGGTTTACTGGTCTTACACTTCCACATTGTAGTCCATCATCGAAGGCAGTCAGGACAGGAACTCAAGCAGGGTAGGAACCTGGAGGCGGGAGCTGATGCAGAGGCCATGAAGGGGCGCTGCTTACTGGCTTGCTCCCCGTGTCTTGCTCAGCCTGCTTTCTTACTAGCTCAGGGATGGCCCCACCAACAATGGGCTGGGCCCTCTCCCATCAATCACTAATTAAGAAAATGCCCTACAGGCTTGCATATAGCTAGATCTTATGGAGGCATTTTCTCAGTTGATGTTTTCTCTTCTCCAGTGATTCTAGCTTCTGTCAAGTTGACATGAAACTAGCCAGCACAACCACCTGGCATAGATGTAGGCACTAGGGATCCAAACTCAGTTCCTCTCTTTTGTGCAGCAAATGCCTTGCCCCAGTGAGCCATCTCCCCTGCCCCATAAAAGGGTATTAATTTTAAATCTTCCCTTCATATCAAAGTTAAGATTTATTTCAAGACAGAAATAGTAATTGTCTGCATTGTGGGGCCAACTCATAATGAAATTGATGCTAAAAACGTCTCTAGCATTGGCCTAAATTATTGCAATCATCAGGGCCCCTATCAAGGTAAGTGAGCAAAATTTCACCTCCACAAATAACTCCCAGGTACATAATTTCTTTGAGCTATCTGCCAATCCAAGTTCATCCACAGGCTGTGTCTTAACAAAGGAGGTGGCTCCAGCTGGAGACAAGAAAACTGCAGTGTAGAAATGAGCCTGATTCTTTTCCCCTGTAATGAAGCCATTATTCTCTATAATCTTGGACAGCCAGAGGGGCCGGCTATAAAATATTCAAGATTGATGGGCAGGGGTTGATGTACATGGTGAGCTAGCTTCTGAAGGGAAGCAGAAAAAGGAATTCACCGCCCTCTCATTTACCATATTTTTGCACTGAATTGCTAGTTGGATAGATTCAAGGGAAATTATCATCTTGGGTCTTTTCAAGAGCATATTAACCTGGGTTGTTGCAGGTCCTGGATAAGTTCTATGGAGGGTGGGGGTTGTGGGGGTAGAGGAGTAGCCAGTTGTGGATCTCAGAATGCATGTGTTTGAACAAGGAAGTGATGCCGTGGCTGTGTCTTCTCTTTTAGGGAATACAGAAGCAGGTTTACAAGTGAGGAGACACTCATGTTCTGCATGAGGGTGATGGTGGGGGTCATCATCCTCTATGACCACGTGCACCCTGTGGGAGCTTTCTGCAAGACATCCAAGATTGATGTAAGAATATTCATGTAATGCACTTTCCACATAAAAGCCCATGAGTGCCGTCAGATCGAACTTGCCTCTCTTCCTCTGGCCTCCATCCCTCACTGAGCAAGACCTCTCCAAGATCTAGATCTTGGAGATGCATGTCAGGTTTCTTCCTAGCAAGTAGTCCACTCTTTCTCACATGGTGCTGGGATGCTGATTCCCCGAGGCCTTAGTGGAGCTGAGCAGAGATGTTCCACCTCCACCTCCACCCCACCTTTCATCCATCCCAGCCTCCCTGTCCATGCACCCTCAGCACCTTCTGTGTGTGACAATATAAATAGAGTTGGGAGCATCTGGGTTACAAGGCACAATGGCCAGAGACCAAATGGCCTTCCAACTTCTTCTCTTATCACACTTCACCTGCTGCCCCACCAACCAACCTGTCTGTTCTTAGTGCAATATCCAAGAGTCTCTCCATCACCTCCTTCTCTGCAGGTGGATTTCTTCCAAACATTATTTAGCTGTAGTTCACCCAGGATCACGTTTCCTGTGCCCGGCAGAAGTAAAGCCTTCCTTCTCCTCTGGTCCTCCTGTCATTTACCAATTTGCTTTTTCTAACATCCCTACTGACTCCAGGTTTTTAAGTGTATAAGGACAATGATCAATACACCTAATGTCCTGGGACCTGGGATACTGGGCCTGATACCCACTAGATGCCCCCACAGAGCATCTATTCAGTGAATAAGTGTGAGTGAAAGATAAAGGAAAACATGGATGCATATGCAGAGACCTTTGGGAGCCTGTGATGTCTGCATCTGCTTTCCTGCTGATTGTAGAATAAACGGCTGCTGCCGTCAGCATCAGCCAGCGTTTACCTGTAAACACTATATTAGTTACTTTTTCTGTTGCTGTGATTAACTACTCTGAAGGAAGCAACTTAAGGAAGAGTTTACTTTGGCTCATAGTCTCAGGGCACAGTCCATCATGGTGGGAAGTCATGGCAACAGGAACTTGAGAAAGCCTAGTACAATGCATTCACATTTAGGAAGCGGAGAGAAATGAGTATGGCTACTTGTGTTTTGATGGGTGGATGAGCCTAACAAATTAGAACCCTGTGTACTATTTTAAAATATATTTCATTTACGTAAGAATATATTATGAAAACCTTGCAATAAATACATTTCTTGTATTCATTGTGGAGGTTTAAGGGTTTGGCACTGCAGATCGAGTATAAATAACTATAAAAACAAAAACCTCTAAATATCATGTGACTATGAATTCACTTTAGTGCCTAGTATACCTAGGGGATTTCAGTTGACCATAGCCAGCTGTTAACTTGCCACAGAGTCAACAACTAAAATTGTGCTGGGCAAAATGAGCCCTTTGTACCCTTAACCTTTTCTTTGTGATTTTTCACGTGTGTGTGTATGTATGTGTTCACATATGTTTGTGGTTTGGAATACCCATGCACACACCTGCAGAGGCCAGGGAAGGATTGCAGGATTCCTATGTTATTACTCTTCCCAACATTCCTTGGAGACCAGGTCTCTCACTGAACCTACAGCTTGCGGATTTGACTAGGCTGGCTGGCCTGTCAGTTCCTGGGATCCACCTATCTTCACCCAAACATTCTGGGGTTATGGGCACATGCAGCGAAGAATGACATTTGTACTTGGGGATTTAAGTTCAAGTCCTCGGGTTTGTACAGCAAGTTTTCTTACCCACTGCCCCATCTACGCAGTGCTTGTCACCCTACTTTATAAAAAGCTTGGCTTTCTATGCCACTTCCTGAGTCTCCCAAACGGGGAATGTGTTGATTTTCTATGGCATTTTTCAAGTCTGTTTATTAGTGCAGATTAAGAAAGGCCAGTTCATGTTGAACTGGGCATGTGCCTCTAAGATGGTTTTAGGCTTCCTAAACATCGGACCTATCTGAGGTGTGTCCATTCTTCCAGATACAATTCTGCATCTAAAGCAGCAGTTATAGGCACTCGGTGATAAGTCCTTAGGATGTTAGGGTCAACTGTGATCCTAGCAACATGTTTTTATGAGGTTCTGGAAGAGGTATTGGTTATACATAAAGGGCGAGGCCTGGTTTGCAGAGAAGACATGTGGAGAACTCTAGAAACCAGTTGAGGGGGAGAATATTCTGCTTAGAGGCAACGGCATGGGAGGTGGGGTTTGAGGTAGTCCATCAAGGGTTTTTTCAGATGGCTATGGGGAAGAAGGAAGGGTCAGAATAATCACCAAGACTCAGGGGAAATGAGCTGTTTAGGGACCAGGTGGCAATCTTGGTGCCAGGAAAGATGTGTGGGGTTGAACTGGTGTTCTCAAGTGATTTCTACACCCTCTTAGGAGGTGACCCCATAAAGAATCACACCTTCACCCTGTCCCCAGACAAGACTTGGCCCGCAATTCCAGACAATACTTGTTATGGAGACCTGAAACATGGCCAGTCCCCAACCAAAGGGTCTCCTTCCCTCATGAACCCTATTTTAGATATGGTCCCATCCTCTCATCCAGTATCCAAGCTAGAAGAACCCCAGAGCTGTCATCCCTCAGATCCTAGGAATTGTTTGCGTCCCTCTTCCTCATCCTCAGAAGTTATCATGGATTGAGCATCCCTCACCGCCTGTGTTTCAGCTCCCTGCTACCCCCCACCCCTCACATCCTAAGGGATTTTTCACTCATCCTCCTCTTCCTGTCTTCGCCTCCTTCTAGTTCTTTTCTGTCCTCACTATATTTATCTAGTGCTTAACGCCTGCCAAGGGTATTTTCTACAAGGAAGAGCCTCCAGGTTCCCACTGTGTTGTTAAGCCCACATTGGCTCTGGCCCTGAACGCGTTGCTGACAGTTTCTTGTTATTCACACCCACGGTTTTAATCATCCTGAAATAGAACTGGAGACTCCTCAAAGAGTACCCACCGCCCGTCCACCTCCTTCTGCATCTCTGCTTTCACTGCCCCTCTGGGATGTCGTCATGCGAACACCTACCACACCATGAAATTGAGCTGCTGGTCTCTCCCCTCCCACTGCACCCCCATCTCTAATGGGAGAGGGACAAAATTCTCTGCATCTCCGGGCCTGGTGCCATCACAAACCTTGAGTGGCACATAACTGGCGTATTTTTTTTAAAATTTATTTTACATAAACAATCACAGTTTCTCCTCCTTCCTCTCCTCCCCCTCTTCTTCCTCCCTCCCCCCCATCCACTCCTCAGAAAGGGTAAGGCCTCCCATGGGAGTCAACAACCCATGGCCTATCAAGTTGAGACAGGACCAAGCTCCTCCCCCCTGCATCAAGGGTGAGCGAGGCATCCCTCCATAGGGAATAGGTTCCAAAAAGCCAGCTCATGTGCCAGGGACAGATCCTGGTCCCACTGCCAGGGGCCCTACAAGCAGACCAAGCTTCACAGCTGGCACCCACATGCTGAGGGCCTAGGTTGGTCCCATGCAGGCTCCCTAGCTGTTGGTCTAGAGTCTGCGAGTTCCCACGAGCTCGGGTCGGCTGTCTCTGTGGGTTTCCCTGTCATGATCTTGAGCCCATCTTGCTAACATAATCTCTCCCCTTTTCTTGGACTGGACTCCAGGAGCTCGGCCCCATGCTTGGCTGTGGGCTCTCTGCATCTGCTCCCATCACACAGCTGGTATACTTGTAGCCTCTCTCCAAACCTGTATCTTGGATAGACATATGTACTTGACCATGACACATTATGGTGTGACCTCCAAATGTTTCTCAGTCTTGGGTCTATCAAGCTGTTACCACAAAGCTTTTGCATATTAGGTGTATGCCCACAAGAAATGGTGAGAGACTACCACTCTGCAAGAAACTGTTGTTACAATCAAACTCATCAGATGTCCACATCCTGCATGAATGTCTAAGATTAGAATAAGTGATTGACTTTTTATAGAAAGATCTTCGCGTTCCCAAAGGATAAGTAAAACACTCCAGGATATGCATAAAATAACATGATCTATGTAAATTTTAATTTTCATGACAGAATTAGATAACTTTAATTCCAAGGCCTCAGAAAACTTAGAAAGTTGTATAAGTTCATGCAAATACAAAGCAGCATGAATAAAAACTAGGCATTTGACCTCTATAAGGTCACATCCTTTACAAATGCCCTTTACTAGTCTTCTCAGAGATGGTTAAGACACAGACCTGCGCTTCTAGGAGTTACTGATCTAGTGAGGGAGAGAAATTATTGACTTGAAGAAGGGCTGTCCATCCAGATTTATCTAATAAATACAAAGCCGTATTGGGGTCACAAATAAGCGGTAGTGACTATCTATGGTATGGAGAGTGGGATGAAAAGAGCCTTCCTGGGGCTAGTCTGCGTAGTGTTTACTTTGAAAGCACTAGGAATAAGTTCATCTCCGGAAGCCACTTTTTTAAAAGAAAGCATATGCAGTGGTGTGTTTGCATTCCCAGCCTTGGAGTGGAGAGGGGCAGACGCTTTCTCGTCATCTCGCCTGGCCTACCTTGCAAGCTCCAGGCCAAAGAGTCCCGGTCTCAAAAATTAAGTGGACATTACCTCAGGAATAACAGCTGAACTTGCCCTCTGTCCTCCACATGTATGTAACACACATATACTGGTACACACACACACACACACACACACACACACACACACACACACGTTTCCTAGGGCTGGTGAAACGTGAGACTTTACAAAATATGAAGGGTGTGCCAGTCAACAGCTGAAAGAGGAGAAGCATTCTTAGCAGACAATGCATTAAATTATTTTGTGTGTCAAGCACTTGCTGAAATCTCAACCGAGAACCAAGGAGAGCGATTTCTGTTCCTGGTCTGGGCTCCAGAATACAAGGCAAGATGTTTATCCCCAAAGTAAGTCAAATGGACAGTTGTGGTATAGGATGAAAATCCATAGAGATTGCAATCATACAGTCATCCAGAATTCTTGAAAAACCCAGAGGCACGATGCACCATCCTGAGAGGATTAGCAAAGTTTATTCATGATTTCCACGCGCTGCCGCCGCCGCCGCGTAGAGTTCTTAGTATCGGCAGATGCCGCCGTGGTCAGGGTTACTAGAATATTAACAAGATGCTGTACTTCCTTCTTCCAGATGAAAGGCTGCATAAAGGTGTTGAAGGAACAGGCCCCGGACAGTGTGGAAGGCCTGCTGAACGCTCTCAGGTGAGCCTGTCTCCGGGGCGGGCTGACAGTGCCACTCACTTCCCGTTCAGACCATTGCAGACTGGGATGTGGTTGGGGGCTAACAGCCTGAGCACCGGGTCTTAGCCCTTGGATTGTTTTCATGCTGTCGTCTTCCTGACCATGCTGGGAGGAGGGCAGCCCCATCTGTACCATTCGCTTTTTACAGATGGGAGAAATTGAGGTAAGTTAAGTTTGGGGGTTTTGAGACAGGGTTTATCTGTGTAGTCCCGGCCGTGCCGGAACTCAGGGATCCTCCTGTCTCTGCCTCCTGGGTATTGGGATTGAAGGTATGAGCCACCAGACCCATACTTGACTATGTGAGCTCAAATAACTTTTTCCACGTCACACCGTAAAGGGCCAAGTTAGGACCTATACCTGGGTCTGGGTGGCCCCACCGGCCTTAGCCCCGACTCTTGACCGTGATGCTCTGTGAAGAGTGGAGTTTGCTGAGAGGGAAAGAGCCTCCAGGGTTCACGTCTGTCTTCACGGATGAATCCCAACCCTGGCTGCATGGGAGGGAGATGAGGGGAGTTTTCAGGCACTGAGATCGCAGGCCGAGTAAATGAAATCACTGGCCTGGAAGCTCGAGCATCCCTCTTGTGTTTGCTTGTTTGTTTTGGTTTGCTTGGTCCAAACTCCCCAAGTGGCTCCCACATGCAGCTGCCAGAACCGAGGACCTGTTGTTCACTGCTGGATGCCGGAATATTTAGCCAGCTGTAGTGTGTCCCTGCTCCTTAGGCCTCTCCTCTTTCCCCAAGGATACTTCATTTGCTTAGTCCACTTCAGGGAGGAGATGGTTATTTTTGGCTGTGCTACATCCAAAGGAATTTTGCTGAACCGCACAAACCATCCCAATGCAGAATTTTAATCTGGAAGACCTAAGGGCCTTGCTGTCTTAGCCTTTCATTTCCTTCAGTCCCATGCAGTGTACTACATGCAGAAAACAGGGATGAGTCGAAGAGAAATGAGGCAGCGCTCGTTTATACATGCAATGCTCTAGCTCTACCAGTCCCATTATCAAGTGCAGCCATTGCCACCCATCAACCCAAGACTCATCTGTTATTCTCCTTCAGTAGATAAAGAAACCAGCAGTCTCAATACACTCAAGTTGCTGTTTTTCTGAGTGGCCAACCCATCATCTTTAGAGAATATGAGTCCTTACCATAAGAGCTTCCTGAATCCTAGATTCCCGCCCCCCCCCCCAAGGGAGACGGTAGGATGCACACCAGGCTGGCATTCTATATTCATTAAGAAGACTTCAGCTTCTGAATTTCTGGAACCTTCCAGCTTTATTCTAGCTGCCAAAACACGTTGGAGATCAGGACATCGTGTAGAGAGCCATGATTTCCCATCCCAGTGTGGAAACGTGTGTTTCCTGGAGACACGCGACGAAGTGGGTAGAGTGTAGGCTTTCATGGCATCCAGACTTAGGCTCAAGTCAAAAGTCACAGATTGGTCACAAGTCAAAACCATCTGCTCTGTGATTCAGAGGGAGTCACTCCAGCTCTTTGGTCCTCAGCCTTCCCACCTGTGAAACCAAGTCACTTACCACAGTTAAGAAGTTCTTTGTGGCCCAGAGTGCCTAACATAAGGTCAAAGTTTTGTTAGAGGTCAATTATTTTACAAATCTTTACACTCAAGACTGAGCCAGGAGATGCTGCTTCAGATTACAGCTTCCGTAGTGTACCTGCATTTGTGCCCCCTGGTGGTGGCAATGGGGATAAGCACAGTCCCTACAGTAGACAGTCATCAACGTTTAAATTTTAGGATTCCTTAACTTGAATGCCATAACTCAGTAGGGCTAGCCTCAGTGGACATGACGTTGAACTAAGTGCAGTGAAATTTATCTCCTTGAAAATGAGACCAGTTATGTCTCCTCTTTGTAATCATTTGATGAGGTTAAAACAACAACAACAACAAGAGTTTAATACTCTCAACACAAGAAAAAGCAAGTATCATAGCTGCCTGCCTGAGAGCTTGGCATTGTGGGGTGTGTCTATAATCTCAGCAATAGGGAGCCCGAGACAAGAGAATTACCAAGTGTTTGAGGACAACCTGGATTACAGAATGAGTGCAGTGTCAGTGTAGACTAGAGAGCAAAGCAAAGTCAAATCAAAAATAAACTTTCAGGGCTGGAGAGATGAGTCAGCAGTTAAGAGCACTGGCTGCTCTCCCAGATGGACCTGAGTTCAATTCCCAGCACCCACATGGCAGCTCACAGCTGTCTGTAACTCCACTTCCAGGGGGATCTGACACCAATGGACATAAAATAAAGGTTAAATAAATTATTTAAAAAAAAATACATTCAGAGACTATATGGAATGAACACCAAAACATGGCTCTCTGACTAAAGAAGTAAGCCTGTGGTTTTTATGTACAAATTTCAATTGGATAAGCCCTGACACCCAATTCTCTTTCCCCATTCAGGTTCACTACAAAGCACTTGAATGATGAATCGACTTCCAAACAGATTCGAGCAATGCTTCAATAGGGCCCTGCTCCCAGAAGAGGATCTGTGTGCTGACCTCAGAAGATGTATATGTTTACATAATTTAATACAGATTGATGTTAATACTTGTGTATTTACATAACCATTTCCTTCTTGTCACTGAAATATATGGACCTTAATTTGTATCCTGACTGACTCAACCCAGCAGAGCATAAATTGTCTTGAGAGCCTTACCTTTGACGTCTGAAACGGAAATCCTTTCTTCCCAGGGCCACATTTGGAAACTTCGATCTTGGCTGCTGGAGTCTTGTAATGACACCTGTAACAAATCCGAAATTCTGAATAGTTTGTGGTATTGTTTTAACTCTAGATGTGTTCTCTCTCTGGGAGGATAGTTTATAGAAACACAAAGTACTTGATTTCCTGTGTCGGCTCAGATACAAGAAACACACACAACTGTTGTCCTGGTAGAGATAGAGAGGGAGGGAGAAGAATCAAGATAAGAAAAATGCATGTGAAGAGCGGAGCACAAGTTCTGAGTTCAGCACGCCACGCCACCCCCCTTCCTTCTGCCTCCAAACCTCACGTGCATGCCCCTTTTCTGTAAGCACGTGTTTTATTAACCCAAAATATTCTCCTTCTGTCTCAATCCGTGTCCCTTTTACTCCCTTTTAGGTTTTGCTAGAGGAAAATTGCCTGTCTTTTAATCCGCTAATGGGGAGGCCATGGGATAGATAGAGGGGTCCTTGCAGGGGGATTGAGGAAAGTGGCTATCTTACGAGCATTTGAGAGAGAGTTCGCATAAGGACAGTCATATCTGTGTCAACCCTCTGCCTGCGGGGGCAGATAAATGGAACTCTGGTTGCGAATAAGTCCACTCACCTCCCAGGTGAGTCTGCAGAGTTCTGGGTACACCACCCTTCTTGATAAGGGAGCCCCCCTACATACACACCTTCTCTATCAAAATGGACTGTCATGTCAGAACTGAGAACTAAGGCATTTTGTTATTTACCAGCAAACCGGAGGAATTTAGAGAGAGGAAATGGACGTTTTCTGATTACCTGGTGTCATCCTCCGCTGGTCTGAGGACTTTGGCAGATTCGCTTTTAGCCTCCCCTTCGTCACGTAGAAAGTAGACAGTGTTGGGGCTGGAGAGATGGCTCAGTGGTTAAGAGCACTTGTTGCTGTTGCAGAGGATCCGGATTCGATTCCCAGCACCCACATGGTGGCTCACAACTCTCCATTACTCCAGTTCCGGGGCATCCAGTGGCCTCTTCTGATCTCTGTGGGCACCACACATGCACATAGTGTGCTTCTAAACATGCAGGAAAAACACTTATACACATGAAAGAAAATAAATGAAGCTTTAAAAAATCTAAAACAGTTCCAAGAGTCTAGGAACCACTCCACCAACCTTCCTTCCTTCATAAATTCCAGTGAGTATCCTTGTGGTTATCAATATCACCGGGCCTGTAGTCTTTCTGCCTATAAGTCAGAGCTGAGTTAGAATGGAATCTTGGAAACACATTCTGACCTCTAATGGAAAGATGTGGGCACACAAGATGACTCCTAGAACTAGATCCCTGGGTGTTCCCATGTTCCCACCTGAGTCTAAACTCTTCCCTCTTCACCATGTGGCCTGTGAATCTATCCAAATGTGTGGACGCTTGTAGAGAAATCTTGAGGCTAACCTCTGTTGTTACTTGCATATCTCTGCTGGAAGGAGAGAATTGTCCAGACAGTTGATGAATGATGGAAGTCAGGTCTAGGATGATCAGAGTATGGTATTATTGGGTTTGCAACATTCCAAGAGAAGAGCTGTGAAATACTAACACTTCTAGGCTAGGGTGGCCATTGAGTCCTCCCAGAAAGGGGATACCTGGTTTGTTTCAACAAAGAAATGCAAACAAGTGAGAGAACTGGTCCCCTGGTCTATATATCAACGTAGTCAATGGCGAGGGAGACTCCCTGTCCCTTGGCGCTCTACCAGCAGAGTAAGTACAGTCACTTGACTGATGTGAGTCTTCTCACTAGAACAGAATCATGCTAGTTGGCTTCCGTGACCTTGTCAAAACTAGGAATTCCAAGATCCAGAGGAAGCCATACAATGTGATCATGTGTGATGAGTCATTCTCCAGTGTTCAGCTTTAGGGATGTTCTATTTGACAGCTCTAGGCAGGGCTCAGCTGGGCAACTCTCCAGCCTCCAAGAGCGGAGATGCACACTACTAATGAGCAGGTGCCTATTTGCCCTTTCCTCAGGAGAGGAGGTTGAGATTTCAAAGAAGAAAGGACTGCCCAGTTTCTCTTGGGCTCTTACCCACAGACCTGAGCCATGAACCCAAGCCAAGTATCTACACCATAGCTGCCTCTCAGCTGGCTACATAAGAAAACATTAGAGATTACCTGTCAGATCACACACACACACACACACACACACACACACACACACACACACACACACACAAATACACACAGAGAGGACATTTGTAACTTTTAGACTTTCTAGTCAATGGGACCAAATGTGTGTACGGGTGCTGTCAGTCTGCTTCAGTTTAACCAGTCCGTTATCTCCAAGATAAGACTCCACTGGACTTGAATTTTGAGAAGCCCAGGGTCTGAGTAGTTGCCTCGGGTCACCAAGAGGACAGGCTGAGTGTGTGTCTGTGATCACTAACAGGGAATGGGCCTTGAGTCCACTCCAGAACTGTTGTGGGAGACCAATTCTCTTAACAGACTGTCCAGTAGGCATCTTGAAAAAATTGGTTTTTCTTCCTTTTTTATTTTTTATTATTTTTTTGTGCTATATGCACATGTATCCAGCACTCATGGGTAGTTTGGGGGAAAGTACTAGGGACAGGGTCAGTGTTAATAATACTTCATAATTGATGTCTCATAGTTTAAAATACAGAGTTTTATAAGACTCAGATATTTAATTTGAGGCACGAAAGAAGGTAAAAATGACGTTTCCCAGACATGTTTCAACTTTTGGCATGGTAACTCCTCTCCCATTCACCTAGGCATCCATAGCAAAAGCTTGGTGGAAATGGATATTTTTATTTGTGATAAATAGAGCCAGAATATTAGAGCCAGAATACTAGCTAAAGACCACGAAGAAGGTCTTGGGTGTATTTTAATATTTAGTTAATGTATTCCTCATCAACATATGCAGACATTCATAGTTATCACAGTTATGCCAAACATGAATGACAAGCCTAAGTTTTTGAGACATCATCACAATTAAGTCAGCATTATTTCATGCTTCTTCAAGAGCAAGATGAAACCTACCTAATCTAGGGATCCCGTTGTACAGTAGAGTTCAGACTCCCCATTCAACCCTATATAATAGGCATCTCTCGAATGTTCTAGACATTAATAACTAACATGGGATTTTATCTTCACCAGCCCCGATCTTCAGAACTCCGTCGTCACAGTATACTTGTAAAGATGGCCGCACATTAGCAGGGGCTTTGACGCTGTTATACGTTGTTTGCCGAAGCCATTGTAATTTTTTTTTTTTTTTGCCTGCATTGCCTCTTTTTGTACAGAACTTTTGAGTGTGAAATGAAAATTAAAGTTTGGTACATACATAATCTAAAGCCATGCCTTTATATGATGCACAGGGTCAAATGGGTGGTACAGTATAGATGCCTGCCTAGCCCGAGCCCGCGGTAAGGAAAGCATGGCATGCCAGCTGCTCTTCCTCCCTCCCCACCACAGCTTCTTCAAACATGTCATGTAATTCCCCAGAGGCCTGCTTTTGGAATCACTGATCTAATACTCATTTCAACAAGGACCTTCATTATATTAAAAAAAAGAAGAGGAGGAGAAGCGAGATTGGCATCTTGAGATGAAGGAGAGCTGCTTGCCCGAGGATGCTAAGAAACACTAATAAATGTTTTTTCATTCTTTTGAATGCAGTAGCATTTCATGAATTAGGTAAAATTGGTGGTGGCGGGGAACCTCTGTGTAAATTCTTTTTTTTTTTTCAGACAACAGAAGCAATAAAATGATTCTTTTAACTCTTCAGCACTGACGCTTCCCCAGAGCGTCACTTTTAATCTGCACTTCTGAAGCCAGAGACCTTCTTGTATGTGTGCTCAGTGAATTTGAGTCTCTGAGAGGGACCTTCCCACTCCAGCCTGTGAAAAGACAGACATGACACTTAGGTTGATTTGGGGCATGAAAAAAATGGGGATGAGGACTTTTCTGTCAATTGATAAGTGGTTAAATTATAAATGGGCAAAGGCTGGCAAAAGAGAAACAGGAAAGGAGGTTTGAGAGTATATAAGTGTGTATACATGTATGTGTCTTGTCTGTCTATACTTTAAGTTCTGAGAGCCAGGGGTTGGTAAAGTATATGTGTTATATGTGTGTCGGTTAAGATCAATACTGCTAAATAATGTTGGTGAACTTATTTGAACTGTATTCATTAGATACATTGATCCCATGCCCAAGTCCAGGTGAAAACTAGGAAAGAGCCCCACTCTTCTGACCCATGTGGTGACTCGTACACAGTAAATAGAAGGCTTGGGCACTGCAAAGTTGGTCTCCAGAGTAGAGAGCTATTCCCTGATCATATCCAGTCTGGTGAGACTTTTTTTCCTGTCATGACTCTTCCCTCACCTCCATATTGTTCCCAAAGATCTGGAAATGCACCAATTCCTGGACATGAGTTCTGTAAAATGCCACCACAGACTGCCCTTTGAAATTATGTTGTGTAGGATTCTAGATAAATCCCAGAATTTAATAGTGAGTGTCTTAAGTGGATAGTTCTTAGAAACCCCTTGAAGTATTTCCTCTGTGCACACTTCCAGTTTTCTTATCAAACCCTGTGCTTTCTGGAAGCTTCTTCCTCTCTACCTCCCTTCTCTGGTCACTTTTTGGTTCTCCCTGTTTGCCCCACAGCTGGTTTTGTTTCAAGGTGAGGGACATATCTCATTGACTGTCCTGCAGTTGCTAATGGTGTCAGTGGTCTGGTTTGAGGAATAAAGAGGCTCAGTAAGCCCCCTTCTACCTTGAAGTTCTCTTTAGACTGAACATCAAAGTACTTGGGGAAGGTGATTGAAGTACTCTCCTTAAATAACAGTGTATTTGAAAAAGATATGTCTTCCTTTGTTTGGGAAAAGTACTCTGTAGCTAGAGTTTTCCTGCCTGGCCCACAGTCAGGACAAATCTTTGTCACCCACCAGACCCACAGCCACTCAGACCCAACCAAGTAAACACAGTGACTTATATTGCTTACAAACTGCATGGCTGTGGCAGGCTTCTTGCTAACTGTTCTTATAGCTTAAATTAATCCATTTCCATAAATCTATACCTTTCCACCTGGCTCGTGGCTTACCGGCATCTTCACATGCTGCTTGTCATGGTGGCGGCTGGCAGTGACTCTTTCTGCCTTCCTGTTCTTTCTTTTCTCCTCTCTGTTAGTCCCGCCTATACTTCCTGCCTAGCCACTGGCCAATCAGTGTTTTATTTATTGACCAATCAGAGTAATTTGACATACAGACCATCCCACAGCAGTACTCAGACCACCTTGGGGAAAGGTACATGATTGGTGGTGTTATATGTAAACATAGATGCAAAAAATGAACCTCACCAAGGCGAGGGACTCTCAGCAGAACTAGGTATTTCCCATCTCTCAAATGCACTCCCATAATGATGACATCAGGCACACCGTCTTTCTTTCTGTATGTTTGAAATCAGCCTGATGATCAAGGCTAAATCTTTCTTCCATTTTCTCCATGGAACATTCCATGACTGCTTCCTCCCACTCCCACAGAATGCTAAAAATTCTCTTCTGAATTGTTACTGCATTTAACTTACTTTCTACTCCTGCACAGTACTTATAAGTGTATGTTTTCTTTATTCATTGTGTTTTGAATTCCTGGGAACAAAGAATGGGCCTCTCAGTCAGCCAGTTGGCCAATAGAAGCTTCCTGCCAAGGTGACACTTGGGTCCTGAAACCCAGGTGTGCTGAAATGAAGCTATGAGATTTAGTTTATCCAGCTTAGGTTTTCATGGACAGAAATTATCTGCTCCCTTAGGTAGTCAATTTTATTTCTGGAAGAAATAGTCACTTACTGTCAGGATATTTTAGCTTCTCTGAACACAGAGAGCTTGCATCTTATGGCTAATCTGCCAAGAACCCAAACGAGGAAACAGACGGCTCTTGAGCTAAAATCAGAGCAGCTAGACTGGGCACTGCAGGCAGTCAGAGCACTGAGCAGATGGTGTCTTGCCCCATGTCAGACAAGGCTCCTCTTTGGTGAGGGTGCCAAGTTGGTAACAGCCAGAAGACCAAAGGGCAACAAATAAACTCAACACAAGACAGATGGGTCCACTTGACACAATCAAGAGTCATCTGGGAAGAGTCTCAAGGATGGAGTATCTACATTGAGTTGGCCTGTGGCTGTATCCATGAGGGATTATCTTGACTAATAAAGAAGACACAGGAAGACACAGCCCACTGTGAGTGGCACCATTCCCTAGACAGGAGATCCTGAACTGTATGAGAGTGGAGAATTGGAGCTGAGCACGAGCAAATAAACATGCACATATGCATTTTTCCGTTCTTGACTGTGAATGTGGTGCAACTAATTGCTACCAGTCCCTACCCTCTTGAATTCCTATACAAAAGAACTGTGGCCTGGAATTGTTAACTAAAACAGACCTCTTCCCTCCTAAGCTGCTTTTTATTTGAGTATGTTTTTATCACAGCAACAAAAATGAAAACTAGGATGTTCCATAGCTACAAAACTTAGTTCAGCACCTTGGATAGCAGACCAGGCAACTGTTCCAAAAATGCAGGGCAGCCAAATCTGAATCACCAAGCCTTGTTGGCTGTTTCAAGTTTGTCTCTGGAACGCTAAACATTAAGGATCTGTAACTTTGAAAGCTAAACCCACTGGGTAACTGCCAAGGCAGTTTTCTTCTCGGGACTTCTGAGCATTACATAAAGAGGATGGAAAGCAGTTAGGACACGCCCAGGAACCATGCTGGCTTCTCATATTTGTGGTGTTTTAAAATATGAGAGAGAGACAGGAAAGAGAGGGGGGAGAGGAAGAGGGAGAGAGACGGGGGGGGGGGGTAAACTTAGAAAAATGGCCTTTTCTCCTTTATCCTGTTCCCTTTTGCTTTCTTTCTTTCTCATTTGGGACAAAGTCTCTTCGTGCACTCTAGAATTTCTGTGAATCTCAGGCTGGCCTCAAATCCATGAGCCTCCAGTCTTGATTGCCCAAATTCTGTGCACCACAAATATTTATTTATTATTATTTATTATCCTCCTTCTTAAGTCCTATACCTTTTATTATTATGAGAGTACAAAGAAGAGCACATATGCTTTCTAAAGAGTCTCAAAACATACCAACTTGTCCTCAGTCTGTCTTATTGGCTCCAACCTTTCTACCTCTTCCCTGGGTCACCAGGCCACAGTGCCCCTCCTCTAGTCTTCTGCACACAGCAGTCACTTTGGTTTGGGCCAGTATGTGATCATATTGTGTCTTTAGCAAGTTTCCTGAACTATGTTGTTAGAGATATTCATTGGCATTCCCCAGGGAATGAATGATAATTTCCAAATGTTGGTCATGCAAATTAAAGACATTACTTTATTTACCTATTAATTTTGCTACCTGATATTCCCCCATAGATTATGAATTTCCACAAATGGACTGACTAAATAATTGGTAGCAGTTCTTAGCTGCTTTTGTCTATAAAATTCTTTTGTATTTCACAGAACATCTATCATTCATGTCTCATGGCCATTATCATTCTGTAGAAACAGTACAGAGGCAAACCTGGGAGTCTGAGACACAAGACTTTCCAATAGACAAGCCATTTAAATTCCTCCATTCCTCCACTTCATTCACTGTATTTCAAAGACGCTATTCCACTCTCCTATGCCACACAGCCATTGCCAGAGTTCTAGGGTACCATTGATTTTGCCTATTTTATGTGCAGACAATCATGTTGCTTCTTCCTGCCTGATGATCTATTTCCCTCATCTGCTATGTAGGGGCCAGGTCATCTTGAGAGCATTGCTTAGATGTCTTCTTTGAATATTTACATGAGCTACCTAAGCAAAGTTAGGTTCTCTCTCTCTCTCTCCCTCTCTCCCTTTCTTCTATGCTTTTCCCTCCCTCCCTCTCTCTTCTTCCCTCTCCCCCTCCCTCCATCTTTCCCTTTCTGCTGAATATGGAGACTAAAACTCAAACTTCACTTTGATTGCCACAATATATATTGTCTAGTTAGGGTTACTGTTGCTGTGATGAAACACCATGACCAAAGCAACTTAGGAATTTGGCTTACACTTTCATATCATAGTCCATCGGTTAGGGGAAGTCAGGACATTAACTCAAGCTGAAACTTGGAGGCAGGAGCTGAAGCAGAGGGCATGGAGAGGTGCTGCTCCCGATGCCTTGCTCAGTCTGCTTTCTTATAGAACCTAGGACCACCAGTCCAAGGATAGAACCACCCACAGTGAGCTGGGCTCTCCCCTATCAATCATAAATTAATAAAATTCTCTACAGCTGGAACTTATGGGAGCATTTTCTCAGTTGAAGTTTCCTCCTTTCAGATGACTCTAACTTATGTCAAGTTGATATAAAAGTAGCCAGGATGTGTGTGTGTGTGTGTGTGTGTGTGTGTGTGTGTGTGTGTGTGTGTGTGTATGTAAATATTTCAAATCATGCACAATGTTCTTGGTCCTAGCAAAATGAAGCTCTATCTGTCTATCATCTATCTATGTGTACATAGGCATATTTAAAAGATATGTTGTTTTACATGCATATGTTCATCTTTAATTTTATGTTTATTTCTTCTTCAACAAGTAAAATGGATTCCTCAAAATAAATGCCTGCACATCGTTTTAGCTTGCTAGATATAACTCTCTAGATGTGCATCACCCAATATGTTCTGGGTCATATTTGAATGCATTTCCTCATATCACCTACAACTGAAACCCAGGTCATGCCACTAACAACAAAGTAACTTCCTGTACTCATGCACATTGCAGCTCTACCAGCCATGCTCCCCCTCATTGTTGATTCACTAACAAGCACTTTGGTCCAAGACCTTTATGTACAGTTTGAAATAGTTGTCAGGGTATGGTGAACTTCTTGCTCCGCTCCCCAAGCCATGAGCCTCATATGGTCTATGTCAGTCTGGCACCAGAGTCTCATCGTGTTCTCAGAAGAGTGACCATAACAGCCATGCTTCAGGCCACTCAGGACTTCTGGCCCATTAGAACTCCTAGTATTGGATCTTCTTATCTCTAGTTCCCTAGGTAAAATTTCCAGGATCCATAAGATGTCAACAGAACATTCTAATAGAAACATGTATTCAAGACATTCAAGCTAAAGCCTCAAATATAGGTTATTATTTAATGACACATTTAGACAATAAGATTCCAGTCACAGATGTGTACAACTGAGTTCTTCAGTATGACCAAATTCTAAGTATAGGAATGAGAAAGCAATCTTTAAATGGTTCTCCAGACCACAGTGAGGGTCTCGGGATGCCAGAACTGCTAACCTCTACAGCCCTAATATGTCACAGCATCCCAGTTCAGTTAATCATGTTCATATAACATGGAGACATAGTTGGCAAGTGGAATAGCATTTTGATTGCCTAGGAAGGTGGAGATTGTCCACAGTAAGGAAGAGAAATGTAAACACATTGCTATATAAGGCTATATGCTTTCACTATGGTATGGACACTTATTCAGAGAAATGTTCTCATCTTTGGCTCACAAAACTCAAACATCTTCAAAATTTCTGGATCAAATGGAGCTGGGGACCTAGCTCAGTAGGTGGAATTTATGCTATATGTAAGCATGAGGACTTGAGTTTGATCCACAATACCCATATAAAAAGCCAGATGTAGTGGCACATACTTGTTATCCCAACACTGGGAGACAAAGACAGGTGGATTCCTAGGGCTCATTGGCTGGCCAGCCTAATCTAGATAATAGCCTCAGGTCCTAGTGAGAGACGATGTCTTAAGAAAATATAGTGATGGCTTCTGAGGGACAATACCCAAGGTTGATCTTTGGCTTTCAAATGAGCCTACATACAGATGATACACATGCATGCTGTTCTGTCCACATAGCTTTACCAACATGAACACACTTACACAGAAGAATTCCAAGGTCATCCTTAGCTGCTAGCCTGAGCTATAAACCCAACCCTCTCCACCCCAAAAAGGGGAAACAGTTTCTAAGTCAGTAAACATGAGTAGGTATTAGTTGAATGAATGAAGTCAAGGGAGAACTAGCCACAGAACCAGGGGGGAGCCATTTCTACAGACTTTCTTGAGGCTCCCCAGCCTAGCACATGTAGCTTTAGGTTTTGATTGAAGTGATGTATGGAGAATAAGTTTTTAAAAAAATAAAAATAACTATTTCCCATAGTACACATCTTTAAATAGTTTACTGTCAATATTTTGGCATGTTTTTAAACATTATTTTTGGTGGCTCCATAGAATAGGAAGTTTTTTATCTTGTGAAAATAAGGTCATGCTATAAATAATTTATATGTTGGTTTTTCATGTAAAATACAAAGTAAGCACCTTTGCAAGACAGTGTATGTGTACAAACAGATATAAAGGTATGAAGATAAGTGCACACACATACACACACAATACATAAAACTGGGGGGAGGTTCATGGTATTAATTTAACCATTTTAATTCACCTCTCAAACATATTTTTTGAAGTTTAGTGGATGCACAATAGGCTAAACTTGTTTAAAGTGTCCATATTCATTTTGACGCATACAAATATGCACATACTGTGAAACATTATTCATAATAGTGTTATGTATGGTGTTAGGCACACTATACATAGTAGTCATGGGAAACACTATACGTAACAGTGTTATGCATGGTGTTAGGCACACTACACATAGTAGTCATATGCACTACCCCTGAACGTCCTCAGCTCCTCTGTAGTCCTTCCGCCTTCCACACTCACCCCACCATCCCCAGCAGCCTGGGTGTGTGCTGTCGCTGTAATCTCCTTTGCGGTAACCACAACTTTTACAAACAGAATTCGACACTCTAGGTTCCTTTTTGTCTGGGCGTGTTTAGTTCATCTGCTCACTCGGGCACCAGCAAATTTCTGTATGGCAATGTGCCTCGCTTCCCTGTGAGTAATGGGGCTGGATGAGGTATTTTGATTTTCTAACAAACCATCAGACTATTTTCCAAAGTCGTCATCCCGTTTGAAATTGATGCCAGCAGTGTGCATACAGCTATAATTTCTTCTTTAACAAGTAGCCAATAACTATATTTATTTGACTGATAATTTCTTTTTATTCTGTTTATTTATTTATTGTGTGTATGTGTGCATTCTCGAGGTCAGAGGACAACTTGTGGGAGTCAGTCCTCTCTTCCTATCATCCCAATGGTTCTCGACCAATAATTTCTTTATATTTGGCTTGAACTTAAAGAGTAAATGACTCTTTGGTATTCAAAGCTAGATATTAAGAATTTATTAATTAAGACCACATAGGATAGATAAATTTGGACATGAGCAGCATTAGTGGCTTCAGAAATGTAGCATCTCCTTTGCTATTAGTACAAATAACACTCACCTCCTACATCAGATCTAATCTTGGTAGAGATGGCCACCCCATAAGAGAATTATATCTGCAATCTATGATGAGATTTGATTTCCTCTCTTTAATTAACAGACTCCTCACTGTTTTTGTTTGTTTCAGTATAAATTGTCATCACATACTCTTCTGGGTTCTAAAAAAAAAAACATTCCCAAAAGATTTTGAATAGTCCCATAATTTGATAAAGCCAGCGTAAAATTAATTGTGGCAAGCAGAGAGCATATACTCATAAAACAGAAAAGGGAGCTGAGTCAAGTATATAAAGAGCATCCAGAAATATCTAAGACAGATGATGGATTAACACGGCTACTGGTAATTGGGGATCTTGTGTAATATAAGATGTTACAGATGGTAAGAATTACGAATATGAAAGGTCTCACTTTGACAGACTTTGCTGGTGTTTTTAATAAATACCCCATTCTACCCTTGGATGGAGTTAAGGGACTTGAGAAGCAGCCATGTGTGGCGTGTTGACTTAAACTATGTGCTATTAACTTCCCTCCTTGTCTCAGGGTAGCTATATGCCTCCACCCTCTGTAGAAGTCTGTACACTCTCTCAGAGGGTGTCAAGCTAGCGTCTCTGAATTCTTGTGCTTGCAAGTGAAGGTCCTCGACCCAGGACAAAGGAAGGAAGCACTCAGAAAAGCATCCTTTCTGGTTGCTCCCAAACTCTGTCACCTCTGCATGCGTGGCCAAGTAACTGAGTCATCTTGCTCACTAGAAAATCATTAGCAATATGCTTATGAAAGTCAGAGACTTCCAATATTCTGGGGGTGGGGGCTATACAATATGATTCTATGTGCTAAATGTTATGATAGAGATGGATACAAAGTCATGTGATAGGGAGGATGGAAAACTTGGCCTAGTTAGGGTCAGGTTTGGGCAAAGCCAAAGAATTTTCCCTTGTGTTAGCTCAGCCGTGAAGACAAGAGGGAGATACCCAGCAGCGAAGGATAAAGGGCTGTTATTACTGACAGAGGCATCAGCATGGATAAAGGCAGGGAGGCATGGCCACTGCAGGGACAGTCTATGGATAGCTCTCTCAGTCCCGGTTTTCTTTGGGAATGAGGGAGAAAATAAATGGTGGGGCCTCAGTGAGAATCGAGGCTAGATAAGAATGTAAAGCAGGGGTTCTCAATGGTCCTGATGCTGAGACCCTTCAATACAGTCCCTCATGCTGTGGGGACCCCCAGCTATAAAACTATTTTCATCGCTGCTTCATAACTGTGATTTTGCTACTGTTATAAATCGTAATGTAGATATATGATATGCAGGATAGCTGATATTGGGACCCCTGTGAAAGGGTCACTCAACCCCACAGGTTGAGAACCACTGATGTAGACAGTGCTGAATGGGGGGGGGGGGCAAGTGGAAAGATTTTTATTGATTTATTCTTTGACATTTCCCCATGTGTATATAATACATTTTGTTACACTGACCCTCTTACCCTCTCTTGTCCTCTTCCCTCATTCTACCAAGTCCCTGTCTGGTCTGTCTTTTTCTTTCTTTCTTTCTTTCTTTCTTTCTTTCTTTCTTTCTTTCTTTCTTTCTTTCTTTCTTTCTTTCTTTTTCTTTCTTTCTTTCTTTCCTCCCTCCCTCCTTTCTTTCTTTCTTTCTTTCTTTTTCTTTCTTTCTCTCTCTCTTTCCTTCCTTTCTTCCTTCCTTCCTTCTTTCTTTCTCTTTCTTTCTTTCTTTCTTTCTCTCTTCTCTCTCTCTCTCTCTCTCTCTCTCTCTCTCTCTCTCTCTCTCCCTCCCTCCCTCCCTCCCTCCCTCCCTTCCTTCCTTCCTTCCTTCCTTGTTTCTTTCTCTCTTGCCTTGTGACCCTCTGGGTTTACGCAGGGCCACTCTCACAGTCATAGATGTGAATCTACACGGGAGCACAGGTCACTCTCTAGCGTCTACATCACTGAAGTCACTGCCTTCCTCTCCACCAGCACCCTTCAACTGCCAGTAGCTCCCCTGGACAGGCTGGACCCCCAGGAGACCCTCCCCCATCTGGGACAATGTTTAGTGCCTTGTTCTTGTGTAAGCCCCATGCAGAAAACTACAGCTGTTGTGAGTTCATGAGTTCACAGCCATGCCGTGCCCATAAGACAAGATTTCATGGTTCTCCTCCCTATTGCCCAGCTCCTACATTCATTTTCTGATGTATTCCCTGGGCCTTGAAGGAGATAATATATGAGTATCCTGTTTAATACTCAGCACCATGACCAGCCATGAACATGAGGTTACAAAGGCGCATGGTCAAATTTTGGCTTTCCCATAGTTATTTTGGCTGCCGGATTAGTGGGTGGCTTGAGAAGAGGGATCCAATAGCAAATGACAAGTGGTACAGCACCTGACAGAAGGTCACCCAGTAAATAAATTATGGATATTAGCTTTGTCTTGTGATCTCTTCTAACACAAGATCTTTATCATTTGTACAGAGGAGAAAACTGAGGTACTGACATGGTTTCTTCTTGATCAAATGTTACATAGGCTCTTAGCCTGGCTTTTGGACTGCTGTACTGGTCTATGCATCACCCAAGTCCAGAAAGAACCATGCAAACTTACTTTAACCAGAATTCATCCTTGTTGTCTAATCACTATTGATAAATAATCTTGATCTCGGCTCTCCAAACCTTAGGTGGTATCTGATCCCACTGTCCTGTACTCAGCAAGAATGTGGTAGGATAGTTCAGCCAGACCCTCTACCCACATTTCCCTTTGGTTATTTTATGGAACCAAACCCGTCTTGCTCCTTCACTGTGAATCTTGCTTGTCCATGCTGTGTGATAACTATTTCTTTGTTGACTGGGATTTCTCATCACTACTGCCACATCTCATTGCTGTGGACCTTGGGATGTCCTGCAAAAAATCCTCCCCCACTCCTGGAATAAAGTCTTACCCTCTTCAAAAAGTACTGCCGAGTGAAGTCTTATTGTCTGGATGCTTAGAGCTGTGAGTGACAGTTCTGGGATGCTAAAGGAAGCCTGGCTACAGAGTATGGGCTCTCGATCGCTGTGCCAGGGAAATGAATTGTCAGGGCCAATTACTACGTCGAGACTCTCATAAACTTCATATATTTGATCCCAGCTACTATTCAGATCATGACTGCCAGTAGGCAACAGAATTCATTTGATGATGAAGAAACTAAAAGCACAGTTTGTATTCATTTCCCAAAAACACACAGTCGAGGATTTAGACCTTTACTCCCCAAATCTAGAGCCCGTGCTCTTAAGAGTTCTGCAGAGCTGGTTAGGAATTGAAAGTGTAATTCTACAGGTGTCTAAAGTAGTCTAGAATGAAACGTCCATGCTTTGATTGAAAGCTATCACAAATACTAGAAACTAAAGGATACAGACTGAAAGAAAACTCATTTGCTATTATCAGAATTTCTATCCTGTCTCTCACGGGGCTAGATGTGGCCCCTTTCCTTAACTAGACCATTCTGAACAGTTCCTGAGTCTCTTGAAAACAGACCCATGAAAGCTGGGGAGACAACCCAGTGAAGTGCCTGCTATGAAGGCATGAAGACCTGAGTTCAGATCCCCTATGCTCACATAGAAAGCCCTGCACAGCAGCCCTGGGGAAGAGGAGCACAGAGTGTATCCCGGGGACTCCCAGGCCAGCCAGCCTAGCCAAATCAGTGACCTCTATATTCAGTAAAGACCCTATCTCAAATGAATAGATGGATGGATAAATGAATGAATGAATGAATGAATGAATGAATGAATGAATGTGGAGAGAGCCATCAGAAAAGACACCTGACATCAGCTGTGGGTATCCATACCCATACCACATATTTGCACCCACACCCACATACACATGTATGCATACCCACACAAATATGCACATTTTACAGACACACACACACACACACACACACACACACACACGGCGGGGGGCAGGGGGGAAGAAACAGGGACCCTGTATTGTATCTCTACATATTCTCAGATACATGATAAATGTGAAAAAGAATGTTCAGTAGTATCTCCTACCTGGGAATGGCCTAGCTTATGCAGAGAGGTCTGTTACTAGGAGGAGACGTTTCTGTCCATCACGAATGCTGCAGTACAGGCTCTTTCATGGGCAAACACTGTCTTGCACCATCCAGGATGGGAGCCAGTAGATACACATAATTAAATTTGCAATTGATAAAATTCCGTGATATTTTATGTTCAGCTTCTTAGGCAGGCTGGCCATGATGTAAATGTCCAGGAGTTGCATGGAGCAGCTGTTTCAGTGGCCAACACTGATCACATTTTCTCCACAGCACAGAGTTCTCCTGGAGAAACCCATATACCCCCGAGGACTTGCCATGTCTGTGTGAGATCCCAAGAAGGGCTTTCTACAATATAGATGTCCATACCCTCTTCCAAGTCTACTGATAGACACTTCCTTGCAAGAATCCAAGGAGCATACACTTCCAGTATCTAATCTTTTATTTAATAAAAGATGGTCTAATACTTCGATGATCAACATATGTGGTGGGGTGTGTGTGTGTGTGTGTGTGTGTGTGTGTGTGTGTGTGTGTAAAAACCACTTTGTCCAAGCAAAATTGTGTCTAAGACCCTGGCGGACAAAATGAACGAAAGCAGAAATGGTGAACTAGAGGGATGACTGACTAGAGGATGACTGAACTAGAGGGATAATAGACTAGGGGCATCTCAGCAGAAGCCCAGTCTCCACAGAACACTCAAAAGCAAACATCCTGGACTCCTTATAAACCCCTGAGTTGCAGGAGCATCCCAGCCAGATACTCTACAGTCCTGAACCACTATGAGAACTGCAGATATGAAGAGAGAGCTATCAGAGCCCTCTGCACAAACCCCAGAATCTACAAACTGGACCTGGAAGTAAGGCTTCTATTATGACAACAGATGGGTGCAACAGTTAAAGCGTATGCCTTGTGTAGCCTGCCAAGCTCCAGCGACAATGACCAGGGAAGTGGTGAGAAGAGAATAAGTCCAATTGTTCCTCACTAGACCTCCAGTTTCTTCGGTTCCCTTCATTCACCCCCTGGTCTTCTCAAAATGCTACTTTGAGGTAGCTGCTAGAGACCCGAGTAACCTTGAACTGGAGTCTTTGGTCTCCATATATCAGTCAGTAAAGAGAAGAGACAGATTCCTGGGGTTGTGAGGAGATGTGGATAGAAGGTTGGGAAATGGTGACTTCAGTCACTAGCGTTGGATAACTGGATGCTGTAGTGATTCATCCAGATCACGCAGACAACTCTCAGATCAGCTGAAGTTCAGACATGTTCTAGTTAATACCCGGGATGCGCTCTGAGAATGTATCGTTAGGTGATTTTGGTGCAAGAACAACCCAGCGTGTGCTTACATAAGCCTACATGGCACAGCATCCCCCATACCTAGATTCTGTGGATCACTACCATCCAATTGATAACTGCTGGAACAGCCCTATGCCCAATATGACTGCAGATTTCCACAAGAAAGCAAATTATGGTCAAAACCATCTGGATAAACTGATTACCATGGCACACCACTGTTATTGCATATTTGTTCCCCTCCCTCCCTCCCTCTCTGCCTCCCTCCTTCCTTCCCTCCCTCCCTCCTTCCTTCTTTCCTTCCCTCTCCCTCCTTCCTTCACCCCTTCCCTCCCTCCCTTCCTTCTTTCTTTCTTTCTTTCTTTCTTTCTTTCTTTCTTTCTTTCTTTCTTTCCTTCTTTCTTTTTTCTGTTTCCAGATTCTGCTTCTGGCCCCTATTCCTACAGGAGCCAGTGTCATAGCCTTCACCTGCATCAAGAGCTAAGCTGGACTTTTTTCATTAATGACGTAATGTGTTTAACTTACCATGAAATCCATGAGCTATGACTACAAGGCAGTGATCGTGGGAGACAGATATCAAACCCTCCTCATTCTCACACCTCAGGCTCAGCCCAACACAGAGTCATTATCAGCTACACAGGACAATCCATCCAAATCTGTCAGATAGTATCTACAGTGCCACCATAGCCTTAGGAAGACGTGACTTGCTTCCACTGGGCGGGCCATGGCTGAGCAGTGCAGTAGGTTATGAATGTAGGCGATGATGTTGATTGAGTTCCACTCACTATCTTGACTCTTTGGAGCCTTCATGATGCATATGTGTTATGTTAAACTATGAGAGCATTGGACAAAGGGATAAATGAATGAGTGACTGAATGAGTGAGGGAAGAGTAAATGAACAACACTATTCTTTTATATATCACTCTTATTTGGAGGTTGTCATTTGTAATCTAGAGACCATATGGTATTTAGTGAATCTATCACAGTAACACATGATTAAACTGAGACATTTTAATTAAGTAATGAAGACGTCATGGGCCCTCTTAATCTTTTTATGTTCATATTATGATAGGTCATTTTGATGACAGCTTTTATAGCTGTGATTAAATATTAGAAAACTCACAAATAATAAGGAATATTTCATCTTTATTTTATCATCAATGACATATCCAATTTAGTCTTGTGGCAGTCACCCAGGCTTTGTGTGTCTTCTTTCATTTCTTTTCACCTATCTGTACCAAAGAAAGAAGCTTAAAATGCTGGTGGCTAGAGATGTATTGTCCCTGAAAGGCAGAGGTGGGACTGTAAGAAAAGAGACTTTAATCCCCACTTAGATATGTGGAGTAATGCTATCCAAAGTAGCCACCACCCATCTACATCATAGCTTAATCAACATAAATCCAGGTGACAGTTTGACATGTACTTCAGGGAAAGAAATCATTTTTATGGAACTTGTAGGGGAAGGTCACCCTCTTGATGTCTGTTCACTCTACTGGTAGGGAGCCTATTTCTAAAGGGACACTGGTTAATTAAATGACACTGATTTTTTTAAGTGAGCTTATATGCAGACAAAATAATGTCTTGCTTTTACCTTGTATTTGTTTGATTCTAGATCTGCCTCTCTGGTCTTATTTATCCATCCATTGAAGTGCTAATTCACTCTGATTTCTCATCCCATGTTGATGAACACATGTTCACAACTCTAGAAGATGATCAGAGTAGTCTGAAATCACTGCTTCCCCCAGGGGACATTTTTGCATGGCCTGAGATCTGAAGGATGTGGAAGGTAAACTTCTGCATCCCCAGAACTGGATGGAACTTCACAGCGTACAATGCCAGGTCACCTCCTTTCAGGAAGGAAAGCAAGCTTCCCTGAGGGAAGTGATAGCCCAAGGCTAAGCCAACTTTCTTGATAAAACCCCTGGCCAAGAGGTGGAGAAATCTTGTCAAAATACTGTCATGGTAACTTTAAGTCATTGGTATGTGTGCTAGCCCTGTCTTAAGGCGTTAAACCCCCTTAAAATATCCATTTTAGCTGTCTCAGACAAGATGGAAGAGTTGACAGAGGAGCTGTGTTCATGGGCAACTAAGGGGGTTCCATGTCTTTTGAGCCTTAGTTGTTGACTCTAAATAACAATGCAAGAAAACATGTAGATGTGTTGATACCTGGAAGCAGAATACAGGAGCATGCTTGATCCATAGTAAGAGCAGAGAGAAGGTCCCATAATCTTGGGATGATGAGGTTGTGCCTACCCCATCAGAAGCTAGTGTCTGGTTGAGCACTGGCCTCTACAGGGCATGTAGAGATACATGACCTATACACATACTTGCTTTGCTCTGATTCTGAAGCCTACTACTCTTTGTCATTGGCCCATACCCCATTGCTATCCTCCCTAAATCTAGCCAGCCTTCTGGCTCCAACCAAAGCCCTTTCTTTCCATTTAATGAACATCTTCTCATTGCTCTTGCTCCTAAGATCTCTCCTCTTAGCAAACAGCTCTGAGCCAGCTGCTTCTCTAAACTGTTTTGGATCTAGTTTGCACGGATATCCATGTATCTTTCTCCCCAATAGAATCACAAATGTCTAAGGTAGAAAGAGAAGAAATGAGGTGGAAAGAGAAGGAATTCTTAGGATGCTCTTGCTATGCAAAACCCAATCCCCCCTCCTAGACAGCACAGGTGTCTGATAACACAGATTACATCTGCTGGGATGGTAATGACTGGGCTGTCTGACTATAGTAGTAGGGAAAAGCTCATAAAATTTATGTCACTAGTGCATGCCTCCTCTGGCTTCTCATGGTCCTCTCACCTCTCCTGGGCAGACAGGGAACTCTTTGAAACTAGAAACCAGATGGTTTTTTCTGCATTTGTCTCCTCATCCTGTTATAAAAAGCTCCTCCACAGTAGATACTCTTTCCTTGGGAATCCATGTGAGAGACGTAACTTCATGATCTGTGCTAAGTGAGAGGGGAACACACACAGAGACCTTGTCCTCTGGCTTTCCTGTCACCCGTTTTCAGTCCTGTCTCAGCCAATCCATTAGCAGCTGTTCGGGGACCCATGCCATTCTTACTTCCAGCGTAGTGGACAACAAGAGACACTTCTCTCAGCAATATCTACCAGGGATGTTTTGCTCACCATCACACATCAGGACCATTCCTGGGAGAGAGGTGTGCTGCCCCAGCCACCCACAGAAGAGTGGCTTGAGTATATTGCACAGTCATACCTGTAAGCTGGACCTGAATTTTTTTCTTCCTTAGTCAACTGCTCCTGTGAAATAACTCCCCAGCTGACCATGGCCATGGATTGAGGGACAGGAGCAGACAAGGCAACGGGAGTCTGTTTTAGAGCATGAGCCATCCAGTCACGGAGCGCACTTCTGCCTTCTAGACCTGTCCAAACCTTTTCTATTATAAGATTTCCTTTTGTTGCTGCTGCTGTGGTTAGCTTTCTGCCCTGCATCACCCCCCAGACAGTACTCGGCTGACCATGGCAAGCTCAGATCTCGTACTCACCTAACATCCTATGGCTAAATAAACCTGGTTTCTACCAAAATCCAGTAGCAAGCCAGAAACTCATTTTTTAAAAGGAAAATGGCACACAATTGAGACCAAAACCTTGCTCCCAAATTCTGCAACACTGCTGTGATCTTGGGATTGGGTGTGTTTCAGCAGCTCCATAGAGCTTCCTTCTCATCCACTGACACAGGTGTGGCAGCACAAACCTTTAATCCCAGCACTGGAAAGGCAGAGGGAGATGGATCTCTATGAGTTCAAAGCCAGCCTGGTCTACATAGAGAATTCCAGGACAGCCAGGACTACATGGAGAGACCCTCACTCAACAAAACAAACAGAATAAATAAATTAATTAAATATTCTAAGATTTGTTGGAACATTAGAAAAAAGTGCTGGAAAAAATTTTACTGTTTACTGTAATGTTAATTTGATGATCAACCTCCCACAATTTCCTACCTTCAATTTTATAGCATTATAGGCGACTAAAAAAGAGGTCCTCAAAAAATACTGCTTCCAAAATCTGGGTTGATCCATTGAATTTTGGCCCTGATTCATCAGAGGTAATATGAAATCCATTAACTTCTCTTTACCTGCAGTGGCTATTTTCACAGTAGTTAAAAGAAAAACACTTTATAAAGTTCCAGGTGGTGGCCCATGACTTTTTGTAGTGTTTATTTCTACTCACTAGCTTTCACTGTCTTACTAACATATCCAGAATGCTTACTACTTTCTTATCTCCAGATTTAGTCAATACAGAGTCATCAATCTAATGGACTGGTATAATGTTTGGATAGCCTTGCCACACAACCACGGCAGCACACTTTTTTTGGCTGTGTGTTACACGAAGGCCGACTGGTGGTAACAATGCTTGCAGGTTGATATGGAGATGCAGGAATTGTTTTTACCAATAGTTTTATATCATGCCCTAGGAGCTGTGTTGACTCGCTGCCGTAACAAAGCCACGTGAGGAACAGAGACTGGAACTATAAGCCACATCTGCCTAAATTTACACAATGAAGTTGTTCCCCAAGACCCCTGGAGAGGAGAAAGCGCCGTTAGATGGATGTGTGGTAGCTGAGAGTCTGGCTGAGTTGAATGACATGCGGTGGGTAACACCTATTCTCCTTTTTCGGGTCTTTAGTGGTGACATTAATCTCTGCGATTATGCAGTACTATTTCTCCTTTACTGTCTTGACAGGGAGGGGAACTTCCTGAGGTGCTACTTAGATTTCCCTACAAGGTTCATCCTCATGCTTCGGGTTAGAAAGCCAAGGTCAAGATTTTGCCGCCTGTCATTTTTTTTTAAGTATGAGATTTATTTATCTTATGAGTGAGTACTCTGCCTGAAAAATATGTGTGTGTGTGTGTGTGTGTGTGTACACTGTCTCTGTTCTTGATGCCTGTGGAGGTAAGAATAAGGCATTAGTCCCCCAGAACTAGAGTTATAGGTAGTACCAACTACCATATGGGTACCAGGAGTTGGACTTGGTCCTCTACAGGAGCAGGAACATGTGCCCTTAACAGCTGAACTGTCTCTCCAGCCCCTAGTTGCCATGTTTTAAATTCAAGAAGAAGAAGAAGAAGGGAATAACTGCCAGGCAGTCTCTGGACAACCGGAGCCCAGCGAAGGTCAAACTTTAGCTAAGACTTCGCCTGCCCATTTTAAACACCATTGTAAATGAGAGAACGACGCAGCTTTTGGGAGCTCAAAAATCAGCAGCGATTGAGAGCTAAGGCTTAACACGGTGGTTCTCAACCTGTGGGTCATGACCCCCTCAGTGGCATCCAATGACCCTTTCACAATGATCGCCTAAGATCATCAGAAAACACAGGCATTTACAGTATGATTAGTAACCGTAGCAAAATTACAGTTATGAAGTAGCAACGAAAATAATTTTATGGTTGGGGGATCACCACAACATGAAGAAAGGTATGAAAGGGTCACAGCATTAGGAAGGTTGAGAACCACTGATCTAGCAATTGTCAGGATGCCTGAGTACAGGCACTGGAGGCGAGACAGCCTACTGCGAGAAATCCACCGAGTCTGCTTAAAGGGCAAATGGATTTATTTAAAAAAGGGAAACTCACAAGCCAGAACAGAGGAATTGTCACAGGGTCCTGGAAAAGGTGAGGCACAGTCCCACGCTGTTTCGTGCCTGAGACTCTCCCAGCATCCAAGTCCCGTGAGGGAGCAAAGAGAGTAGCGTATGTGCATCTCATACACATGAGGCCACACCTCAGGGGCAAGGACTTCAAGGCCGTAGGCAGGTAGAGCAGTTACTGGCTATGTCTCTAGGGCTGTGCTTCAGGGTCATAGAACAGGTATCCACTACAACACCGCCTCCACTTGGAGATTCCTGAAGAATAATTCAACACCAGGTCCTGAAAAGGGATGACTTGAGTTATTTCCCTGACTCCACTTTAATTAGTGGATTCTAAGTCTGTGAACTGATTGGTGTCTAGAAATTGGATGAGAGTCTGTAACTGTACACTATTGTGATGAAATGTAAATAGGGTTTTTGTCATGTTTTTGATTGTCAGATATAATAATGTGCGCCCCCACACACACACTTTGTAGACCAAACAATGCTCCATGCCCTGTTAATTTTTTTTTATATTCTGATTCTGATAGGTTTCTGAGCTGTTTACAGTGAGATGCAGCCATTTGATTCTGTTTCCTAAAGAGTCCTTCTCCCTGTTCGATTCATAGCTATCCTGCAAATAACAGTCACTGCAACTTTCCAAGGACAGAAGCACTTGCACTGTGTGAGTGCAAGTCAGAGGACAACCTCAGCTATCATTCCTCAGGCACTGCCGTGTGTGAGTGTGTGTGTGTGTGTGTGTGTGTGTGTGCGTTGGTGGGGAGGAATGTCATTCTCGTTGGCCTGAAATTCTCCAATGAGGCCAGGCTGGGTGGCCAGTGAACCCCAGGGATCTGCTGTCACAGCCTCCCCAGTACAAGGACTACAAGTTCATGCCACTGTTACTGGCTTGAAAAAAAAAAAAGGCAAAAAACAAATGAACAGCCAGGCGGTGGTGGCGCACACCTTTAATCCCAGCACTCGGGAGGCAGAGGCAGGCGGATCTCTGTGAGTTCGAGGCCAGCCTGGGCTACCAAGTGAGTCCCAGGAAAGGCGCAAAGCTACACAGAGAAATACTGTCTCGAAATACCCAAAAAAAAAAAAAAAAAAAAAAAAAAACAAATGAACAAAAACATGGGAAGCACTGTGCTAACTGAGATAGCTCCCCTGGGGTGCCCCACTCACCAGTCCATCTGTCTGTCTTAGTCAAGGAGCTGAGTTCTGGATCCCCTCAGACAGCCAGAAAACGAGTATAGGAATCACCCAGGATCAATTCAGCTCCACTTACTACGTGCCCACGCATGTAGGGAAATGACGGCATCTGTCTCAGCCCGCTTTCTATTTCTGTAATAAAACGCTATGGCCAAAGGCGGCTTGGAAGGGGAGGGTTTATTTATCCTACACTTTACAGTCCGTCACGAGGTGAAGTCGGGCAGGAACCTGGAAGCAGGAACCGAAGTAAGAGCTCACAGAGGAACAAACGCTGCCAGTGAGCTTGTGCCCCGTGGCTTGCTCAGCTTGTTTCTTATACAGCCTGGGACGGCCTGTTCAGCGGTCACTTCACCCACCGTGGGCTGGCCCTCCCACATCCTCAATGAAGAAAATGCCCTAAGGACTGAACACACAGGCCAGTCTGACAGAGTCATTGTGTCATTCGGGGCTCCCTCTTCTGAGTTAACTAGTGTGTATCAAGTTGACAAAAAAAAAAAAAAAAAAAAATCAACCACCATCTCATTCTCCTTAAATTTGTGTGTGACCCAGCGGTCAGAAAATTTTTACTGGAAAGATAGCCTAGCATATACGTCCCTGCTTCCACTACTCACTCAGCTTGTTGTCGCAGGAAAACACAGGCAGTGCCGAAATGATGAAGCGTGCCTGTCTTCCAAAAGCAAGATGTCCCCACCCCCACTGGAGTTTCTGTCACCTTCTAGTGCCAGTTGAGAAGCCACTCCAGCTGACCAACCAAGCAAGCTATGAGAGCCACCCAGAAATGCCCTGGCCAGCGGGGTCTTCAACAGAGACCTAAAGGGAGGGCTGGCGAATGAGAGGGACAAGAGACACAAAGAATGAGAGCAAGACAGGTCGTCTGGTCAAGCTCCAAAATTTCATTTTACTCTCAAGGCATATATAGGTAGGCAAAGGGGGTTGAGAGCAGGAAGGGACTTAATTATGGGGGTTGCAAACAGGAAGGGACTTAGTAATGGGGGTTGCAAGCAGGAAGGGATTTAATTATGGGCTGTTTGGCCAGCAGGAAATGTTGCTCTGAAGGTTATCTATCTATCCTTGTCTAACTGCCTAATTGCTTAACTGCAGCTCATTCACCTGATATCTGAGAAGAGGTTCTGGTATCTGTGGGAAGAGGTTCTGGTGCTATGGAGACTTAAGTAAGGCCTAGATCTAAGAAAAGAGGAGAGAAACCTAAACATGGCAGCATGTGTGTCAAGGGTCCCTTAGGCTTATGGCTCCCGTCACAGAAATGCATGCGCTGACACACTCAGACTATCGAGCTCCATCCATGAGTTCAGCTTAGGATATTATGACATTCTACCCTTCTTGCTCAAATCCTCCTAAAACCCACGGCTACGCATGAGTTCCCAAGTTTCTAAACAAGTATTAGAAGACTATTGATTTTTTTTTTTTGGTGCCAACTGTTTCTTTTTGAGACTTTACATGCACCTGTGTCTCTAGAACATATGGCAATATGACTGTGGCCATGGGTCTAGCAGCAGAAGGTGGCTACTGTGGTTTTGAAGAGACTGATTATCCACTACTAAGGCATCTACCTAGAATGAGGACTCCATGCAGAGGAATAGTATTCTCTTAGATACTGTAGTAGGGCAAGCTGATTTCAGTGGTAGGGGAACCTCTGGATTATATGGGAATTCAAGCTTGTCCATTCATAGCTTCCATCACGTGTTCTCATTCACATTTTAGCATAGTAACATTTCCCATGGAATGTCTGAACTTTCTTGTTAGAGACTGGCGAGTCTCTAGACTCAACTGTCATTGTAATTTGAGATGTGTGCTGACTTGTAGCAATATCAGCCGCTTAGCTACAGGAAATAAATACATAGTCTGGAGTTGTCCTAGAATCTCTTTGTCTACAACTTGTGGCTTTAGCTCGTGGGGAAAGGTCAAAACTTATCCTTTTCCTTTTGTAATTGTTCAAGTGAACTCAGATGGACTCATCCTACACTGTGGTCCCTATCGTCATCATCGCTGACACAGTGGTCGAGCACACTGGCCAGATGAGCTCCTAAGGCACCTCATCACCTTCCACCACAGGTGACGGCTCCTTTCATCTTGATGTCATTGTGTACCATGGAGTGCTGGCAACTCATTTCCAATTGCCAAACAACACCCTAGCACCACACCCAAGACAAAAGCATTACCAAACTAGCTTCCAAATTCCATCTTGATGTAACTGCCCCCTGAGACCTTCTGCATGAGTTAGGGACCTATCTGGAGACTGGAGCCATGCAGGTATTTGAAAGGGGA
The DNA here is from genome assembly GCF_004664715.2 of Peromyscus leucopus. Classification (NCBI taxonomy): domain Eukaryota; kingdom Metazoa; phylum Chordata; class Mammalia; order Rodentia; family Cricetidae; genus Peromyscus; species Peromyscus leucopus. Next base: position 44,615,314 of record NC_051081.1, read on the forward strand.
AATTAAATATGAGGGATTATAAGCTTTTCGTTTATAAGGGAATAAAGGGCTTATTTATAAAGGATGTCATAAGGTCAGTGAGGCGCAGCTTAAAAACAATCAATTTCAGAGGCAGAGGAGTCTGTCCAGAGATGAGTGATCTTATTTCAGAATATGTGTTCTGTACTCTGCTAGATAGCAGGACTGTTCACTGGCTTTCCTGGGGTCACAGCTGGTCCACAGTCACCACACTGAACCTTGCAGACCTGGAACTATATAGTTGAAAATTCCAGAAAAGGAAGTAGTCTCCCCAGGTACAGATAGCCAGGTGAGCAAGCAGCAATTTCCTCTCTGAGGTGTCTGTGGTCCCAAGTGATCAAGAAGAGAAGCCATGCGTGGAAAGTTGGAAACCTACTTGTGATTTAGGCAAGGCCTGCTGGACCCACCAGGAGTCTACCCCAGGATTACTGCTGGGGAGCAGTAGAAAATTGTCTACGGGGATGGGGGCACTAAAATTTAATTGTCATGAGAACCAGTGGGTGTCCTGCTACATGCAAATGTTGCCTGCAAAGTGGGAGCCAGAGGCAACACACTAGAACCCAGAGACCCAAGCCTCTGGGTGTGTTCCATCTGTGCCCTCTACTGGGAGAGCTAAACATTGCAGATGCTGGCAAAGGGGGATCCAGTTAAAAGTTTCTGCTCCGTTATCACAGGGTCAATAATGAAAGACAGATTTGGAGCTAAGGAGCAGCAGATTGATATATGGCACAATAATACCAAATTCTCAGCATTTCATACAATCTTTATTTCTTGTCCAATTGCCTTATTTATTCATCCAACTACTAACTTCATTTGAAAGTTGAAAATATTGAGGTTCAAGTAAGTTCACTTAGCTTAGCATCCCACCATTGGGAAGCAGACCTGGAATTCACACGAGATTTTTATACGCCACATGAATTCCCACTTCTGAACCTACTGCTTTCGCTTAAGGCACAGGGATGCTAGAAGAAACAGCGAATTCATTGATACTTTCAGTAACCTAATATTTCTTAATTACCACTACGTGGCAGGTCCGTCACCTCTAGTCTTCTGCTGGTGGGGAGAGTAACGTCAGGACTCTTTAAAGAACCCAAAATCCTATAGGAACTCAATTCCCTCAGATAAAATCATCTGGCATTTGCATATAATTTATACACATTTTCTCATATATTTAAATAATCTCTGGATTACTTAAAATATCTAGTGAAATATAAATGTCATGTAAATACACTGTTTGGGAGGAGTAAGAGGAAAACTATCTGGACATGCTCAATACAGATGCAATTCTTTTCAAGTATTTTCTGTATTAGGTTGGTTGAATCTGTAGACATGAGTGAGGCATGTTAAAGTGAGTAAGAGACTCTTCTGGGTGTACAGGATGAATACAGTATTTGCTAACATGGAGCTTGTAGACCAGGACTACCATGAAAAGTAAGAATTATCATTAATAAGGTTGAAGATATTATAGGTGCTTTATAGCCATCTGAAATGTAACTGTCCAAAATGGACAAACAACTCATAATTCTCAGCATGGGCCATATTAAATAACCCATTTCAGCAACAGTGTGACTGATACCCTCCACATATATGTATATATCTATATATCTATATATATGCATATATATGTAGATATATGAAAAGCATAAAAAAGGCACAGACCAAACGTGGGAGAGATTAATTTAGACTGAGAATCTGAGAAGCTGTTAGAGGCAGGGCATTTTCACCAAGCCCTGAAGGGTGGGGTGGGCAGAGTGCCTGATGGAGTTTTTGAGGCAGGGGCAATAGTCCTAGAAGGACATGGATAGGTTCATGGAGGAGTCAAAACACATCAGCAACAACAGCGCGTGCGAGCACACACACACACACACACACACAACCAGATAGGCTGCCACTTGGAGGGTCGCAGGGAGAACCCCAGTATAAAGAGAAAGAAGGGATGAGGTTTTTCTAAGATTTTGGGAGAAGGCCAGGCTAGAGGTAGCAATGCCTGGGAATAATCAGAAGTCAGAGGGGAAACAGGAGGCAGATACAAAGACTGAAGCCTGAGCAGTAGTTGGGGGTGGGGGGGTGGCTCCCCACCTCCAGCCACTCCAGCCAAGCATGCGTGAAATACTGTTAAGTGTGTCAACGTGCAGGCGAGGCACAGGCTCTCATGCCCTTGGTCCCTCACAAACACATATTCCTTTCAGGTCTGTTCTTTGATGCATTCAGAGAGAATTCAAACCATCTTTCCATTCCATAATATAATGGTTGCCCCAGGCCTCAGAGAAAGGGCAGGAAAGCAGCCTGAGAGCCTCCGATCTCCCCTCTACACCCCTACTCCTCCCAAAGTGGGAACGGACTGGCCCTAGAAAAGGACACGACGGAAGCAGTGATGGGAACGTGGGTTTCTATTATGGCCCGGTCCTGGATCTCACCTTTCACCTGCCCATCTGGGTGCTGTTTTAATTGGTGACAGAAAGTAGATAACACACAGGCTCTGGAACAGGACACTCTAGGTTTAGATCAGCTAACTCTCTGTTACTGCACGAAGCAGTATTGCTCGGAGTGGCGAATGAGCAGAGGTAATACTTACAATAGTGGATGGCACATAGGAAGGGCGGGGCAAGTGTTTGCCCTGCCGTCTGCTTCTTCGTTGGATCTTTCTAAAACTGTGTGACTTGGGCAGGGCAGAAAGCATAATCCCATTTGTAGATTGTAAGCTCGAGGCATCATAAGATAAAATCTATTGGCCCGGCTGTTCCTCACACCGGCACCTTCCACGTGCCAAGGTGTACCCTCGCTTGCACTAAGTTCTTGCACAGTTACCTTGAAAGACGAGCCACTGGGACTCGGCTTCCCCAACAGTAAGATATAAGTTGTTCAGGGTAGACGTATCTCTGCACTCTCTACCCAATGTTGCCTCCCGCGCCATCCGGTTCTCCCGGTGCAGTATTTCCATTCTGCCATAGGGGGCGCTGGAGGCCCAGACCCAGCCTCCTAGGGAGCCATACTTTCCCAGGACAACTCAGCCAACCCCTGCAAGAGTCTCCTTGTCACATAAAATTCTCCTTCTGACACTGTTTCCCTTTAGAAAGCAAGTAAATCATAACTTTTCACTTAAGCATTTCTGCTTCTAGTCAGACCTGCTTTAGCCCGAAGTTGAAAAAGAGTACATTTGCTTGGATCATATTTCAACTCAGTCTAATAGATATTTGCTTAGGGGGGAAAGAGCTTGGAGAAAAAAGGGAAATGTCAAAACGGAATAATAAAATGGTCTATAAACAGAAGCAGGTTTTCTGCGATACGTTACCCTGATAAACCCGATAATGGTTCCCAAATGCACCGCCCTGGGTTGATGCCAGGCTGGGCGTGGGGTGGGGGTGAAGGGTGGGGGGTAGGGGGTGGGGGGGCGCTCTGGGTTATTTTTAATTTTACTGTAGCCAAACCATGACCTCATTCTGATGGAATTCTCTCCCACCAAAGAGCTGTATCGAGTATTTGTCGGCTGAAATTCATTTGAATGTAGATTCATCGGAAACATGTGTGGCCTCCAAAGCAGCCCAGAGAAACGCGGTGGGGAGGGGAAGAACGGGGTTTTCAAGGAAATCCTTCCTTTTGTTTTAACCGAACTGGCTGGTCTTTGGGGGGCCTTCGGCCCTTTGATGGGGTTGATCCCAGGGCCTCTGTTCTCTGTGACCCTTCTGCACCCTCTTCAATTTCCCCAGAGTAGGGTTCCCCTAAATAAGCAAGACATCAGCCCAGCTTATTACCCCCAAGAGCAGGTCCTGGTGCTAAGAGGATGGAAGTATTGACTAACACCCAACCAACTTGAAGACAGTCACAATAACAGGTATGATTAGGAACAGTCATCCCTGTACTTTATGAACAACCTGCCGTGTGTATTGTATTGTATGATAGCTTTCCACATACTATCTCTGATCCTCACAGTAAATACAGGAGATAGGATCATCCTCTCTTTCCCAAAGGAAGATTCTGGGGTGAGTGAGCGGTGTTAGCACCACAGGAGCACGCAGCCATTTTGTAACTTGATCAAATTTCAAGCCTAAGCCTGTTTTACATATGTCTTCTGCTCTGCCTAGCAGGTTTCCATGAACAGAAGCCTGTGCGGCACAGGAAAAATCACACAGCTGATTGGATCAGGAAGGCTTCATGGAAGAGGCGTCATTTGGGCTATATGTAAAGGACAGGCAGTATTTGGACAAAGGGAGATACATTACACAGAGGGATTGTCAGGAAAACATCTGGATGCTGGCAGAGGAGTCTGGTTTGATTCCCAAGAGGGCTTGTAGGCTATGAAGTCGGAGACCTCTTCTGGACTTAGGCCATGGAGAACACCTGACTTCCAAATGACTGATCAGGCTTGACCTGAAGGGGCACGGAGAGTGATTGACAAGCTTGGGAAAGGAAAAGGCTGCCATGATCACATGAGGAAATGGGGTGGAAAAAGGAAGGCATGAGAAGACGGGACAGAAGGTTAAAAGAGGCGGGCCAGTTGCAGGGAGAGCTCACGTGGTGGGTAAAAGTATAATGTCGAGTGTGTGATGACTGGTGAGCTGGGCAGGGAGCTGGGGAGTTGGGAAAGAGACTCTAGGATGGATCCGGGTCTCTGGATAGGAGTAACTGGGTTGGCCCAAGATAGTGTTCCAGAGGACTGTTTGTGGGCGGCATGAGCCGATCTAGTGACGGGACACATCCAGCTTGAGTTATGTTGTTTCTGTCTCCCCAGATCCCACAAGGCTGGCTGAAATCATGTTCCTTCTCTCCCTGGGCTCCCAGCACACGCTTCAAAGGGAGGCACAGATAGAATGGCACAGCTTCTCATGTTCCATGGTCTAACCAAGTTAGCCACCAAGAGAGCTGGGGTTTGGCAGGACTCTGCATTCCGAGCGTGTGGGTAGCTGAAGCACCGTGTCAGCATCGGGTGTCACATCTTCAATCCAGACAGAGCAGGGAGGCCAGCTTCTGGGACTGTCACAGAGCAGCATTCTTGGTGCGAGGAGAGCTGGTATCAACACCAGATCCCTACCTTTTGATAGCCCCTAGAATGATGATGAGCCCATGTTACCAAGAAGCTACCGTAACCAGGCAGAAAACTCGCCGCAGAGCAGATGGAAGATGGAATTGTGTGCTTCCGTTTTCAGCTGAATTCCTTTTTTTCTGTACAAAATGACATTGTACTGTTCTACCTTCTCAAAGACGGGATTACTGAGAATAGCTTCTCAGAATATCAAAGAAAAGTGGTTCATGTATTTGGGGGTACCATAATTTTGTTCTAGTATAGTCTAAAATAATCATCATGAATAGTGACTAAATCATAGAGATTTGAAAAACAGAGGAGCAAGAATATCATGATATCTAAGCTGAACAAACCTCTAATTTCATATGGTTTCGTGTCTCTGATGTCAGCCCATGATGCTTAAGACATAAAATCCTCTTTTGTCTAGACTCATGTCCACTCTACTGACCTATATATCCCAGAGAGTAGGAACAGGCCTCAGAGAGACATATCTACTTTGGATTTCTGTTTCTTGACCTCTTGATTTCTGGGAAGAGATGCTTCACTTTGAACTTGACACCCTATTTCCTTTTTCTTTCTTGGTTTGGTTTGTTTGAGACAGGGTTTCTCTGTGTAACAGCCCTGACTGTCCTGGAACTAACAACTCTGTAGACCAGGCTGCCCTGGAACTCACAGAGATCTGCATGTCTCTGGCTCTTTCCTGAGTGCTGGGATTAAAGGCATGTGCCACCATACCCAGCTTGACAATCTTTTTCTATGGAGACACCTTTATAAACTATGAGACATGGAGATGTTCAAATGGTAACTACAGGAAGTATTACATGAACATCCCAGCACTTATCACTCAAGATGAGCACTCACCAATACATTCTTATACTTGCCTCCTTTACAGCCTCTTGGGTGTTTTTTGCTTGCGTGATTTCTCCCCAAGCTGAGACATAGTTGTGATTAGCAATGTGCTTAAGCCTATGATGCACAGGTCTGGGGGCTCTTATGCTGCTCAGTTAGGAAACTTACAGAAAAGCCTATATGTGTCCTTTATGGCCCTGGACTTGCACACAATCTTGTATACGGTTGGCACTTGGGAAGTGGCATGGCCACCTTTCACCTAGATGTCTGACCTTGGAAACATCCTTTGGTCTCTCCAGCCTCCTCTACAAAGTAGGGACAAGGAGACGTGCCAGATGGTGTGGAGGTGGGCATACCTGGTACAGTGCATGGAAAATACTTAGCGGGATGCTCTGCCCACAGCAAACTCAAGGATGCTGCTGCTCCTCTCCCCAACCCTTACGTCACCCTTGGCTAAAGGATACCAGTACTTCACAAACAGATAGGAACTAAAATAGGCAAGCAGAAAGGAAGCATTTAAAAAAAGGGGGGGGGGAGTAAAAAGAAAGAGACATAAAGACAGAGGAAGCAAGAGAAAAGAAAAAAAAAACCCAGAAAACAGCAGAGTTAGAAGGGTAGTAGCAAGAGGAATCCCTTCTATGCATGGATAGTCGATCGAAGCTGTTTCCTGTGGGCCTGACATGATCAGCAGCCATCGTGGAGCAGAGAGGATTTGGGCCCCTTAGTCATGGCAATGCAATAGAATAATATAGTGATAGCAATCGCTAGGACTACGGTACAGATAATGAGGCTAATACTCCCGAGAATAGAGAGAATGCCACCTAATCCTCACCTGGGATTCTAGTATAGGTTCCCTATTGGCATGCAAAGGCTGCCGGATTCCTGGTTTCTCAGGACAGTGGAGGACAAGCTGGAGAGTTAGGGAGGCCAAGGTGGCTCATGAGCATCTAATTGGAAAAGATCCGTCTAGGAGAATAATGAGGTCCAGCCATGTCTTCATTGGTAGGTAAATATTTACCCAAGAGAGAGCAGGGGAGGGACCTGTTTTCTGAAGAGGTACAATTTCTGTTTGATTAGTCCATGGTTAAACCATATTTTTAAACAGAAAAGTTTTTTTAATCATATGCACATACTCCCATTAGCCATCAGGAATAACGTTTTCCTCTACAGCAAGCCTCCAAGTCTTTTGCTTCACTGTCCAGCTTAACCTTGAACAAGCCAAAAAAACCGATCCTTCTCACTCTAGAGATTCAATAACTAAGCCTTAGGCTGCCTCATTGCCTTGACAAGCTGCAAGTTTCCTGGTTCCCGTCCACTGTTTCCCGTGACTAGCTGTCAAGAACCCCTCTATGGACAGCTCCTGATTCAGGTCTGGAGTTCGTGCAAATCTCTTTCTGTCTTTTTTACTTATGCCCTCATCACCGTTACTCTGGCCTGAGGGTTCCTCCACAGTGGGACTTGTTAATCTTTACCTTCCCTGCAGTCTGAACAGGGTCCAGGAAATTGTTGGCATAAACAAATGTTTGTGGAATTTAACGCAAGTGAACCTTAACCTGAGAACAGAAAGTGAAAGCCGCAACAGTCACCAGATGGTCCGTGTTCTCTGGCAAACACCACCATGTGAAGAACACCCAGCTATGTGGTCTGGTTTTTGCATATTCTATCCAGATGTTTGGCTTCAGGTAAAGCAGATCAGGAGATCCTTCACCGGCAGACGGGTGTTTCTAAACGTGCCTGACCTCTTGGTGTCTCCTCTACCAAGCCTGCAGCTAATGGCACCTTCTCAGATGTCCCGCAAAATACAGTGCTCTGGTTAGATTAGCAAAATACACCTGAGGCAGAAGGAGAATGGAGGCAACTCCAAAGCCCTAATGCCCGTGATTCTAAAGAATGAGCCTGGAGGTCAGGAGCACAAGGCTGGTAGCCAGTGAGTATGTGAGACTCCTAGTGAAGCCTGGAACCTCTCTACTCAGAGTTAAGTGGTAAATTCCTATAAGTTTAGAGCTGCCGGGCGGTGGTGGCACGCGCCTTTAATCCCAGCACTCGGGAGGCAGAGCCAGGCCGTCTTATTAAATAAGAAACACAGAGCCAATACAGAGATGAAAGCCAAGAGGTCAGAGCAATAGCTAAGAGCTAAAAACCTTACCCTTCACTATCACGGTGGTCCTACCTCTCCGAAAGAGACCTACTTCTGTGTGTTTGTCTTTATAAAGACTTTCTGTTCTGTCTTCTCATTGGTTGTAAACCCAACCACATGACCACCTTGTCACTGCCTGTCTGTACAGACCTCCAAGTCTTCTATGGTTGGTATTGAGATTAAAGGCGTGTGTCTCCAATGCTGGCTATATCCTTGACCACACAGAGATCTACCTAGCTCTTCTACTAGGATTAAAGGTGTGCGCCACCACCTCCCAGCTTTCGCTATGGCTTGCTAATAGCTCTGACCCCCAGGCAACTTTATTTATTAACATACAAATAGAATCACATTTCAGTACAAATAAAATATCACCATAGATCTCTGTGAGTTCAAGGCCAGCCTGGTCTACAGAGTGAGTTCCAGGACAGGCACCAAAACTACACAGAGAAACCCTGTCTCAAAAAAAAAAAAAAAAAAAAAGTTTAGAGCCAAGGAGTGACCTAGTATAAATAACATATCAAATGAACCTTGACTTCTTTGAGACGAGCCAGTGGTAGGGCCGGGAAAGAGAATGTAGGAGGTCACTGTTGTATCAGTGAGCTTTTCTTTACCATCATGGGATACTTAGGTTGGATACTGTTTATTTAGCTTGCATTTTTGGAGGCTAGAAATCCAAGTAAGTATGATGCAGAGTCTGATCAGGGTCCTCCTTGTCCAGCCTCCTACACTGAGTGACAGACCGCAGCAAACCGTGCTTGCCCTGTTCAGAGGCGGTGGTAGCTTGGGCCTCTGTAGTTGCAAAAGAAGCACTGAGAAATGTTTGCATTCTGGTTGTGTTTGGTCCCCACCTCCTAATTCCCAGTCCTTCTGACTCCAGAGCACAGCCCATCCAAGAATACAGATGAGTGCCCGAAGCTACAACCTCAGGCGGCAATGATTTTTTTTTTTTTTATTCTCAGGGAAAAACAAAATGGCAACAAAATATATACCAAATCTGGAAGACTCTCATGACTGATGCTCAGAGGCGTGCTCCCAATATCATAACTTCATAGAACCTGAAGGAACAGACACCCGATTGTGCCCTCGGCAATGGTGGCGACACTGGGCAGGAAAAAAAAAAAAATACCTGGCCGAATTCACTTGGTACTTTTCCAATTTGTGCAAGAGGCACGTCTGAAGAGGATGAAAGTAGGAATTTTGATTCCTGGAATGTAATTTCAGAGAGAGGCCAATACTTGTAAAGAATGCAAGGGACAGCAAGGCAGAGAACTCTGGGGCAGAAACCATCAGGAGGCTCTCATCGGAGCAGGCCCCAGTGAGGAGAAACGGCAGACGCTGAGTTCCACGGGTAGAAGATGAAGAGGACTAGGGGACGGATCTCAGGAGCCCCGGCTCCTCCTAGGGCAGCCCTCTCCACCTCCCACACAGCAGCAACATGAAGTGTGCTTTCTCCTTTCCGACTGACCTCCAAAAGACACAGGCAGTTTATTCAGTGCACAGAGCAAGGTGACTCTACCCACAGTCCCTTCTGACCCTCTCAACCCGCATTGAAGTGGGAGCTATTACCTTCATTTTCCACCAGAAATGGAGGCCCAGAAATTGTCAGTGACGGGTGAAGTGTCATGGAGTCCGTTAGAGAGCCCGTCAGATTGTCAGACCTGAATCTCCCCTTGGCACAGTTAATGAGCCCGGCAGGATACCTGGGAGACTCATCTCCATGAGGTGTAATGAGTGGTCCTGGTGTGTGTGTGCCTGTTGTAATGGGATGGCCCAGATGCTAAGCCCCTCTGCCGTGGGATGGCGGTGCAGAACCTGGGCACCACAGCCCTGTAGAAAACAGCTGGCACACTTCTTTTCCTTCTGAAAAATAAGAGCTAGGTCGATTTTAACAAGGCTTTTTGTGTGTGTGTGTGTGTGTGTGTGTGTGTGACTATAAAAGTCTTTCTAAAACAATAGTCGCTCTCCTTGGCTATTCACGAGGGTTACCCAAACAGCCTGAAAGAAATGCCCATGCCCAGGTTTCCTCCAAGAGTTTCCCATTTAATTGACCTGGGATATGTTAGTGGAGAGAGAGAGTGAAGAAACTCTCCTCCAGAAGTAGCCTTTTATGTTTACACACATGTTGCCTGAGCAACACTTAAGACAACAGAAACCCTTGATGATGCATATTTTCATTTAAATGTAAGATATAAATACCACTGCAATTCTAAAAATAGAATATCCCCCCCCCCCCCACTTACACACGCTGTTTCAGATTCTTTGGTAAGTATATTCCAAGAATGGAATTAGCCAATCAAAAACTAAACTATTTGGAAGCTTTTGTTTATGTATTGATACATTGACCTTTAGAAAGTAGATGCCAATTTACATTCCCTTAACATTTAAATATAAATGTCTATGGCCAACTTCCAAGTCAGCAGAGCTTTGCAGTCATAAAACAGGCTTCCCTGGCAGGTGATGAGCCTCCCATGAGTAGAAGTATTCAAGCGCTTCTAAGGGGGACCTGGCTGTATTTGAACCAACAGACAGCCATTTCGCGGTTTGTATAGAAGGCACAGGACCCACAGGGAACAATTTTCAGCTCTGATCCCACCCGTCCTCTGCTGTGAGACCTGGTGGCACAAGGTTCTTTTCTGGCAATTGGTGAGTATTGCGAGCATGGCCGAGCAGACTCAGCAGTGACTGGTACTGGGATCTGTTGCTCCTGAAGTACTTCAGACCACACTGGGTGAAATTAAAGGATGGGGACAATGAGGGGACAAACAGGGAAAGAACTTCCTTGAGACTTCTCGAGGCTTAAGTATCTCCTCGGCAAGAAGGCTCATCTGAAGTCTCAGATGGCTTTGCCAGTCCATGTAAACAAGGTGCATTTGGCAGGGACAGGGGAAATAACTCAAGATAATTCTAGAATATGTTGTCAATCTCTCCAAAGCAGACAGCCCAGAGTAATGGGAAGAGCAGTGTATGTAGACAGACTTGGCACTGAACCAAGACTTCCCCATATGTCTCCATGGGCTGTGTACAAGCTGCCTACTTTCTCTGCACTGGGGTAAGTCAGTGTGATTAATATTCTCTGAGAAGGTGGGACAGCTACCATGCAACTTGGAACCCAAAGCAAGGCAAATACGGTGTCAGTTTGCATGCAAAGTGCCTGGTAGATATTTTGGCATGTAGCTTAACAATCAATAAGACAGAACGAGCATTCCATTATTAATATGACATAATTGCATCCTCTACCGCTGTAGTAATTAAATGGCAAAAAAAAGTCAGCAATTATAGCATTACAGCAATCATGAAAACAACTACCTACTATGTGTTCAACTCTGGAGAAATATAGCCTCATATGTCTACCTTCTATTTTATAATTTTAAAACAGTTTGGCTTCATAAAAAGGAGAAGAGCTAGACAAGTTTTATAAAGTAGATAGATAATGTAATACTTTATTATGTACGCATATATGTGTTTGTGTGTGTGTGTGTGTGTGTGTGTGTGTGTGTTTAAAGGGTATAAAAAGAGAACATTTTGGCTTTTTTTTAAAGGAAATAAAATCCTTTTCTTGTCCATTTCTAGAGCCTATGATGTAAGTGTTGCGATGGTCATTGCCTTTGTAATATAACACAATTTTTTTGAGTATTTTTCAAATAACACTTACCTAGTCCTGCTTAAATCCACCCCCCCCCCATTTTTTTATAATATGGTCTGATACTGAAGATGTCAGTGCCTCTGATCTTAGGGTCTTATTCTATGCTCTAAGAAGTATGTTATTGACTCCAGATCTCAGCCAATCCCTAGGGCCCAAGTGGTTCTTATGTCTGTGGTAGGGAGACAAAGAGCCAGTTTCCCAGGCCGGGTTCTGTTTACACTTCCTTGATCATGGCTAATGATGTGTTTACAGGAGACATTCTGTCTTCATTAAACTCACTTCTGGACAATCAATAGAGGGGCTAAGACAGCAGGGCACATATGTGTGTGAAGTATATGCATCCTCCCTTGGATCAGACAGACCAAGACTCAACCAAGATATTCCTGCACTGGCTTCTACAGCCAAGATGTCAAATATGCTACTTGGATTGCAAAAGGGGCATCTTCACCTAGAGGAACATAAATAAGGTCTCAACAAATGACTGCTAGCAGGCTTTGGCCAGTGGATTTTATAGTCTAGTTGCCTCTCATGCCTATTCAAAAAGTCAGAATTTTTTTTCATTTTTTTATATCAGCATACAAAATTATGGCTTTCATTATGACATTTTTTTATACATGTGCAACATCCTGCTTTTTTTTTCTCCTCTCTTCCACTGCCCTTCCCTATCACCTCTACCCACATTTTTTGGTCCCCTACTACCTTTTTGGAAGTCTTCCCTTTCTGCCTTCATATCACATATATTCCATTATTCTCTTTTCCTTTCTCCTCCTTCTCCTTCAGACCTCTTCCTTTTCATGATCCTCTGTGGTGATATTTGTCATCTAAGAAATAAAGCTTGTCTGAAGGGCAGAGGGCAGAGCCAGCCACAGAGTTAAACACAGAGGTCAGGCAGTGGTGGCATACACACACCTTTAATCCTAGCACTCAGGAGGCAGAGATCCCTCTGAAACTCTGTGCGTTCAAGGCCACCCTGGGCTATGTGAGATTGACCCAGTCTTGGAGAGAAACAGAGCTAGGCAGTGGTGGCACACACCTTTAACCCCAGTATTGGAAGGCACCCATGACATTAATTCCAGCATTAGGAAGGTTGAGATAGGAAGTGAAATGGCTGGGTGGAGAAAGGCATATAAGGCGTGAGGAGACAGGAGCTAGAGGCCCTTTTGGCTGAGGCCTCAGGGGCATTCAGAGAATTTGTGGAGTTGGTGAGGTGAGAAGTGGCTGTGGCTTGTTCCTTTTGTCTCTCTGACCTTTCAGCAATTAACCCAATGTCTGGCTCTGGGTTTTTATTATAAGACCATTTAGGATTTGTGCAACAATCCTCTTTTAATACACACACACACACACACACACACACACACACACACACACACACAAGTGCATGTGTGCACTTAAAGAGAGAGAACATGGCAGAGAGATCTGGGGTCAACATAGAAGAGAAAACAGGTATTTTTCTTGACGAGTCTGACCTATTTCTTTTCCCATTGTACTCTATAGTTCCATCCATTTTCCTGCAAATGTTATGATTTTCTGTATGGCTGAATAAAATTCTGTTGTGTATATGTCTCACGTTTCCTTATCCAGCTACCTGTTGATGGACATTGTGCTGACTAATTTTCTGTCAACTGGACATAAGCTAGAGTCATCCAAAAGGAGGGAACCTCAATTGAGAAAATGCCCCCAGAAGACACAGCTGTGGGGTATTTTCTTAATTAGTGATTGATGGGGGAGGGCCCAGCCCATTGTGGGTGGGGTCATCCCTGGGCTGGTGGCCCTGGGTTCTGTAAGAAAGCAGGCTGAGCAAGCCATGGGGAGCAAGACAGTGAGCAGCAGCCCTCCGTGACTTCTGCATCAGCTCCTGCTTCCAGGTTCCCGACCTGTTTGAGTTCCTGTCCTGACTTCCTTCAATGATGAACAGTGATACGGAAGTGTAAGCCAAGTAAACCCTTTCCTCCCCACCTTGCTTTTGGTCATGGTGTGTCAACACAGTAGCAGAAACCCTAACTAAGACACAAGAAGATGGTACCGGGATGCCGGGGCATTGCTTAGACAGACCTGACCATGTGCTGGGGAGGATTGTGGAAGGACTTTGGAACTCTGAGCTAGAAAAGCCAATGCGTGTTGAGAGCTCAGTGAGCCAGTTCTGCAGGAGTTTGAAGATAAGAATGTTGAGAGCAGGGTAGACAATGGAGGCCTGGCTTGTGAGGTTTCAGAGGGAAGACAAGACTCTGCCAGACCTCTTATGTGAAAAATCTGTGGTATCTGGTCAGCTGGAGCTCAAGAATCAGCTGTGATTAACAAGATACCAGAGCCACAAAGGTGAAACCTTTGTTTTGCTGGAGTAATAGATACTGGTCAGCTGGGGCTGAAGAATCGGCTGTGATTAAGAGACCAGCATCAGTGGGGTGAAATCTTCTGGGATGTGTTTCCTCAGGGTCAGCATGCAGAAGCTGTGTTCCAGGGGTGGTCAAAGATATACCTCATGCTGGCAGCCAAACTTGGTGGTGTGTAAGAGTTACCAGGGTGGTACTGGTTTTGAAGGCATGAAGAGGCAAATGGAGAGCAGCTGAGGCTTGGCACTGTGTGGTAGGGATGAAGCCCCTGAAGAGAGCCTATGAGAGGCTATTGGGTGAAAGTTCAGTCCAGTTGTGGCAGTTTTGGAGATGCCAGTACCATGGGTGACCAAGAACAGCAGCAGAAGAGTGGAGGCACCCAGAGAAGACAAGGGGTGTGTGCTGCCGAGGGCAGAGCCAAAGAAGTGACCCAAGCCTTTGGGAGGAGCCCAGAAAATAGTGAGTAAATTCCAGACCTTGGAGATTGACTTATTTACACTGTTGGGAGTTTGGTTTCGCTTCGTTCAGATTGTGACTGTGCCCTGGTCCTTCCCTCTTGAAGTGAGAAGGTATTTAATTTACAAGAGCTCATAGTTGTGCGAGTTTCCATTTTAAAATTTCTATTTAAAGAGATTGGCTATTTCAAAGGGACTGGATTTTTAAGTGAATTCTTAAAGACTGGGGTTTTTAAAATTTGCAGTGTTGATATTGTAATGTTGATATTCACGTGTGATCTTGGAGAAGAACAAGAAAGGGTAGGTTATGAATTAGCAGTGGGGTGTTCATGTGTCAAGTTGACAAGCCATCAATTGAGCTGGCTGGTTTTATGTCAACTTGACACAAGCTAGAGTCATCTGAAAGGAAGGAACTTCATTTGAGAAAATGCCTCCATAAGATCAGGCTGTAGACAGGCCTGTAGGGCATTTTCTTAATTAGTGATGAAGGGGGGTGTGCTTGTGTCTCTGTGGTGTGTGTACTTAGAGTCCTTCTGGTTTACCCAGGGAGCCTGCTACAGCCGAGGCACCTGCTCCTCTACTCTGAGAATGTCAAGGACGCCTCACACTGACTTCCATACTGGCCACAATTTACATTCCCATCAGCAGTTCATCCAAGTTCATTCTTCCCCTGACACAAACTTCTGCCGCCATGGTGCCGTTTCTTGATGATGGTCATTTTGCTTGGGGTAAGATGTAATCCCAAAGGAGTCTTCATTTATATGTTCATAATGGCTGAGGACGTTGAACACTTCTCAAGTTATTACTGGTTATTTATATTTCTCCCGTTGATAACTGTCGCCTCGTTGGCCTAGTCACTGATTGAAAGGTTGGGGCAGGGGGTGGTGCATCCATTTTTAACTTCTTAATTTTTAAAATTTCATTTTATGTGTGGGAGTGTTTGGCTTGCACCCTGTGTTGGTGGCTATGGAGATCAGAAGAAAGTGTCAGATCCCCTGGAACTGGAATTCCCGATGGTGATTATCAGCCACTCTGTGGGTACTGGAACCTGACCTGGGTCCTTGGCAAGAGCAATTAGTGTTCTTAGCCACTGAGCCATCTCTCCAGCCCATAATTTTCTAACATTTTTATATTTTTATAGATATTAGTTTCCTGGCTTATAGACAGTAGGGAAATGATCTTTTGCTGCACCAAAGCTCTTTGATTTCACTGAACCTCACTTGTCAGCTCTTGTTTTCTTATTCTCTGAGCTCATTGGTGTCCTTGTCTCTATCTGCACTTGAATTGTTTTATTTCTGTTTCCTCTAGCAGGCAAGGCCTCCCATTAAGGTGGCTTTCAGTCTTCCTTTTCTGTGCAGTGTAATAGGAATCTGGTTTTCTTCTTGTTTATTTATTCACTTTTATAAGTGAATTCCTAGTTTTCCCAGAACCATTTGTTGAAGAGGCTGGCTATATTTTTACCTAATAAATGCTTTGGGTGACTAGGTCAGAAAATTGGGATGGCTGTGACTGTGTGGTTTTATTTCTGAGTCCCATTGGTCCACACGTCTGGTTTTATGCTAACACCACACCATTTTGTTATGATGGCTCTACAGTGTAATTTGAGATCAGGTATTACGATGCTTTTAGCCCTGCTCTTTCTCTTTAGGGTTGCTTTGACTAGTCTGCTTTTTTGTGTGTGTATTGTGTGTCCATAGATTTCAAATTTTTTTCAATTTCTATGAAAAATATGATTGGAATTTTGATGAGGATTGTATTGACAACTTTCAAAATATGACTTTTTTTCAATAGTTGTTTTGCTAATCCATGACCATATAAGAGGTCTTCCTACCTTCATTGTCTTTCATCTCCTTGTTAGATTTATCCCTGGAAAATTTTTTTTGAAGATGATTGAAAATGAGGTATTTTCCCATGTCATTAACTTATGCCTTGATTTTTACTATTTATTGCTGCCTACTACTTTTAATTGATCTTGTTCATGCTTTTCTAGACCTTGAGTTGCATCATTAGACTATTTAATATCTGTCTGAATTTTTACTATAAGAATCCATAAGTTTATACTTTATTCTTAAAATTGTTTTAGCTGTAGCCCAAATGTTCTAAGTTGTGTTTTCAGCTCATTTGATTCTAAGAGTTTTTTTTCATTTCCTCCCTGGATTCTTCAATGATATTTTTGTCATTCCGGAGTGTATTGTGCAGTCTCCCGAGATTTGTGTAGTTTCTTTGCTATGGGTTTCTAATTCCACTAAATTGTGATCTGATGAGACATAAGACATTCTTTTGTTTCTTTTTGCATTTGTTCAGACATTCGTTGTGACTTAGAATGGCATCTATTTTAAAGAAGTTTCCACAAACTGCTAAAAGAAGGAATGCATTTCTCTTCTGTAGATATCTATCTGTTCAGGTCTCTTTCTTTGGTCCATGGTGTAGTGTAACTGTGAACTCTCTTCATCTCTTATCTGTTACTGTTTCAGGACCTATCAAACAGCATCATGTGAATGTAAGAAGGGTAAATAGAGAAAAAAATACTTTTAAAATATCAAGAAGTAAAAAGTACTACTAAAATTATAATAAAAAAGCAATGGGGTGGGTAAGAACAGAGTGGGGAATGGTGTATTGGAGCAGTTTATTTCTGCATCATCAAAAACTGGCGGCTGACAGTTACATGCACGTGTGGCAGGTCAGTTGGACTTGCGGGCTCTTGTTTTCCCTATTGTTTATGTTGGTTTCATCCCCTATTGGACAAGTGTCCAATGTGTGGGCCCGAGCTGTGCTCACTTTGGACACTGCTCTTTGCATACTGGCGCCCTCTGCTGGACATCTTAGTTTGGTGTGGATGGGCTAAGCAGTTTCTTCCTGGAATTCTCCAGCTCCCACACCTTGACAGGCTTACTGTTCTGACAGGTATCTTCCAAGTGCCCCAGAAGGGTGAAAAGCAGCCGTAGCACTGAGATATGAGCAGGCAGAAATTTATTTTCATGCTTCCAAAACTTAAGTATTTATCACCCTGCTGGAGGAACATTTTGAGCATCAAGTAAACCATGGGCACTTTGAGTTTGGGGGCTGTATCACAGTGAACAGAAGACAGGCGGCTCCAGAGGTTGAGCCACCAGCTGTCCCCAGGCTTGAGATTATCAGATACCAAGATTATTCTCAGTTGATGAGGTCCCTCAGCCACTGGTGAACTTTGCTGCCTAAGTGGACTCTTCTGTTACCTGCACTTCACGGTTTGTTAGCATCTGGCCCTCTTGGTTTCCAGAGCTGCCTCCCAGGAATGCCCTGGAGCTGGACAGACTAATCCAGGCTCACTCACTGGTGGTTATTTCCCATTCTTAGGCTCCCAAGGTGGCTCAGTTTGAAACAATACATCCTTTCTTAAGATGATGGTTCCTGCATTCTGAATCATACAGAGTGATCAGAATGGACCCTGTCTACCATGACCGGTTTTCTGAAGAAATGATTGTCTTACCAAAACCAACAAGAAAATCAGAATGCCAGGGACAAGACAGTTTCCAAGCCCCAAAGGCCAAAACCGCTCACATATTGACCTTTCACATATTGTCCATCAGAACCAGATGGGAAAAGCAGATTGCAGAAGATATTATACACTTTGGATACAGGACATAGAGAAATGTAGCTGGGCCTGAGCTGGAAGCTGCTTCCCTGATGGCTAGATTCTAGAGTTCCAGGAGTTGTCTTTGGAGGCAGCTAGAGAACAGCAGGACTTAGACTATGCACTTCCAAATATATATTTTTATTTTTTATTTTTTATTTATTTATTTTTGGGGGGATGTATTTATTTGCATTGGTGTTTGCCTGCGTGAGTGCCTGTGTAAGGGTGTTGGATCCTGGAATTGGAATTACAGTTGTGAGCCACCACGTGGGTGCTGGGAATTAAACTCAGGCCCTCTGGAAGAGCAGCCAGTGCTCTTAACTGCTGAGCCATGTGCTCCAGCCCAATTAGAGGAACTGTTAGTACTCTTTTGGGTTTTTTTTTTTTCTTTTTTCAAGACAGGGTTTCTCTGTGTAACAGTCCTAGCCATCCTGGAACTCACTCTGTAGACCAGGCTGGCCTCAAACTCACACAGATCCACCTGCCTCTGTCTCTCAAGTGCTGGGATTAAAGGCGTGCGCCACTGCTACCAGACCACTTCCAAATCTTATAAAGTTGCAGGAGTCAAGATGATCTGGGAGTCATAGATCAGCGGAGTAGAATTTCAGGTCCAGAATAAAAGGCATTATATTTTTAGGTGATTTTTAAAATTATTTTATTCTTGAACCATCAGACACAGACAGACAGACAGACACACACACACACACACACACACACACACACACACACACACACACCCCACACATGCACTACACACTGCACATGCACACACATACATAAACACACATGTATAATATACATTCTGGTCACACTCACCTCCTACCCTCGCTTATCTGCCCCCAATACCTTCTCCTCCCAACAAATCTCCCTCCCACTCTCAAATCTTTTGGTTTTGGTCTTGCTTTATCGTAAGAGCCACTGAGTTCAACCGGGGCCGCTCTTCGTGAGCATGGGTGCGGGGTGGGGGTGGGGGGCTATCTACCGGAGTGTGAGTCAGTCATCGGCGATGACACAATAGCTTCTTCCTCCTCCAGCAGCCACCTACTGCCCACAGCTCCCTGGGGGAGGAATCTGGCCTCCTGAGGCACTCCTCCATCCATGACCGAAAACTTCATAGCTGCCGTTTCGGGCAGGCCCTGTGCACTCCTGTGAGTAGCTGGTGTGAGTTCATGACTTCATTGACCACGTCATGTCTGTCACCTTAGCGCTTGGGAGGCTGAGACATGATCAGTCTGGGTTCAAGGGAAGCCTGGCCTACACAGTGAGTTCAAAGGCAAACAGGTGGAAAGCGAAGAGCAAGAGGAAGCGAGGGAGGAGGGGAGAACTTCCGTTCCCATCTCGTAGATTCTCCCACCCCCAGGCAGAAGCAGAAAGAGCAAAGGTCTGAAGCACATGACTCCTTGAGCCTACTGGAAGTACGACACTTCACATCTTTTCTCTCTCCCTCTAACTTACAAAGTCATCACTAGCAGGGAAACAGCAATTCTGTGGCAAAAAAGCAATAGTTCCACAGTAAATCCCTGCCTCAGCCTCACCTCCTAAGCAGAGACCAGCTCTCCATAACATCACAGTGACTGTCCCCACCCCCTTACCGTCTCCATCCCCTTACTAATTGGCCGAGGCACCTGTCCTTTGTTCGGTTCAGTATGTCATTTTTCTAGCAAGGCTCACGATGATCTGTGGAATCTTCCCCCTGGTGCGCTTGGCAGAAGAAAGAGTAGTCAAGAACTGAGGCACTTGCTAGAAGCCTCGATGGAGCACTCCTGGGCAAGGCATTGGCATTGTCCGTCTTGGGGCTTTCATTCCTGCAGAATGAGGAGGTCTTATCAGTTGAACTTGAAAGGGATGCTTAGGTCTGACACCCTCAGACCCAACCACACAGTAAATGAGCAGAGAGACTCCTGAAGAAGGGCAGGGTCTCAGTAGTGGCCCTGGAGGCAGCAGGGAACTTTCAAAGTAGTTGTTTGGGCCATAATAACCTGAGGACAAAAAAGATAGAGAATCCCTTGACCCCGAGGGCAGCCGGTAAGCATCCCTGGGATAGCACTATGGACTCATTCTTCTCCATTGCTGATTCAACTCTTATGTCAATGCAAGTCTGGAAAAAAAAAAAAAAAAAAAAAAAAAAAAAAACAAAAAAAAAAACCTCCATTATTTTAAGAAAGAAAAGGATGAGTGACAGATACCTTATTACTGAAGTAGGACCTGATAGGTGTCTTCAATCACACCTAGGTGGAGGGATGGAGGTAGCACACAGTCTAGAAGCCCTCAGGGACTAATCATGGGCAATATGGTAGCCTTTACAGTTGAGTGGTGATCTGGTTTGTACCAATGAGACTTTCCTAGTAGAAACAATCAATGTGCTAATTTCAATATAGTAAACCAATGAAACCCTAATTCACTTGATAGGAGCTTTTACTCAGGGGCCTCTCGATGGCTACCTGAGGTCTGGGTCTCACCTAGAAGAAAGCACGTTGGGTTTTTGAATCAAAACAAAGGCTTGGACTAGACACTGAAAACCCCATGGCATGAACCTGGGATTCACAAAGCAGCAAGGGACGAGGAACCAAGATGTTCATCACTGTTAGGAACTGGATACACCACCCTGCTTCAAAGAGCTATAGCCAAGATCATGCGAGCAGCCAGAAAAGGGAGTCAGGACTTTAACTCAAGTACTCATGATAGCAAGCCAGAGTCCCTTCCCCTTTTCCTCAATACAGAATCAAAGGAGGCTGGATATGGGGCAAACTGGGTCTTGCTAAGTTCCCATAAATCTTAGGTTCCTTTGAGGGGATGTCAAATTACCCCTCTTCCCTCTCTAGAAGTAGAGAGTCTGGAAGCAGTCACATGTACGAGGTCGAAAATCTTCCTGCACTTCCCTTCTGTCCAGGGGAAGAGACCTAGATTCTGGCTCTGGTTCCACTAATAACCCAGCGGTCCTAAATAAGACATTTCTACTCCCTAGGCTGTATTCTCCTTAATAAATTAGGGATACTAACGTGTGCCCTACATATTTCTCAGTGATAAGATATTTAAAGGAGAATACCTAGAGAGGGCACTGATTAACCAGTGTCTGTGAGAAATACCACCTCTGCAGTCCTGTTCCTACCTCCATCTGCAGGCCTGCCAGGCCACGAGAAAAGCATGCTCCTCACCTTGGCTCTTTCCCCTTACCTGGTATCTTAGCAAGATCCAGTGTGGTTTGTCCATTTACCCCCGTGAGATGTCCACGTGCTCCAGAGAAGGAACCGAAGGAATCCTCACATTTAATGTGTTAGTGCCTAGAGGGAGAGATCTGGGGCTACCCTTGCTTCGTTGGATAGCCAGTGCTCCTGTCTTGGGCAGTATTGGGAAGTATCTCATCGGCTACCATGATGTAATGTTCCCTGGATACCATAGACTCCGCTTGATGGTCAGCCATCAAAACGAGGGGCATTGACTCCAGCATGCTTTTAGTTGGAGTGAGATGGGGCAGAGAGTGGAGCTTTAAATAGTACTGGAAGTAAAAATAGAAGGTCTCCAGCAGGCTGCAAATTTAGGTCACGCTTGAGACAGTGAAGTCCCCCCCCCACACACACACAGAAAGAAGACCCATGGAAAAGACAATCACGGCAGTGTTAGAGTTCTACAATGGAGGGCTAGACCCAGCTGTTCAAATGAGCTTGGTGACCTTGTGCAAGGCTCATAGCCTGCCAGGCTGCAGCTTCTCCATCTGCTGCGACACCGTGACTAGGAAGCACCTTGTGTAGCATTTTAGTGAGAGCAGGGCCAGGTTCTCGCTTCCTGTGTGGCCCACCAGATTATCCCTACTAAGTCAACTAACTAGCTTCGTTTTTAGGCCAAAGGGAAAAAAAGGGGGGTGAGGGACTGGAAAGATGGCTCCGTGGGCAAAGTGTTTGCTGATCAGGTACGCACGAAAACCTGAGATTGTATCCCCAGCACCCAGAGAAAAGCTGGGTGTGACTGTATGTGACTGTAATCCTAGTACTGGAGCAGTGGTGGGAGAGGTAGGGCACAGGCAAAACACAGCCCAGGACCCCAAGAGCATACATACAGCGTATGGGCAGCCGGAGAAAGGATGAACCGACGTGGGCTCTGTCACTGAGACTCTCAGGGGGGAAGCAACAAGCCCCTTTTGTTTACGGACATGGAGAGGTGCACTCCCAGCTTAGGAATATCCTAGGAGCCTGTACAAATGGCTGGACCAGCACAGCCCAAGGTGGTGTGGTTGCAAGGTACATACAAGTAGGGTGAGACATGACTGCCCTAGCCAGGAGGAAGGAAAGTTCCCAAATGCCGCCCCGGTCTGTGGCAGCTGTGGGGATATTGTCAGTATACCATTGAGAAAAAGGCATCAAGAAAGCCCAAGACTCAGAGAAGCAAGGGGACACTGCCTGTAGAGAGAAGGGATCCACAGAGTGGCTTTGGGGAGGAGGCCACCACCCAAGCCACACGGCTGCAGAGTTTCTGTGGCTCTTTGTGCTAAAAGCGCCTGACCACCACTTCGTGTTACCCATCCAAGGTGCCTAGCACTTAAAAAAAACAAAACAAAAAAAAAAAACTATTTTAATTTATTTATTATTACTCTGGGTGTGTGCTCACGTGCATGGGTGCACACAGGACATGGAGACAGGAGTGGGCGTTATGCTTGCCACCTCACACACCTGTGGAGGTCGGGGACAACTTTGTGGATTCGATTCTCTCTACCTTGATATGGGGTCCGGGAATCGGACACAAGTCGTCAGTCTTGCAGGCGGGTCGAGCCCTCCACCTGCTGAGCCATTCCATCACGCCTACACACATATATATCTTCTTTGCTCCACATGGGGCTTCCGCATCCCTGTCTCCGCCCTCTTGGGCTCGCAGGAAGTTCTCACTGTACCCTGGGCCTTCCTTTTCTGATGGTAGCGGACCCTCAGAGCGGCACCCTCCTCCTCCCCCTGCTTTGCGTTCAAACAGAAAGACCTGTTTTATTAAACGTGTGTAAACTGTTGATGCACCCGCCAACTCCTCTATTTTCATATTTGGGTTTTTCACAAACGTCGGTTAGAATGCAATGTCAAGAAAACGCCGGACACGCCCGTTCATGGATAAGAAGACGGATGCTGCTGCCCGTGTCTTTCATATTTTCCCCTCAACATGCTTCCAGACCATTTCAGAACCTCTTTGAGGACTTTTCCCACCCCAGACTCTGAGGGGGCTCAGTCGAAGCAAGGGATGAGGTCACTCTTGGCTAGCCTGGGACTCAACTCTTGAGAAAATATCTAGGGCTCTTTCTGCCTCGATTTTCTCAGCTGTAAAATGGAGATAATGACCCTGGCCGTGAGCCTCAAAGCCAGAGTCTAAAGGGAGCTGCCTCTGCCTGGAGGGCGATGGAGCCCTGCCTTTGTGGGCAGGATAATTTGGCCGGTTTATGGGGCAGGCTCTTTTCTCAGACATCCTTTCTTCTTGATCCTGACCGGTGACTCACTTCTTCTGGTTTACATGCCTGGCCGGCGTTTTACTGTCCAGTTCTTTCCCGAGCTTGGCTTACCCTCCCCTGCGAGTCGGACCAAGGAAGGCCTTAGGATTCCTACCGTTGTTAAGTGACACAGTTAGATCTCTTGGGGTCACTTGGTTTGGCCAAGGTCACATAGTGAGTGCCTAGCAGAGGCCAACGAGGATGAACGCACAGGTATGTATGCCAACACTCCAGATTTTAACACTTGGTTCTGCCTGTCCGTGCTCCGTATGACAAGTTTAATTCAATCCAAAGCCTCGGTTTCTCTCCCTGTCTGTCAGCGACCATCAGCAGAAGGATTTTGATTAGAGATAGAATGCCATCTTGCTACAGAGAAAGCCAAGAGGGTGGGCACGAGGTGGGCTTGCTACCACTTCCATGCTAACCAGGAAACCCTAAATTGGGCCAGGGCTTGAGTGGCAGCTTGCCCCAGGCGGCTCCCCAAGGAGCCTTCTCTGTTTTCTAGGCTGCACCTAGCCACCTCTAGATGGTGCTGGTGCACCGAGCAGAGTCCCGGCACGCCCCGCCTGGCTGCTCAGGCTTCCAGGCTGCTGCAGACGCCTTGGCGGCGGGGCCGGGACAAAGGAAGCAGCAGGGCGCGGCGACCCCTCGGCCCACAGGGACCCCTGCCATGCAGGGCTGTGGATCACTGTGGAGGGGTTCCCGAAACCATCGGGAGGGGAGGAAATGGGGAGGGGTTGGGGACTGTGCGGCGCCCTGTCACCTTGCCACCGCCCATTAGGGCAGCAGGTGGGCCAAGCAGTAACTCCCAGCGCTACAGTAGGACCCGCTCTTTTCCTACAGGGGACAGTGCCCTAGAAAGCCCAAATTCCACTCTGGGTTTTACACTGCTAGATCGTGGATCCGTAGACTCCGGGCTGCAGGAGATAAGATCAGTGGGCTGTGGTGAGAATCTGTGCGCAGCCGCTGAGTCCCTTCACGGGCTATCAACCTTCCTGTCTGTGAAATGGGCAAGGAGCAGCCTGTCCCGCCTCCCCAGCTGAGCGCTCTGCACCCCTTTCTGAAGGCAAGATCCCGCCCACCCACAACGTAAGAAGCGAAATTCAGGCTTTCCCTGGAGGAGGCTCAGGGCAGAGACCCAAGGAAGGCATGTGCTTCAAAATAGATGGCTAGAGGAACCTCCAGCTGGGAAGCTGTTTTTCATGGTGCCCCGGTAAAGGCATGGTCACTTCACATGTGGTAATGACTTCCAAATGAGCACCCGTGGCTAGATGTGAGAGGCTTTTCTCACAGCCAGTCCTTCACTCTGAGTTTGTCTGTGGGCATCTTCAGCTCCTCTAACTCGGGTGTAGGCTGGTTGTTAGAACAGTTCTGAGTTGGATGTACTCGAACCCTGTTCTACCCACTTGCCAAGAGGTTGGCTTTGGCAGGCTATCCTCTAGCCTCTCTATTCTTCCATCTGTAAAGATGAGGATTAAAGTTTGCTTTTACATTCCTAAGCCTGGCTAAATGCTGGAGCCAGCCAGAGATGAGGGATTCGGCAAAAGGATTCCAGCCAGCCTGTTGGACCATCTTGTTGCAGAGTCTCAGAGTTGCCTCTCTTGATCTAGGATGGAGCCTGGCATGTGACAAGGAGCACCAGGCCACCTGGGGACTAGTGAGGATCACCTCTACCTCCCCCACAGTCTGTGTTCTTACTGGTAACTTTCTTCCAGTCCATAAGGGTGCATGTAGCCTATAGCTTAGGGCATGTGTTTTGGGTCCAGACGACTTCAAATCCACCAGACCGAATTCCACTTGTATTAGGTGTGTGCGATCAGGACAAGCGGCCTGTGTTTCACTGACTTTAAAAACTGTAAATTTTGGTTGGAGCAGGCGAGGTGGTGGCCACAGCTAAATCCAAGCCCGTCGATTCTAAAGAAGTTATTTTTCTTTCACAAAATCCACCAGCGCCCTTTCAGAGGAGCGAAGGACTCTGTTCTAGCTGTTCAGAAGGACTCAGGCTGAGAGCCATTCTAGCAACTCCGAGAGTTGATGGTCAGCCCCTGAGACAAAACATAGAGGGGCAACTGGGAAGAGACACGTGGCTTTGACTCCCGTTCCATTAGCTACCCAAGTCATGTGACCCATGGAGCTCGGGAGGACAGGGGGAGATAGAGTCCCAGAAAGAAGGCATGCATGCAGCCACCCCTCTTACAATGCCCACTTCAGGAGGCTGTTCAGAGGAAGAAGTTAGTGTGATGGTTCACGAGGTTCTGAAGAACACTGCCTGGCACACCAGCTGCTCTACTAATATCTGCTGTTATGTTTATTGCTACTGTTTTCACTCCTAAGAGTTCACTGAAGATGTAAGACGGGAATCCCACCTGGAATTTCTAGCCAGTGCTCAACAGTATAATTTAGGAAACACTGGGGCATACGGTTCCTTACCCAAGTCCAGCAAATTTAGGCAGGATCACAGACATGGGAGCAGCCCTCTAGGGTCATTGTTCATGTACTTGTTGGGAAGCAAGTTCTTCCAGGGTCGCAGTGCATCATTCTGATGCTTGGAGAGGGCCTCTCTCTATCCATCGGCCTCATATGCACCTACAGACCACAGGGAGTAGATATGCACATAGCACCTTTCCTTCTGTGTGGTAGCACACACATGCTTCCTCCCCCATGGTAGACAGGAGCTGGACAAGCCAATAAAGGGAGCAGCTACAATTTGTTTAGATATGACAGTGAAATTAGACAAGTGTTGCTTGTTGTCTTAGTGACTTTTCTATTGCTGTGCCAAAAATACCATGGCTTATAAAACATTGTATTTAATTGGCTTACGGTTTCAGAGGGTTAGAATTGGTGACTGTCATGGCAGGGAGAATGGTGTCAGGCAGGCAGGCATAGTGTTGAAGCGGTAGCCGATAGCTTTTTTGAGCCATGAACATAAGACAGAGAAAACTCAGAGAGAAGCGGGGCTTTTGAAATCGCAAGGCCCACTGACACTGACACATTTCCTCCAACAAGGCCACACCTCTTAAACCTTCCCAAATAGTTCCATCAACCAGGGACCAAGCATTCAAACATATGAGCATAGGGAGGAATCATTCTCATTCAGACTAACATTTATTTAAAGCATACTTTTCTATAAGAGGGGGGGATAATAAAGTCTGCAGAGACAATAAGCAAAAGTTAATGTGTGTGATGCACAGAGCACTGTATAAGATGGGTAGGTACTCTTTGTGACTTCTAATAAGTCAGTCTCTTAATTTGCTCTTGACTATGTTTCCAGAGTGCTTAGGATGCATCTCATAGAGGCACAATGGAATGGTACAAATGGGCTTCCAGGAGGCTAGCCTTCTAAAATGTCCACCTGTTTGTTCTTTGGCATTCTAGGAATGTCACTCCTGGAACACTGAACCTTTCAAATGAGGAAGGGAGAGTTTGACCGAGGAAACATTTCTCCCAGCCTGCTCCTTCCTTTCTGAGCTCTCCCTTGGAATCCACCATGTGCCCTGCTTGTGCCCTGCTAGGTATCCTCAGTGTCAAAGACTATAGTCACGGATTTTTATCTGGAGATCAGGAATGACAATGTTAAGAAGTGAGTAAGAACACTGGGGGTGAAAATGATAGAGCACTTATTACAGTCTGATAACAGGGTAGAATCTTGATCGAATCTCCATTCATCTATCTTGTTTATTCCATGTCCAAAATCATAACAGCAATATATTATATATGTTAGTTATCTATTATATATCCATTACATATACTACGTATAACATATCCATTATATATCATACATCAATTATATATATATATATATATATATATATATATATATATATGTGCGCATCCATTTTCTAAGAACCAGTAGTATGTCATTAAATAGTTCTCAACCAGCTCCTTAGGAAAAAGACGTGTGTGTGTGCGCGCGCATGTGCATGTGTGTGTTACATAGATTGGTATATTAGTTGAATATTGATTTACTAATATAAAGTATATATAGTACATAGTGTATACATTACAAATACACAGAATTCTTTGTGATGAATTTCCTGTAGCCATTTGATGCTCACAGGATATGATGCTTCCATCGATTTTTGCCAAACTCTTGTATCTGCTGCCAATCGATGATAGCAATTGATAAACAATGCACATAGCTTAGCCATGAATGTTAGCTGATGTTCTCACTTTGGTTCACGAGGAAGACGGAAGTGAAATATTGAAAATGTGTGTTAGGATCCCATTCATTCCCCAGTCACACACACAACGCTCTCAGTGATTCAGAGTATTGTTTTGGAACACTGAAGTAACATTTCCTCAAGCTGTGCGTGTGTGTTATTCACAACGTAATTTGCATTTAACACCTTATCCATCACTCCCGTCTGTCTAGATAATTCACAAATCAATAAGTTGGGCCTTGATTTGTAAGGACTGAATATGTGCATGGTGCAAATACTTGCACCCTTGACCAATTTAAATCTAAGCTGGAGAGATATACCTACATCATTATATAGTGCACGTAAACTTGAGACTATAGAAAATAAATTAGAAACTCTAGAAAAATAATTAGCAGCTGATGGGTTTACATAGTTATTGCTGTTTTTGCTATCATTTAGTTGTAAGATATATAATTAAAAATTTTAACAAGGCTTTAACAGCTAGATCAC
Source organism: Peromyscus leucopus (assembly GCF_004664715.2). Taxonomy (NCBI): domain Eukaryota; kingdom Metazoa; phylum Chordata; class Mammalia; order Rodentia; family Cricetidae; genus Peromyscus; species Peromyscus leucopus. The sequence continues at coordinate 44,643,489 of NC_051081.1, forward strand.
AAAATTTCTGAAAACTTCACCATCAGCTCATGAGCTAATTTATTTTCACTTGAAACTAGATTTTGAACAGATATGTTGTTTTTTGGTATTATTCAGTAAAGTATAGGGGGGAGGGAGACAAAAGGCAGTAAGAAAGGCGGTGGATGGAGAGATCTGGTTTCAGTGGAACAGAGTTCATTTGTGCCAACAGAAACCATCAGCGTGGGCACCAAACCCTTTGAAAATCTTGCCTCAACAGAAGTCCATTCTATGCCCCAATTTTGCTCTCGCCCAGACGTGTATAATAGCTCAGCCTCTGGCTATGGCTTGCATTCAGCTTCCCCATTCACCAACGTGGAGTGCACCCTGAAAGACACTGTCATCTGGGAGGAGCGGGCACTTCTCCACAACTGATTCCTCCCACCCATCTCCTGGCTCGGTCTGGCCTCCTTTGAGAGCGGAACAGCAGGCAGCCGCTCTTTGTTCATGATGCTATGACTCCAAGGTTGTGTCCCGTCCTCATTTTATACTGAAACTTCACTCCCAATAAAACAATATTAAAAGATGGATTCTTTGGCAGCTGGTGGGCTCTGGCCTCATAAACGAGATGAGTGCCATGCCAAAGGGCTGGACGTGGGGTGCTCTTTCGCTCTTCGTGTCGTGTGAGGACCCAGAAGTGGCACATCTGTGTGTAACAATCCACCTCCAAAGACCGGAGCATTGGTTTGGAACTTCCCAACCTGTATCACTATAGTCGGTTACTTATGTTGTTTATTAATCCAGTATTTTGTTACAGTAGCGGGGATGAACTAACACATTCTGTTGTCTCTGATTGCATCTCTCGGTCCAGAACATGGAACACCGGGGTCCTAAATGCCAAGGAAGCATGAATGACATCACGTGATCTAGAGAAGAAAGTTTTCCTCATTCTTTCTGAGTCTCCCCATAAGCACCCTTCCAGGCAGGACCCCCGACATTTTGCTTCAATGTCTCACATGTTAGACATGTTTGCGAAAGCAGCAGGGAATGTGTCTGACGAGAAAAGGTTTAAAGGAGCTCAGGAGGCCAGCTGCTCTGGCCTCTAAATATTTCTCACTCTCAGCCCCCTGGAATTCAGTGTCCCCAGGTGTTGCTCCCAGATGGAGGATGGAAAAGGCTTTGGGAGAACGCTTGGTCCAAGACTCCTGCCCAAGAAGAAAACCTGGGCTCGATGAGGGAAAAATGAGTTGCCCGAGACCACGCAGCGTGACAACCACGAAGCCAGCAGTGGAGTCCAACTCAGTCCTTTAGGCACAGCCAGAGAGCACTGTCCTGGTGCCTGCCACGCCTTCTCACAGAGTAGGCAGGAAGAACAATCTTGACTCCAGTGCTTCACCAACCTTGTGTTTCCCTTCTCATCTTTTCTCAAGTCCCCGGGACACTTCTGCTGCAACTGTCCATCATGTCTGTCCTCCCCTTTCAGCTCATGAGACTTGGAGCTCCTCGGCGACAGAAACCACAGTTTCTGATGAACTGGAAAGGACGCGGGCTCAGAACTCGGAGACGTGCATGTTCAACCCATCTTAGCCTGGCAGTCTGGCTGGAGTAAGCTCTTAACTCCCTACCTCTGATCTCCATTTTCTATAACTGCCAGAGAGAGAACCTCCCAAATATTAGCTATAGTAACACATATAGACTTATATTTCTAAGACTATTTCTGGCTCTTGGGGCGGGGAAGGGGGGGTCAAAGAAATGTAACTGACCATAATGGTCATATTTCCTAGTGGACATGGCAAAGCCCAGCAGAAGGGGCACAGAAAATAAGATTGAATATATGAAATCAAGAAGTAATAAGCACATGCCACCAAAGCCCTATCCCGTTTTCCTGCAAAGATTTTCACCACCCGTCCTGGAACTATCTTCTTAGCTCATCCAATTATTTTTTTCAGTCAACACATGTTTGGTTTGCTCCTTTGGTCTCACCCTCATTTAATATTTCTTAGATGTATATCTCAGTTATGCTTCCTAAAGCATAGATCAAGGTCAAGATTTGGGGCTTACACATCCAAAGGTATTCAGTAAATGCCCGATTATTTATTTATTTATGGTTGTTGTTTTTTTTCATTTTTCTTTAAGAAATTTTCGACTCACGCTACATATCACCCACAGATCTCACCTCCTCCTACCCCCCAGCTCTCCCTCTCAAGCCACCCCACATCCCCCAAATCAAGGTCTCCCATGGGGAGTCAGCAGAGCCCAGCACACTGCACCAAGGCAGGTCCAAGACCCTCCTGCTGCACCAAGGCTGTGCAAGGCATCATACCGCAGGCACCCGGCTCCCAAAAGCCTGCCCATGCACCAGAGATGGATCCCAATCCCCCTGCCTAGGTGTTCTCCAAACAGTTCTAGCCAAACAACCGTCTCATGTATCCAGAGGGCCTAGTCCAGTCCCACAGGGGCTCCACGGCCACTAGTCTACAGTTCATGGGCTTCCACCATTGTGGCTGGGCATCTCTGCACGTCTTTCCATCATGATCTCAACATCCCCCGCCTCCAGAATCCCCCCCTCTTTCCCATCGACTGGATTCCCAGAGCTCAGCCTGGCGGCCAGCCGCGGATCCCTGCATCCACCTCCATCTGGATAAAGGTTCTATGATGACAGTTAGGGTATCACCAGAGTTGATCAGTCTAGGCACCTTCTTGACCACTGCCAGCAGTCCAAGGTGGGGTCATCCTTGTGGATTCCTGAGAGCCTCCCCGGCACCTTCCTCTTCTTATTCTTATGACGTCCTCATCTATCATGGTATCTCCCTCCCCAGCCTCCCACTTAGTCCCTACTCCAGCTCGACCCTCCCCTTTCTCTATGTTCTCATCCCCCACTTCTCGCCCTCTGCCACCCCACCCCCCACTCCCAGTCCACTAATGTAGATCTCATCCACTTCTCCTTCACTGGGCCATCTATGTGTCCTTCCTAGTGTCCCTCCCTGTTAGTTAGCCTCTCCAGAGTTGTGGGTTGCAGTCTGGCCATCCCTTCCCTCACATTTAGCATCCACTTATGAGTGAGTACATACTATGTTTGTCCTTCTGAGTCAGGGTTACCTCACTCAAGATGATATTTTCTAGTTCCATCCATTTGCCTGCAAATTTCATGATATCATTGTTTTTTTACTGCTGAGTAGTACTCCACTGTCCACATGTGCCACATTTTCCTTTATCCATTCTTTGGTTGAGGGTCATCTAGGTTGTTTCCAGGTTCTGGCTATTATGAATAATGCTGATATGAACATAGTTGAGCATGTGTCCTTGTGGTAAGATTAAGCATCCCTTGGGTATGTACCCAAGAGCCCGATTATTTAAATACATAAAACACATATGGCTTAGTATATGGAGCAAAAAAAAAAATCATATTTTTAAAATTCTCTTCTCTTACATTTTCTAACCTTCCAACTAGTTTCTATATGCACTCTATTCAGATCTTCAGTAAATTTTTAGCAAGTTTGCATCAATAATAATTTATTCCTGGTATTATTAAATCCTGTGCAAGCATTATTTCATTTGGCCACTAGAACAACTCTAGTGAAAGTAAGTAACTTTGTGAGGTATGGTTGGAATAGTCAATGCTGTATGTGTAGTAGGCATGTGCATTCTCTGGTAAGAGTATCCACATTAGATCCTATGAGCATCTCACGTTGGAAGTGATTTACCACTGTGCCCCTCTCTGGTGAGTTGTTGAATTTTGTGGGGGCTTTTTTTTCTTTTTTTTTTTTGAGACAGGGGAACAGACATTTTGGTTATATTCTGAGGATGGCGATGTGCACAGGGGAGGCCTCAACAGCTTTCACTTTCCTAACTGTAGTGGAAATGAAACCAGAATTGTGTGCCCATTTTGCAAATGAAAGGCACAGAGTCACAGTGCAATGAAGTTTTCCATCTAAGAGCAAGCCTTAGGATTCTTGTGTCTACTCATGTCCCGTGGAGCTCTTTCAGACTACTGGGTACAGACCCTCAATAATATCTGGTGGTGATTGCAGTAAACTAGGACACAGATTTGAATACAGTTCGTGGGCTTATTAAAGACTTCTATAAGCCCGCCATTCATCCATTCATTTGTTCATTCAATAACTATTAAACCTGGAGCCTTCTGCATGTCCCATGTGTGTTCTATCATTGAACCACAGTCTCTCCTCCACTAAGCTTTTTTGATGGATGCTCTATGTTAAGTGCAGAGAACCTGGTGTAAGGCAGAATCTCAGCACTTTAGGAACAAATGCCGATGACTTGGATGTAGAGGATTAACAGCAGGGGTCAACAAGTATATAGACTAACTATTGTCTGGTAATAATGTCCGGGAGAGAAAAAAATGAATCTTTCAAAGAGGGATCTAGGAGCCTGTGGTGGTACTATTTGTATAAGGTGGTAAGAAGACTAGTGTGTGCTCTCTCTCTCTCTCTCTCTCTCTCTCTCTCTCTCTCGCTCTCGCTCTCGCTCTCGCTCTCGCTCTCGCTCTCGCTCTCGCTCTCTCTTGCTCTCTCGCTCTCTGTCTCTGTCTGTCTCTCTGTCTCCCTCTCTCTCTCCCTCTTCTTCTCCCTCTCTGCAGAAACAACATTTAAACAAGTTCATATGGACACAAATGAGGTGGGAATTCTGGAGAAAAGAATTCCAGGCAGAAGAAAAAGCAAGAATAAAAGCCTTGAGAAGGTAGGATGCCCCATAGAACTAGTAAGGCTCCAGTCTAGGCAGGAAGGTACATGGTAAGATAGCATCCAGGTCAGCAGGGCCCCAAACCTTTGCAGATAAGTTGTATCCTATTTGGAGCAAGGCAGGAGGATTCTGGAAGGACAGGACTGCTCCGTAGTTTGGAAAGACTCACCCTGGCTTCTGTGAGGAGCTGGGGGATAAGGAGGAGAGGATAGAGGTCAATCTGTATCACTAGGATGTCATGGCTTTGTTCCTCTAAGGCTTTGTTTCTCCACTGTGTAGTGACTCGGACATTGCTAATGTGGGGCATTCGAAGGAAAAAAAGAAAGCCAGAGTCATTTAGTTCGCGTTAAGTACTGTCTACACTTTCTCTGTGGGGGGATGTGGGTGAAGGAAGGCCCAAATAAAGTAATGTGAGTCTAGACACTAGCACCCCACTGCAATCCAGCTACTTCTGACTTGATGACATAGGTAAAATTAGACAAAATAATTGTGCTATTCACTTGTCAACGTTTTGTACCTTGGCCTTGTCCACTCCCTCTGCATCATGGTATTTCTGCTCCACTGCCAGCAGTCCCTACTAACTGACGCAATATGGTTTCTGTTATCCCACCGACTACTCTGTGGACTGAAGTGTGCTACCCTTCCTTGTTCTTGCTAGTCCTACCCCAGGGCCTTTGCTTGTGTGGCCGTACTGAGCCAGAAAACCTTCTCCTTCTCTTTTACTAGTCCTGACCCTCAGTAGTGTGTAAGAGTGGACCCAAGTCTTGTGGGAAGCCTCCCTTCCTGTCTCTTCAGGCCACGCCTGGCCCTTCTTCAGCTACCAAGGTCTTCACTTCCGTGTGCTGTGCCTGTCGGTGCTAACTTGCACTTGATCCAGCTTTGTGAGTTTTCTCCCTCCACTCCCTAGACAGTCCAGTCTTTGACTTCTCACGGCAACATTTTGGACAATGCCGGCCAAATGGTAGCCTTTCATTAGATCTTGTCTGTTTTCAATTCGAGGTCGTGTCTCACTCGGCTGTCGGTGTGGCTCTTTCCAGATAACTGAAGTTGAGTCTGTCAAGTGGCCAAGTGAATCTAGTAAGCTCTTTTTAATAAGCATCTTTCTGAAATGTATTTGACATTTCCAGAAATCCTCAATTCCCATCTGCCGTACCAAACTACATAATTTCAAAAATCACTCAGCAATGTCATACTACACAGCCATTAGCATCCTCCGCAGCATCACTGTTCTGTAGTAGGTTTCAAGTCTCTCTCTCTCTCTCTCTCTCTCTCTCTCTCTCTCTCTCTCTCTCTCTCTCTTCTCTCAGTATCTTATGACGCCACCTGTGCCTTGTTCAAAACCCATGTATTCATCTTTCCCAAATGCCTTTCCCAACCACTGTCTTTCAGGACACTGTATTTCTTTTCCAGGAAGCCAGATCGCTACAAGTCTCCAGAAAATACTTTATACTTACCTTGGGGAAACTAGGCTCTGTCTTAGGCAGTGGATGACATTAAGCATGGCAGTGACCTCAACTAGCCTTACATGTTCACAAGCATGCCTCTAATGCAGAGTAGCTGCAATAAAGGCAGGCACGTGCTACAGTTACAATAAACCGATCGGAGCCATAACTCTGGGGAATAGGAATGTGCAGGAAATTTCAGAAAAATTCCAGAAACATATAGGAATTCACCAGGAAGAAGTGTCAGGAAGGGAGTTTCCAGCCTAAGTAGTGGCTAATTGATGCAAACCAAGAATCTGGACTCTCAGCTTTGCAAGAATTCAAGAGGAATAGTGCATGCAATCATTAAGGCTGGGGTCTTGCTGCCAGCTACTGTAGATGCTGGGGAAGGCTCTTCCAATGAGTTCAAGATCAAAAGGTCCTGAATGCATCAGATTGCTGGGAAATGGGTCTGTGGATAAATAGGTTCTGACTGTGGCTTGGCCTATTGTCTATTTGAGAGGACCTGGGCCATGACCAGAGGAACAGCTTTCCTAAGGGATGCAAATACAATATGCTTCTAATATCAATGGTGCTAGCCAATGGTGAGGGGAACTGCTGGGGGGGGGGACTGTTTTATGATGCTGAGATTCTAGAACTGGAAGGTCTCTTGGGGCTGTTCCATTTTACCTTCCTTATTTGAAGACTGGATGATGGATTAAAGATGAGCACCAGGCTCAGGCTTTGCCTAAACTGATCCCCAGTGTCAGAATGGGGATCCAACATTCTAGCTATCCTGGATCCTTATTTCTTGTGCTTATTCTACTACTAAAATGTGCCCTTGAAATCAATAACTATGCTTATTAACAGAAGACACATCTGCTGAGTGTGTGGTGCAGTTAGCCAGTCTGAGCAGACCCTGTCCCAACCGCCTTTCGCAAATTGCTGACAGCAGGGTGTGTGAATAAAACATGCTTAGTCACAACACTGGGACAGCATGGCGACTCCTGGGGATCCAAGCATCAGAAACTATCTGCAGCGACAATCTGTCCTTCCTCCCCATCCTTCTGCCTCTGAGTTCCTTCTACCTCTGCCCCCATTTTCTCAAATGCTTCCAGCAATGACAAATGTTATTGCACCCTTCCCGGGATGATCTCTCACAGCTAACTTTCTCTCCACGTTGACTGGGAGGATTCAGAAGACACCTCTCCACCATGTTGCCCCATCTGGAAACAGCTGACTAACTCTTCACCTCTGAATTTACAGCACAATCTGTAGTTCTCTTCTGTGTAATGGGCTTCTAGAAATTGATTTCTCAGTGACTCAAGCAGTGTCTAACACAGGAAAGCAGGTACTAGGTGACCATTTGGGTTCTATTAGGGACTGCCAGAACAGACCGGAGACAAGAAAGCCACCACATGTGTGGAAGGCAAGGCCCTGAACTGTACTCTCAGAGTGGCAATCTACCCTCTGAAGGCTCTCACTTTTTTTTTTTTTTTTGGTTTTTCGAGACAGGGTTTCTCTGTGTAGCTTTGCGCCTTTCCTGGAACTCACTTGGTAGCCCAGGCTGGCCTCGAACTCACAGAGATCCACCTGCCTCTGCCTCCCGAGTGCTGGGATTAAAGGCGTGCGCCACCATCGCCCGGCAGGCTCTCACTTTTAATAAACAACACAGGTATAATTTCAGCATGCTTTCAGAAATATTTGTACCCACTAGTTCCTGAGGCTAGAGTAGTATATAAACCCACAGAAGTCCCTTAACCCCATGAAACTTCTATTTACTGGGGATATGGGTCCATGCATGCACTTATAACACACACAAGCATCTTTGTCTTGGATAGAATGTAGGGCTTTGGTAAGCTCCCTGAGGATCAAGAAATATAGAAATACAGAAGTAAAATCAGGACAAAGAAAAAGGAGACAGGGAATTGTAGTTTATACAAAGCAATTGAGAAAAGTATGCTAGAGGAGGTCACACCTGGAGAGACTAGGGTCCTAGTTGTAGTTGCGGGGTGGGGGGTGGGGGTGGGTGTCCTAGCAGGGAGGAGGGAGTAGAACAGTTGCAGGCAGATTCGAAGACCCATAGGTGGGAGTTTACTGGAGTCATTCAAGAAGAGTATGGATGCCTGAGTTGTTGGAGCCAAATGGATGAATGGATGGATGAGGAGAGACAAGAAGGAAGAACGTGGGATGGAGAAAGGGGCCAGGTCAGGAAGAAGCACGGGCTATAATGGGAGAATGGAAGAGAGAGATCTCTATGTGTCAAGGAACCAAGCTTCAGTGTACAGTATAGCACAGATGAATATTTTCTCTACCACTGACTGGACAATGACCGGAGACATCTAAGTCACAGAAATGAGACAGTGAAGGGCTCAAGGTAATGGCTTTACAGATCTCCTGGTCCTATGACCTGGCTGCTGTTGCTTAGACACATCACAAGGAGAGAGAGGATATGCACTCGGATGGACCTACATCCTTCGGTGACCACCTGCAGCAAGGGCTTAGCCGTCTTCCTGGACTCCCCAGACCTTTGTGGACAGACTACACGAGCAGTTGCTGTTCGGGCATTCTAAGGCACCTCAGCTTGTTGCTTCTGCGGATGCTCTTTGCAACTAGCCTGGGTGCATCTCATCTGTGACCGGGAGACTGACTGACTTGACCTGTGCTCAGCTATGCTGCGTTCTTTGTCTCCTCAGTGGCAATAGGCAAAAACCATAGAGATGACGTGGGCCAGCATTCAACAGCTCCCTTGTGTGATGCTGCCATGCGTCTTGTTTTATGATGGGTGAAATCTCATCTTTTTTCCAAGTTCTAAAGACATTCTTCTCTTAATGATCAGCTGTCACTCTGTCTTTGTGAGGTAGGTAATGGAATTATTTTTAAAGCATTCACTTAACAGTTTTGCTTTTTGTAAAAAGACCCGCTTGAGGAATGTAAGTGTCTTTAGATAGGGAAATGACAACTGTCAATGACATTAAGAATCTTCCTTGCCTGTCCTGTTAAACATACAAAATATAGATCCCTCTTGCATGTGACAGCCATTTTGACTCTCCCTGTATGTCACAGAGCACACAGCTAGTACTCACAGGGAGGTATATAGTGCTAGGTCGGGGCTCTGTTTAAAGGCCTTTTAACTGTGCTGTTTAAGAAAAACTGCAGCCTCTGGAGGTTCCAGGATCCTTGTTACTGGAGATGATCAAGAGACCATTAGGCAGGATGTAATAGAGAGCATGTCAGTCAGGGAACTGAACAAGCTGTCTTCAAAAAGCACTTCCTGCTCGGAGATCGTCTCCCATTAGAATAATCTTCCCTTAATCTGAATTTTCTGTTACACAAGACAGATCAGAAGATTGCCAATGACCTTTTAATTGCCATGTGCCTTTGCCAATAAGATAAGGCCCATCAGGGTCTGACTACAGCCAAGCAAATGGACTTGAAGCAGCACAGGGGGATGTATAGGGCCCTAACCACACACAAGGAGTGGGAGGGGGAAGAGAGGAGAGACAGTCCCCTCCATGGATGGTTTGTGCACCTGTGTGTGTGTGTGAGAGAGAGAGAGACACCTGGCTTCACCTAGACGCACCTACGCTGAGTTCTTTGTCTTCTAAGACACATTCTCTATGAGAAGAAATCATGGGTTTATTTCATCTCAGTAGTTTATATTTAAAAATGGGTTTGGTACCGCAATTTAGTTTTTATCCAAGTGTGCAATTACTTTGTAAATCAAGGATATAATCCATTTTTACAAATAATTTTCTTCATAATAAACTGATTGAGGCTAGGAAAGAATGAACTGGATCTTCCCAAAATTTTTTGTGTTGAAAGTCTAATTTCCACACCACTGTGTTTTGAGATGGGTTTTTAAGATGAAATTAAGGTTGAATAAGGTCATAAGAGCTCATCTATAACCCTGGTAGACTGTTGCCTTATGAGAGAAAAAAAAATCTGCCCCCTTTTTTCTCTCTCCTTTCTCCTATTTCCATCAGTGAAGTCACACTGACAACGTATCTCTAACCTAGGAAATGGACCTTCTCCAGGAACCGAATTCGCTGGCTCTTTCATCTTGAACTGTTCAGCCTTCAGTCTGAGAAATACGTTTCTGTTAAGATACCCAGCCCGTGGTATTTTGCTATGGCAGCCAAATCACACAGACAGAAAGCCATGAGAAAACACCAAAAGACTTTAAGATAATCCTTTCAAAAGTGTACGGCATTTTAAAACACGATTGAGGGTTTTCGGGGCTGTGATGTAGACCTGAGCATACACTGGTTCCCCCTTCTCCTTCCTGAGTCCTAGCCACATAATGGAACTATAAACATGATTTAAAAAATGATGTAGAAGACCAAAGTAGGTACAGCAGAGCACTGGGGGTTTCTGCAAGGAAGTAGATGAATTCTAGTCAGTGGGTAACTGGAGGGGAGCCAGTGAGGGACCAAAACAGAGGAGCATGGGAGCAGGTGCTGTTGGAATCATCAAGGGCTCTACATGGGCTCCAAACTTGTAGATAGAAAACCAAGGATGGAGGAATGATTGACACCAGCTGCTTAAGGAGAAGCCTCTTAATGAACCAACCATCTGACTGAGCTAACTATCCCTCCCTAGAGACATCACTTGGGGCTCCTTGCCTCCACCCAGAGAATATCCCATAACTTCACTCTAAGAAATGAAAAAAAAATTGGCTAGGATAAGTTTTGGGTACCGAGTGTTAGAGTCAGCTGTCAGACTGCTCTTATTTCACAGGCTGGTAGAGCATGGGGAGTTAGGGTGAAATACGCTGTCCAAGTTCAGTCAGAAGAATCAATAGAAAATATAGAAGATAAAACTAGGAACTTCATCCAGGCAGTAGAACAAAGTCAGAAAAGGTAAATGAAAAGAAACTTAAAGGTAAGGGAGAAAATTTTGTGTTATTTATGTAAGAACTCAAAAAAAAAAAAAAAAAGGCCCAAACTCTTTTACCAACTGTTTCAATAGACCAAATGTCTGAGAATACCATATAGCAAATATATACAATTTCGGTTTAGACATGAAATGTTCCCCGATAGACCTCGTGTGTAGAAGGTTCGATCTCTAGCTGATGAAGCTATAGAGGGATGTCGGGATAATGAGGTCACTAAGTTTATGAATGAATTAATGGCTTATTGGGAACTGTGGCCCAGTTGAAGGAACTGAATGACTTTGAAGGGTTTATCTCTTCTTTGGACCCGTCTTCTATCAGGGCTCTGTCTTCTGTATGAAGTGAGATAACTTCACACACCCCACCATGATATCTTGCCTCACTATGAGGGCCCCAAACTAACACAGTCAAATGATTGTTGACTGAAGCCTTTGAATCCATGAGCCAAAATAAATCCACACTTTAAGTTGATTTGCTTATGCATTTTGTAAAGGATAAAAACCCAAATCTCATATGCACAGGCTATGACGAAAGGCATGATTTCAGGAAACAGCGACAACACTCCAGAAGTGAATGTAAATATAAACAAAATCAGATACATCTTAGACTGCAATGTAGCTGGGTGGGAAAGCCTTCACTCAAAGAGAACCACTGGATGGTTAATTGGTGTATTTAAAATACAGATGTTGTTACACATACTGTATGTAGGGGTATTTTTTTTCATATTCAAGAAAAAAAGAAACTAAAAATACCAAGGGATACATGAAATGATACCACATATTTAAGAATTAAATTAAAATATGGGGTGATTGCTGGTATTTAATTGGTCAAAAGAAAAAGAACTCCTTCAAAATATATTGGTTAGATCTCTACCTTTCAACCATATTGTGTCAGTGACAAAATACACCAATTTCTCTCTTTTTCCATCCAAACATAATAGCTGGTGTTATAGAGAATACTATTGGTATAGTCAAATATTTAAATTTTGTTTATTGGCTCCTCTATCTAGAACCAACTTGTGGACAACAACTATAAAAGATTACATTGCAGTAACAGAATGAAATTGTATCTTAAGACTTTAGGTTTGTTGTGGTTTTGTTTGTTGAGACGAGATTGCTCTGTGCAGCTCAGGCTGGCCTGGAATTCATCACATAGTAGAGGATGGCTTTAGCCTCACAGCTATTCTCCTGTCTCCGTTTCCTGCACGCTGGGGTTATCGATCACCACAGCCCATGATGCGGCAAATCTTGATGATGTAAAAGTAATTTTATACTTGCCAATTGTGACTTTAAAAAGCTATAAATGGATGAGAAATGGGGAGTGGTAAGTTTTTTTCTCCCTATTGTGTAACAGAATGGATTGCCACGCATTGATGGGATAAAAAATTATGAGCTAAACTATAATAGCTAAATTAACCAAATAGGTGACTAAATGAAAAGAACTATACTTGAAATATTGAGAATTCAGTATAGGAATAATCAGAAAAGATTTTAAATAATTACCAGTAGAGAACAAGCTTAGGGAGAAAATTATATTATCCTTCCATTAATTCCCTGAATGGTTTAAAATTTTTATCAAGTACATTTTATAATTATGATAATTATAAAAATTAAATAGCCCTATTCAAAGAGGGACATAACATTTACTGAGTCCCTGGTACTCGGCATTATATACACACCATCTTGACTGACTCATCATAAAGTGAGTAAGACATGACTATTGTCTTCTCTGTACATGTCCCTCACTGGTAACACACATGTATTAGATTTATCAGTTGATAAGAGCACAAGTTATTGTCCCCTTCCAGCCATGCCATTGACTGTGTCCCCTCTGGCAGTGCCAGGCTTCCTCTCTAAAGCAGAGAACTCAACAGCATCTGATGTGCTGAGGCCGAGGGAGTGTAGGTCCCAACCTGTGTATGTGATCTCTGTGTGTGCTTATTTTGTCTGTTATCCCTTTACTTGAAATGAATGGACTTGAGCACACGCACGCACGCCTATGTTTTAGAGTGCAATCTGTCTCAGATACACACATACCACAATACACGTGGAAAAGCCTATTCTTTTGAGTTATACTTACTTGCTTTGAGACTTAAGGTTGCCTTCTTAATTACTACAAGCTATATCCTCCCTAAGAATAAGAAGTTAATAAAGAAACCCTAATTTTGCCATCATTTTCATCTTGCTTCTTTTGTGTGGCCAGTTGGGGGCATTGCCTCCCTTGGCATTGGTCATCCAACAGCTGGTAACTGCACAATGCCCGGCATTGGGAAGAAAGATGAGAGGGGTTGTTCCATGGGTTCTAACTCAACAGGAAAGCATCCCTTCTTGGATAATAGGATTGTAGTATGAACTATACATTTAAATTCCTTCTTGATTGAGCACAAAGACCATGCTTCCCAGAAATGGATGATTTCACAGTTCCGTGAAGCTAAAATAAAATAATGCAATAACTGGTCTCCATAATGGCAATCTTCCCTGATAAATGGAAAACCCCCAGTGATAATATTCTAATGGTGCCCAAGGTCCCAGGACTTAAGGGGGTCTGGGCTGCTTGCCCTAGGTATGAGAGCATGATGTCCCTATGAGTTCAATCTCCCATCCAATTACATTTCCTCATAAATTTCAAGTTTGGCCTTGTGTGCTAATGCCTCAACCTACAGCTCTTAGGAAAACTTTGCTTCTTTGGTCTCTTAAGCTCAGGATAGAAGTGTGTTTATGTGGTGGGGGACTTCAGTTGGATTTTATAGGTGGATGCTTCAACTCAAACAAAGGCAACAAAATAGCATCTGGTCCCTTGCTAAAGTCATCAATGAGAATAGAGAAGACATGTGTGGTAGATGTTCATCCACTATCAAATGAGCCAGCTTAATGTTCAGTTCAGATTTGGAGGTTTGTGTCAAAGCTGTGGCAGATAATACAGAAAGGCTAAAAAACTGCTTGGTTAATGTGGCTATGCTCTTACAGTACAGTGGACTCTTGCCCACTGTCAGAGTGTTTCACTAGCATCTGGAGCCAGGAGTCTCTGGAAGTGAGATGAATCAGAGTTCTCTGAGATTTTTGGCATCAAGGTCATATATAGCATTTAGCACTGTAATAAAAGTGTTGTATGTATAAAAGTTTCATTGGCAAACTCAGAGTCAACATATAGAAAATGTTTATTGAATCATATATGTACAAGATCCCAGAAATGGGAGGTCTCTTTGACATCATCTAACCATACTGGCTCATTCTAAAAGATGACTTAGTAAGTTAAAAGAGGTGATATGATTTGTCTTGGTCTATAGATAGTGCAAGAACTAGGAAAGATCATGATATATTCACTGTTCAGTTACTCACTTACATAATGAATGTTTATTGAGCACCTACTCATCCATAGTCATAACATTGGGCTGTGACAAAATGGATATGAATATGAGGCAACTTCTGCCTTCTAAGGATGTTCATTCTGGAGAAGACTCCAATATATGTCAGTCCCAGGGAAACATGACTAGGTCTAACAAGAATCTTGGCCACATTGAGGATACCAGAGAACTATTGTTTTCCCAAGAGACTGGCAACATCTTAGAATGTACATTGAGTAGAGTATTTCTTCTCAAAGCAAAAGAATAGAGCAATAAGGGATTCCAAGTCAAAGAAAAAATCACTCAGCACCTTATAAGTCAAATAAATTTAGAGCCCATGTGGGATTCTATGGGTCTCTATAGCATGCCAAGAGAAACTGAGTGCTAGATTCCAACTTCTCCAGAATAAAAGTACATCAGTGTAGAAAACTTAGAAGTGGGCCAGACTGACTTTTCAATGACATCCTATGGGCAAAGAATCAGAAGAGATCTTTGGCTAGAATGACGTTATTTTGAGACTCTAGCAAGAATCTTGTTCCAAAGACTTTGATTCTTCTGAAAGACATTCACAATCACAACCACTTGAGGATATGAAAGAGATAAGCACCCAGCAGGGGCTGGACCTCTTGAGTGGAACAGCCTATCAGATGTTTCAGTAAGTACATTTCCCAAACGACCTAAGTTATCTTGCTAGCCTCCACCTCCTAAATATTCTACAGCTTCCAACAAAGCCAAGAGCTAGGGAACCAAACCTTTACCACACAGTCTTTTGAAGGGGCATTTAAGACCCAAACATAACAAGTCAATCAGGAGCATTCTGAAAACTGTCCTCTTGAGTCTCAGTGGAAGGCATTTTGATTTATAAGGAAAACTATCCCTGCATTAACACATAAAACCCATTATCTATTGCTTTTCTAGAACATTGGAAGGTGTTATTATTGCAGCTGGCATGGTTGTGGAGTCATGTTGGGTTGTGGTCGCCCACATGGGAGGTTGCCCAAGTGCTATGGATTATGCTCATTGTTAATAATAAGCTGATTGGCCAATAGCTGAGCAGGAAGAGATTGAGCATGAGAGCCAGATTAGGAGAATGCTGGGAAGAAGGGAAGAATCAGGAGTCACCAGCCAAATGCAGAGGGAGCAAGATGAGAATGCTGTACTGAAAAAAGGTATCAAGCCACATGGATAAATATAGACGAAAATAGAGGTTAATTTAAGTGTAAGAGCTAGTGATAGTGGAGACAGACTGGCTTAGCCACTTGTTAGTTGTGTGAATGTAGACAAGTTGTAGAACTCTTCCATGTGTCAGGTATAATAATATCTACTTGATACAGGCTTTTAAATTCCTTAGCTGTGAGCTCATTTTATGTAATGCCCATTCATATCATTTGCTTAATGTTTTCTTCTAGTATTATGTTAATATATCATTATTTCCAAAGACCTGCAAGGAGAACTGGTCTTTCTCTTCAGCCCTCAACTATTGTTAAATAGATTGGCTGGCCAATGTCCAAAAGCATTTCTTGTCACCTTGCCTGCCCATTACAATGTTATAAGCCAGTAGAAGAATCAGACACAGTTTCTCATTAAGGAATCTCTAATCAGATTATGTATAATTATTACTAGTTTTTTTAACCCTTAAAAAATAATATAAATATGTTCGTTTTCCATTGCTCTAACAAAATACCCCAGATAAACTGTTTTTAGAGAGGAGGAATGTGTTTTAGTTCTTGAATTCAGAAGGTTTGGTATGCTTGCTTCTGTTACCTGGGCCCAGGGCTCAGAGTGTGTGATGGAAAAAACTGATCACCTGGTAGTCAATGAGAAGCAAAATAAGAAAGAGCAAAAGGCCATGTCCCAACATTTCCCAAAAGACCTAAGTTTTCTCGCTAGCCTCCACCTCCTAAATATTTTACAGCTTCCCAACAAAGCCAAGAGCTGGGGACCAAACCTTTACCATGTGGTCTTTTGGGGGTGGGGAGGCATTTAAGACCCAAATATAACAAATATTGAAAATAGTGATTTGAATGTGTTAATCCCCATTCCCCCTTCTTGTCTTGACTAAGTGCTGTCCACCCAGTATGGCTGCGAGATGTTACGAATCTGGATCCAATCAGTAAAACCCACACAGCAATCAGAAAAAGGAAACAACTCAATATAAGCAATCAGTGACCAGTGGAGTTTTGAGGGATTGCCTGATAAGTAAAAAGATCAAGTAGGGACAAGAGAAAAATGTTTGCTGAGGGCTGGAGAGATGGCTCAGTGGTTAGGAGCGCTGTGTGCTCTTCCAGAGGTTCCAAGTTTGATCGATTCCCAGCACCTACATGGCAGCTCAAAACTGTCACTTCAGTCCCAAGGGATGTGATGCCCTCTTCTGGCCATCTCAGGCACTACATGCACGTGCAGAGACGTACATGCAGGCAAAACACCCATACACATACAAAAGTAAACAAATCTTTACATACAATGACTGAGTGATATATCCATCAAGATACCAGAACTAAAAAAAAAAAAAACTTTTAACATAATCATATAATGTTGCCATAGCGAACACAAAGAGCTCTCACACCTAGGACTATGAGAGCATATGCAAGTCAGAGGTTTTCCAGGGCTGGGATGCAGCTTTGTTGAAGAGACCCAGAAACATCAAGTGAAGAGACCCCCTGTGGTGCTCTGTCAGCAAAGTGTACTGGAAATCTATCCTGTACCATGCCAGGGGGAGCTGTGCATGGTCATGACTTCAACTAAGGGCCCTTTCTAGGCTGGGTAGCCTTGGGGTGCCAAGCCATGATTCCTCTAGCCCCTTTGCTCTACAGAAGCTATGCATGCTTCATAGGACTACAGAGAACTTGCCTTGGTGTGGATAACCCTTCTCTGGCACAAATACGGGCTTAGGCTTCTATCTGAAATTGATGGCTTTTATTCAGCTTACGTTCAGTTAAATTGCCTTGAGTGGTGCTATTATTGACCTACGCGCAATGTTTGGTGGTATTTAGTCTGAATTTTCACTTGTGCGATCAGCTAGCGTCCGTTGGCTGCCTATTCTAAGCCAGGTAAACAAAGTGTTTCTCCCAACCTGCTGAGTTACTGTGCTGCTGTGGTTTCCTTGGTCTTTGTCGTTCCCTCTGGGCCTTTTCTAAACCACGAGTCTCAACTTCTACCCTTTGTTTGTTTGTGTGTTTGTTTTTGTTTGTTTATTTATTACATTTGTCTTACTATGGGTTATGAAGATTTTCCTTTCTCTATCTCCTACTTAAGCCATGAAACTTTCTAATTACAAGATACGGCCATTTTCAATTTGATTGTGTTTAAATCCAACTAGTTTTATCCTCATGTGGGAAAGGTGTACAGGGGTGTTGAGTATATTGCCTATGCCTCTACCAGTGTGCCCTTTTCTGTTGCTACCATGAACTGTAGAGATTTATGGACATGAATCAAAGATTTCTCACCCCAAATTAAAAAATCTGCCAATGGATGGGACCCCTACAATTCTATACCGTTCTCATGTCAAGGTAGGTGTTGGGAGCTAGAAATGGTCCAGTGTTAGAGGAGAGGAGAGTGGATCTAAGAACTAGGACTGTCCAGCAAGATGCAGAGAAGACAGGGAACCATTGCAGAAATGGACAAGATGCTGGTCACCGGAGAGAATAAGCCTTCCTACCCACTGGAAAGAAACAGAAAGTCCAGCGTTCAGAAAATACGTTAAAGTAACCTTATCCCCGTGCATTTTCTAACAGTGCCTGGTCTGTGAACTGTGAATGTGTGTAGGTGTTTGCTGAACAGCAAAATTCCAACACTCTGTTCTTTCATACACTTTTTTTTCAAATTCTGTTTATCTTGGGGAGACAGGTGTCTCTCCTTTTATTCACGGCAGCGGCAGCACAAATTTCCAAGTCACATCTGGTTGACATTCACGAGCAGCACCTTTGCCTCCTGTTCTTGTGGCGTCAGAGCGTGTTGCAGAACCCTGGCTATGATGGAGTGAGGCAGCATCCCAGGTCAGTCGGCATAGCAGTGTGGGTAAATGTCCTGGTGTTCCTAGTTCCCTGCCCATCTCGGAGATAGGCATGAACGTTTGTGGTAATTAAAATGGTGTGAAATGTGCAGTGTCAGGAAACAGCTATTTTCCCCCTTCTGTCAACCATAACGCTATTTATAAGTACCACGCTTCACCACTTTTTTTTTGCTGGGCAATGACATCAAGAAACTGATATTAAGTAAGGAAGCCAATTTACCCCCACAAAAACATCTATTATCTTTATCGCCAACAGAGACTGAAAAATAATCAATTAGAATGCTGCGCTTGGGAGTGACTAATTGAATTGCTAAATGTACGTTATTGAAGAAGTCACTCTGGGGACCTAAATACCAATCTATGTAACAGGCAAGACCTAGTCCATGAAAGCTGAACACTGGTATCACTGAGCACATCAGAATCTCATTCATCAATAGGCTCAGCCTACAGATCAAGAGTCATCATTGGGAAGCTGCTGCATTTCAACTTGATCTTACTCCATGGGAACGGTTGCCCATTCAGAAAGTGTGCATGCACTTTTCACAGCACGTTCACTTCAAAAAATGCTGATATTTGACTATTACCCAGATAATGTTCATATTGACCTCAACCTGGGACACACGAACACACTCTTAGACACATCTACACACACTGCTGTCATGTTTTTAATACCTATAAATCTAGCAGGATAGATCCCTCTTACAGAAAGAATTTGAGACCTATGCAATACAGTTCATTGAGAGAAGCAGCAGAGAGCACAGGATTCTCTCTCTCTCTTTCTCCCTCCATCCCTTCCTCCTGCTCTCTCTCCCTCCCTCCTCTCCTCTCCTCTGTGTATGTGGGTGGGTGTGGTCACTTGTACATGTGCAGAGGCCAGAAGAGGACATTAGATGTTCTTTTCTATTGCTCCCTGCCTTATTCCATTGAGACAGAATCTTTTGCTGAATCTGAAGCTAGGCTGATGGCCAGCAAGTCCCAGGGATCCTCCTGCCTCTGCCCTCCACATCTAGTACAAAACCATACTCAGCTTCAGTTTTTTTTTTTCTTTTTTAATTTCACAAGTACAGTATTCTTTCCCACTACTCTTCTTTACCCTTTCATTCTTCTTGCTAAATAATAGGTCTATCCTGGGACTACTTACCTCTTAAGAACCTCTTCCTTGAGGTGGAAGAGGTCATTCCTGTCCCTACAGATCCCAGACTGCACTGAAAAAGAGGAGCTTGGGGATGGGTCATTTCAGCACAAGCAAATGGCTCCATCGAGGAATAGATGCGAAGGCTGCTATAGACAAATGCTCCACTGGCATTTGGGGGCAGTCTGGTTTAAACTTAATTAAGTGAAGAACCATGGGAGAAGAGCATCGCAAACAAGGATGAAGGGTGGAAACAGGCTTGGACGTCAGGGGGATATCTGATGTGCCGAGAGAAGAACCAGAGGAAAAATGTAGACAACTTGAGAAAGAGGCAGAGGTTTGTGGGCTCTGGGACAAGACTTGACCTTCCTCCTGGGGACATTAGGAAGTAGCTAAAATATTTAATCAGAGGAGCCATTGGGTAAGGTGGTTACAGGAAGGTCATTCTGGCCCTAGTGAGAACAGGGGTGGGAATGATGGGGGAAGGGCAGAAAATAAAATAAGGGTGGGGTGGGGATTGTGGGGGGAGACTACAAGGACACCAGAACTGAAGCAGCCCTGAGCAGAGTGGCCAGAGGAGAACAGAAGATAGAAACGTATCGCAGGAACTGAGAACAGTGTGGCATAGGGTAAACGGTATTGTGAGCACTTCTAGGTTGAGTCAAGAGGTGCTTCCTTTGACGCCACTAACTACAATAAAGAATAGAGGAGAAGTAAGCCTGGGAGGGATGTTGAGCCTGGAGCAGGTCATACATATGTGTCTGTGGCGATATCCACAGGAAACATGGAGGGGCTAAGGCTGCATCAGTCTTGAGCTTGTTCTGACAGAGGGGACCCAGACGTGACTTTCCTGTAACCCTCAGAATGAATCCAAGTGCCAACCCAGCTCCCCGGTGCTCATTTCCTAGATGAACCCCTGCCTGACAGTGAGTGAGGGGAGACGGGGACTCGATCCGACACTGTCTCTGAGATGGCTAGATTGTAGACACAGACCTGCGCGTGGAAACTGACAGCCCAGCCCCTTCCACCAATCTGAGTGGGCAGAGCTGGTAACTCCATAGTCATCATTCCACTTTGAGAATGAAGAAGCCCTTGGGGATAGAGATACAGTTCAGTGGCAGAATGTTGGTCTTGCATACACAAGGCCCTGAGTTCAATTCCCTGCAATACCACAACACAAATCTAACAACTAGTCAAAGGGAACTATCCTAGAATAAACACACTCTTGTCATGAGGACTTACATGTGTAGACAGGACAAGATGTGCCATCTCAAGGATCTAGTTACTTTTCTATAATTAAAAGTTTTGATTTACTGGGGCTCTAAGTTTAGAATTCAGAGGGCTCAAAGAACTATGTTCTGTCGTTTGGGCTAATCCAACTCTTTCCCTTTTTTTTTTTTTTTAAATCTTCCTTTCTTCAGTATCCAGGGCCTGACCTGCTCTGGGGACATGTGGGAAGCCTCTCAGGCCACTCGTAGTGAGTGGCCTTGGTACAGACACCTCATCCTCAACTTTCTCACCAAGTCCCAGTCTTTTTGTACAGCTGAGCAAAATGACCTTCAACAGACATCATTGTTTTAAGGCTCACAGTAAGGATGCTGTGCTCCATAGTATCTACATATATTCACCACTGTAACCCAAAAGGCAGCCCCGTCTGCCTCAAAGCATGAATTACATGAGGTTGGTCTTGATTTTTATTTTATTAGGATTTTCTTTCCATTCTCCCAAAGCACTGGAAAAACACATCCATTCAAAGATGGCTCTGGGTCTGGGGTCCCACCATCTCCAATTTCATTGTGTGTTTTTCCTGAGAAAGATTTAAAGTTCTCACCCTCTCACATCAAGAAAGCACGCTTTGTAAATGGGGGTAGGGGTGGGGGGCGGGAGAGAAGCGGGCTCTGAATCCAGTTTCAGTGTTTCGTGTTTCTTCTTGTGAAACTGAGAAGAAGAAAAAGGCAAACTTTAACACTGAGTCATGAAATAAATTAGGCTGAGATGCGGAAATTGGAAGGCTCCCACTAGATCTGGTTAAGCAGTCACCTTTGGTCAAGATAGTCCCTTTAGACCTGTGCTCAAAAAGAGAGCCAAGGTGTGTGTGGCGAGCCCTAAAGAGCCTATGTACGAGACAGGCTTTGCATACAAAGTTCTTCCTTCACACGGCTGACTATGGGAACAAAGAGGGACTTGAAAAATGTGATGAAGAAAACGCTGGAATATTGTCAGGAAAGAAAGCAAAATAGAGGTGGATGTGTAGGTTGGTAGTAGAACACGTGCCTAAAATGTCCAAACCCCTACGTCAAGTCCCCAGCATGCCCTCAAAAGATTAAAAATGGATTCTCTGTGAAATTTCTGAACTGCATACCGTTCAAGATAAAAGACTTGAGGGTCACTCAGTGAAATATTAACAGCTGATGTCTGGGGTTGATAGCCTGATGACTTCCTACAACAAGAAAAAAAAAAGGACTATAAAAGTAAAAAGACTTATATTCCTCAAAACTTCAATTATTTTTTATTATTATTAAGAAAGTTTCTGTTCATTTTACATACCAACCATAGATCCCCTCCTCCTCCCTCCTCCAGCCTCCCAGCCTTCTCCCCAATCCACCCCCCCCCCATTCCCACCTCCTCCAAGGCAAGGTCTCCCATGGGGAGTCAGCAGAGCCTGGTACATTCAGTTGAGGCAGGTCCAAGTCCCTCCTTCCTGCACCAAGGCTGCACAATGTGTCCCACCATAGGCACTAGGCTCCAAAAAGCACACTCATGCACCAGGGATGGATCCCAATCCCTCTGCCTGGGGGGGCCCTAAACAGTTCAAGCTAAACAACTGTCTCACCTATCCAGAGGGCCTAGTCCAGTACCATGGGGGCTCCATAGTTATTGGTCCACAGTTCATGTGCAAAACTTCAATTAAGAAAATTTGGTTTAAAGGTGATTTACCAAAAATGACATAAGTTTAATTGTGTTGCAAGGACAATCCATTTCTCTTGATCTCCACACGGTGGGAGACTTTGTGATAGTCTCGGCACTGTAGGGGAGTCTTATGACCCCGTCATCAGAGGGAGGTGAAAGGACCCAGCTGCCACTGGCTCTTGTCCTTAAAAGCCACACCACTCGTCAGGAACACAAGGCAAGAGTCATGAGATCCATGCAGCCAAGTGCTACACATACCCCCCCCCACACACACACCACACAAGCTATCAAGGGTAGAAGAGGTTTGGTTGAAATATAAGCAGGAAGAAGAATGGGGAAAATCATGCCCAGGTTCCCACTGTCAGTGCCCAGAAGAACAGAGCACATTTACCAAACTGCATTGAGGTGTTCTGGGTTTGGTCGTGCTGTAGGCATACATGATGCGACTTAGTATTAATGATGAACTGAACTCTGTAAACATTCCTGAATACATGTGTGTGTGTGTGTGTGTGTGTGTGTGTGTACGTGCATGCATGCATGTGTGTGTCTGTCTGTCTTTCTATGTACATGTAGAGGCCAGAGGACAATTTTGAACATCATTCCTTGGGAACCATTCCCCTCGCTTTTACAGGCAGCGTCTCTCACTGGCCTGGAGCTGACTGTCTAGGCTACAGGCAGGGTCTCTCACTGGCCTGGAGCTGATTGTCTAGGCTACAGGCAGGGTCTCTCACTGGCCTGGAGCTGACTGTCTAGGCTACAGGCAGGGTCTCTCACTGGCCTGGAGCTGACTGTCTAGGCTAGGTTTGATGGCTAGTGAGCCTCAGGCAGTCACATTATTTTTACTCTCTCAGCACTGGGACAAGTACGAGCCACCACCCTCAGCTTTTTATACATGGGCTCTGGGGATTGAACTCAGGTCTTGGTGTTTGCATAGCAAGCATTTTACAGCTGAGCTTTCTTTGAAGAGAAACTGGTTATAATGACAGGCAAGACTGGAGGGGGAAGCTGAAGGCTGACGTTGGGGACTGGGAAAGATGAGGCATTACCAAAAGTGAATGGGAGATGAGTTGGGAGGTGCTACATGGCTAGAATGGATAGGGCTAGGGATGGCCTGGCATCAGGGCAAGTGGGGGAGGGGGGCACAGGTACCAAGCGGAACCACCTAACTTCACCCTTTGAATCTGCGCTATTGTGCTTACCAAGCGCTGCTTTCCAGTTTCACAAGCCTCCCACTTTGCTGTGTGTCTGGAGTCAGTGAGGACATGTGGATGCAAGAGGAAAACTTGCAGGGCGCAGGCATTGCCAAACAGGTGAGTTTCCTCAGGAAATCAAGGGGTCTCTTTCCATCTCCACTCCCACCCATCTTTCACCTGAGTTCCTGTCACACGCTGCGAGAGCTTTGGCAGCGGGATCCCACAGCCTTTGATCCGTTTACGAGATGGTCTGTCTGGACTTGCGGCAGCCGCCTCCTCCTTTCCCGAGCTCCTACCTCCTATTCCAGCTACTCCACCTTCTCCCTGAGAACCCGTCCCATGCCACCTATATACGACCTCTGACCCAGGCAGTCTTTAAAGGCACAAACTGGAAGTCTTACTAAACAAAAGAAGCTCCTCAGATATATAGATACTGTTTTAGGGTGTGTGTCCAAGAATCCATTCTTCATGTCCTCTCTATTTATTCTGAAATTTGCTGCTTCTGTATTGACATCCGTGCTTCAAAGAAAGCCAAATCCAAGTATCAGTTCCAGGACTGCATCTGATTGCTTAGAATTCTGCTAACACTTCCAGTATCTGTAGGCTACAGCCTTGACTGACCGTAGGGGACCGTGAGGTGGTTTCCTCATGCTTTAACAGAAGACATTTCTTCCCACCAGAGACTACAGGCAAGATGGCATGCTTCTTCCTGTACAGCCATTTTGCTTAGTTGGAGTTGAGACTGCCATTTCCAGAAGAATGGAGAGAAAAATAAAGACAAACTCTTTTACAATTTATGTCAGTCAGGGATGGCCTGAAGCTGTTTCTCTGTGGGTGCCAGTTTGGAAATTCAAAGGGATATTTTCATTGTCAAAATAATTGGATTAGAGGGGTATTAACATCATTTAATGTACAGAGATCAAGAAAGCAATATGAAATTCATGGGATCACCTCCATGACAAAGAATTACCCTTTTTAACAACCCCCTGGCCATTTAAAGAAGGGACACATCTATTAGTTATCTGAATCTTCAGTCCGACTACAGTTTACACCTACAATTTTTTTCCCCACTTTGTTTATGGTTTTAATATGTAGGGGATTCTCCTGTGCTTAAATAAAGGGAAATGTCTTTTTCTTTGAAATTCTTCCAAGATCTCCTCACCTCTTCAGATAATCATGTCACCAGCGGTAATAACACTAATGGGACCCGAGCTGCCAACAGAACACAGTTTTATTAGTCTGCGTTTACAATTGTCGCATGATGAGTATGTCTCGAGCTCAGGCTTTGATGGCTTTATTGTGGGCTCTCGTTCAATTGGGAGGCCGGATTTACATATTAATGCGTACATACCTTTCTGGTACAAACTTCTTTACTTTCCCTTTCCCAATCTACTGCTCGTGGTCATGATGTATTTTTATAATTAGAGGAGTGGGGGGATAAATTATCTAATGCTTTGAGAACAAATTAGGATGAACATGGAAAAAAAAAGAACGCAAAAAGTGTTGTTTGCTGATGAACAGTGGGGGGGGGGTGGATATCATTCCAATATAGAATTTGGCATCAAGAAGTGGGTATTTTAAACAAAATATACACCTTTATAGGGAAGGTTGGCCCAATTTTTAGGATGAGTCCACCATGCTGATAATCAGATTGAGAAAGTTCTAGATTCCTGGCTGTATATTTGAAAACCCATCAGCGAAGTTACCTTCTTTTTACTTTGGAAAAAACCACTGTGTACCCGCAAAGCAGTGGGTTCAGAGGAGGTGACATAAAGTTCAGAGAACCGTTGCCTTTCTCTGTTGGTCTTCAGAGTCAAGAAGTCTTTGACTGTTTAGTCTGCAAGTGGTGAAGACTGAGCTTTGTCAAGGAGGCTTCTGCTGCCATGGTAGGGAGTCTGGTAGCTCCGAGTTAGGTTGGAGGAGTTGGAAGAGACAAATGCTATGAAAGCTAATGGGCTGGGTAGGTGGTGGTGGAGATCCGACAATGAGTACCTTACCCTGAGAAAACTGACACCCAGGAGACTGTTTGCTCTCTAAATGGCCCCTGAAGCATCCCTGTTGTGCACGCTTAGTCCCCTAGGAGATAGGGTATGCTCCTCTGAAAAGAGAAGCTTGAGTAAATGAGCCTCTGTCTGAGCCTCCCCCCGCCCCATTGGAAGCTATTGTCTAAAAATGGACACGAACCTTAAAGAGTCCAGAGATAATTGGAAAGAGGAAGATGTTACTCTTTGAAAGCCTGCTACCCGGCCCAATTTCAGGTCTTAATAATGTGTAACTCCTGGAAAAACTTAAGGGAAGTGGCATTCCATGGGGCTGCCTTGTTAGATTGTAGTATTCACTCACTAGTCATCTGAAAGAATCCATATCACTGTTGGAATGCCTGTTATATTCTATGGTCCCTGAAGACATAAACTCGTCAGTTATTTAATTACTTTTAAGAAATACCAGAGTGTGAATATGGGAACGTGCACACAAATTGTTTCTAAACATGTTTATGAAAACCAAAAGGTCTTTTTCCTATTGGCTTAAGATGAAGAGGGCTCTTGGAAGATTCACTAATGGGGGTACCATTATCATTCTGGCTATTCTAGGGATACCCTGCATTCACAGGAATGAATGGGGTCCTGATGGTGACTGTGACCATGATTCTTAGAATTTTTAAGGTATATTGTTAGCTTGTCTCATTTGAGCCTCGTTACTGTCTTCCAAGAGAAGGCTTGGAATGTTCCCTGCCCCCATCTTATGGAGAAAGAAATCCTGAACCTACAGGTAGAGTTCATAACTTGGGAGGGCTGAATGCCAACCATTTCTTCTGAAACTAAAGGTGTGGTTGTTCATGCTACAAGCAGCTACCTCTTGCCCAGAGCTTACAATTCCACGTCTGTTACTTTTGCATCTGTCACTATCTGTGAACATGTCTGTCTGGTTAGAAATAACTTCCATCAGAGATAGAATTTCTTATCTCTTTATGGAGATGTGACTTGACCCAAGCTAGTCTTTTCTTAGAGCTTAGTGTTTACCACGCAAACATAAATTAGGGTGCTTCAATCTGTACACACTTTAGACAGTCTTCCAGTTTTTGTTTTCAAACTCGGGCCACCTAGGCTCCAGGAGGAATGGCGTCACCCCTGCTTGCTCCTGCAGTGAGACAGATTTCTAAATAGTTGCCTCTCTACACTAAATACAAATCATGAAGGCCATCACCCCCGTCTTTCATACACTCTCACTCTTGGGGTGCCGAAAGACATGTTCTAGCAGCAGAAGTGATTCAGCTTAGATTTTGCCTTCAGTCTTCAGCAGGTGAACAGGATGTTTGGATCGTTTTTTTTCCCTCAGTATGTAAGCTCTCTCGCCGAAAAGAAGCTGATGACTTCTCATTGCTCCACTTCCCACACTGATCGTCCTTTGGACCACTCCATGGAGTTAGACTTGGAATAAATGTCTCAGGAGGCTCTAACAGTAATGTCCAACCTGTGACCTAGGAACCACCTGCATCCCAAGATAGCTATGAATATGGCCCAACACAAAATTGTAAAGTTACTTAAAACATTGTGAGATTATTTGGGGGGTGATTTTTTAAAATGTAAATTGTGCAGTGCTCAAGCATGAACTTTGTACATGACAACACCTTGTCACAATGTCAAAAGTTGAATATGCTTTCTAGAGTAGTAGGGGTGACCTTGCGGGACCCCTGGGTTTCTGGCTTTGGTTTGGTTTCAAGTTTCACTTTTTCCTTCATCGTATTGAAATAGCATCGCACCCCTGTGAACACTGTGAGGGTGGCTTCTGGTTTAGGGCCAAGGCTCCTAGTTCCTCATCTAGCAGAGACCTGGTCGTGGTTTTCACTCTCCCTTACTTCCCTCCTCCTTCGTGCCCTCCCTCACACATGTGGCACACTATTACCCCACTCCCACGGGATGCGTAGACTGTTCCTATGGTGTTGGTGTCTTGTTAATATTTTCTCTAACTGTGGTATCATAGAGCTGGCACTTTGATGTCTTCAAACACAGTATTACACACCTCAACCTTCAAGTGACAGAAAGCTGAAAGAGGACAGATGTGGTCCCCAAGACTGCCTTAGGCAGTGATGTCCCTGCTTCCATGGGAAGGTTCTCTCTCTGGACCAGACCAATCTCACACAGTGAAATTGAAACAGTCAACCTCTGGGCATGTGAGGTTTATGTTCCAGTCAGTGAAGTGCTTTCTTTTATCCAAACAAATGGAATTAATGCATATGTCACTCTGTAATTAAATTGAGATTCTTAGATAAACATGTCAATAACAATGATGAAAGATTTTGCAGGGAAATTGAAATAATCACTATTTCTGTCTATTTTATTTGACCACATGACTAAAATAAGCATTTATTTTGAGCCCAGTAAAACAGTTAGAAATGAGACTCCCAAAGGAATTCCAGGGTCTTCTGTCTCTAGTTTATTTTCTGGCTAAGAAACCCATTTGCGGGATACTTGTGGCCGTGTCTTTTTATAAAGGAATGGAGGAAACAATGGTTGTGTAACTTAAAAGTGGAAACACTGGCCCTACTGAAGGGCTGGCTTAGGTTCACTTCAGTCATTTAAGAGTTTGGATAAAGATCCTATAGAAATGTTCTGAAGGTAAAGAATCAATAACAACAACAAAACACACACACACACACACACACACACACACACACACACACACACACCAGATTTCTTATGCAATTGGCTTCTATGAGCATGAAAGGTTGAGAAGTCCCATAATTTGCCAACTGCTTGGGAACCAGGAAAGCTATTGTCATAATTCAGTCCGAGTCTGAATGAAGGCCTGAGAAGAAGTTGCTGCTGGTGTGTGTCCCAATGAAGTCCATTAGCCCAAGAGCTGGGGGCCCAAAGACCTGAGGCCAGGATGAGATGGAGTCATTGGTTCAAGGGCAGAATGGACTTCCTCTCTTTTGTTCTTGCTGGGCCCTTGGAATACTGGAAGATGCCTGCCCACACTGGTGAAGGTCATCTCAGTCTGAACTCTAACAGACATGTCCTGAGATAAGGTGTTACTAGCACTCTAGTCATCCCTAAACCAATCATTGTGACACCTGAAACTGAACCCGTAAGGAATTCATTGCTAGTATGAGAGACCAGATACCATTTAAAAAAAAAAAAAAAAAAAAAAGGAGATCAAGTTGGTGTCAGTAATGGAAAGTCTGGGGACATGTCCCCATTGCTCTGCTACTAGCACTGTGACATTGACCACAGTCATAATCTGAGCCACAATGTCCTGTTATAAAACTCAACTAAAGACTTCTACCTTGTGGACTTGTATTGAGTATAAATAAAAATCAATAGAAAGTAAAGCATCCCAGACAATATGCCTACAAAGAGCAGGCATTCCAAGTGCTGTTCTACCATTATAATTATTAATTAATCTTGGTCATCACTGCCTGCATTCCTGGGGCCTGGAGCCTGGCTCAAAGATGATCTCCTGTGGTTCTCTTGGTATGCTCTAGTTGTCCCCAAAGCCCACAGAGGCTGAACTTCAGTCACAACAACAGTTTTCTATCCTTGGAGTACTGTAGTCCTACTATGTTGGCTGTTAGTGTTTTCTCTGCCACTTCATGGTCTGAATGAAGGCCTGAGAAGAAGTTGCTGCTGGTGTGTGTCCCAATGAAGTCCATTAGCCCAAGAGCTGGGGGCCCAAAGACCTGAGGCCAGGATGAGATGGAGTCTTTGGTTCAAGGGCAGAATGGTCCAGCAGAAGACGGAAGGTGTCTTCACATGTGCCCAAGCAAGGCTTGCAGAGCTTGCTTGCTCCCAAAGTTGGAAGACCTGGGCTCAAAGTATTTCTCTCCTACTGCACTTTGTCCAGAAGAATGTTTCACGCAGGAACCTTTAAGAAGCTCAAGGACTTTCTATGGGGAACCTGGAAGAAGAACTCCTTCAAAACAAGCTTGAGCCTGAGATGTTTTCCCTCTACTCACTGCCCTGTCTCCCAAACCCACCCACATCCCTAATACAAATGGCACACAAAGCTCTGGGATGTAGTACAAGATTACCACCAGGCGTGCTATGCAAGAACACCTGAGTCAGGTCAAGAGTCATGGAGGGGGATGTAGCCTGGGAAGGGAAGGGTCAGGAGGAATAAAGGCCAAAAGAAACCAAGGATGGAGGATGGGTCAACTTCATCCCAAGCCCTTAAAGTAACTCCAATCCCCAAGCACCCATCCTGGGACATGGAAAGTCTCATCAACCATGTACCCGGTCTCTGACACTCTCAGAAGAGACTCGCCCACATCTCTCTTCCTGGGATTTCTTTTTCTGTGTCCCGGGGCCTCTTCCATCTCAACTCTGTTATCTGATTCCCTACATGAGTCTCAGGCCCTCCTTGTTTTGGCAACCCATTTGGACCCCTTTTCCAGTTTAATTATCCACAGATCTCAATTTGCTCAGTCCGAACACCCTGGTCTGCAACTTTAGTGGGAGCCGCAGCCACCCATGCTTCAAACCACAGGACTGGGGGAATTCCTTAGACCCCTAAAGTGTTGGGCGTCATAGGGGAAGAAGGGAGTGGGCTGCTCTTTTCAGGTGTCCCCTGAAGTCAGAACCCTTATGAACCTCTTGCCAGCTTATGATCAGGGCTATCACTGACTTATAATTGAATGTTCAACCACTCAAACTCACGACTTTTATTATCAAAGACTTAATTTGCAGTAGCCTTAGCTTTGTAGTAAAATTGGAAGGGAGGTACTGAGAGCTCCCACTTAATCTCCCAACACAGCCTCGATGATTAACATATTCTGCTAGAATGGTTTATTCATTACAGTCAATACGCTTTGTATTGTCACATACATCACACACCCCCAAAGTGTATGTATATATTATATATATATGTATTATGTATGTATGTATATATGGTGTAGTATAGAATTCATACTGAGTGTCTCATAGTCTATATATTTTAACAAATGTAAAA
Organism: Peromyscus leucopus; assembly: GCF_004664715.2. Taxonomy (NCBI): domain Eukaryota; kingdom Metazoa; phylum Chordata; class Mammalia; order Rodentia; family Cricetidae; genus Peromyscus; species Peromyscus leucopus. The sequence continues at coordinate 44,674,001 of NC_051081.1, forward strand.
TGGCATGCATCCACCATTATATAATATGTAGATTCTTTTCACTGCCTTAAAAATTCTTTGTCATTTGCCCGATTCCCACCCAGCCCCTGGCAACCATTGTTTTGTTTAACATCTCCATAGTTTCCTCTTTTCTAGACTATCACATGTCAGTGTCCTATAACTAGCTTTTTCAGATAAGCATCTTTTACAGAGCAATATGCATTTAAACTTCATACATGCCTTTTCATATCTTCATAGCTCTTTTAGGTATTGTGTGCTAAATAATACTCTTTTTTCTGGATATACCACAGTTTGCTTATCATTCATCCACTGGAGGACATATTGGTTATTTCCAAATGTTAGCAATTGTGAGTAAATTTTCTATAAATATCCATGTACAGATTTCTATGTCCTCCCCCGAATCTTGTCTAAATAGACATTTGTTCTCTTCCAAGGAAATGATTCCACTATTGATTTCAAATCTGACAGACTCCAAGTCAACTTTTTGTGGTTGTTTCTTTGCAATTATCTCCTTCTGGCTTGTCTGTTTTTGTTTGATCCTTTACTCAACAGTAAGGCTTTCTAGAGAGAAGAAATGTAAAAACTAAGAATTAGAACTTGGAACACAGAAATTAAAAATAAAGATCCAGAGCAAAGCTTTCTGGTCTCAATCGGCATTCATGCCTACAAAGCCATCTACAGGACTGCAGAGCCATCGAACTGAAGGGCAGATGTGAGATGACTCCTTCACACCAGGCCTCTCAGTTCCCGGGGATACGAGAAAAATTCTGACCCTTACAGATGTCATTTGGTAAAATTTTCCAATATAAATAATAATAATAACCAATAAACCTTCCTGAACTTTCTTCATGGCACATGGGGAATTCTAATTCTGTCAGATGCCTATCAGTTGGTTTGGATGCTCGATCTTTATGCTATGTGAGAACAGCTGGCCCTGCTGCTACCCATGGCTTCTCAGTCTGCTGTCCAAAGTGCAAACTAGGACACTTTGGGAAGTAAAAGGGATAATCATTCCTAGATGACAGACACAAATCCAAACTTTCCAGATCCACTGAAAGGTGATGCCACGCAGGAAATCAGGGAAGAACTTTTGATTTGGAGACAGCCAGTTGTAACGTGAACTCTGCACTCTGTCTCTGAAAGCCTAAGGTGGAATGTGCCTCCATCAGACTATGTGCTTTTCAAGGTGCTGTTTAAGATTATAGATGGGTGTGTAGTAGCCCTTGAACCAGCTAAGATAGCAACAGGTAGCTAGCCATTGCTAACAAAGAAAAACGCTGCAGCATTGTATTAATAGTGTCCGGTTAAAAGCACTAAAGAACCGAGGCACGGCGTAGGTGAAGCAGCTTGCCCGAGGCCAAAGAGCAGTCCGTGGTAGGGCTGTGTGCACCGTGCGGGTAGACCAGCTTCCTCACCAGCACACTGACCTTCTGCACCCTCTTGTGTCTTGATGAGCACGAGCTGTGTGCAATGTGAGTTCACCTTCAAGCAAGACAGATGTTCAGCCGATGTGTTTCTCGGCGCATCCTCGTGGAACTGAGAGGTCTGATGTGATGCTCGGCAGTAGTTTGGTAAGCGAGTGTGATGGTGACATCCCCAAGATCAGGGTGTGAGGGGGTTCTAGTCTAAGTTCACATGCCGATCCCAGTTAGCATCATCCCTTTCTCACCGCAGTGTGCAGGAGACCATTTGAAAGCGAGAATTCATGGGAGGGCTTGGCACTCCAGGATCAGCATCCTCACAGGTGAGCGAGGATGTGGGGAAATGACATTTCTTGGGCTGCAGTCTGAACTCTATGACCAGTTCCTTCCACTTCATTGAAGTTCCCCAGTCTACTTTTAGCTGTGCCTCTGAGGTCTCAGAAGCCTAGAAAGCCCAGACCACACGCTCCCCCAAGAGGAGTGGGCTGCTGTCTCCTTGAAACGCCCAGAGAAAAACTGGGCATCTTGGGCTGTGTGGGTACAGAGCGGAATCTCCCACACCCACACCTCAACCAGCCAGAGAGACTGGCCACCCATGCTTGGGCCTGTTCTGGCCACATCAATCGGCAGCCTGGGTGGCCCTGTTGTCACTGCAGGCGGAGGAGCTGTCCACCAGGGTTAGCAGGACTAGCCACCTGGCCCATTTCCTTGTTCCTGTGGGTTCTAGGGCAAGGCATTCATTGGAGTTCTGGCTACTTGATGAACTGTGGCTTACTGCGTAAAGCAATAACGTCCTCATATCCCCTGACTCGGGGAAGGCCATGAGTAACAGACCTCAGAGAGATTTTACTGTCGTCCATTTTGATAGAGTTGTGTAGTCAGCAAATGTTTCTTTAATGCTCCATGTACTTGCTATAATAATAGTTAGAGACTTAAAGGTATGACAGACATAATCTTTTTTTTTTTTTTTCCCCTGAGACAGGATTTTTCTGTGCAACAGCTCTGGCTATCCTGGAACTCACTCTGTAGAACAGGCTGGCCTTGAACTCACAAGACATCTGCCTGCCTCTGCCTCCTGAGTGCTGGGATTAAAGGCGTGTGCCACTACCTCCTGGCCTCAGACCTCATCTTAAAAAGAAGACCAAATAAAGTATTATAGATGAGGAGCAATCATTTAGGAAGTTCTTTCCTTTCACGGTCTCCCTCTCCCTGCTCCCCCGACTCTCCCTCCCTCCCTTGATAAGACCTTATGTAGATCAAGTGGGCCTCCAACTAGCAATATAACTGAGGATGATCTTGAACTCCTTATCTACCACATCCAGCTGTTTTCACTTATTTATTGTGTTCCTGTGTGTGTGTCTGTGTTGAACAAGGATCCCATGTAGCCTATGTGTGTGTGTGCATTGAACATGGAGCTCATGTGGCCCATGCTGGCTTTGAACTTGCTATGTACCCAAGAATGACCTTGAATTCCTTCCTGATCCACCTGCCTTTTCCTCCTGAGTGCTGGGATTACTGGAGTGACCGCCATGCATAACTGCATACATTACTGGGGATCCAATGCCACAGTGATAAACACTAAAGATGATAGTAAATCCTAGGACCCAGAGGGAAAACTCTGAAGGCTTCTTATGCCCCAGAAGGACAGATAATGCAAAAGTCCCAGACAGTACTTTAGGGAAAGTGAACTCAAGATGAGGTTTTAGAACAGAAAAGGGAGGGGTAAGCAAGGCAGAGAAGGGAGATAGATGGTACAATCCACATTAATAATTTTGTAATGAAGGACACAAGGACAAGCAATGTGGTTAGAGGGATAGGCAAGGAACACTCACAGAGGACTAAGTTGGTCAGTGTGGCTTCGACCTTTAGAAGATAAGATGCCACTGATGTCTTCTAGGTAGGCAAGTAAAGCACAGAGTCTGTGTGACAGGAGTCTAGAAGCAGAGGGATAGTGGGAGTGACAGCCATAAGTCACTGAGAGGCCGAGTCCCCAAACAAATACAGAAACCCAGAGGAGAAAATGCCATTCCGGATGATGCTGTGGGATTATGACAGAGTAGACTCCTGCCTTAGTTTTCCTTCTTCCAGGCAGCTATATTTCCAGTTCAGAAATGATGAAGACCTTAGCAGACATGAAAAACCCTGCAAGATGGAGTGGTGGTGGAGTCCAGTGTACTAGCTCCAGGGCATGAGCCTGGGAAGGCGCTGCCTCTTCATTGGAGGTTTTATTCTTGCTCTTGGCCTGCACATTTCCCTGATGTGTTATAAGGATTGGCTGTGAAAAGAACTGAGAAGAGTACTATAGAAGAGAATACAGATGACAAAGACTGGTTGAATACCTTGTTCATAGACCAATGTACTGTAGATGGTTGGGGGAAATGCACAGGAAGCGCGTGCTCCAGATCAGTGCTTTTGCTCAGAACACAACCCTCCTTTGAGGCGCTGCATCCAAATCATGCTTCGTAAGCATTCATACACACCTAAACCACATTGGCATTGACAAGCACCCCCATTAGACAAGGCTAACCTCTCTGTATTGCATGTTTCTTAATGTGTTGAAAATGCCACGTGGTTTTTCAAAGCATAATTGAAGAAGAAATTCAGCAACAGCTCCAATTAAGACATTGTGAATTTCCTCCTCAATTACAGATGACTACTTAGCCGGGTCTTGGAGCTTGGCAAGTCCCTTTCCATGCCTCCAGAATGCCTGGCTGGCCTTTGCCTTTGTGGTCTGGGCTATGGTCTGTGTTTCTCTTTCCTTCGATGATGTCTTTGAGCTTGGTAGCTGTTTCTAGCCATGGACTTGAATTTCCCTAATTTGTTTATGTTCTTGTTTCGTGGTATACTGTCTCTACAGTGAGGGCAGTCCCCTCGACAGTATCCTTTTGGATTTTGAAAAGGAAGAACATGGCTTCTGTGGACTACTTGTAGCTGTGTGTCAGTACGGATGACAGCATAGATTCTCATTTACCTGAGTATAGCTCAGACCAAATGAGCCAGCTGGGTAGACGGTTTCTGTTACATCAGTGTCACCCTTGGCAATATTCCATTCAGTTGGGGCTTTGTATAGGGAAAACCTTGTCCGTACCCAGAACTGAGTGACAGGTACAGATCCGGATTTGCACAGCGGCCCCTCCAGCTCATGAGCACAGACTGACTTCATTAGGCAAGCTCTGCACACTCACCCACATCTGCACATCCATTGTGGTGAGCCAGTCTCTCTCTCTCTACAAACCAGGTACAAATAGTGTCTCCAAAGCACTGCTTGCCGCTGTCTGCTTAGTAAGGGTTAAACCACTCATCTCGTACAGACATTTCGCTTGGTCTATTAGATAATTGCTATGCTCGACAATGTATTAATCATTCTTGTGGTCACACTTTGAGTTTTTATATAAACAAATAATCCAAGAAAAAGGGTGAAACTACAGTGGCAAAGGATGTTGCTTTCCCAAACTCCAGGCTGTGTAATGATTTGGACGTTAAAAATACAGACTCTTGGGCTAGAGAGGTGGCTCAGTGGGCAAAATATACATGCTTCACAAGTGTGAAGACACAAGTTCGAATCTCCAGAACCTGGGTAATACTATGGTAGTGTCCATAGAGGTCTTTCCAGATCTTCTGTAACAAGAGGGTGGGTGCAGACATAAGAATCCCCAGAAACTGCCTTGCTAGCCAGCCTGGAGCATGCAGCAGTGGACAACCAAAGGATTAGACCTCAAAAAGTGTTGAAAGTAAGAACCAACACATGCCTGAAGTTGTTCTTTGACTTCCACATCTGTACCATAGCACATACATACCTAGACCCGCACAAGGAGAGGGACTGAAAGAGAGTGTGAGAGTCAGAAATAGTGAGAGATGAAGACAGAGACTTAACAGATACTCCCCAGTGACCCCTGAATCTCCTGAGACAGACACTGTTGCCCCAAATTTCTTCATGGACCTATCTATGCATCCTCCATCTAGACCTTTACTCACACTGGCTTCTGTTTTTCAGAACACCATTCAAATCCCTCATTCTGCTCCGATTACTAAGGATAAGAGTTAGGATAGGAAGCAAGAGGACAAAAGCCTACCAGGTCTACCCTTGGTCTACCCCTGGCCTGTACCTCTATACTCCTTATTTGTCTCACTCAGATCTTCAGAACATTAAAAGAAAGGTCCTACTGCTGTATGATGGCAGATCCAGGGCCAGGGCCAGCTCACCCAGACAAGTGAATCCTGTTCCTGCCACCAGCCCATACTTCTATCTGCCTCATAGTAGCTGTACTAAGCGTTGATATGAGGCTAGCAATCATAGAGAATAGCTTAGCAACCTAAGACTCCACTTGGCTTGGACTATATGCACATCCCTCTCTTAGCAATGCCCTTGAGAACCTAGGACCTTGACCTTCATGTACTATGCACACATACTCCTCTTTTAACAATGTCCCAGGAATCTTTTCAACTGAGCTGCATGCATAACTCAGAAAACAGAATACGTTTCTTCACCCCTAAGAGCCATCAAAAACTCATGAACAGCCTTTATTTAAATGTATTCCAGTATATCCACATATGGAAGGTAGGGGGTGGTCTGGTCTAGACTGGTTTGGGGTGGATGTTCTGTAAGGCAGATTGTCCACTGAGTGAAGTTTAAGGGGGGGGGGGAGATCTGCCATCTTATGCCTATCATAATTGGGTGTACATATAGCGGAAATTAGAGACATTGTGGGAAGGAATGTGCACAGTAGATAAAAGGTTATGTAACTCAAACATGTCAATCAAAATAGAGAACCACTCCAATTATGCTCCTGAGCAACCAGCTCCTCTTTCCCCTAGACCCCATAAAAGGAAGTCCCAAGCAGTAACCAGGGCCCTCAAGTACTCTTTCCTTCTGGTGGCCCCTCTGTGTCTCATCTGTATTCCTGTTTTGTTCCTGAAGGAAAGTTCTCTTGTCGCTTTCTAATCTGTGTTCAATTTTATTTCAGTTCTTTGACTAAAACATCAAGGGCCTGGAAACACTGGTCCAGACGGCAACCCTAGTAACAACTAAGCCTGAGCCATATCTCATCAGGAGACACAGGAAGAAAGGGGTAGGAGAGTGAGTCAGAGTAAGACATTCAGATACTTCTATTTCTCTTTGGACAGAGCCTCTGACCACCACCAACAGTCATGTGCAGGGTTCTGGGAAGTAGTTGGGAAGCACAATTCTTGGCCCCAGGCCACCAAAGCATGGATGTCTGGCATCTCCTCTTCTGCCACTGAAATGATGCTATGAAACGGACTTGTATAATTCACCCTCTGCACCTAGTTGGAGGATGGTGATGTAGGATTGAGCTGGTATCTTCAGGAGTTGGGACTGAACAAGGATGGGAGTTGGGGCAGCCCATCTCGGAAAGCTGCAAGAGGAAACTGGGAAGAACCTACCACAGATGTTGGCCTGGCTGTCCCTCAATGCCAGCTCACCTGAAAAAGACCCCCCACATGCATTTGCTAAGACAGCTTAAGAGAGCTACTTGTGAGTCTGATTGAAGTGCCCTTGCACAGCTGTGGGAAGGATACGTGATCCTCAGAATTGTCTGAAATGTATTGCTTGGAAGCTGAGGCTGGGCAAGCAGAGCCCCCTTTCGGGACCGTTTGGAATATGGTCACCTGTGCTTTCACCAGCCTTTCCCTCGGCCATCTTTCACTGTCAACTTTGGGTGCTGAAAGCTGGATTTATAGGCTCTGATAGTCAGTGCTCAGAAGGATGACACACGAGTATCATGAGTGTGAGGCTAGCCAAGGCTACATAGTGATATCCCTTATCAAAAAACAAAACACAAAAAATCAAAACAAAAAACAAAGCAAAAACAATTTAGCAATACTATTAGTGATATAATAAAATAACACTGTTAATCAACACTTTTTCTCATGGAGATTGCAAATCTTCATAAGCATCTATAAATAGGACAGAAAAGGACTCTAAAGACCCATGCTCGTGAGTCATGATGAAGCACATTTTGTACTCTCTGAAGATAAGACAAGGTTTCCTCCACACTGCACAGATCACAGCACAGCCCATTGCATGTCCCTGGGGTTGACGGGGCATCGGGGAAATTAGAATGTTCCCTGGCAGGTTTGTGAATATGTGTATGCCTTCTGAATCCTCCTCATCCCACCTAGATATCCCTATCATTCATCTCTTAGTGTCAGTTCTGAGGGGCCAAATAGAAAAATAAAAGTCTTATAAACTGGCGCAGATAGCATCGCCTTGGCATTGCATTGTTGGTCTTACCATACCAGAGACCGACCATCTGTAATGGTAACGAATGCCTGGGACATCTGGCCGGTCAAGGGGGACAGGGAATTTTAGCTCACTGCTTGAAGTTTTCAGTCCATGACTGAGTGACTTCGTTAGGCTTTGCCTTATAGCGTGTGAGACAGTATATTGTGGTAGAAGAAGCGAAACTGTTCACCTCATTAGGATCCAGTGATAAGGGGGAGGGTACACTGTCTTTATAGGCACACCCCCAATGACCTCAGGCCTGCCCACTAATTCACAGCTCCTCTCATCTCTTTGGATACCAAACCTCCTTTACCAAATTGGCCCGTGGCAGTTTCAATGTAAAACGGCCTCCCTAAGCTCATGTATTTGAACATTTTGTCTCTGGTTGGTGATTTTCCTTGGGGTGGTTGGGGAAACTTTAGTAGATAGAGACTTGCTGGAGGAAGTGGTCGCTGGCGGTGGACTTTGGGAGTTTATAGTGTTGTCACATTCCTAGTTAGTTCTCCGCTGTGTGTATGTGGGTGAAGATGTGATCTCTCGGCTCCCTGCTCTTGCCCCCTGCCTGCTCCTTCTCCTATCATTATGGACTCTCTCTTTGGAACTATAAGCCCAGATAAACCCTTCCTTCCACAAGTCCTTTTTGGTCATGGTGTTTTATCCCAGCCACAGAAAAATAACGAATACCTGGCCATGGGAGACAGAAAAATAACTAATACCTGGCCATGGGAGACAGAAAAATAACGAATACCTGGCCATGGGAGACAGAAAAATAACTAATACCTGGCCATGGGAGATGCTTAAGATTAGAACTCTAGTACATTTTTATAGGGTTTAGTTTTAAAAAGAATTGCATGTGTCATCACGGATATTCTTGTTCTGAAAGGCTCGAGTATGTCTTGGTGAAGTAATGATCATGAATGAGTTAGCAGTGACCCTTCGCAAAAGCAGAGAACTGGTCCAGAGGGTAATCCCTAATTCTGAATGCTCAGAAGACCCTCGGATGAAGGTGTGCTGCTGGTGTGCCCAGATGTGCTAATGTTATCTAAGCTTGTGATGGGTCAACTCTTTCTACTCAGCCGAGTCCCTTTTCTTTCGTGGGTTGCCTGCCCAAATGGAGAACAATTGTAGAAGCTGTAGCTAGTTATCTTAATTGTCACGTTCAGGTTAGTCATGTAAATCAGGTTCTTTTCATATTTTGCCAGTCTTTCAGAGTGCAGCAGGGCTGTTCCTGTATTAACAGTTTCAAATAAATGTTTCATGGTATGAGGAGAATCTGATGAGACTGCCCAGCAATTACCTGGGAACACGTTGACTCTTGTGCCCGCTGGCGGATGAAAGTGAGGCATCTCTTTGCCTTCCTTCATCAGCTTATTGGAGCAGGGAGGACATTGGCTATGCTGGGGCTGAGGATCCCTTTGGGTTCACTGTGTCTTCTGCATCCAACCACTTGACCCAGGGCTAAATCTCCAGTCCTCTCCCTTCCTGTCCTTCAACCAGATGGAGGAAATCATTTCCCACCTCCTCAGAGTTCTGGTTGACCTCTGGAAATGCACACTTACAAAGCTTCACTCACCGCTTTTCATTGGTGATCGTTAGGTGTTCCCTGGATGGGCATGTGGGAAGATTCAAATTCCCTTTCCTAGGCTGACCTCACCTCTTTCTCAAATCGCTCTTCTGCACTGCACTCTTTCTTTTTAGACTCGAGAGGAAAGCTATCCATGTTGGAGTGGAGAAGCTACACATCTTTGGTAGAAGGTCTTTCTACTAGCTGTGCTAGAAGAGGTGCATGCTGGGAACTCTGCCCAAATCTCACAGGGCTTCAAAGAGAAGATCCAAGGAAGAGTTAACCTGGATGTGGTCAGGCTGGGAGAAGAATAGTTTGAAGTAGTCTAAAATACTCTCCATGGAAGGACTGATGTTCCTATTTCCACCTAGGGCAAGGACATCTCTCCCACTCGCTCCTCTGGCTTCCTGGGGGCACAGAAGGGAGAAAATATCTAAGAAAATTAGCCAGTGAGTCGTCATCTTTAAGTGACTGCAAAATGCACAGGAGTTTGAAGAATTAAAGGAAGGACCTGGGTGGAACTGGGTTTCTCTGAAGGACCAAATCTTGCTGACCTTCCATTCTGTTTTCACTCCCCAAAAGAATGGCTCAGGAATATCTACAATTTGAAGGGATGTTATATGCAGAAATGCCCTAGAGAAGAGAACTGCCCACCTATGTGACTCCACAGTGGTTCCCCCATGAATTTCTCATCTTTCACACCCACAGACTTCTGTGCTAGATTTGCCCCTCATAGTTACACTATCATAAGTTTGATAATAATTTTATGTCATCTGGACTGTGCCCCATGGTGCCACAGGAAGCATTAGTTATGAGTATATGTCTGAGGATGTTTCTGGGTAAGATCTGCATCCAAATTTGGAGGACTTAATAAAGTAGACTACCTTTATGGATATGGATGGGCAGCACCTAATGCATCGAGGGTCTTCTCTATGATCTAAATATGTCTCCAAAGGTCACATGTTGGAAATGTCATGACCAATGCAACATTGTTGAGAGGGACATTCAAAATTATTAGGAGAGAAAGGATTTGCGCTAATGAATAGATTAATGGTGTTGTCTAGGGAGTGGGTTAGTCTTGTAAGATCATCACGTTTGTATTTCTCAACATGTTTTCTGCTATGTGATGTCTTCTGTTAAGTGGTGATCCAGTGATTTCATTGCCTCACCCCCCCCACCTCACACAGCAGCTCCTTGATCTTGTACTTTCCCACCTCCAGAAACATAAACCAAATATGTTTCTGCTATGAATTATCAAGACCTTACTATTCTGTTATAGCAGTAGAACATGGACTAAGACAGACTTAAAGAGAACAAAATGTCATAGGATGATGAAGTCACCCCATCTTGCTTTCTGTCCTCCTCATGCTTGAGGTGGGACATCAGTCCCTTCCCCTCTCCATAGACTGGAATTATATCATGGGCTTTCCTGGGTCTCTAGATTGCAGACAATGGACAGTGAAACTTCTCAGCCTTTATAATGGCATGGACCAAATTCTAATCTGTCTATCTATTTACCAACCCACCCATCTGCCATTTATCATAGATTGATCAATTCATCCACCCATCCATCCATCCATCCATCCATCTCTTTATCCATCTCCTATTGGTTCTATTTCTCTGAGAAAACCCAACTAACACAATAGGAGTCACTTCCCGAGGGCCAGCTACCCAGATTTTATGCAAATTTTGAGCCTTTATTTTCTGAGGCAATGGGATCCATTAGGTCTTCTAAGATCCCAGAGAACATATTAGCCAAGCAAAGATGAAGTACTATAACGAAGTCCTTTCATTGGAATGTGCCTGGGAGGAATGTGTTTAACTAAAGCTGTTGAAAATAATTCCCCTCTCACATCACAAAACAGCATTTTCACGAGATGTGTAACAAGCCAGAAACCATAACAGAAATAGCTGATGTATATTTGCCTACAAATAAAACCAGAAGCATCTTTGTAGCGCACACTATGACTTTCCCTTCTCCTCTCTTTATTTTGCAACCACTCTATAAACGAGATTTAAATACACATAATAAACTGGGAGAGAAAGTTGCATGCAATATAAACGGCAAACGAAGAATAATATCACAACATATAAAGAGCTCCTGCAGACCTGTAAGAAAACAAATCTTTTGATGAAAAGGGAGTAAAAAAAAAATAAATCATAAACAGACTTGAGTATAAAGAAAATGTATGAATGGCCAGTAAGTACAGATATTGTACCTTACACATAACTTAAGAACAAAAACTGAGTATGTAATTTTATTTATTTAAAAGATAAACAAAACGGTATCAGTGTGTATCTAAAGTTGGTCTCGGCTCCTACTGCACAATGGAGAAACCCCAAGAAATGCATGAAATATTGATGTCGACATCTGCTTCTGACCATGAAGCATTAACTGCTGTGGGAATTGCTCTTCTATCATAAGCATCTAGAAAACCAGACAAATATAGGAAACAATTGTTTTCACATGCAGGGCAACAGGCAAAGCGAAATGTTTCCCCTGAGAGAAAAAATACAAAGGAGATGAGTCCTGAAGGTGCCCGGTGTGTGTCTGGCCTGAGGCTCTTTCTAGGACAAACATGGCAGAAAAGAGAACCCAAATACAACCCAGCAGTCCCTGGGAAGGGAGTTCAAAACAGAGATCCTAATTCCAGGATGCCAGTTTACCAGACTACAATTTCCAGGATAGAATACTAAAAGCAAGACATTGCCTAGTGAGAGCTCTAGAGAATTATGGGGTAGGGGGAGCCTCAAACCTGATTAGTGAATCTCTTTCCACACAGGGAATACTTGATGAGATGGAAAGATAAGGACTCCCAAAGCAGCAGGTCATAAGGGAGAATAACAAGGGGATGTGTCATCCAGAAGGTGTTCTCTCAGTCAAGAGACGTGTTAGACATAATCCCAGCACTCAGTAGGTACCACCAGAGGAGACAGTACATCTGGTCATCCTCGACTACGTAGCAACTTTGAAAGCAGCCTGGGCTACATGAAAGTCTATCTCAAGAAAAAACAATAGATCAACCAACCAAACAAACAAACAAACAAAAAATCCTATACCTTAACAATATACAACCCACAATGTTGGGGACCAAGGTAAAATGAACAGGATTACTAAGTAGGCAAAAAAAGAAAAAGAAAGAAAAATATGGTCCATAACTGATGGAAAAATGTCAGTAGAAGTAGACTCCAAAAGGACAGGGTAATGAGGACTGCAGCTATTACATTGGGGAAAGGTTTATCAATAGCTACGAAGACCTGGTTAGACAAGGTTACCTAGTTCTGGTGCGCCATTGATGAAGGCAAGGTTGCTACACGTGAAAACTATGTCTGTGCAGTTCAGAAAGCTAGCCAAACAGCTTGTGAGCATTTTTACCATACCAAAAATAAAAATTGGAGGAGAAATACGTTAGAGGCAAATTAAACATATCCGAGGTATGCATGAGTTAAAGTTCATATAATTTCATGTTTATGTACCAGTATGAATAATTTTAAAGGGCTAGTATACATATATTCTCATAACTCAATAATATAAAGGAATCATACTTCGGTGTGGAAATAATGTAGAAGAAATAACAAAATGCAAATAGAATTTTAAACTCGTTAAAGATGATAGCAGCACTTTAGATGGAGAGATTACATTTCATCAACACACAGGCAGTAGAGCAGGAGTACAGGAAGTAGAGCAGGAGAACAGGAAGTGGGGCTGGGCTATGAAACCTCAAAGCCCACCCCCAGTGATGTCCTTCCTCCAGCAAGGAGCAAGGCTCCCCCTCCTAAAAGTCCTAGAACCTTCTTCTTCTTCTTTTTTTTTTTTTTGGTTTTTCGAGACAGGGTGTGCCTTTCCTGGAACTCACTTGTTAGCCCAGGCTGGCCTTGAACTCACAGAGATCCGCCTGCCTCTGCCTCCCGAGTGCTGGGATTAAAGGCATGCGCCGCCACTGCCCGGCTATCCCAGAACCTTCTTAAACAGCGCCATCAGCTACAGAATATGTGTTCAACCATACGAGGGTATGGGGGACATTTTCAATTCAAACCACAACAGACCTGTGGAGTGGAGTGTGGAGGATCAGAAGCAAGAACTCTAAAGGAATGCATGATACCTATTTCCTCACTTCTCGGCTTTCTTAAGTTATAGAACAACTGGGCAAGGTGCAGAGAATAAGAGACTGTGGAATGCTCAGATGAAAGGTAGACATCTCTATCACACTCTATCCTCCCAAGGCTCAGAATCATTGAGAAAGAAGAGTGCAGAATGTAAGAGTCAGAGGCAGTTGATGACGACAAGGAAACAGTGTTTCCTAGACACATCAAGGCAGTTTCATATATAAACTCACAGTGGGCATATAATCTATAGAGGCTCGCTCAAACCAGACAGAATCACAGCATGGAGGGGGCATGGGTTATCATGAAGTCCCCCCTTTATCTGTGGAGCTATTGGCAATTAACCCTGGGAGAGGGAGAGCCAGTTCTCTTTAAGAGCGTGACCCCTGGTAGGTCAACCACAATCCAATAGAAGGCCACATATTTAAGAGAATATAGGCAGCACAAATTGGACTTCACAGTTTAAAAATAACCAAAAAAAAAAAAAGACAAAAAATTGGGCAGGTAGGGAAGAAGGGTGGATCTGGAAGGAGTTATAAGAGGCAATAAATATGATCAAAATATACTCTATGAAATTCTCAAAGAACTAATAATAAACATGAGGTGTATGTGATAATAACAGTATGAAGGACCAGAATAGGAAATGGAAATAATTGAAGATAAAAAAATGTAGATAGAATATAATTATAAAGTTACAAAATTAATCACACATACAGTAGTTTAAATGAGAACAAGGATAAAGAATAAACAAGTCACAAACTATCAGCAAGCCAGATTCCAATTTAATTATATTGGTAACTGTATTTAGAGAAAATTATTTAACACTCAAATGAAAATCCAGACTATTCAACTGGTTTGAAATAATTGTACTGGCTGGAAGTTTACCTTTTAACAAGAAGTCTAGTACGAACATGAGGAAAAGCATAAAGATTTGCTGAGAGTAAAGAATGAAAAAAATACACAACTGTGTAAACCATAGAGGTGGTGTATCTAGACAGAGGGCAGTGAAAGTTTCAGAACAAATAATGTTCAAGAGATAGAGACCTTTCATGAAGGTATGAAGCTAGTACAATAACTATGGTCATTTTGTATAAATGGAATGAAGGTATGAAGCTAGTACAATAACTATGGTCATTTTGTATAAATGGAATCGTACAGCTTCAGAAGGCATCAAGCTACAACTGCAAAAACTCTATAATATACAAATTCACAATTATATTTGGAGATTTCAACACTTGTCTCTATAAAACAAGTAGAGGGCTCACGAAGGACAGAATAGAGCTGACCTATGCCACAAACCAATTCTGTCAAATAGACATTTACAGCCCCAGAACTCAGAAGCATCAGAATATAATCAATCTTCAAGTATCCATGAAGCATTTAGTAAGGTAAAACATATGTCCATTGAAACATATGTATATTTTTGAATATACAAGAGTGGCTTCATTCATCACTGCAAACTGGAAGCATTCCAAATGACCATCAGCTGATGACTGGATAAGATTATTGTGGTATGCCCACACAATGGCACATTGTGTTTTAAATGAAGTAGTGATACATTCAGTAACATAGATGAATTTCAAAAGTATGAAATTCAAGAACAGGAAAAAATGTGATACAGAGATTTCCAAAGATTGAATGTGATGGTTGACCATAAGGCAGCTAAGGGAAATTTAGAGAGTGATAAAATATTTTATATTTCTATTGCAATGATATTTAATATTGAATTACACCCTTTAAACTGGTTGATATTGTATATAAAATTGATCTCAGTAATGACATGCATAGCCCCGTAATAGTGATGTCTAATTCCTATTGAAAATATTCACATATAATTGGTTTGGGGTGGGATTTCTGTTTCATTTTCTTTTGTTTTAGTGCTGTATTTTGTTCTAGAATATGTCAAGTTGTTCTCATAAGATACCAAGCTCATGAACATCATCTATAGGTAAATTAGTCAACTTACTTTGCATTATTAGTAGGGAAGTAATTGATAAACTTGTCTAACAGTTTGGTAATAATGAGTTCTAGTGAAAGTTGTCCTTACATAAAACAACCTCCTACAAATTAATCTTGGGGATATAATCCAAGAAGTATTGCAATGTGGACACACAGGCTTTGGCATAGCATCAGTTTATAACAGCCAAACAGACTGGTGACGGTTTTCATTCCTCTGGGAAAAGATGGTTCATCAGACAGTAGACATTCATAATAGTCTCAATTTGTCAGTTGTTACAATTCACACATTGTTATTTATCCAATATACAGCAAGCAAAAATCAAAGATTATGAGAACACACATAATATCTTACTGACAAGTTTTTAATACAGAAAGTATATATTTACCACAAGTGTGGAAAACTCATCATCACGCTGCTAACAAGATTATTTCGTAGTGGAAGGATCTATCAGGTGAGGTTTTCTTCTTTCTTTACATTTTAGCATGTGTGACATTAGAACAAGATCCAAGCATATTCTCAGGAAAACGTATAAATCTTTTCCTCCTTAAAGAGTATTTAAAAATCGGTGCTGGAGAGATGGCTCAGCAATTAAGAGCACAAGCTGCTCTTCCAAAGGACCTGGGTTCAATTCCAAACACCCACAAAGCAGTTCACAACTGTTTGTAAAACCAGTTCCAGGGCATCTGATACCCTCATGCATGCATACATGGCAGGCAAAACCCCAATGTACATTAAATAAATATTTAAAAATGACGGGAGTTTGGGGGTGCTCAGGGTTTAGAACCATTTGTTACCTTTGCAAAGAACCTGGGTTCTGTTCCCTGCACCCACATAGTAGCTTACAACCATCCATAACTCCAATTCAAGGGGATCAGATATCCTTTTCTGGCCTCTGCAGGTACCAAGAATGGATATGTACACACAAGCAAAATGTGCATGCATAGCAAATAAAAATAAAAGATTTCAAGAATAAAAATTAAGTCATTTACTCAGTTTATTGGTCAAATTCCCGAAGAGTTCTTTTAATAGTCCAAACAAAATATTTTGGGTTTGGAGTGATTCTTTATCTCTGAGACATCCCAGAGATAAAGATAGAGCATGCTTGCTTGTCTTTCAGAGGAACTGAGTTTGGTTCCTAGAATTCAAGGATGGTGGCTTAAAACTCCAAGGTTATCCAACATACTCTTCTGGCCTCTGTGGGTACTGTGCTACAATTCACGTGTACAATAGCCCTCACCTTCCACACAATTAAAAAAATAAAAATTAAAGCATCTTTTTCGAAAGGTCTTAAGGACTAGAGTTTTTTAGGACTGTTTTTATAGTTTGAATATGAGCTGTCTCTTCCAGCTTTGTTTGTAAAAATATTGGTCCCTAGCTGCTGATGCTGTGCCCCAGTTTGGTTATGTTACCATAATAAATGCCATGACCAAAATCAGCTTGGGTGGGAAGAGATTTACTTGGCTTATACATCCCAGGTCACAGTCCATCACTGAGGGAATTCAGGACAGGAATCCAAAGCAGGAACCTCGGGGTGAGTACTGAAGCAGAGACCATGGAGGAACACAGCTTACTGGCTTGCTCCCTGTGGCTTGCTTTCCTAAAGTACCCAGAATCACCTGCTCATGGGTGGTACAACACCTAGTGAGCTGGGCCCGACCCTATCAATCATTAACCAAGAAAATACTTAACAGATTTTCCTACAGGCAATCTGATGGAGACATTTTCTCAATTAAGATTCTTTGTCCCAGAGATTTCTACCTTGGGTAAAATGGACAAACATGTAACCAGGACACATTCTCGGTGGGGAGGTTCTGGAAACTTTGGTTGGGAGGACCTTGCTGAAGAAAGTGGGTCATTGGGGGGAGGGCCCTGGTGACTGTATCTTGTTCTATCCCCCTTCCTGTCTGTCTCTTGTGCTTCCTGGCTGCCGTGAGAACAGCTCTGTCCCACCCTACCCTTCCAGCCCAGAGTACCCCCCCACTGCAGGTCCTCCAACAGTAGAGCCAGCAAATACGGGGAGCTAAAGTCCCCAAAACTAGGAGCCACAGCAAATGTTTCCTCCTTCAAACTACGAAATAGTTATCTTGATTCTTCTCCTTTTGAGATGAGATAAATTATGTACTTTCATTTTAAATCAACAGCTATTCTATGCCACATGGTGGAAGTCTACATTTTGTGAAATTGCCACTGACATCGTATTTAGTTTAGTCTCTGGTACTATATAAAAGTGAATTTATTTGATGTTTTCTTTGGGATGTTTCTTTAGGCCTTTACAAGATGTCTTAAGAATCCCTTGTGTGTAGTCTTTAAGATTCATCCTTTAACTTTCTCTCAATTGGGTAGGCATCAAGAACTTAATATTCACAGTTGCCTTTTGTTTTGAAATAGTCTCATATAGCACAAATTGGCCAGAAACTGGCTATGTAGCCAGGAAAGACATTGAACTTTAGTTCTATTTCTGCTTCACAAGTCCTGGGATTATAGGCATGCATTCCCATGCCTATTTTGAATGTGTGGCCTTATGCATGGTAGGCAAGCATTCTACAATCTGGGTTACATCCTGACCCACACATCTTCAAGTTAGTTCTCTCTGGTCTGCATATACATTGCACTTGATCAATAGTGTTGAGAGTATTAATTTCCTATTATTGTTAGTATTCTAATAAGGCTATAATAGTATATTTCTAAGAATACAATTTCTAATTTTACCCTCCTCTTAAGAGAATGAACTGTGATTGACAAGTGTCTTCAGGCATGACCATGTTCTCTTTATACAAATAAAGTTTTGTTTTAGGTATTAAGAATTCAAGTAGTCTAGAAAATGTAGTCCAGGCTAACTTTCACATGTGCATCTCTGTTGCTAAGTTATAAATGGAGTGCACAATTCACTTACTCCATTACTGCCTCATAAATGTGGAACCCAAACTACTGGAGTTTTACTAGTTATGAAAGCATTTCTGGAAAGTATTGAGGAGAAATGAATTATCACCTTCTATTACCATTAACAAAGGACAAGTGTGGAAGGTTATTAAAGCAGACGTGATTGTTGTGTGTTTTAAAATTACTCCCTCAGTAATAATTAGTTTGATGGAGCTTGACAATGATTGAGAAATTTAAAATACCTCCACGTGTTTCTTTTATTACACAGAATGGACATGTACACTTTCAGAACAGTATATTTTACTGCATGGATTGAATTTCCTTTCATCAAATGTTTGTAGACTATTTACCAAGCAATAAATGTTGGTATGCAGAGAGAGATCAGAGAGAAATACAATAAAGTTTTCTCTTGAAGGAACTTACTCTGTAGTGATAGGCTAAGAGTTCTCTGCTATCTATGCTTGTAGGAAGGACTAGATGAGGGATACATATAATAATAATTGGAGACCATAGATTTCCTGAAGTACACTTTATCTATTTTATTTAGAATACTTCCCAAAAGTCCTTCCCAGAAAGGAAACGTTGTCACTGACAATGGATATTAATAGAGTCCAGACTTCAAGTTCTCTGAAAACAGTGGTCAAGTTTCATACATATCTGAAGTCCCAGTATCTACAGCAGGTCGGGCACATAATATTTACTTACTGAGTCTCTGTTAAACTAACAAACTCTGAATAAGTCATGAAGCCCATCCTAGAACACAGAGGGTCTCACGTCAACCTCCAGAATCTAGAGCATTGAGAATGAGGAATTAGAAAGCATCTGAGGCAGCCTTGGAGGAATAAATAGCACTTCAATGTTTGCATATTCAGAATTGACCTCTAACAATAAGTAAATCAAACAGAATCATCTTTTTAAATAGGCTAGATGCAATTCCCAAGAATCACTTCCTATGCTTAACTGGGTGTTGACTCCATAATCAAATAAGGCCCCCCCTCCCCCGGCAAGTAACCCCATCTCAAGCTTCCAAACTTGCCTCCTTTATTCGGCAGCCTCCACTTAATGCTCTACCAGGGCAGTCGCTGCCTCAGATCAAGCCCTGCTTAGCTTTGCCCTGGGTCTTCCCTATACTACCCCATCCATAATTCATTGATGGCCCATGGAGAACTACCAAACCCCCTGGTTGAGAGGACCTACATAATCAATTTCGTTGTTCTGGAACGTGATAAGGATAGCTTTCTACAATAGACCATAGCAGCGGTTCTCAACGCGTGGGTTGCGACCCCCTTGGCAAACCTCTGTCTCCAAAAATATTTTTACCATTATGATTCATAACACTAGCAAAACAACAGTTATGAAGTAGAAGCAAAACTAATTTTATGGCTGGGGAGGGGGGTCACCACAGCCTGAGGAACTGTATTAAAGCGTGCCAGCATTAGGAAGATTGAGAACCTCTGGACTGTAGTTTGGGGTGCCTTAACAACAGGCGAAGTAAAAACTATCTGAAACAAAGTGGCTATTTAAAACAAATCTTGTGTGGAAACTCTGATGGGATAGATGTCCTAGATGACAGACAGTCCCAGAGCCATTGGTCTCTGTTCCATGAAGTTGGGCAGGGGTCTGGGGTGTGGGCGCTGCCATTGCTGGAGTGACCTCCTCTTGATCTGGGGTACGGATGCTTCCATGACTGGAGTGATGTCATCTTGCCTGTGGGAGCAAAACTAAAAGAGATGGAGAGCACGTGGTATGATTTAGACGTTGTACACATCCTTTCCATTCCTTGTATCTATGATGGAATTCAGTCACGTGGCATGCCTCTTTCTGCAAGAGATGGGGAGAAACATCACCAGTGGAGCTGGCTGGTGCCAGAGGAGAGCTTGGGTCTCTGTTAGAAACCACGAGGAGCTGTTGAGAAACCTAAGGTTGACCTAGCATGCTTTCTTTCCCCTTCTCCAAAGTTCTACAAGATGCTGTGCTGACAGGGACATTGACCTCACCGAATAAAGCCGAGTACTGAGCATATGTGTGCTGGGTGAGGGACCATTGTTCTCCTGTACCTAGAGTATAGCTATACCATAAGGAGTGCTTCACAGTCTCTCTTATAATCCATTACCAACAATAAAAAGTAGACATTATTATCTACAACATTATTTATGATTTAAAAGTTTTTAAATAGGGCCACAAAACTAGAAATTTATAGGAACTGGGTTTTTCTCCCATTCTGACTGGAATTTCCCTTCACTACAGATTGCCCATCTCATATTCTGTGCTAATCGGTATTCTGGTGGACCCTGATCCTCTGTTCTGTGCAAAAAAAAAAAAAAAAACAAAACAAAACCTATATTTTTCTGATGTTTAATAATGACCTACGAGTTCAGAGAAGTTTAATTCATCTATTGTCCAGTTTCTTGTCCTTGGATAACCTAAAATTGAATATAATTCAGTGTTTCATAACTAACCAATATCTGAAACACTGTGGTCATTTTAGTAAATACTAGACATCTATTCCAGGGACCACACAAGGAAAACCGTGTGTGTGTGTGTGTGTGTGTGTGTGTGTGTGTGTGTGTGTGTGTGTGTGTAATCAATTGAGAAAACATTTTGTTTGGTTCCGAATATCAAATTATTTTTTTTTTAGGTCACAAAATTCTACAAATAAAGTCTGGATCATATTCTGAGAATTCCTATTTGATTTCATAAACACCAAGCACCTACCTGCTCTTTGATGGACAGCAAGCATCCTAATCTATTAACCAGGTCCCCCGATCTCTCCCTCCATGGGGCCAGGATGCAATTTGCTAGCAAATTGGAATCAGAATTGGGTTTTAAAAGAAAGCCTTCCCACAGTTGTAAACATCCTTAATTTTTACAGCAACACATTGACTTCAAACCGGACTCCTAATTATTGCAATATTTCTTTTAAAAGCCTGTATTGTAGATTCTGCAAAGTTCAGACATCTGCTTCAAATCCAGAAGTTTCTTTCCTTTCTCAAAAAAGGTTGCCCTCCTCCAATTAGCCTCAGCAGAGCAGCGGGAGCAAGTGGAGTTCTGTGGATGGGGTTTCATGTTTACTGGGCACATTCCAGCCTCACCCGCCTTTTCCCACATGGGACCATAATAACCACTTTGCCTGTTGGGCCCAAGACCAAATGGCCTTTGAAGTACAAAGGGATACATTCTGAGTCTTTTTAAAATATACTCTTGCAAATCTTCTCGTTTATCATAAATAAAGGCAGTTTACCTAAGACAACGCATTCCTTGACATTTCCGCTTTAAGTATGAGTACCGGAAACAAATTTCAAATACTGGTGGAAGAAAGTTCTTGTTGGTGTTGCCATGGAAGCTGATTTCTACATGCCAGAAGCATGAAAATCTGAAGGCTTCTTAACTGGAGCTGGTGGTTAAAACAGCAACTGCTATTATCCCAAACCAAGAGGAAGATGGTAATGATGATGACCACGGAGCCTTAAATGTGTCTTTCATCCTCCATAATTTCAAAGCTCCCAGTAAAGGGCCTCACATGAAGTGCCAGCATGGCTAAGTGAATTAGTCCAACTGATGTCCCTCCCCTGTACTAAAGAAATCATAGGTTGGGGTTACAGAAAAATTGTATGTTGCTTAGATCTCAATTTTATCACTTAATGTGGATGATGTTAGGTGAGACTGGGACCCTCTGGGTTCAGTGTGTATCTGTCTCCGGTTTCATTTTACCCATCTGAGAAGTGGGAATGTTGGGGTTTTGAGGGTCAATGTGAATTGTCTCTCTCATCACTCCACCTTCTGAGTTTAGAACCAGTTGTTTACAGATGAGCAGAGAATGAAGCCTCAATATGCCACTGACAAAATGGGTTTGGAGTTCAAGATACGCCTTGTCAAGATAGACCTGTCCACCCGCTGGTTTCTACACATGGACCCAGAGACCAGAGGAAAATCTGGGCTGGATCTCAAAATGCTGTTAAAAGTCATCAGTTTAAATCTTACAGTTGAAGTTCTTCATAGAAAGGAGACAATACTGGACAGAGGTTTTTTTTTGTTTGTTTGTTTGTTTGTTTGTTTTTTTAAAAAATAAAGAAAAAAAGAAAGGTAGAGATACAGATAGAGGAATATAGGGGCGAGAAGTCATAGCCAGAGTCAAAGAACACATTCCGTAAACTAAATCCATGCTTGGCTGGGAGACAGTATTTGAAAGCAAGCCTGCTACCTCCACTCAGTCTGTTGGCTGCTTTCTTAAGACCCATTGACCAGATCGGTAACTCCCCAGTCTCATGGGTCTGACTTGGCCATCCTGTATCCATCCCTACAGGCTCATGCACTGTTGGAACCTTGACACCTAAGCAGCGATGGGTCAAAAATGCTGTATAAAAATGAATCCTATTCCACTCCCTAAAAACATCCTAATTCAATAACAGCATTCAGTTGCCTGGATGATTTGTTTGGATGTTATTAGGAACACCAGCCATTACTAGTCCTTATTGTCCCTGCAAAAGAGCGCAAATTCATAGCTGGTCCTTCTCATCCGCTCCTTTTCCAAACTTCTGCCTGCTTTCCTTACATACTGCAGCATTTCCTACCAGGCTTCCACCTGTTGCCTGTATAATTGCTGCCAATTTCCCGAGCCTTGGTTCCCTCTCGTGCAAAATTGAGGTAGCAGTACCTGTGATGGTGACTAGCCACAAGAGAGATGGATCAGGATAGCACCTCAAAATCATCAACACTTTTCACTTCCCTCCTGTACATTCCATTTCTCCTTCTCTCCCTTCCTCTTCTCCTCCTCCTGTTTTCCTCTCCACTTCCTCCTTCTCTCCCTTCCCTTCTTCCTTTCCAATCATTCAGTATAAATGACCTAACACTACTCTATGGCGAGAGAACAGAGCTGAAGGGACAGAAGGGCTCTGGGCTCCAGGAGCTCAAGGCTCTGACCACGTTATAGGAGGTGCATACAGAGGCCTGGTCAATGAATCAAGACCGTCACACCTCAGTGACAGAGGCAGGGGGTTGACTATGGGAGAACTGGTAATGCTCTGGGGAGCATCCAGGACCAGAGTGATTTGGATTTGTCCTTCAAACCTGTGGAAAGCCAGGGCTCCAGGTGAGGCTTTGTAGGCCGAGCAACTTCATCAGTGAAGATTCCAGAACCATGGAGTCCAGTTCCCAGAGTCTCTATAAGCAGTTGCTTCTTCTAGACATTCCAGGAGAGAAAGGCAATGGGAGAAATCTTGGGGAAACATTTGGGTTGCTTTTTCCCAATCCAAACATTACGTTTCCTGTAATTTTTTTCTAGTATCAATTTCAACTAGAAATTGAGGTTGTAATGCCCGTTCCAGGATCCCATGTCTCAATACCTGGGCAAAAGTGCTATTAATGTAGTCATATTTGAAGAACATGACATCACCTTAATGTCCCTATAAATCTCAAGTCTGAAGCAACAATTGAATCTTAATATATTGTCACCTTACCAAAAGTTAACGCAACCACTCAGTTTCTCCCTTTGTATCAAAGCAATTCTTCCAAAGGAAGAACAGGTGCATAAAAGTCTTTCTTCACACACACCTTTGCTTGAACATTCACAATACCCCTAAGTGGTCATGCTCACTCTCTTCTTTGTACAGATAAGGACACTGAGGCTCAGAGATGTGGAAGTGCCTGGCCTAAGGTGGTACTGCCAGCTAGGAAGCTGGGCAAGGCTCCCAGCCTCAGAGGCTGCCTCACTCTACTTATAAAAACCAATCACTTGGCTGCAGCTGGGAGAAGCCTTGGTATGAAGAGATATCTTTCCTTCTGCATAGAAATTCTGGGGGCACTTGTTTCTGGTGATAAACAGGCAGGATAACGGGATAACAGTGTGTCTTGGTTTATCAGTTTCACAGCGTGGTACTGGTCTGGCTGTGCAGGATTTAATGGAGTCCAGCAGCTACTGGCTACACTGAGCATCCACACTGCTTGTCTAGAGAATTCCTGCGCATATTAGCTGTAGCTGCCTCCGCAGGGCATTTCCGTCATGCATGTTTTAACACACGGGACAGCTAATGCCAGCATTTAGGAAGCAAGTGCCTTGTCCAAGGTGCTATCATTCACAGTGACATCACACAGAGCGCTGGGTCTTCTGATCCTACGACAGCTCTCCTTAGGAAGTGGCTGGTTTCACTTAAAATTTTGCTTGCTTACTAGTTAAGTTTTTGCCTTAAAAAAAAAAAAGCAGGGCGTGTGTATAACGTGTAACCACTGTATAAAAGTCACGTTAGGATATAAAATAGAGATTAGAAGTCGCCTCTGTGCGATGTGATGTATAAGAAGATTCAGGGTGGTGTGGAGTTTTTCCCAAGAAAGATTAGAAAATGGTTAGGAGTCATAAGTGGGGTCCTAGGACAGACATAAAGTGCAGAGAAAGAGGGAGTCAGCAGGGAGTACAGGAGCAGGGAACACATGGCTCCTGCCATGGCTCGCTGGTGGAGAAGAGGAGCTGCAGAAATTGTATTAACCCATGTGATAAAAGCCCCAGGAAATTAGGCATAAAAGGGTCAACCCTTAACATAGCAAAGACTATGTACACCAACTTCCAGCCAGCATTCTAACATTAGAGAAAAACAGACTACATTTCTCTCAACTAGGAGACAGACAAGCCTCTTTTCTCTCTATAATTTTATTGACTAGAGTACTTAAAGTACTAATTTGAGAATAAGATAAGAGAAAGAAAAAGGGGACATAAACAAGAAAGGAAGGGATCCAATTATCCTTGTTTTCAGATAACATGATTCTATACTTCAAAACTCTAAAGATTCCACCCAAATGACTTTGATCTGATCATCACTATTGGCAAAATAGCAGGACACGATATCAACATTTATAAATCCATAGCTTTTCTGCATACCAACAATAAAGTCACCAAGAAAGCAAATCAAAGGAGCAATCCCATTCATATTACGTTTTAAAGAAATGACTAGAATAAGTCTACCCAGGTAGGTGACAGGTCTCTATAATAGCACTTTCAAAATTCTGAAGAAAGAAATTGAGAAAGAGTCTAGAAGATGGAAAGTCGTGCCCTACTTACAGATCAGCTGAACTCATCATGAGAAACTAAATATGCTGTCAAAAAAAATCTACAAATTCAATGCAATCCTCATGAAAATGCCACTAAAATTACATAAAGAACTAGAAAAAAAATCCTGAAATTCATGTGGAACCCTAAAGGACCTTAAATAGTGAACATATTTCTGAACTCCAATTCCTGGGCCTCAAATTGTATTACAAAGCAATAGTGTCCAAATTATATTACTGGCACTAAGACTCACACATACACATACACACACACACACACACACACACACACACGCACACACGCGCGGGCACACACACACATATACACACGCGCGCACACACACAAGTGTACACACACGTGTACACACACACACACACACACACACACACACACACACACACACACGAGCGTGCTCGCGCACGCATGCATACACCCAACAGACCAATGGAAAGCAATAGTG
The DNA here is from genome assembly GCF_004664715.2 of Peromyscus leucopus. Lineage (NCBI taxonomy): Eukaryota > Metazoa > Chordata > Mammalia > Rodentia > Cricetidae > Peromyscus > Peromyscus leucopus. The sequence continues at coordinate 44,699,670 of NC_051081.1, forward strand.
AACCCAGAAATAAACCCTGGCAGCTATATCCTCCTAACTTTTAAGGAAGGTGCCAAAACCAAGTTTTAGAAAAAGCCAGCCTCTTCGACAAATGGTGCTATGAAGCCTGGATATCCATCTGCAGAAGAATAAAATTACACCCCTATCTTTCACACTGTTAGAGAAAAAAAAAATCCATTCCAAATGGATTAAATACTTTAATGTAAGACCTGAAACATTGAAACTGTTGGAGAAAAACAGGAAAAATACTTCAAATGTAAGCCCTGTCAAAGTCTTTCCGAAACTGACTTAGCAAATATTAGCAAGTCCAATGTGACTTCATGAAAATAGAAAGCTGCTGCATGGCCAAGTGAACAATCAGCAGCGCAAACAGAGCTTACAGAAGGGGAGAGAATGTTGGCCAACTATACATCTAAAGGACGCTGTCTGGCTAGAATTTACAGAGAACTATAAAATGTAACCACCAACAACCCCTACCCACAAGCCCCAAAGAAGACATACAAATGACCGGTAAATATAGAAAGAAATGCTGAACATCCTCAGAGCTCTTGGGGGAAATGCAAATTCAGACGACAGTGAGCGTCCATCTCTCTCCAGTCAGAACGGCTGGAACTAAGTCAACACACAAATGAGGCTAAGGATGCAGGGGAAGTGGTGCCCTTCTGCATTGCTGTTGGCAAAGGGTCCCTCAGGAAACTAAAACTAAAACTGCATTGTGATCCAGCGATGCCTTCTCTGGGTGTAGCTAAAGATGCTCAAGCCAACAACCCACAGGGATGATAATTGTATATGCATGTTTATTGCTACACAATTCCAAGCTGCCATGACACGCAACCAGTCTAGGCACACAACAACAGATGAATACATAAAGAAAATGTGGTACATACATCCACACAACAGACTCACTCAGCTGTGGAGGAACTTTTGTCATTTGCCAGAAAACAGGTGGAACTGGAGAGCATGTTAAGCAAAATAAGCCAGGCTCAGAAAGATAAACAGTGCATGCTTTCTCTCATATACAGAATCTGGATTTCAGTGTATCTATGTGTGTGTGTACGTGCGTGCGTGCGTGCATGCGTGCGTGCGTGCGTGCGTGCGTGTGTGTGTGTGTGTGTGTGTGTGTGTGTGTGCTGAAAGTAGGTGGGGAGGTGTGTAGAAGAAAAGGGGGACTTAAAAAGGGGAAAAGAAGGTAATTGGGGTAGATTAATTATAAACATCACATTTTATTTCATATGTAAAATCTAGATCTAATGATACTTTCACATACATACATACATATAACAACTAAGAAGGAATTATTCTGGGGGGAGAAGGAAGTCAGCGGAAGGAGAGAGGGGACATAGGATGATAAACGGGGAGGTGATAGTAGCAAAGTCTGATGATATGTATATGCATATATACATATATAGTTACAATAAAATATAGTGTACAAATTAAAAGGAAAATGTTTTAAATGTTGAAGAAGTTATTTTAAGTCGAAGCACTAACACACAATCTTCACCACTCCTGTGGGCAACACGCTTTGCTACAAGGTTGTAGTTTGAAATCTGTCCCCAAACAGCAAGACTGGGGCGGGAGCATCCATTTACAAGAAAACCCCTCAGATGCCACCAAGTTAATAGTGGTAGCTGAGAAGCCTCCGTCCTTGCCAAAAGGCCATTCCATAGGGCTCAGTGTCCTCAGACATGGAAGTTCTGCCCACCACCAGAGCCAGGGATCCAAGACGAGGTCACTATCTTCGAAGACCCAAAGTCAAAGTTGCACACTACTACACCCATAAGTATGCTGTGTTGGTCACCCAGTTGTTCCTGTTCCAAGTTGGAAAGGGCGATACACAAATGTGGATATCAGATGCAAGCATAATTGGGGTCTTCTTGGGCGGCTATCTATTGTGTTCCTTCACACCTCCTTGCCTCCCATTGATTCATGTCTTATTCTCAATGCAAAGCCTGCTTCTACAGAGGCTTCCCCATCCTACTCTATTATCAGTTCCATGCCCAGGAACTGATTGTGTAAATTGGGCTCAGATGCAATTAAATCTCCCCGAGACCTTGTGCAGTTTCTTTTTTATCTAAAGACTTGGAGACACCAGTCATCTCCCTCCACACTAATATACAGGAACAGAGCAAACATTGTAGGTCCCCGTGCCTAGTAGAAGGAGAAATGGAGCACAAAGGAGGGATCAAGTCAGAGCAATTCTGAAATGCAACAAGCCATTATTATTATTATTATTATTATTATTATTATTATTATTATTATTAGTTCCTCAAGGGCTAGGGAGATGGTTCACTGGTTAAAGTGTTTGCCACATAGCGTGAGAACCTGAGTTTGGACCCCCAGAAACCTTCATAAATGTCATGGGGGTGTGGCTGCCTGCTTGTAATTCCAGTCCCCAGAGAATGGAAACAGCAAAACTAACCCTATCAAGAAGCTCTGAGTTTGATTGAGTTACCCTGCCTTGATGAATAGGGTTGAAGAGGAATGGAGGATGATGATGCCCACCACCACCCCAAGTGTGCATGCTTATCTCCACATACACACACACACACACACACACACACACATACACACGAAAATGGAAAAACAGGTTTCCTGCATAGAACTTGGTTGTTCCCTTACCCTAGGGCAGTGATCTGTGCCTTTCATCTCTACTCTCTGAGCTCTTGATTCACCCACTCAGTGCATTCTGGAGATGAGCCCTGTTCATAGGATGCTTCTGCCTTTAGAAGCTTTGTGACTGAAGACCTCTCCACATTTGGTACCACCTCCCTTTTTATCCAAGCTTTACTGTGTTTCTACCAGGTTTCCTATGAAGCCCTTTCTTGCCATGTGGACCTCTCCGGAAGGCTGCTGCTGTGAGCTGACCTGACAGCAGCTGGCTTTCCCTAAAGAAATTAATTTAGAAGTGGTAGCACAAATTTATGATCAGGTCCCAAAAAACACTCACTGTAATTCTGGCAACATTCTGTCATTTATAGAGCCTAACCCTGTTCAGTGTTAGGAGATTACATGAAGACATGATGATTGATAGGTAATGAATGAGGAAAACCATTTTAGGCACTGGCTATCATATTGTGCTAGCTTCTATGGGCAAATAAGTTACATTTGACATGTGCTATGGACTGAATATCTGTATTTCCGCACACATATCCTAAAGCTCTAACCCCCAAAGTGACTCAAAGATTAATCCGTGATGAAGTGATAGAATGTGTGAAGGAAGTTTTCTATCCAAACCATCAGAAGAATCCAGAGTCACAAGTAGCCTTAATCTAATAGATCTACTTCTTTATAAGAAGAGGAGGAAATATCAGAGTCACCTCATCTTCCCTCCCCACCTACCTTCTCCACTTCTCTGCTCTTCTAACCCCTTCTCTCTTCTCTTCTGCTTCCCTCCTTCTGCCTCTCTCTTATTGAAAGGCACGGTGAGAACTTCTGCAAGCCAGGATAAGAGACATCAGTTAGGAACCAATTGGACTGCCACATTGACCTTGAGTTCCCCGTCTCTATAGCTATAGCAGCTTAAGTTGATGTGTAAGATACCTGTTTAGCATTTTATCTATATGACTTATGGTGACCTAGACATCCTAAGATCATTTAAATATAATTGTGTATTTATTTTCTTTAATAAATCACTCAATTTTTTATATGTTTTTGGACTGGAGAGTTGGATCAGCAGTTAAGAGCTCTTCCTGCTCTCCCAAAGGACCAGTGTCCACATCAAGTAGCTCCCAACTGCCCAGGGTATCCAATGTCCTCTTCTGGTCTCCTCAGGGACTACACTCATGTGCATAGACACACACAGGGATACACATATGCACACAATTACAAATAGAACATGCTTTTTTATTCTTTCAGTGTGTCCAATACAATAATACTATAAACTGGAAAGATGTCTTTTGTCAACCATGGTTCTGACTTTGATTCTAGAACCAAAAAGTCTCCAAGCTATATATGTATTCTTACAAGTTCATCCAACTGAACCATGGGGTTAAGCAACAGGAAGTCCAGGATTGTCATCCAAAGCTCTCCCTGTAGGACATTACCACTCCCCATTATGTCACATCTCAACTCTTGGGTCCTCTACTTAGAGTTTATGGGAATGTCACCCCTTATGGCTTCTGCAGACAGCGTCTCTTCATATTGAGCAAAGCATATACTGCATAGCCAATGCTGAGCTCTTAAAACCAACACAATAAAGCTGGACAGATACGGGGTTCACCCATTGGCTCTGGCAAGCGGCAGTCAGCTTCTACGTTCAGAAGACAAATGTCACCCCTGCTCCATTCACCATGTCTGAGGTTGCTAAGGTGTGGGCAGAGGGAAGGCTTACCCAGGGTTCTCCCTTGCACTAAGTGATAGCCCAGCTGAAGCTGATTCAGAGCATTGATGGCTAGCCAGGAAAATTGTTGAAAGACTCACAGCTGGTGAGCCTCGGCAGTCCTCTTCATGTTTTTCCTCCTCCAGCTCCATTGTTCTTCCATTTCTTACAGGCCACGTTTTGCCTTATTTACCAGACAATGACGCTGGCATAGCTCTAGAGTTGAGAGGCAGCCAAAGAGGAGAGGGAAGTGTGGAGCTGGAGAGATGGCTCAAACGTTAAAAACACTGGCTGCTCTTCCAGAGGCCTTGAGTTTGATTCCCAGCATCCACATGGTGATTCCCAACCATCTGTAGCTTCAGTTTCAAGGGACTCTGCCTCCCTCTTTTGGTCTCTGTGGGCACTAGACATGCACAGTCAAAGGACCCATGCACAAGAAATAAAAATGAATGGAACTTAAATTTTTTTCTCAGAAAGAGTAAGAGCAAGAATATGAAAGAGAAAGAGGAAGAGAAAGGGAACCGAGCAACAGTATAATTTACCTTATTATGTTCCTGACAGTGAGAGGCATCTAAGGCACAGACAGCCCCTCCCCAACTCCCTAGTCACTTTGGCAATGTGAAATTCACTCCAAATAAACTTTGTTCTTAGACCCAGAGAATGTGTTCACCTCTGAAGTGCATCTTGATATTTCCAACCTACCCCTTCCCTCTCTATAGATACCTAATAATTCTAACAGTGTAAGCCCTTCCAGCATCCGGGGCCCTCCAAATTCCCAAGAGAGTCCGAAGAGTCAGGATGGAACGTGAATGGTTGGTATCCGCTCCCTGAGTAGCAAGAATTTAACTGCTTCGGTGGAAGGGTGACTTGTTTCTTGATTCCAAAGGAATGTCTATATCTAAATGCTGCAGCCAGTAATGTTTAGATGCAGTAATGGCTACTATGTGTCTGGGTGCCCTTCAACATCAGTGAGAGAGAGGCCATGGCTTGGGTGGAATCCAGGCAGTCAAGACCTGCAGTTGAGGCAGGGATCTAGCTGAGTTGATGTGGTACTCAGAACAGTCTGGAGCTGCTGGAGTAGAAGACATGATTTCTGACCCTCAAGGAACTCCTAGTGTAGTGCAGTGGGTCACCATCCCAACAGGGATGACAAGCACTATGATGCTGTAGACACATGGAAAACAATGTGTTCGGCCCTTACTGTGGTCTGCAAAAGGAGGACCCAAAGTACCATGGAACAAGGGTCTGTAGGGCAGGAAGTATTTCGGATGAGAGAAGAACAATAGCAGGTACCTGGATTATTTTGAAGAGAGATCTTAAAAAAAAAAAAAAAAGGCCGTAACCATGTGTAATATGAGTATGTAGACTGAGTGATGATTCAGGCCTGGGCCAGACTGAAAGACACTAGATTCCCCAGCTAAGGAATGATGCATGATGCACATAGAGGTTTTGTTCATTCCAGTGACACTTTGTGTTGGTTCCTGGTTCCATAAATCCCTCTACCCAAAAGGTCATAGCTGTGCCTACACAATTATGATCATACGTATTTACCAGTTTTATTTATTTTTCTTTAACCTTAGTAGAGGCTGGGGAGATGGCTCAGTAGATGAGAGCACTCTGGTGTAAGCATGGGAATCTGAAGAAAATATCCCAATTCCACATTAAAAACTATGGTGTGGTCATGCCTGTAGCCCCAGGAGGATGAGGGGCACAGAGGCAGAAGGACCCCAGGGACGTGTTAGCTGTACACATAGCTACAGGTTTGGTGTAAGTTCATGAGTCCAGAGAATCTGATGGAAAGAGGTAGAACAGGACACACAGGGTCCTCCTCCAGCCTCTGGGAGTACACAGGTCACACACCTGCATTTGCACATGCTTATACACTATCCACACATATAATACACACTTACATACACACCCATGCATGCACACACACCAAAAGAAAACCAAAACACAAATTAACTGGGAAATTTGTATGCCTCCTCACCTATGCATATGTTTGCCTTTATAAATACTACATTTATCGATCTTCTCAATTTGGTGTGGCTTTGACGGCTGTATGCAATAAAGACACTGGGAGAGGAAAATAGATGTGCTCATATTTTCCCACACTCCCAAAGATCGTGTCATATAATCCTGGTGATCATCTTTCTTCTATCAGTCCAAAGAAATATATTCACGTAATTAATGAATTTTACAGGGTTGAGTTCACCAAATAATGCATATGTGGAAAAAGCTTGCTCGTCCCATGAAGTGATGAAAGCTATACTAGAGAGATAAGCAAGACGTAGCCTACTGTGGTGAGAATTACAGAGAGCCAATGGATGGGGAGGGGACACGGTGCCATGGTAATAAGAGGCCGCCTGAGCACCCACCTTGCTTAGCTGGGCAGGGAAAGGGTCTGCAAGGCCCATCCTGGGTCCCTTTGCCCCTCAACGTGGAAACAAAGAAAGTATTCTATGCCTCCAGCATTCTGTCCTCAAGGGTCTCTCTGTGAGAGAGACTGTCAGCCAGAGCAGCCCATGCTTTCTACTTCAGGACCAAATGTTATGTTAATAACATCTCTATTTTTGTGTCAGAAAGTCATTTTGGAATTTGGAAGGAACTGTGGACTCGCCTGAACTCCATACCAAACCACATCTGGATTCATTTTTGCTCTTTTTAAGCAACAGTTCGCATGTGAACATAGAGGGGAAAGCCAGGAAGACAGCGCACATGGACTCTTTTATGTACGTCTGTCCTGGTTTAAGCCCTCGTCTGTAACTACATTTCCTTATGAGCTCTACTTCGTTTCTTGAACCTGTTTTTGAGCATGCACAAATACTTCTGGGCTGGCAGAGTTTGACGGGCACTCGTGGACAGCAAAAATGCAAGCGCCAGTGCCGTCCCTGATGCCTAGTGGGTATTCAGTAGCCAATGCTAGTACCTACTGTAAGCCACCATGCTAACAAAACTGACCCCAGAAAGGAGACTGCCATGCCCTTCAGAAAACGGGCATTTTCTAACTTTGCAAAGACAATATAATTAAGCAGGAGATGACAAGATGGCTAGAAAGTATGTTTAAAAAAATAAAAAACGCCAGGTGGTGGTGGCAATGCACACCTTTCATGCCAGTGCTCGGGAGGCAGAGCCAGGCGAACCTCTGTGAGTTCGAGGCCAGCCTGGTCTACAGAGCGAGATCCAGGACAGACACCAAAACTACAAAGAGAAACCCTGTCTCAACCCCCCCCCCCAAAAAAAAAAACCCAAATTGCTTAGCACCAGCATTATCACTCCTGTTTGGAGGGCACACATCCATTCTTCGGAGCAGTTGAGAAATGCACACAAAGGTATCCCTAAAGTCACCGCAGCAAGGCGCGGGCGCCTCAGCTCTCACGCCTGGCTGTCCCTTGATAACACCGATGTTTATCAGTGTGGGCTCAGTTTTTCCTTTGGTTAAACTTCCCCCTCACCACACTGGGTGAAGCCATTGTCCTCAGAAGGAAGAGTGATGTAGTGGGGGGGAAACCACTTCTTTGGGAGGGTTGATTGTGGCCAATTATTCCTGGGCCCCAAGCGAAGCCAGAGAGAGTGACTGTGAAGAAAGCAACCATTCTCACGAGTCATGAATCATGTTTTTGGCTTGTCAAGGGCGGTTGACAGAGGGAAGATGCCTGTTCCTTTCACGGCAGGATGCCAGAGCTCATAACTCTTTGACGCTGGAGTGCTGGGGTTCCCGTGGGGCCATTCAGAAGCAGGGAGACTGGTTGTCCTCAGCCTCCTGCTTTGTGGCCTCTGTTGGGAGTGCCAGTTTGGGCTGGCTCAATGCCTGGTGGCTCCTAACCCATCAATTTCTCTAGCCAACTCAGAAATTTGGCCAGTAAGTCGAAAGCCCTCGTTTCTCGACAGCCTTTTCATGCTCCGTGGCTTGGGAAAGGGCTCGGTGTGAAGTCCTTGTTCATTTGGGTGGCAATTTCTGGAGACCTGGAGCCTAGATTTTACTTGATATGAGCTCTGACGCTTGTACAGCTGACTAAGAGCGAAGTCCACACTGGGCTTAAATTCTGTTTAAAGAGTGTGTATTCCTGCCATCGAATCCATCTCTGCTCCCAGTATGTGGTGTACTTGACTCTTTTTAGAGAGGAAAAACAAACCCAGTAGATGGGACAGAAGATATTAACATCTTAGTGGTCAAGATGAAATCTCTAGGCTCAAACTGACCAGGGCTTTGTTTCCAACCCCACTACATATGACAAGTGTTTGGAGAGAACTTCATTTCTTTAATCCTAGGTTTCCTTAGTTGTGAGTGGGAACAGCATCTAGATCTTGTTGACTCAAAATCATAATGAGAATTTCATGAGATAAAGTCATGAGAAACAGTATAATCCCTGGACTACTGCATGACTCAGGAAGTACAGTTTCTGTGTTATTCTTATGTTCCCATCCCTGGGAAATAGGGCTCAGTCTTCTATGCTCTCATAAACCAAATTGTGACAGAAAAATATGTGTCCTAAGGCTGGACAATACCCCAAGCCAGTTTCCATGGTAATGTAAGACAGGCTTGTCCAGTCTATATAAGATTCCAGATAACCCAAAGACAATTCTATCCAACCCAGCAGTTGACTCTGCTTAGGTCAGTGTCTGTCTGTCTGTCTCTGTCTCTGTCTCTGTCTCTCTCTCTCTCTCTCTCTCTCTCTCTCTCTCTCTCTCTCCTTTCTCTCCAGGGAATTTTTCTCTAGTCTCCTAAAATAAATATTTCTTCTCAGGAGTTAATATCTCCAAACTTTTCCCTTCTCAAGAATCTTCTCAGGGACTGAAGAGACGGCTCAGAGGTTAAGAGCACTGGCTGCTCTTGCAGAGGTTCTGAGTTCAATTTCCAACAACCACATGGTAACTTACAACCATCTATAGTGGGATCCAATGCCCTTCTCTGGAGAGCAGGGGAACATGCAGACGGGGCACTCATAGACATAAACAAACCTAAAAAACAAACAAATAAGCTAAAGAAAGAAGAAAAGAATCTTCTCTTGTGTTATAATCATGCTTATTCACTCTGACACGTTAGGATTGCCAGAAGCTGAGCTTTCCTGGGGGGTGGAGAAGTAGTTGGGGGAGGGTTATTCTCCCACACACTCCTCACTGGTTCAGGGTCTGGACCATCACTTCATTTCTGAACAGATGTTAAAAGGTCATCATTGCTGAAGGTGTCGGCTGCTGGTGATTTTTCTCTCCACTGACTGTTTTCCCTGGAAAACGAACCACCACTTTCTTTCCGTTCTCAGAAACCTTGGCTTCGGCTATGGTTTCCCTGCTCTATCTCTTCCTAAAGTAAATATCTAAGTCTCCAGATAAATGGGACCGTGGTGCTGTGCTCCGAATTCCGCATACCTTCCTACCCCTGGGGCCTTTGATCTTGCTCTTTCCATGGCCTGGTCTGCAGTTTAATATCTGTGTCCTTTTGTCCATTCAGTACAAACACCTTAGGTGGCCCCTTCCCAGACACCTTGGTCCTCAGAGTGCTCTGATCGCACACTTGGCATGCAGGCTATGCCGTGGTTACTTGGATTTAAAGCAAGCATGCCCATGTTGTAATTAAAGAGGTATAAACACACAATGAGAAAGAGAATATGCTAAGAGATTTTGACAAACATTTTGAGGACAAAAAAAATAGAAAGAAAAAATCCAGAGGAGAGACCATCACTTCAAGTGCCTGTGAAGTAAACCACAGAATCCCACAGAGCCCCACTCAGAGACCCACAGAGCCCACATAGAGACCCTCAGAGATCCACAGAGACCCTCAGAGATCCAGAGACCCACAGAGATACATAGAGACCCTCAGAGACCCACAGAGCCCCTCAGAGATCTACAGAGACCCTCAGAGACCCACAGCGACCCTCAGAGATACATAGAGACCCACAGAGCCCCTCAGAGATCTACAGAGACCCTCAGAGACCCACAGAGCCCTTCCTCAGAGATCCACAGAGACCCACAAAAAGCCACTGGTAGGCTCAGGTGTCACACAGAATGACTGGACGAAGAGTGTGGGGAGTCAGGGAAGCATGGGGATGCACTGATTGCTTTGGTTAGAAAGCCAGAATGTAGGAGAGATGGCTCAGTGGTTAAGAACACTTGCTGCTCAGTCATGAGGTCTGGAGTTCAGATGCCTATCCTCATGTTGGACAGTTCACAAATGCCTATAGCTCTAGCTTCCAGGGATCCAGTGCCTTTTGCTGGTCTTCACGGACACACAGAGGCATGCACAAACACAGGCAGGCACATGCACATAAACTCACTCTCATACACACACACATAAATCATAAAAAATAAATCGTAAGAGCTAGATAGAAAGACAGCTCAGCAGGTAAGAGCTCATACTGATTCTGTTCCCAGTACCCAGGTGGCAGCTCACCATGACCTGTAACTCCAGTGCCAGAGGATTTAGTACCCTTTCTTGACTCTGTGGGTAACTGTACTCACACACACACACACACACACACACACACACACACACACACACCCACTTTAAAACTCATAAAAATATTTGAAAAATAAATCTTTTCTTTTAAAAGTAAAGTACTTGAACCTCTGTGTCTCTTCATATTGTTTTAGTAAGGGTAGCAGGAAAGCACTGTGTATCATTATAACATGGTATAATCAATGCAATAAAATAAATATAATAGGGGGTTGCTATCTCAGAATCACACAGGGATAGGGAGTGAAATGCACTGAGGACCACATCAGGTTTAACAGGTCATGAACTCTGGGTAGGCATAAGCCTGTTTCTTCCAAGGTTCCTGGCAAGCCAGGCATGGGCTTCTCCACGATGGGGAGAGCAGATACATTGTCTATGGAAACAGAACAGCTCAGATGAAAAACTCCAGATGCAGACATCTGGGAACTTCTAGCAAGACAGTTATTTATCTTGCCTGCCCTCTCCAATCAGCAAGTTGGGCAACCAGGAAGCGTGGACACACGTGCCCAGTTTTCAGGGTAACAATGAAAAGACAGAGGTAGAAAAGATAACGGACTTCTGCCTCCAGTATTTGCAGATAAAGCATGCAATTCAATTCATAGGATTCTTTATTCAGCTAAGTGTCAGTTGTGGGGGAGGGCAAAGTCAAGATACCTTCAGATATCAAGGGCTGGAACAATTACTTCCTACATTCCATGTCTTTGGAATTTCTGATGAATGTGTAGCATATTCTCTTGAGAAGAGAGGGGGAAAGAAAAGGAAAAGTTCCCAGGAATGGTGATCCAACAGAGTGCCTGGGTAACAACTGTGCCTGGAGACAGTCCAAACTGGAACAGAAAGTCTGAGAGGAATTTCCAAAGCCCCTTAGATGGGACTCTTAGGGAAAATTGAGCTGCTGAATTACATAATGTTCTTCATATTTTAAAGGCAATAGGCTTTTGGTAGATTGGATAAAACCTAGTAAAGGTTAAAGCTAGAGGAACAACTAGACTATTATGTACAGTTAATTTAAAACAAATTTTTTTTTAAAAAAAAATCTCATTATCACAATGGATTACTTAGACCTGTAGTAAACAGAATTTACTTGATCATCTCAATCAATATAGATGATTTATTTATTTTACTTATATTATAATCTGAAAGATTAGAGCAGGGTTTTGTAAAAAATAAAATTCAGTACAAGACAAAAGAGTAATATATTCTAGGTTTTGAGGGACACATACAGTGTATTTGCCTGTATTCTTGTCCATAATGTTTTAAAATTGTAAAATTGTTCCTAACCCAGGGATGCAGAAACCCAGGCTGATGGCTAGATCTAACCACAGGTGGCCCTGATGAAGATTTAGAAGTCAAGAGAAGGAAAGAAGTTGTGTGGGTAGTTGAGGGTGAGACGCATCATAAAATGCTAATGCCTGGCTTGCCAGTGATGAACAGACTCATCAGTACAGGTCAGTGTACTCCTTAAACACAACAAACTCATCCAAAAGGAGCCAGCCCAAAGCCTTTTAGGAGCTACTTCTGACTCTTGAGACCAGGAGTCAGGGAGATTGGCAGTCACTATTCATCTTGTCGTCATAAGTGGCATTTTAAATTCTGGTGAGCTCCTTGAGTATCAATTTCAAGTAAACGGCTGTAACAAAATAGAGTGTTAGTCTTAGTCTGGTCTGGGCTCCTCCTGCCTCAGAGTGCCATTCCACGTTCCCACTGCTAGCCAGCAATGTGGCTTCATGTTGCCCCTCTGTGAGTTCTGGTTAGTCTACGCCCTAAGGTTTAAACTGGGAGCTACAAGCCCACATTTGGATTGTGGACTGAATGTGCAGGCCACGGATGGGATAAGGTTAAAGACCAAAGGTTAGTTCAAAACTGATCACATGATCAATCTGAGGAGTTTCTGGCTGTTCTCACCATACCCATACACTGGGTGCTGAGCACACCATCACACCACACAGTGGCCGTGAATCCTGCTTGAAACCCTTTGACCCAGATTCCTGACTACTATATGATATGAATCACGGTGTTTACTGTGCAAAATTTTCTGAGTTTTGAAAATGTAATGGTCTAATGAAGGCAACCATTACTTTCAATATTTTTCTGCCACCATTCCTTACCTTAGTATATCTCTCTGGCTTGTATCGTGTTAGAACATTTAATTTTTAAAATTGATATTTGAGTTGCTCACTTGAGTATCATTTTTTTAAAATGCTAAGTGAATTTTGACATGAGATTAGAACAGAATTTCCAACAATTTCTGAAATAGCTACAATATCTTTCCAGCATATTTACAGGAAATATAATTCTCAGCATTAGTGGGTATAAAAAAATGCCAATCAATTTTGGAAAAATTAAAGATGACCTAAGTCTGTCTTGTAGTATCAAATAGTCAACCAAGATTTAATTCTTTTTCTTTTTTTTTTTTGGTTTTTTGAGACAGGGTTTCTCTGTGTAGCTTTACGCCTTTCCTGGATCTCACTCTGTAACCCAGGCTGGCCTCAAACACACAAAGATTCACCTGGCTCTGCCTCCAAAGTGCTGGGATTAAAGGCGTGTGCCACCACCGCCCAGCTGGATTTAATTCTTTATGTAAAAATAAACAAGCACATCCATTTCCTTAGCAGGAAAATTTTCTGTCATCTTTAATAAATAGTAAAATTATATGTATACCAAAGAATTATTTTAAAATCTACTTCTGTGATTTATTATCAGTAAATGCTTCCTTTGTTACATCTGTTTTACATACTTCTATCAGAACTATGTGCAATTTTTTTCAGGTAGAATGGGTTCATTGACAAAAAAAATGTTTAAGTAACCCTGGTTTCTGTCCACCCTTTATCTCTGCTCTTGGAGACTGGCTAAGGAGCACAGGCTTAGACCAATACCTGGGTAGCGTGGCCATGACAACAGCCATGCCTAACACTGTGTGTCATCTCAGTGGCTCCGCAGAGCAGGGTTCTGAACACAGGAAGAATGGCAGAGGGGAGAGAGTCCATCTCCATTTACTGCTGGAAACCAGTTTAACTCAACAAAGGCCTCGCGGTGGCGTGAAATCTGGTGGGTAGAGCAGACATATTCAAGCAGCTGAATAAACCAAACATGATACCCACCCAGCTGTTAGGTGTCCTCTCTAGATTTAGGGCTCCCTGGAGACTCCCACTGCTCTCTCTTTCCCAGTGCCCAGCATTGGCTGCGCCTGGGATTGTTTTTAAGCAGCTCGATGCCTCTGAGCCCAGAAACAAAAAGGAGATAGCAATAAGAATGCAAAGGAATATTGGGCCGTCTGCTTCCAGCCGAGGACCCCTCGAAGGTTGGGTCCCTTCTCTGTGCTGAGCTGTTCTGGATGAGAATACGTAACCTCTCTTCAGCTCCCAAGTATTCCTTGTCTTGTGAAGAGTGCTGGGCAGTCCCGAGACACTATGAGAGAGATCCATTGCTTCTCTTCTGATTGGTAGATTTTTATGCTTTCATCAGAAATAGTATAGGACCAACAAAAACTTTTAACCGAATAAAAGGCCTAGTTCAATCAAGGGCTATCCTAGAAAACGGGCGTTTTTAGTCCATTCCTTCTGCTGTTTCCTTCTGAGTCACTTCCTATTCACTGTCAGTCTAAGAAAGAATAATGAGCTAAAATTCATGTCCTTGGCAGGCTTGTCCCTTCCTTGGGGGTCTGCCATGTTAGCCTCTGTTCTATAGCTTGTGACTGTATGACTACCTGCATGAAGGGCTCCCAGAAGAAATTGCTCCAGATGGCTTTTGTATTCCAAAAGGGGTTTTAAATTTGTTCCTTTCAATACTGGGAAAGTATATAGGTAAGCAGCCAAGATTGTCCTTACCCCTCAGTTATGCTGACCTGCATATATAATTTGCCATGTTCCAGGCACCAGAGACAGAACTCCATGTGAAAAACCGATGGAGGCACCCAAAGTCTAGAGCCCGCCCATGTCTGGGGTCTTTTTTTCAGTGTCCAGGAAAGCTCAGAGGTGAGGGCGAAGCCAGTTTGTGCCCTTTCGGAACCATTTGGCATCTTTAGCGGCACAGATGTCCCCTGCATACGTCTCTTGGAGAAATCCACTCTGATTGAGTTTTTAGGTTAGGAATAGGGGCAATTGCAGATGAGGATTAAGACAAGGTACAAGGGCCCATTTGGTCTCAGTGCAGTTTCTATCACCGGGATAAAGACCATGACCAAAAGCAACTTGGGGAAGAAAGGATTTACTCCTCCTTGAAGACTGCAGTGCCACCTCAGGGTAAGCCAAAGCAAGGCACTTAAGCAGAGCAGGAGCCTGGAGGCAGGGACTGAGGCAGAGCCCACTGAGGGGCACTGGTTATTGGGTTGCTCCTCATGACTCGATCAACCTGCTATCTTAATACTGCCCAGTACCACCCGTCCAGGCTTGTACCACCCATGGGCCACCCGTATCAATCATTAATGAAGAAAATGCCCTATAGACTTGACTAAGAGCAATAGGATGGAGACCTTCTCTCAACTGAGGTTCATCTTCCCAGCTTTGTCTAGGTTTGTGTCAAGTTGACAAAAGACAGGGACACGCTCGAACCTTCGGAAACAGCCTGCTTATTCACGATTTGTTTGCTAAGGGTTTTGGTTTAGAAAATGTTCATGCACAATGTCTGCTTGTTCCCAAGGTGACCACTAAGCATTATAATCATTGTTTGTATAAACATAAAGACTGGGTGCCCTGAGTAGCCATACGGCCTGAAGTAGTGGTTCTCAACCTCCCCAGTGCTGTGATCCTTTAATACAGTTCCTCATGTTGAGGTGACCCCCAACTATAAAATGATTGTCATTTCTACTTCCTAACTGTCATTTTGCTGCTGTTATGAATCATAATGTCAATATCTGTGTTTGCTGGTGGTCACGACCCACAGGTTGAGACCCACTGCCCTAAAGGCCTTACACGTGAAGACCAGTAATTTGGCCCTTCTTTTGTAACTTGTATTTCTTTGTTCCGCTCCATTGATATTTTGATTGTAATACCACACAGAAGAATTCTGTTTTTATGCTCATGTCTATCTGGGGCTCTATTTAGATCCTGTACTTGTATATCCATCCCCTCCACCTAGATTTAGAGAATTATCTGCTGTAATTTTATTGAATAGATGTCTTATGCCTTCTGTTTGTATTTCAGCTGCCTCTTATCTAGGACAGATTCATTAAGTTTGGTCTTTTAATCATGTCCTAGAGGTCTTTAACACTGTGGCCATGGTTACTTATTTATTTTCTTTATTGCTATCTGAATATACTAATTCTTCAATCCTTTCCTCCACCTAGTCTGGTCTAGCTGTGATTCTTTCCCAATGACAGTGTGTGTGTGTGTGTGTGTGTTTTCCACTGTGTACGCCACACTTTGGAATATTCTCTTCTGCCTCCCAACTCCCAGGAGGAATGCTAGACTGAAAGCTTGTGCTGCGCATCCAGCTTTTACACAAATCCCAGGGATCTGAACTCAGATCCTGATACTTGCATGAGAAGCACCTTTACCCCCCACTGAGCCCTCTCCCCCCAGCTCAAAGTTTGCTGTTATTTTTTCCCTAATATAATTTATTGAACTTTTCATTTCCATGATTCCCGTGTACCCTCTACCCACACCTCTTCCCAGGCTGAATCTGTCTGGGCTTAAATTCTTTTCAAATTGGTGAATTTCTCATCCAAGTCTTGAAGTAACATCTTCACTTCTTTGTTTATTTGAATTTTCACTGGGGTCATTGACAGTTTTTAAAACTAGACCTTTGAATTATTTGTCCAACATGAAAACTACTTCTGTATCCTTGGATGTAATCATTGAAGAGTTATAAGCTTTACGATGACAAGGGTAGGACCTGAAGCTTATAAATCTGCTGTCCTCAGGAAAGACACCAGGGTGAGATAACTCAGCGAGTAAAGGTGCTTGCCACACAAGTCTCTCTGCCTCAGTTTGATCCCTAGAACCCGTAGAAAGGTAGAAGGGAGAACTCACTCCACCAAAGTGTCCTCTAGTCTCCTCACATGGAATTGTGGCAGGCGGGTACATCACACAGGACACACATACACACTATGAATATACGATTTAAATGAAGCGTAGTTGCTGCTGAATGGCTATCCCTTTCACACCACTGGAAAGTTGAAAGATCTTAAGTCAAACCACTGTAAAATGGAGATATTCTGTAGTAATGGATGCTAGAAATGTTGGGTCCCAGGGGCAAAATTTCATTCCTTGCAAAGGCTGTGGGGAATAGTAATGTTTTTTCCTTTTCCTCTCCCCATGTCTAGAGTCTGCCCACTTCCCTGTGTGTCAGTCCTCATATTGTTCTAACTTCCATTTTGTCTCTTACTCTCTGCCTACCTCTTCTGTGGTCTCTTGCACTTTTATTGAATCCACGTGACAGCCCAAAACTATCCTCTCACCTAAAGATCTTTAGTCTGAAGATGAGATATTTAAGATTTATTGCAGTTAGACTAAGTGTAGTGGTGCATGCCTGTAATCCCAGCACTTGGAAGGTGGAGACATTCGAGTTCCTCCTTGGCTACACAATGAACTCAGGCCAGCCTGGGCTACGAGAGAAATATATAGAATTCCAATTAGGCAGGAACATTTTGAGGGAAGAGCATGGTTTGGCCTACTAGGAGGGTTTAGAGATAGTTTGGTACATTGTCTGGTACTTAGATGAGAATGTGTGTTGGAAGTGTAATTTGGAAGTCTTGGGCTTCAAGGAAATAGCTGTTGGGGGATTGGGTTGGTCTAGGGTAATACTGCATGGTAGGAGATGAATGAGGTGAAAATTAGCATCCTCTAAGTCAGGAAAGTGGAAGAAGAAAAATCAGGAAGGTACCCAGGAGTTGAGGTTACTTCTGGGGTCTCATCTTCTCAGAGTTCCCGGGGACCTGTGTCCAGTCCATAACTCCAACTTCACAGTGGCCATCCATGTTCCTGGCTGCTCATGTGGTACAAGCATCATTCCAGACATTTCTGCCCACCATCCTGTTATATTTTAAAACTTAGTTCTCACAGTAATGTTGACACATTTATAAAAACAAACAAACAACAACAACAACAAAGAAAAACCAATTACATGACCCGGAGACACTTGGAGTTCTCTTCACAGACCTAGAAACACCAAGACTTGAGGCTAATTTCTTCTAATAGTTTCAGAGACACAGTTCCATTGAGGAAATACTGTTTCTCGTGGTTGTGAAGCAAGACAAGGTAACTTCTAACTCATGGTAGGACCCAGGCAGGAAATGTGAATAACTTCAAGAGCTGTCAATAGATTCCTGGATGATAGGCTGCCTACAGGTCCATGGGGCAATGTTTGAAGCTGGGAAACAAAAACTGTAGCTTTCAAGGGGAGGTGGGGGAAGCTGCCTGCTATCCATCTAAAATGAGAGAAACCCTGCAATTGAGAGTAGGCATGGACATTTTTACAGCAGTCAATATCAAAGTATGTAGTTTTCTCTCGTAATTTTTTTATTATATTTTATAAAAGCATACGTTTGAAACTTAAAAAAATCTGGCATTCCTCATAAATATTTGGACAAATACAGATTAGGGACATAGGTGTCTCTAGTCTCATAGGAATGGGCAGTAAAGTGCTGAACAGGGGGAGTCAGAAGAGAATCTTATGGTCTTTTTTTTTTTTTTTTTTCATTCAAAACTTAAGGATTTACTTATCCTGAGTCTGGCTTCAGCTTTGTGGAAAACTGATTCATGATAAGTGATCAATTCTGTGTGTGTGTGTGTGTGTGTGTGTGTGTGTGTGTGTGTGTGTGTGTGTATATGTGTCTGTGTTCATGCATGGGTATATGCAGGAGTGCATGCCCATATGGAGGCCGCGGATTGGCATCAGGTGTCTGCCCTCAGTGCTCTCCACTTATGCTTTGAGACAAGGTCTCTTGCTGAACCTGAAGCTTGCCTGGCCCAGGACATGTGTGTCTCTGACCTTCCTGTTCTGGGGCTACAGACATGCTCCACCTACCCTACCCGGCTCTAGGAATCTGAACTCAGGCCCTTGAGCGCTCTACCCATGGAACCATCCGCCCACATTCTAAAAGCTTCTTCTTCTTCTTTTTTTTTTTTTAAAGCAAACAGAAGAGGGCAAGAGAATGCTTTGTTGTTATTTTCGCTGACTGAAAATAAGAAAAGTAATTTCCTTTAATTGTTAAATAACAGTACCTATGAACATTGTAATACTATATTTTTTTTATAAATAACCTGCAAGCATTTTTTTTATAAATCACTTATAGAATTTGAACCCATCTGGCTCAGGAACCTTGCACATGCTCCTCCCTGCCAACGCCATGCTTTTCCTCAATGGGTTCCTATCACTATGGTGACAGGTATATGTTTCTACCCTACTGAAGCTCCCGCATTCATTTCCATGAGTCACCTCCTCTATAAAGTGCTCATAGTTCCCTGCGCATAGCAATAGTAAGCGAACCGCTTGCATAATTAGTTATATAATTCCTGTGTTCTCATTAAATGGTGTGTTTCATGAGCCCAGACCCTAACGCGCTTCGGTACCACATCTTCGGAGCCCAGCACGCTGGGAGGCGCATCGTAGGTACCCGTTATGTTTGTGTTGAGCAAAGGATTCGAAAAATAAATAGACTGATGAATGAGTGAGTGCGTGTGTGGAGTTCGTAGGCTTCGCCCCGTAGGTGAAAGCTTTAGCAGTGTCTTTTTCTCAGTGCTCTGTCCCTTCACTGCCTTAGCCCCGGTTTCGTCAACACGGGTAGGAGACTGGCCAAGGATTCAAAGTCCTTCCTAACAAAGCCTTACACAGCTGAGACAGAAAGCCTCAGCTCCTTCTCCCACCTAGGCCCTCTTGAGAACTGCTGAGGGTGCGGGCGGGTGGCAGCCATAACCATTTGCTCCCCTCAAGTGAATCTGAAAGCCTTTGTAATGT
This sequence comes from Peromyscus leucopus, assembly GCF_004664715.2. NCBI lineage: Eukaryota > Metazoa > Chordata > Mammalia > Rodentia > Cricetidae > Peromyscus > Peromyscus leucopus. Next base: position 44,719,334 of record NC_051081.1, read on the forward strand.
GCTAATCTCACTTCCTTTGAAAAACATATACCCAAGATAGTGTTTAAATCACGAACGACGCTTAGTGTTTTGTTTCCTTTGGAAGATATTTAAGAAATGTGGAGCAGAGATTGTTAACTACAGGAGGGAAAGAGGGAGGCCTCTTGTGTACAGCCAAGTGCTATGCTCCTGCGTGCATGTAGTTCCCGCCATTAATGAGAATAAGAGGCAGGTGCATAATGCATGTTCCTGTAAATCTATCTAGAAGATAATATACCCCTTCCTAGAAAATTGCTGAGAAAGCGTGCATAAAGACCTCTCATTTTTACTACTTCTCACTTCTATTGGAAAGGAATCACTTAATATTTTAGGGCCCTGAGCTGATTAACTTGTGGGTGCAGATTCAGAAGGCACTCGCTTTGTATACAATAGATTATTTCCAAGTCTCCATTCCCAGGAGGCTAAGGCTCTATGGCTGTGGGTCCCTGCATGTGACTGGACTTCATGGTGGAAGGAGACACCTGCTCATCTCCTCGTGGCAAACGAGGAGAGCTCAGGAAGTCCGCAGGAGGGATGGAAGGGCCAGAATCCAAGCGAACAAAAGAACTTCAGAAGAGAGACTTAATAATGTTCAAGCTTCTGCTGTACTGCTTCTCAACCTGCAGGCTCAGTGGTCCAGACACCTACTAATGACGGAGATTCTGCAGGGAAGAAATCAGATGTCCATGGGACAAAAAATCTGATAACCTTTGAATGTCGAGTCAGGCAAAAGAGAACAACGAAATCTCGACTTCGTGTTAATACATTAAAAACATGCATACTTTTTAGTTGCTCGGCTGGGGTTTTGTTTTTTAATTTGGTGTTCACCTCCCTTTTGATGTTTACCAGGCCATTCCGGCTGCTGTTGACATTAGCTGATGTGTGGTCTTTAGCTGTGACACATATAATTAACAAACAGGATAAATATACGCCTCGCCATTCTGATATAAGTGGTGTAATTAGATATTTCTCCTTACATTCTTCGGAGAGATATTCACAATCAGCAAAAGAATGATTGAAACGACGAACCAATACGTTTCCACAATTCAACAAAGAGACCATTTCTCTAACTAGCACTAATTTGAAGCCAAAGGAATTGTTTGATATGAACGCTTAGTGCTCACTCACTCAGTGAAGATGTATTCAATTACATTGAATTCAGTTGACAACTCAAAGAAATCATTCATATTCAATTCCAAGTGCAGCTTCGCAGACGTCAGAAGTTGGAAGTCAGTCTTTTATTCCGAGTTTCCACCTCCCGGGTGTGTGTGGTGGGGGGAGGGGGTGTTTGTCTTTTGTTATTTCTTCTTTCTCCCCATGTAATTAGACAGGATTGATAGAGTCTTGTCAAGACAGTCTCTCTAACTTTTTAGATAAGAACAACATAAAAACACTTAGCTATTTGGGGCAGAGGAAGGAATTAAGAAAAAGCAACCCTCTTTGCATCGGGACCTGCCTTCCCTTAGAGCAGACACCATCCATACTCAGCGAGGAACTTGCACCAGTTCCCACCCAGCCAAGTCACACCAGGGTCGGCTCCAAACCCTCAGCTAGCCCCGCCCCCACCCCATCTGATGTCCCCTGGAAAATAAGTCTTGATTTTCAGGCCATTTCAGTGAACGGGGAGTCTTGTCACTGTTTTTCTACTCGAAGGTACTTCTCTCTGGCCTGGTGGATTACTAGGTAACTTTGCTTCTTAAGGTTTAGGTTAGCCCATGCCACCAAAGGCATGTCTGTAAAAGGCTCATAGGGCAAGAAGGAGGCTCATAATACCGCTTTTGCAAAGTGCAATAAAACGCCCAAGTCTAGGAAGGACTAGTGGGCCCTTGCACATGACAATTAAACATTAACAGGCCCCGGGGCCTTGGGAGCAGGGCCCAGCAACCCTTTGAAGCCCTGTTTGCCAATTAAATACTGTCTGACATTTGCGTCAAGGTGGCAGGGATCCAAAGCAGAGATAGCAGCCTCAACCACTTCAGGGGCTTTCATTAGCTCCCCAGACATTCCTGGCCTGCCCTGTTTCTTTACCATTGCCAAATCCACACCCTGCTCGGGAACTCGGGGGCTCTGAGAAAGTTTACCGAGATAAGCTTATAATGGAAATAGCACTTTGTCACCCTTTACCACTCACTCCTTGTTCAATTATCTTTTATCTGTTTAGAGTATTTGCCAGCTTTCCCAACACTCCCCAGGATGAAGCTGTTGAACCAAAAGCCCTCACTGGGGCTGTAAAGAGGGGTGTGTGTGTGTGTGTGTGTGTGTGTGTGTGTGTGTGTGGTGGAGGTGCCACTAGGTGCTTGCCGGTCTGATCCAGGAGCTCTGGACTCTCCTCCTAATTTTAAAAAAACTGCTATGAACATACTAGTAAGAAGCTGTTGTATTTCCTAACGGGGCAAAGCATTCTTTTTGAGGCAGAGGCTGTAGGCGCTCCAGGTTCTCACAAGTAATAGAAATGGAACTCGGGCTTTGAGTGGCAAGAGTTCTACCAGTCACTAGACAAAGTGGTGAACATGACTGTGTGCCACCCTGCACTGAAGGTGCCCGCTGTCAATGCCTGTCTACCTATAAAATGGCATGATCGAGGTTTGTTGGGATAGGCCTTGGTCAGATCTCTCACCACCGTACTTTGTCACGGGTTAACTGAGCTAGAAATGAAGTACGATTGTTTATGGTGATGCCTGAAGACAGTAATGTTTGTGATCAGTTCATCCCTGATGCCAGGATACAGGAACGCTGCGTTCCTGTTGCTGAGATGGACGTGACTATGCATGGACGCTCCCCATCCAGAGGCCGAGGTGACGTCTCCTTTCAAGTGAGAAGAACTCACTGACTGGTCGCTAACTGGCTGACGCAGGTGGCAGCGTGTGACACACGTGACAGCAGATACTGCAGCTGCTGTCTGGCTACACCTTGACTCTAGAGAAAGGTGGCTGCCATGTTATGAGGAAACTCAAGGGCCTTGTGGAGAATCCCCATGAGGAGGAAACAAGGCTACCTGCCCAGAGCTGGCAAAGCCCCTCTGTCAAAAACCACACATGGAACTTAGAGGCACAGTGTCACAGCCCGGCCAGCAATGGCATGTCCCTATTTGATTGCTCCCTCAGCTCAGTCACAACTGCTCAGCCTGTCTATCCAGCGAGTTCCTAACCTGCAGAAAGGGCGGCTCTAACAGTGTCTATTGTTTAAGATAATTTATGGCTATCTGATATGTGGTAATAGATAACTAATACATCTCAAGGAACTGCTAAGGAACTACTAAAGAGCTTAGAGTGGAGAGACAGAAAAGGGTGGTTACTCACAGGCTGGGTGACCTTGGGAGATCTAGGCACCTGCTGTTGAATGGATGGACTCACCTGCCCTTCAAGACTCGTCCTGCCTTTGAGATCTGTGTCTCTACCTGGCTTGGTTCCATCATCTAAATTTCATTGCTCCACAACCTCTAGCCTCCACCACACTGGAAGCTGTACGGGGCAAGCACAAGTTGTTTGTTTGCATATTCTAGAAAGAGCACCAATCCCATCCAGGCTGAGTTCGAGGACGCCTACACAGCATTGTTGAACGTTGACCTAAACCAGTGGGTACTGTTGGCCTTCATTGTAGAAAGATACACAAGAGATTCTTTGCCTCATGACTTTGTCATAAGTCATCGCTGCCTCTGCCTACTCAGAAGAAACAGTGAGCATTAAAAACAATAACAAAGAGCTACACAAGCATCACTTCATTATAAGTGGGAGAATCCAGTGGGCATAGTCACTAACTTTCTTTGCAAAGCCTCGACCGGTTACTTTTTCTTTAACACGTGACCTGGAAATTGTAAAACCTCCCTTTGGTATGGAGCGGCCTGAATAAGGCATCTCGTGCAAAACCCGGTCAGAGCTCATGAGGGTCAATCCGAGATCAATGGAGAGCAGACTGCATAACACTTAGGTTGCACGCACCAGGCCACGTCTAGCTGCATCAGCTAAAAGGGAGGACCGGGTTCCAAACGATGAACTCTCCAGGTCTCAGCCACTTAAGAGAGTGATTGTGGAACATAGATGAGACTTTGCTAGATGACAGCAAAGGCTGGCATGTGACACGATTCCTTATAACTTAAATATGAATAAGACTTTCATCCCGGTCAGACTTGATACTGTAATAAAATGTATAAAACTTGGAAACAAATTTCTCTCCTATGTAGGGCCAGAATAGAAATATATCCTTATTCCTATAGTTGGGTGGTGATCTGAATTCTCCATTCTCCTAAGGAAATGCCCAAAGTGAGGAAAATGAAAAAAAAAAAAAAAAAAATGGCCTCTTGTATGAAATTTCTCACAGGTGTGTGTGTGGGTGGGGTGTGTGTGTGTGTGTGTGTTGGTCATGTGCATGCAGGCACATGCATGTGTGCAAGGTGATATATTTGCAAGCCCTTGTGGAAGCCAGAGACCAGCCTTGGGGATCATTCCTCAGGGGCTGCCCACCTTGTGTTCTGAGACAGGGGTCTCCATGGGACTTGGGGCTCAGTGAGTAGGCTAGAATGCTGGTCAGGCAGCGCTCTGCCTTCCCAGGGCTGTGGTTACAACTGTGTCGTTCCCGCACCCAGCTTTTCTACCTAGGGTCACACTCAGGTCCTAGTGCTGACCACAGCTATCTTTGCCGTTTGAATCTCCTCACTCCTGGGCAAAAAGCAAGTCCTTTTTACCAATCTTTTTAAAGTTTCAAAAGCGTGACCATTCTTCAGAGGGCCCCCTGTTGCTTAAATTCGAGTTTGAAATGAGTATTAATGGATCCATGAGATGGCTCAGTGGGTAACGACTCCTGCTGACAAGCCTGACGACTTGAGTTCAATCCCCAGGTCCTTCCTATATGGTGGAAGGAGAGAACTGACTCCTGTAGGTTGTCCTCTGCCTTCCACAAGTATGACTCGGCATGTGCCCACCCCGTCCCCTATAAATAAATAAAATAAGTATCTTTAAAAATGAAGAAACTCATCTTAGTGTTAGATTCAGTCCTGGGGTCAGTAACACCAATTCCCCACCTCTCTCCTTCCCAAAAGAAGTTTCTGATGAAGCTGAGCTGCAAAGAGAAGGTCCTGTGGGCCATCGATGAGGAGTGCGTGCTGGAGCCAAGGTCTGGTATATTCAAGTTCATGGTGATTTGCACGGAAGGAAAACAGATTAAATCAATAACCACATGGGCAAAGAGGACCTAAGGTTTCAGTGGTCTAGAAGAGTTGGGAAAGTGTGGGGCTCACTTAACTTGGACTGTGGTGCTTTATAGACCAGTGGGAACCCACTCAGGAGATGGACACACAATCTACCATCTGACTCTACACCGCACATCTCCTCTGACCCCGAGCCATTCAAACTTAAAAGAATTGTGAATGAAATAACTGTTCTTGCTGAGGCTCTATATTTCCCCCTTTCAAAGACAGCATGCTATTTATTGTTGAAATGCTTAGTTTAATACATTCAGAAGTGGAGGGTCTCCTGGGAAATTGAAACAAAATTAGAAATAGTCTGAGCTATGCATAAGCTTTAGATGTTTCTCTTTAACCATATTAGTCTGAATGTTTTGTGGGATTGAATTAGTCACTGCAGGCAGAGAGGAAAGAGAAAACTCAGTTGTGTTCCTTCCCACTGAGTAGCATTAAAATGCACTCAAGACTGGACCAAATGTCTCATGCCAGCATACTTATGAATCAGTTGTTTGAGAGACCATTTTTTTTAAATATCTAAAGAATGCAAAACTATTGAGAGAAAATACTGGGAAAAATGTTTGGGTACCTAGAAAAGATAAAGTACACATTCAATCTGTAGATCCAACAGACTTTACAACCAAACTGGGTAACACCTACAGCTGAGAAGGGGTATGACAAAACCATTGTATTGTGAAGACTCTCCTTTCCTTTTCAAGAAAAGGGCTCAAGTTAATTTAGCATTATTGTCCACATCGGTCCATTGGGCAGCTGGATGAGTTTGAGTCTCTAGGGCAAAATTCAAAACTTAGAAAATTCACCAGTATTTCTTCTTACCATGATAATGTCAGTCAGCCACCATGGTTCAACAGAAGGGGAAAAACCTATTCCTATGGGGGTCTTTCCTGCAACCATAATGCTGAACAATGCCCATTTGTTATGTAATCATTCTGCTGAGGGACGGGAATGCTACTTTTACTATACGGTGCCGTCTGCTTTAAGAAAGTAGCTGCACTTTCTCTTAGACCATTAATTGAGGACTGACATTAATTGAGATGGCTCAGTACGTAAAGGCACTTGCTGCTACGTCTGATGACCTGCCTTTAATCCCTGGGATTCACAAGGTAAAAAGAGAAGCTACTCCTACGGGCTGTCCTGTAACCTCTTCACCTGGATCATGACACTGCATGCACACACTCACATCTCTCTCTCTCTCTCTCTCTCTCTCTCTCTCTCTCACACACACACACACATACACACACACACACACACACACACACACACACACACACACACACACACCAACATAATTTTAAAGCACCGTTTCTTGTTAAGGCTGGAAAGATGATTCCATGGTTCAGAGAGAGCATTAGTTGCTCTTGCAGACAACCAGAGTTCAGGTCTTAGCACCCATATGGAGACTCAATAGCCACAAGTAACTCAATTTAAGGATTTTATGACCCCCTCTTCTGGCCATTACTGGCACAAGGGACACATGTGGTACATGTATATACATACAGGCAAAATACTAAATGTTGGTATTGCATCTGAACTGTAAATCATCTTGAGAAAATTGATCTATTTATAATACATAATCTTTTTGTTGATTTTTTTCATTCATGTACATATTCAGGTATATATATACATATTCATGTATATATTCAGGTACAACTCATTACCTTCTATAGTAAATGATTTTGGTAAACTTTGATGAACATTAATAATTTCAATTTTGTTTTTATTATCTTTGATTTTTGTATAGACACCAGAGTGTGGTTCTTTTGCACAATAGTCTTCCTGCTAACTCAGTTCCGGAAGCTATTGTGCTGCCCAATGCCCTCCACCTGAGCTCCCATGACTCTCACCTTCACGGAGGCTGGAGCATCCTGCTGAGTTCTCCCACTTCAATATTGAGTCCGCCCACCCTCTCACTGTCGGCTTCCTGGCTGATTCCCAGCTATAGGTCCTGAACGACCTCTACAGCATAGGATGCTTACCCCACCCAAACCTACGAAGTCCCTGGCTTACCCCTTCTCCCGAGATAAAGGCAAAGCTCTCCAAGCTTCAGCACCAGTGGCCTCTAAGTGTTCCTTCTTATGTATGTCATCCTTAGAAGTCTTGTGGGTACCCGCTAGGTGTCCAAACCCTCAATGGCAGCTTGTAGGAGGAGCAGGGTTGGTCCAGCTTCTTTTCAGGACAACTGTGCTGATCTGTTCACATGACTTGGCTCCTCAGCTGTTCTGCTTCGTACTAAAAATGATGGACTTTCTTCTACCATCTTCTAGAACTCCCAATTGCCTTTTTCATGTATAATGATGATGGTTCATGTTAGGGACTTTCTGTGAAACTGATTTGTAATGAATTAAAAAAACAGTGATTGGCCTCAATATAAGGCATAGATTTTTGACTCTCAACCCTTTCTCTCCTGAGAGTAAGAACTGATGAGGGAAAAGAGAAAGAAATCTCTAGAATCTGGTCCTTGGGCGTATTCAATGAACCGTTCAACCCGAGACCCTTCAAATGAGGGGCGGGATCACAACTACCTCTTCTCTGCCCTTTGTGGCTCACATAGGTCATTTATGGAAATTGAATGTACAAACTTTATGAAGTAGAAACATCTATTTCATGAGGCTCGTGTCAACTCACACCACAGAGAGCTAAAGTCCTGAGGACTCCCTCACACGGCTGGCCTTCCTTCCACATCAGCACCTCGAAGACACCTTAGCTTTGTCGCTGTATCAATACCAAGGGATTCTATACACTTTCTATGATGGCTTCTGGAACAATGTATTCCGTATGGCTTTTAAGGAATCCTGTGGAGGACATTTCTCTGTGTTTCCTTTCTGAAAATAAGCACATTTCCTGAGGAAGGGATGTCTGTCCTTCCATCCTGTGACTGAATTGAGCAATTGTTGCTTTTCCTCTGCACTAGCAGAGTCCATACCGCAGATAATATAAATGGCAGGGTAAGGCAACTGGGCACTAGCGCTATACTCAGTTTGTGAGTGTGCCTTTAGCTGTATTTTACTTTCATATTCTATTTTTCACATCTTCGTTAATGACTTCAGGCACTGACTGTAAGTTAAAAATAAGGAGATTATCATGTGTGTATCCATCCATGGTACAGCCCTCACTGAAGCTTGGCACTCAGTCCAATGCCCAGAAACAATTTCTACAGAAAGAAACTTCCGTTAAGTCTCCAGGGTTGTGGCTACTAAGCTTTGCTTGGATACTTCCTGCAGCATGGTGCTTGTCATGTCCCAGCTGACCAGCTCAGAGTCCAAGAACAGTGGATTATTTGTTTAAATGAGAAGGAGAGGAGCCCTTATGGGGGAGGGCCATTCATGTGTGTTCATAAAGGGCATTATCCTCTGTGCTTGATATCACATAGCAATTAGTGTTTGGTAATTTTGCGAAATGTGGTCTCTGCTTCTTTTGCCCAGCAGGCTTTGCAGAAGGAAGGCACCCCCCCATGCTGCTAAGTCACTGTCACAGGCCAGCCAGTCAGGCTATGCTAAGGTGTTAACTCAATAGTGGTTTAAGCGATATCATTCAAAGCACCATAGAACCAAAGCATATGGGGAAATTAATTGGGATCTGGTCCGTTCCCATCTTTGCTTAGCCAGAAATTAAAGTATGATATCCCTTTGGGGTTGCACCATTGTTCATGGTCTCTCAGATGAGTGTGGCCACTCTCTATCTGACACCAGCCCATAAATTTTCACAGGCAACAACATGACCTAATAACACCACTCTCTGGATATTTGGTGTATGAAATCCATATGCCAGATGAATGTGATTATTCATCTCATGCCTAGCACATACTAAGCACCTGCTCTCTCATCATGGGCTGACTTATGCTTGAGGAAGAAAAAATAGCTATGTACTAGTAGTTTCTCTTATCCTGTCTTTTGGGAGAAAAATAAATCACGTTCGATCTAAGCCCAGATTTCCTAATGTAATCAGTGTAGTATGATATCAGAAGTGTGTACAGCATGGTTATGTCTGGCAAATATATTGTGATGTTCTAGGGCATACTAGTCATGGAAGACTTACTCTACACATTAGCTCTTACACACATTAGCTCAACACAGCCCTGAATGGAATTATGACAGGTATTAGCTCAACAAAATAAAAGCCCATTTCTACTTCAAGTTGAGAAACTGAATAAGTACAAGTGGTATTTGTCTTTCCTTGGCCATTCTGGAGCCCGTCATTCATGCGAAATTGTAGACCTTCTGCCTCTTGGACCCCATCAACATCTTTGTTCATCTGTTAGAGAAGAAAACATGTAGGAGAACTCAGACTGGAGGGTTTCATGGTCCAGGCCAGTCAGCACCATCAATTTGTCCAAATTTTTTCACCTGTTACTTAGGTTCAGGTCCAACACCTAATTCTATAGGAGACAGAAATGGAATGGGGTTAGCATCTAGAAGGAAGAAAATTAAGATTTTTGATGAGCAAATAACAATTCATGTTCCAAAGGAAAACTAGTTTCCATGTATGTTGAAAGTAGAGACATTTGAGCTCAAAGGCAAAACTCACTTAAAATGTTCAGCTGTCTAACCGTGCTTTAAGATGTGAGAAGATTTGCATCAAAGCAAGGAAAGACATCCCCATGCTTGGAAACATCATTTCAGCTTGGGAAATGGATTTTCTTCATAAAGTTGATATGCCACCTTCGACTCATGGTATCTAAGAGCACAACAGATTTTCTTCATGTTGGGGGAAGAAAGCTCATTTGGTGAAACATGAAGACTTATGTTCAAATCCACTGCACCCATGTGAAAAATGAGGCAGGTGTGGACACACGCAGGCTATCCAGTGCTGAGAAGATAGAGGAAGCCAGCTTACCAAGGCTCACAGATCAGCCAGTCTAGCCCAATCAGTGAGCTTTGGGTTCAGTGAAAGACCTTGTCTCAAACAGCAGGATGGACAGCAATAGAGGGGCACCCACCTTAACCTCTGGGTGCCATGATATTGAAGGAAGAAACTGAAGAAGACAGAAGATGGAAAGATCTCCCATGTTCATGGATCAGTAGAGCTAACATAGTAAAAATGGCCAACCTACCAAAATCAATCTACAGGTTCAATGCAATCTCCATCAAAATTCCAACACAGTTCTTCACAGATCTTGAAAGGACAATTTTCAGCTTTGTATGGAAACACACACACACACACACACACACACACACACACACACACACACACATACATACACGCACAAATCAGGATAGCTGAAACAATCCTGAATAATAAAAGAACTGCTAGAGGTATCACCATCCTGACTTCTAATTGTACTACAGAGCTACAGTAATAAAAACAGTATGGTATTGACATGAAAATCAGATAAGTTGATCAATGGAATTGAATTAAAGACTGAGACACAAATCCACATACAACTATGAACACTTGATTTTTTAAATAAAGAAGCTGGAAAAAAAGAATCTTAAACTAATGGTGCCTTTTGCTAGGCTCTTTTTTATCTTGTTTGTTCTGTTCTTTTTTTTTTTTTTTTTTTTTTTTTTTGGTTTTTTGAGACAGGGTTTCTCTGTGTAGCTTTGCGCCTTTTCCTGGGACTCACTTGGTAGCCCAGGCTGGCCTCGAACTCACAGAGATCCGCCTGCCTCTGCCTCCCGAGTGCTGGGATTAAAGGCGTGCGCCACCACCGCCCGGCTTGTTCTGTTCTTTTTTAATATATTAGTTTTTGTTTTATCTTACTATATTTTATGTATTTATATTTATCATATTATTCTCCCTTAGAATCTTGTTTGTTTTCTTATGACAGAAAGGGTGTGGATTCAGATGGGAGGAGAGGTGGAGAGAAGCTGGGGAGAATAAAGAGAGGGGAAACCATAACCAGGATATATTACATGAGGAAAAAGGCTATTTTCAATAAGAGGGGGGGAAATCCTTTGGTGGCTACAGGTGCAATTATGTACATCTGCACATGCATACATGCCTATACAAACATACATGCAACACACACATACAAATTTACTGCTTTAAACAAAAATTTCCTCATTTCTACTTAATTATTCCCTCCTTACAGAGGTCTCTCCGCAAGCCTTTGGAATTGAAAAAAAAAAATCAAATCAGTCTCTGGACATGTTACAGGAATTTCTTGTGACCTGCGAGTGTAATTCATGTTTGTGTTTGTGCTGTCCCCCACCCTGACCTAGGATGGAAGCCCCTTGAGGAACTCTGGGTCTGCTGCTAATCCTGGGAGAGTCCTGGATACGAATCACATTTACAAATTTTGTTGAGTCAATATAAATAAGAGAAGATTAGAAACTTAAAGACAAAATTAATTGATGGGCACCACAATGCTCACATAAATCTGAGATTAAAAACAAGACAGGAAAAGTCAGATTTCTTTTCACACCTCCTTACTTCACTCTTTAGTTGTGACTATCAGTCAAAAAAAAAAAAATATTTCCAGGGGGAAAAGCAAAGGACCTACCTGAGTTTGTATCAGAGAGTAATCTCGTTCCTGAAGGCTCTCGCCTGTGACATCATCACCTTCTGAATGCTCCAATTCCTCACATTGTCACATTGTGCTTACCATTTCAACATGCAAATTTTGAGGAGACACAGAACGTCAGCCTGTAGCAGCAGATATTGAATTCATAGAAACAGATATGTATACGTGTGAGGTTTGACAGCATTAATATCCTCTTCATACACAGAGACAAATGCAGAGAAAAGTATTTCACAAAATAACATTAGTTATTTCTTTATCCCACTTTTATGTGTCAGCCTAGGAAGTATACTGCCCTCAAAATTTATATATATTTAAAAAAAAAATTCACATGGGCCATTTTATTTTTCCTTAAGCTTGATTCTTGAAAGAGCTGACACTTTTCCGGAAATGGAAATAAAGATATTCAAAGGTTAATTCTCTTGCTCAAGGTGTGAGAATTTATGGGTGACAGAGATATAATCAACCCCAAATCCTACCCTGACTTCAAGTCTATGCCTGCTCCATCTCCACCCCAGGAAATCTCCCTAGACTATTCATGGGTCACGGGGCTTTAGAAACAACTTACAAATTCTTTCTCTGGGCTTTCAAACTGTTATCTGAAAGTGAGACATCCTTGGGATCGACAGCAAGGCTTGCCAGCCCCATGGATGGTACAACATGTTTCAGACCTTTACATCATGTCTATAGGATTATCTTACCCTCTGCTGGGTAAAAATAGTCCCTACACTCATCATAGCTCGGACCAGCGCACATGATGGTTGCTTATCTGGGACATGCAGGCCACTCATGCAAGGAGCCCCACTCAGCCACATGCCCTGAGAATCTCTGGTCGGCTCCAGTCAGCAACACAGAAGCCTGAAGTATAGCCCGGCTTCCCGCCGGCCTGCCTCTTCCTGGAGACTTCCAAAGTCTCTGTCTTTCTCTGGGTGTTTTTTCTTTTTAAGAGCAGAGAGCATTGCCAATTATCTGTGTGAGTCACTACCTCATACACAGAGATTCATTAATTGGACAGATATTTGTTGAGTACCTTCCCGGAGCGGGGGCCCTGTTCCCGCGTTGCTTAAGATAAATCAGCGAGTACACCAGACAATAAATAATTCCTGCCCTAGCAGATATTATAGTCTAGTAAAAGAAAACAAACAGCCAATAACAGACATAACAAATGGGTGGAGAGAACGGCATGACAGAAGAGGGCAAGGGCTGGCAGCCGGGGGACCAGGGAGGGGGCGCAGGGGAGGAGGGACCGGAGAAGGGGGGCCGGGGGAGGGGGGGCGCGATTACAGGGAAAAGAATGCTGAAGGCGGAGGTTTGCAATGGTAAAAAATGTGAATAAGGCAATTACTGTACTCAAGCAGTGGATGTGCAAGCAGGAGCATGCACATCCGCAGGAAGAGCCTTTTGGATAGCGAGCAAAGGTCCTGTGTGGTATCGAGATGCTAAGTACTGTCAGAGAAGGCTCAGTGTGGTTGGAAGCGGTTAGGGCTACAGGGGATAAAGATGAGCCTGGAGAAGAAAGGTCCTCCAGGCCCTTTCAAGGGTTTGGTTTTTACTCAGAGTAAAATGGAGATCCGTGGGAAAGGATGAAGGAAAGGCAGAATCTGAAGTTGACCTGAGTCATGAGGAAAGGCTAGCTACTCAGTTAAGAGCAGACTACATACAGTGTGTGTGTGTGTGTGTGTGTGTGTGTGTGTGTGTGTGTGTGTGTGTGCCTGTGTAGAAGCAAGGAACCAGTTAGAAAACTCTTAAAATAATCTAGATGAGATAAACCTGGAGTCCAATAGGTCCAACGTAGTGTAAGGGCACAGTGGCAAAGTTAGCATTATTTCTTAATGGATTGGATTAAGATGTGAAAGAACGGCCCAGTCATGGAGGACTCTAAGGTTTGCCTATCTTAAGTGTCTCAATACCGTGTATATATGGGGGAGAGTGTTAAGACTTCATTTGGGCTCCTGTGATTTGACACGTCTCATTGACAGTCATGCGTTTTTATAGGAGACCCAGAGATACAAATGTCGTCAAGGACAGAAGGAAGGCGCCTGATGGACATGAGAGCCTGGGAACCCTCTCTGTTCTGCAGTAAAGCCACGGAAGCTGCTCGGCACTGAAGGTTTGCACCAGGGTCACGTGTGGGAGGTCTGATTCTTGATGTGGTGATGTTTGAAGTTGGGACTTTGAAGAAGTAATTATTTTAGAGGTGGTCACCAAGGAGAGGCCCCCATGATGATACCGTTGGCCTCTTTCCCCTCTTCTTCTTTCTCTTCCTCTTCCCTTGAGAAACTGCAAGTAGGAAGGAGCCGATCATCGAGAACCAAATACATTAGCACTCTGATCTTGGCCTTCAAGACTTCAGATCCCTGAGAAACAGATGTTGTTTATACAAATTGGTTAACCTACAGCCTAGCTGATGAAGCAAGATTGAATGAGATGAGGGATGGAGAAGAGAACAGAGAGCTAAGACCCACACCATGAACTCTCCAAGGCCAGAAGTAGCTGAGGATCAGCTTTAGGGGTGTAGAGGAAGTCAAGAAACCGGTTGACTCGGGAAGCTAGAAGAAGATGAGTAAGGAAAAAGGTGAGGGAGGGGGTTGATACGTCTGTTTCGGCAAGGAAGCTGTTGAGTAAGACGAGAACAAAGAACTGGCCGACCTTGTGGTTTCCAAACTGGAAGTCAGCCATGATAGTAATGACTATTTCCATAATTTTAAGAGTAATTTTGAGAACGTGATGTGGGTAGGGTTCACAGCTCCCCTGAAAAGTTGTGCTGCGCTGCAGGCAGAGAAGGATCCAGATGTGGGTAGAGCAGCTAGAGGAGACTTTGGGTTGCAGTTGAAAAGGGAAGGGTAACAGCATTTTTGTAGCTAGAGTTTTCCTGCCTTGCCCACAGTCAGGACAAATCTTTGTCACCCGCCAATCCCACAGCCACTCAGACCCAACCAAGTAAACACAGAGACTTATATTGATTACAAACTCTATGACCGTGGCAGGCTTCTTGCTAACTGTTCTTTTAGCTTAAATTAATCCATTTCCATAAATCTATACCTTGCCACGTGGCTCATGGCTTACTGGCATCTTCACATGCTGCTTGTCATGGCAGCGGCGGCTGGCAGTGACTCCTTCCGCCTTCCTGTTCTTTCTTTTCTCCTCTCTGTTAGTCCCGCCTATACTTCCTGCCTAGACACTGGCCAATCAGTGTTTTATTTATTGATCAATCAGAGTAATTTGACATACAGACCATCCCACAGCACATTTTGAGTGTACGATGCCGGAGGGAAACAGAAGTGAAGCTCTTGAGTGCTCTGAGGGATGTGAGGGTAGCAGAGTCAGTGTCCACTTAGAAGAAAAGACTCTTAAGTTCAGGTCGAAGGGAGGAGCCCCAAAGCCTCCTGAGGTCAAAAGGTCACTCTCTGTCTAGAAGGAGCGGTGCTTCCTGCTGTAGCCACTTGGCTCTGCTGATGTATTTTCTCCAGTAGCCATAGGCAATACGTACATGGTGGCATGACCGTTTCCAATCCAGGTGACCTGGGAACAGTTTCCGTTTGGGCAATAGTTTGCAGATCCCTAGTGTGCTCATGGAATCGTGTATTGTTCTCCATCAAACTGAAATGCCAGGGATGAGTTGGAAAGTGGGGCTCACGGGGAAATCTGTGACGAATTAATCTGATGATAGACTCCCTCCAGGAGGGAACAGAACTGATTCCCCACTATGATGCCACCAGCTAGCTCAAGGCCAGCACAGGGTATGTGCCACAGGTACACTCAGTCTGCTACCTGCAGAGTCACCGCATGGGGTAGGAACTCTTCACGGGTCGAGTAAACACACACTTACATGATGCTCACTCTTTCCGACTCATTCCCCCAATTTGGGGAATAAAATCGGGTCATTTCTGCTGCCTCTTGAGAAGAACCAAAGGGAAGAAATGAGGCCCAGTGAAAAGATTTTGATCATTTTTTTTATTGAATAATTACCTTTTATTGTTGGAAAGAGCTATTACTGAGGCCACAGGTGAGGGTTTCTAATAATTGAATGAAGGTGAACCAGTGAGATGGCTCAGTGTGTAAAAGAACTTGCTGCTAAGCCTGATGACATGAATGTGATGCTCAAGACCCACATAAAAGGAGGGAGATAATTGATTCTTGAGTACCATGGCATACGTGTGCATGCAAACACACACACACACACACACACACCAATGTGATCCAATTTTTAAACAAAAAGATTATTTAAAGCAAACATGGTACCCCTGAAGACAAAACTGAAAACAGATACAGTAGTCATTGCCAAAGAGTGGGTGTTATGATATTGCACGTGGGGGACCCCAGCTAGCCAGGTCAGGGTATCTATCCCAAGTGTGCAGGGAAACATGCTGGGCAGATGCAGCGGTGGGCTGCAGCATGTGAACAGTCAGTCACAGCCAGGCACTGCATCCATGTGGAAATAAGTTTATTATAATAGAGAGATAAAATGGAAGGCAGAAAGAAAGGGTGCACACCTCGTGAGAATGGGAGCGGCAGTCCTCTTTCTTAAAGGGGACTTGACATCAGGACACTGGGCAGGTCTCCAAGGGGCGGGTCAGAATACTAACATTCCTCCATTTTGATTATTATAAAAAGGTGAGTTAAGGATAGATGGTGAGTGGGAAGAATAAGGACGCTGAATTCTCCAGGCTGCTTCATGCTGACAAGGGGCGAAGTGGGGAGCAGGGAAACCGGGCGTCACGCGTGGTGGGGGATCTCAGGCATCTGTCCCTTGAGGGAGCTGAGAAGGCAGGTTGTAGCAGTGGTGTTCCAGGAGCTTTGGGAAATGGCAGGCCAAATCGGGAGTACAGGAGCCATGGCGTCTGCTGTTTCTCTGGAGGTCAGGCGGGAGGAGTCAATCTTCAAAATAGGCTCGAAAAATGGGTGGGGTCAGTAATGGGCTCTGGAGATTGTCAGTTTTCATCAGACCAGATTTCTTAATACAGTAGCAGAACTTTTCCCAGGAACCTGTAGGTATCTGTAGGACAGCTGGAATAGGTTTATATCATAGCGAAATGATTAAAAATCCATAGAAATTTAAGGATTCTTAAGAACTCTTTGCAGTCAATGTTCTATCAGTTTATCAATATTAAAAATTTGAACCTCTGGAATTATATCTGAAACCAGTATATCCTGTACCATGAAGTCTGTGAATAAGACATACCTGTCTGTATTTTTTAACAGGAACTTTATTAGTGAGCTATGAAGGTGCTTGTAGTATTGGGATTGGGGCTGTTAAACTGATACCCTAGTCATTAAACATCATCAGATCTGAGAAGGATACATTTAGGAAGAAGTGAGACAGCTTTCCAGGTACTTAAGTAGCAATCCCAAGTCTCGTCTTTCTGTGGTTGTTGGGGGCAGAAGCCCCCAAAGTAGCACTTGTTCAGCTGGTGAGCCCAGAAGATCTGACAGATTTTTTTTTTTTTCTGTGAAGAGAAATTTAGGGATGTCATCCTACCTGTCTTGGCAGAGAGGACAATCGATCCCTGATGCTCCTCTTATTTACAGTCTGGATGGGATCTCAGCTTTTCACTGCAAGGCCGGCCTTGCCATAAGCTTCCAGGTGGATGTTCTTCTGTGGCCATCTATCTTCTTGGAGAAGATACAGGATGCTGCCAGGAGCTGACATGTCTCTATCATAAAAAGCTTTTATGTGAAATGCCATATTCTCAAATCTCTAAAGGTGTTTGAGGATTGGGGGAACAAAGTCTGGTAGATGTATTTAAATTAACTTTGAGACCATATATATAAATCATTAAATCTGAATATGCCAGGAGTTCCATCCTTAACTTAGCCCTCCAGCCTGTCCTGGGAACAGGGATCACAAGATGAGTTCTTTTTATCCATAACTGCTTCAAGCTGAAATGGGGCGCAGGTGGTCAGGACTCTGGCTAGTCAAAGGTAAGGAGGGAACTCAGGCAATGGGGTATTTATCAGAAGTATATGGTCATCTGACCTAGCTGTAGAGACAGGAACTAATTACCTTTGGATGATCTAGTCCACAGCAGCCTTTAGCAAGTCCATGTGTCACAGGCTGAAGTCAGTAGTAGCCAATGCCTGGATGTGTCAGTTGGCCAGACGGAAGCCCACTAAAACAGATACAGACTAGAGACAGAGTTAAAATTTTACGAACTTATTCTGAAACTTTAGGTCTATGGTCTTAGTAATTGGAGACCAGGAGAGAGAAAAGTGTCATCCTCATAAATAGACAGGTGAGGAAAACTCACTTATCTGGAGTTCTTATGACTTTTGTGAAGTGGATCCAATGGCTTCTTTTGATCTTTTGAGGCTTATATGAATTTTTATTTTATAAAAGGAAATAAAAGTTTTAGATAAATTAGTATTATCAATCACTATTGAAATCTGAATCATATTAAAGCAGGTCATGAGTATCTAGGCTCATACCTTTGAGTCCTAGCAAAATTAGAGATTTGAGTTAAAAAGTATGTACAATTGGTATTTATATCCTGAATCATTTATCAAGAGACCTAAAAACTGCTCCCAAGAAAAGGTTCAAGATCTCTCAAATGTCTTCTTGCAACATCAAAAATAAAGTACACGGCATTTAAAAAGATAAAATCTCTTAAGCATTAGTATTGCTACATTATCCTGGCATAGGAGCATGCTGCCCCTAGTAAAGATGGCTGTGAGGTCATATGACCTGTTCCCCTTTGACCTTAGCAAAGATAGCACCTGCCTGATCACATGATTGCTCTTACCAAGTATGGCAACTGACCACATGATCAAGTGGTGGTAGTTGTTTTTTTTTTTTTCCCTCCCCAAATAAACTGAGCAGATAAGGAACATATAAACGGAAGCATTTAAAAGTCAGTCAGAAAGAAATATAGGTGGCCACATCAATCATACATTTCCATTTGGGGGAAATTTTAATGGTTAATGCCTTGGCGCTTGGAAGCAGTGCTGTGGAGGGGACTGGGAAACGGAGTAGCAGTGCAGCTGGGTGGGCAGAGAGGGAGCCCCCCCCCCCAACCCCGGGCTGCGGCATGGTGCACGCAGCCACAGAGGAATGAACGCCGAGACCATGCCATAGCTGTGGGATCCAGTCCTCTGACCTCCTGCCCATTGGCAGCCTGCAGGGCAGGGCTCAGGGCTACGAACCAAGGTCCTGTGGGTGGAACAGGTGGATGAGGTCCTGGCAACAGAGTTGTGAAGAGATTTAAGAGATAAAATTACAGACAAGGAGAGGAATTAAAGGCAAGGGACAAGCAAAAGGAGCAATCTTTTCCTAGAGGGCAATTTTACATGTTGCAGAAAGGATCCTGGTGGCAGGTGATGATGTAATTGCTTAGCAGAGACTGGAGGAACATGGAGGAGGGGGCAATAAGGAAGGACCTGGGAATAGGAAAGGGTAGGTGCATTTTCTACGGTGAGGTACAAGATCCAGCAGACTGACCTCCAGCATCCCAGAAGGTCAGCGAGGACCAGTAAACCATTGTACCAAACGTTATGGGCCATGGAATTGCATGGGCACATGCTGTCTCCACATGCCATCACATGGACACATGGTGCTGGCACCAGAACTTCGGGAGACCATGGTGGAGAGACAAGTGAATCCTCAGTTGTGGGAAATGCCCAGAAGGGAAGAGGGAAATCTTACCAGTAGGGTGAAGAGTCCCAGAAGTCCTCCAGGTGGAAAATGGTGGGCAGTACAGGGTCCCAAAGGTCCTCAAACCACCAACTGGCAGGAGAAAGCAGTGGGACAGCCTGCCAATGTCACCGCACCAATATTATGATATTTTGTACGGGGTACCCTATCCACATGTGCAGGGAAACATGCTGGGCAGATGCAGCAGCACGCTGTGGCATGTGAACAGTCAGTCACTGCATCCACATGGAGATAAGTTTATTATAATAGAGAGATAAAGAGGAAGATAGGGAGAGGGGGAAGGAGAGGAGAAAGGTCAAGGGTGCATACCTCATGGGAATGGGGAGGGAGGGGCAGGTCTCTTTCTTAAAGGGGACTTTATGTCAATGCTGGGCAGTTTCCAAGGGGTGGGTCAGAATAGTAACAGTGGGGTTATCCTTTAGATTGGTGGTTCTCAACCTTCCTAATGCTACGACCCTTTAATATAGTCCCTCATGTTGTGGTGACCCCCAACCTTAAAATTATTTTTCTTGCTGCTTCATAACTATCATTTTGATGGTGTTATGAATCATAATATAAATATGTTTTCCAATGGTCTTAGGTGACCTCTGTGAAAGAGGGTCTTTTGATCCTCAAAGGGGTCTTGACCCAGAGGTTGAGAATGACTGCTTTAGATGAAGAAAATGATGGTGATGGTAATGAGGAGGATGGCTATGATAAGAAGGATACTGGGGGGGGGGGTGGCCACAATGGAGGAAGTTTAATAAATGAGGGAGTAGCCAGCCATCACCTCCACAGTTCTTACAACCTACCTGCTCAGAGGGCACAATAGTGTCATTTGTGCAGCTAGAATCAGCTTTGCATTTGAATTCCAGCTCTGGGAAATTCAGCTGTGCCGCCTTGAGCAAATCACTTAGACTTTCTGGAAAGATCTCGGCTTCATTATTGATGGAAGAGTAATAAATATAATCTTGCACACTTAACAGACTCCTGATGACAGACAAATTCTCATGCATGAAAATGGAAAACGTTCATGCACCAGACACACAATTAAGTCTTAACCTTTTCTCTACTGAATTTTCATCATGTTCTTTGTAGGATCTTGATTGTTTCCCCGCTTTGGATCTTTGCTTTCAAAAGAAAGATGAGCAAAAACTTTTAAAATAGAGTTAACATTAGTTTAGGCATTGCCCTTACTGGGGCAGTTATATGTCTTAATAGAGCCAGCCCTATCAACAAACAGTAAAAACACCTAAAATCTTCCCCCAGTAAGCTCAGCCATCTTGGCCTGCTGGGGCATTTCTCCAGGCTCTTAAGTATGTTTTAGAAATATTTTTGCTGTTCTTGTTGCTGGTAGCCACTGGGATATAATTTACCACCAAGATATCTGCATTAACCTAAGAGAGCAGCCATCATATCTACCCTTCATCATTCATCACTGTCCCCCTGCCTGACCAACCATCTAACTGATATCCACTGTTTTCCCCCCTCCAGAACAATTTTATTAGTTTAAAAGAAAAACCTCAGGGCAAGAAAGTTGTAAATCTCAGATCTCAAGGATGAGAATGGAGGAGAGAAGGAAAAACGTCATGTTGTTTGAGGTAAGCAGGAAGAGGTCGGCTACATGGTGGCAGACAGTCACATGGCAGAGAGGTAGCTTTAGAAAGAGGGAAGCTTAGAAAAGAGATAGAAAAGCTGGGCGTGGTGATTCACACCTTTAATCTCAGCATGCAAGAGACAGAAGCAAGTAAGTAGAGCTCTGAGTTCAAGGTTACCCTGGTCTACACAGAAAGTCCCAAGCCAGCCAGGAATGCTACATTGGGAGACTTTGTCTCAAAAGGGATGGGAGCTTAGCTTTTCCAAGTAAATCATAAAAGCAAGCAGGCATACAAAGCTGTATGCGTGTCTATAAGCTCCATAATAGACTGTGCTGGGGGTGGAAACTCTGGGCAGAAAAAGAACATGATCTCATTAAAGGGATAATTATTCCACCTATCTGTTTAGCATCAATCAAGATGACCTTTACCTTTCTAGGTGTGACCTCACATCCCTGAAGGGTGGTCCCTTGGTCAGGACCCACCCAACTGAATTCCATTCTTTATTATAGAACCACCTCCTAAGGAGGTAAGCCTAAAATCATTTAGGAGATTGACTAAAATTGGAAAATAGATGTAACCCATCTTCATCATGAAAATCTAGAGATTCCATTCTGAGTGCTTTACCAGAAGGCACTGTTGTCTGTCTGTCTGGAGATCTAGTGTTCACCCTCACACACAGCCTTTAAGTAGGAATGCTCACTTAGAAGATAAGAAACCAGAGCTCCCTTCCGGCCAGAGAGCCAAGGGTAATCCTGGAAGTACTGCTGAGCTGCCTGTCCAGTTTCTACCCCTTGTTCCCATCCTTTCTACCTCTGAAGAGGTAACCCCAACTGCCATTAGGGTAATGATCAATCTGGCTCATTTGAGCTGAATGGGGGTGTTGGGTAGAGAAGTTGGGGTACCCTTTCAGTGAGCCTACCTCTTAAGACCCCCAACATGTGGACTGTTAGTTCCATTTGTGTAACAGCCAGATGTGGGGAAGAAAGAAAGTCCTTGAGTGGTACCTAGAGAGTAAAGGCAAGAGTTATTGGCATTCTGCATCCTAGGCAGGGAACCAGGAGAAGCCAAGATAGACAACACTTTTTAAATATCCAAATAAAAGTCCATTACAATCTCTTGATGGCCCCACAAGTACATCCATCCACTGGACTCCTTTTCATTTGACCTCCAAAACCACACTCCAGAGTGATCAACCCAGGATCTGTTTCCAGGCACTTTGATAAATAACTGTTGGAGTGGCTACAATTATAATGTGAAGACCATCCCAGATGGGATAGAGGGAGAGGGAGAAAGGGAGGAGGAGGAGAAGGAGGAGTAGAAGTAGTAATTAAACCATCATTCAATTTTTATGTTAAAATGATTGTGGGCCTAACTCTGGCCACAGGTATGTTCTGTAGGGTTTAATTAGCTAAGGGCATGATGTCCTGTATCTGGGCAACATTTTCCTTGAGAAGAAGAAAATAATTAGTGATAAATAGTTGTCTAAATAGCATCTCATATGGACTTAAGCCCAGTTCAGTATCTGGAAACTGTGATCTTTTAGACTTCTAAACATACCAATCATTTTAGGAGTTATTATATTCATAGATAGGTGCATCTTAGTATAAATGGTGAAAGTGTAGAGAATAAGAAACTGGAATTCTCAGCCCTATGTGGGACATCTATATCATACATACTCTGTCCTCCCAAGGATGGGGATCATTGTGGAAGAGAAGGGTAGAAACACTGTAAAAGCCAGGAGCAGTGGATGACCATAGCAAAAGAGCATTTTCTGGACACAAGAAGACAGTTATACATATAAACTAGACACAAGACCTGTACAAGATTAAGCCAACCAAAATCCCAGCATGGGAGGGAGGAAGCTGTCAGGAAGTCCCACCTCTTGCCGACCGATAGCTGTTGGGAAGGAAAGCGTCTTCTGCAGGTATCTGGCCCCTGAGAGGCAACCCTTACCCAGTAGGTGATCCTCTCCCCTTTCACAAACTGGCCACTGGCAGCATGGAGTGAATTCTTTGAGGTGGTGGTGGTGCTGTTTAGAGAAAGGGAGAAATCACAAACTTGGAAGAGAATAGTGTTATCAGGGAATAGAGGTGGAAATGCACATATACAATTCTCAATCAACTTTTTCAAGTTTGATTTTGGTTATACTTTGCTGTCAGGAGTTTAAGACCATGGAGGTATATGGCCACTTCTTGTCAGTTTCAACAGCACCTGGATCTCCCTCTCAGTCCCAAATTGGTCAATCCATCTCTGGGCCCAAGCTGGACAACTGGCATGCTTGCCTTTGATAAATGTTCTGTCAGCCCTAGAGTCTATTTTATGGTCAATGATGCATTATCTGCATCTGTGTTGGGCACAAAAATCTTCACTCAATGCTGAAAACAGCTGTGGTCAGGAAGCACATGTATTGCTTTTGGGGTACCACCAGCTAAGTTCTCCAGATTCTTCGGAGCCTGTAAAGTTCTGGAGGAGGCAAGCTCTACTCCCTTGCTATGTAATAATTTCCTCCTAATTAAAATATTTCCTTTTGGAAGGAGGACAGGACTCAGGAAGTAAACAAGTCCTGTAGAGCTAAAACCAGACCCACAAGTTCCCTCATCTAGTTATAGAAGCGCTAACCTGAGAGAAGAGACTTCCTGACCTGTTGAGGTGCATACACACACTGTGCAGAGAAATCCAAGGACGAAGCTTTTGTGAGCTCCTCACACAGGCTGAGGAGGACTTTCTGGTCATGCAGGAGTAGTCGGTGCTCCTAAGCACTCATACTCCTTAAGTAACCCAAAGATTTCATTTGTTCACCAGGTTGGGCTTCAGTAAAATCATTATGTTGACCTCTCATTGGCTCCCTCTGTGTGGTGAATAGACATCTGTGTCACATTTTCCTAAGCAACGTTTCATCACTATCCCTGGGCTCCTTTACTCAGGAGCTTACCCCACCCAGCCCACATCTCACCACTCTGTCTTAACAACCAGCCAACACCCCGTCTCTATGGTTCTCTAAGAGTGGGAGACAATTTCTACTCAGCAGTAGTGTGTGTGTTTTCCAACATTTCCCAGCCTCCCTGGTCATTAGTAAGCAGCCATGGAGTTGGCTAGAGCAGTCAGAAGACTTGGAATCACATCTCTTCTGAAGCCCTCAGGAGCTCATGCATTTCCTTCATCCTTTTCTTCCCAAGTTCTAAAAATATTAGCTGCATTAGTCCCCACAGTGTGAAACCCAAATGGGGTCAGGATCACCCCTAATGTCACCTCAGTGAAAAATAACCCTTATTGTGTCCAGCCATCATCAACTTTGAGGACAGTTGATGATCAACCACTTACCGGGACCATCTTCCAACTTCCGCTCAGAGTGGAACATATATTGAAAAACACACACTTCTACATATGTAAATGAGTCTTCATGCAAAACAAAGTATAATATGGTTTTGTCTCTTTAGGAAACAAAAGCTAACACAAAACTATGGGCATATCACTCATAAATCAAAGTTTTGAACCTCTCAGCTTGCCATCATATTAACCAAAGTCACAAACATCATTGGGTTCTTGAGTTCGTAGACTAAAACCCCATGGTGGTTGGAATCTTGTGAGTCGCTTTTGAAGGGCTAGATAGCAGTGACCAAAATACAAATAAGCTTTTCCTGTCATCAGTTATTCTGCGTGGAAATGATTATAGTATCTAATCACCACATTTGAATGTCTACCTCCTTTTTTTTGCCCCAATGAGCATTTGATTATGTCTCTTCTTGGGATATTGTTCCCAGCGTCTTTGTTATAGAAGGTGTGGATGCTCTGACCTGCTATCCTACTAAGGGTCACAAAAAGATTCTGTATTAATGCAAACTAAAACCATAGACTTCAGACACCCTTAAGGGAAACATCATTTATTGAGACCGTATATTCCAACGTCATCAAGAACCACAGTGGACATTTATTTATTGGCCATTTTGAGGGAGGCACTTTGCTGAGGGTTTTTCTTTTAGGCCCCACAGCAATCCTACAAATTGTGCCTGCTATCAGCGCTGTGAAAGGGAGGACACTGAGTCTCACAGAGGCTTAAAAATGGAGACCTGTCACCCTCCTCGCCATGCTTTTTCCATGACATCATGGGCCTTCCATTCAGATGCCTCTGCCACCAGCCAGATGCCTTGGAGACATTTGGCGGCTGGCCAGTGTAAGCCCAAGAGCAGGGTGTGGACATGGACTAACCTGATGCGCACACACCAAGAAGGAAGCCTGGGGCTGAGGCCTAAAGGGACATCTGTTGCCTAACCCTGGGTGCCTGGTGATATGGTGACTTAGGCGCCCTTCCAGATCACACGTGCCCACATTATGAACATGATAGCTACGTAGGGTCATCATCTTCAATGAAGTATTTGGGGCCACTCAATCAGTTGTTAGGGTTCAACAAGAAATGATGCCTGTTTATTCAAAGCCCTGTCAGGAGCTTGGAAAACATCATGGTACTTTGAAAAATGAGGTTGCTTTTTTTTTTTAAGATTTTTTTTTTTCTCCAAAAAGGGCCCCAATGATTTGAGAAGTCCTCTCTTTGCCAGTTGGCTTCAATCCCTCCTAGGGGAGCCAATCCAGAGGCACCATGGTAATAAAAGCGCCCTCCCCCACTTTCTGGCTGCTTTCAAGAGTGATTAGCAGAGGGGGGATTCATAGGCCTTGGTTTTATGTTGTTTTGTTTTGGGGGGGCGGTCCTTTTTTTTTTTTTCCTTGCACTTGGAGAATAAGTTAATTATGATTGGCTAAAATTTGTGTGTTTTTGCTTTTATCCTTGCACCACAATTAGAGTTCCTGACAGGCTCCTGGCCCTCAGGAATTCCAGCTGGCATAATAATTGATAACCGTGGTTATGAATAGATTGGAAACAAGACTGTGAAAGAATGCCCAGCCACTTCAGAGGGTCATTTATAGCGCACTGAAGGGAAAGGAGAATTTCAGGCCTGGAAAGCTCAGAAACAGAACGAGTTTTTATCAGTTTCCCTGACACTGGCAGATCAAAGCCCGAGTTGCGCTCTCTAAGGGTTACAGATAATGGGGTGGCCGCTAATTCATTCTGCTGCTGGAGCCGAGGCCTATTCAGCAGGGTAAACCAGGGAGTTTTCATAGCAGGACTTTGTAGTCTTTATCACAGCACCCATGCAAGCCTCACCTTTATATTTTAATGAGACATTTGAAAAGTATTTGATTCTTTCTGGCTAGGGGCTCTTTCTCAGCTGAAACAGTAAGAAAGGGTTGCCCAGCGGAGCCTCGTTTTTTTTTTTTTTTCTGAAAGCAATAGTATCTGCATTCCTCCCCCTCCCCCTCCCCCTCCCCCCTGTCAGTTTAATAATTTCAATGTGAGCAAAAGTGGGAAAGGAATTGAAGGAGCTGGCTATTCAGCCTAAACGACTTTCCCTTGACAGTCCCCATCCGCCCCACCACCGCCCAGAGAATGAGGCTGGCGCGATGTAAGTTCAAATCCCCTCCTGGCCATGCTATGTGTGTTATGCCTTGGGGACAGCTTTATGACCTTCTGTAAGCCTTCTCCTCCCCACTCTAGGGAACAGAGTTAATAATAACTGCGTAGCAGAGGAGGTTCAGTGCCGTTCACTCTTCAGGGTCTGAGACACTCCTGGTGTCTAATGAATTTAGAAGCATTCGGTGGCTGCATAAATGACGGAGTGTTCTCTCCACTAAGCCTCGCAGAGCTCCCTTAACTATGTTAAGTAGGTTTTTTTTTCTAATATTGTGTGCATTTTTAAGGGCTAAATAATGCCTCCATCAAGTCCATAGATTGCCAAGCCCCCAGAATGTCAAAATATGAATGCATTTGGACAAAGGGTCTCTAAAGAAGTAGTTAAGCTAAACTAAGGTCATATAAGTGGGCTCTTACCCAATCATAGGCTCTTAAGAAGCGATCGGGACACACACCAGGTAGATTCAGGAAGCAGACACATATCTACAAGCCAAGAAAGGACAACTTCTCCCCAACCGGTTGAAGCCTCCATAACTGGGAGAAAATGAATTTCTGTTTTGAAATGAACCAGGCTGCAGTCTTCTAACAAAAGTTGTGGAAGCCCCTGCTGACTGACATGGGCTCCTACTGTGTGTGCTGCTGTCTACTCTACACATCCTGATACTTTCTGAGCCTTCCTTGGGCTTCCGGAATCTTTCTGTTGGAGCAGAAAGAATGTGAGCGTTGCAAACAGAGGGTGTAGGCTGTGGTCCAGGCTTTTACAAGTGGGTCTTTAGTTAGCATGCCGTGTTCTCTAGAAGCTTCGGTTCCCCCATCTGTAAAACTGTGAGGGTTGATGGAAAGGGTCCCCTGACATGAATACGGTGGAGGTGCCTCCCCCTGTCTTCAGATTTCCTGGGGGAGACGGAGGAACCTGCAGGCCTCACAGGCACTTGAGATGCCACATTTGTGGCAACACAAAGCCCCAAATCTGTCACCCAGATCTACTGTCTGCTCAAGCTGCAGAAAAGGGGACAAGTCCCAGACTGTAAAACTCCATGGACTTGGGTCATCCATTGTCACATGTAGACAAGCCAGAGACAAGTCTCCCTCTACTCTGTCCAGGTGTGTACATTTAGCTACTATGCGTCCTCCAGGGGCAAGGGTAGTCCAGCACGTGTGTCCACTGTGCTCTAGATGAGACACAGCCATGAAGTGCCCACACCACAACATATCCAGAACTCTCCCTGTAAGGCACAGCCCCAAGTCAAATACCAGAACCCAAAACTGCTTCCACAGAAGGGCTTAGCTCAGAATGAATCCCTCAGCTACTGAGGATTTCTAAGGTCCCTGCTCCCAGAAGCCCCTTTTCTCCACCTGTCTCTGCCTCACACTCAACTATAAGCTACTCGCTGGCCAAGAATACTGTCAGCTCATCTCAGAGCCCCGAAAGGCTTTTGACACATAGCTTTCTTCCTCCAAGAAGATAGCGGTAAACTGAAGGAAAAGGAAAGCCATCCTCTCACACCTTTTCTTCACCAGCCAGCAGGTCTCAGGCAGTACACCATGTGCAGAACCTGTGTTTAGGCAACATTTGGGACCTGAGTTGAGTTTCTCATATGTTGGGGTACGCACATGAAATAGCCCACTGGCCTTTGTAGTTTTTTTTTTGTTGTTTTTTTTTTTTATATTTTTTATTTTTATTTTTTTAAGTAAATTTATTTTACAACATCATTTAGTTCAACATAATAGCCACAGATTCCCCTGTTCTCCCACTCTCGCCCCCCTCCCCCCATCCCACCCCCCATTCCCACCTCCTCCAGATCAAGGTCTCCCCCGAGGACCGGGATCGACCTGGTAGACTCAGTCCAGCCAGGACCAGTCCCCCCCTCCCAGACCGAGCCAAGTGTACCTGCATATGTCCCAGGATTCAAACAGCCAACTCATGCAACAAGCCCAGGACCCGGCACCAACACACGGCTGCCTCCCAAACAGATCAAGCCAAATGACTGTCTCACCCGTTCAGGGGGCCTGATGCAGTTGGGGGCCCCTCAGCCTTTGGTTCATAGATCCTGTGCTTCCATTCGTTTGGCTATTTGTCCCTGTGCTTTATCCAACCCTGGCTTCAACAATTCTCGCTCATATAAACCCTCTTCTTTCTCACTAATTAGACTCCCAGTGCTCCACCAGGGGCCCAGCCGTGGATGTCTGCATCCAGATTCCTCAGACCTTCCTTGGATGGGGTTTATGGCACAACTAACAGGGTGTCTGGCCATCCCATTACCGGAGTAGGTCAGTTCCTGCCGTCTCTCGTCCATTGCCAGCAGTCTTTTCTGGCGGTATCTTTGTGGATCTCCGTGGGCCTCCCTAGCTCTCTGCTTCCTCCCCTTCTCATGTGGTCTTCATTTACCATGGTCTCCTATTCCTTGTTCTCCCTCTCTTTTCTTGATCCAGCTAGGATCTTCCACTCTCTTTCCCTCGACCGTCGCTCTTCATTGTTCCCACTCATGACCAGGCTGTTCATGTAGATCTCACCCATTTCTCCATGTCTTTTTTTGGGGTCCCGTTTTCCAGGTAGCCTCACTGGTGATGTGAGTAGCAGTTCAGTCATCCTTGTTCCACATCTAGTATCTTCCTATGAGTGGGTACATACCATATTTGTCTTTCTGAGTCTGGGTCACCTCACTCAGGATGATTTTTTCTAGATCCATCCATTTGTCTGCAAACCGTATGATGTCATTGTTTTTCTCTGCTGAGTAGTATTCCATTGTGTATAGGCCTTTGTAGTTTTATTGGCCAAAATTATTAAAGAAATCACAGCACAGGAAATTCATGAACATGGACAGAGTTCTCATGATTCAGAAGGAACTAGGACCTCATGGATAAAAAGTAATACAGAGCCCCTGAAATTATAATGCTGCCTCACAAATTAGAAATTGATTGTCCTAGGCCGATCCGGCTAGTCCTTCACAGTACCCTCTCCCTCCAACCCGGTCTTCCTTTCAGAATAGTCATGCAAACACAGAAATCAGATTCTTGCATTTTTCCACCCCCGATTAATCCCTTTGCTTTTTGGAAGGGAAAATCCAAATTCCTTAACTGCAAATTTCTTGAGTATTGAGCTACATTTACCAATCCACCCCTGTACACTTCTCTTCGGAGAGCTTGCCCTTGACTCCCACATGCTCCTCCTGGGTTTCCCTCAGCCCAGAATGCGGTCACCTGCATTCCTTGCTTATCAAAATTATTCTCACATTGAAGGCTCAGCTCAAATTCTCCTTCTGTCTGCAGCCCTTCCTGATCTAGTTAATAATTTATGCCTCCTCCTTCGCTTGTTTGAATCATTCCATGCACCTGCTATATTTTGGAGGGGCTGGAGAAGATGAAGAGAAAGATGTGGTAGAGATGGGGATGTTCTCTAGGTGTGCAAATGACTCCATGTAGGACTCTTTCAATACAATCTTAATGCCTGAAGAATCAGGTTCAAAGCTTTTGAACCTGATACAGTAAGATTTGAACCTGTATGTTGACAATTGAGTATACTAAGAGGAAGCTAGGGAAGTAGTTGAGAACTCTAGGAAATTCCAGACCTCTGCTACATCCTGAAATCCTGGTACTTAAGAAATAAAAATTATTTCCCCACACATGTGGCTTGATTAGCACTAACAGAACAGAAAAGGGTATACTGCTCTTCAAGGGGTGCCTCTAGACTGAGCTGATGGTGACAGTTCCCGATGTCTATCACTTGGACAACATGAGAGGAATTGTGACATTTACGTCCCTTACTATTGATTCTTATATGTCCATGACCCTTCTCTTTTCTGTCTTTTTTGAAAAATGTATGAATGCTCTATTAGATTATAATCAAGTGACAGGTCTTGCTAGTGTAGGAACATTCTATCACGTACTATGCAGTGAGTATTTATTTGTTTCGCTCAGCGTGAGAATCGTGGGTGGCCTCGGTAGAGTTACCTCTTTGTTAGTAACGGATGCCTTCCAACCTTGACTGCGAACTCTGTAAAGAGAGGGTTTGTGTGCCATTATCTCTACGCCATTCAGTGGATAGATCTCAGGCACAGCACACATCGTCTGTAGACTTCTGAGTGAATAGATGACTTGATGGATGGATGAGCCAGTGGAGGGATGTATAGATGGATGAGGAAATAAGTGTTGCCAGAATATTGAAAGAAACTCAGAAAACAAACAAAAATCTTTGATGTATAGCCTTAATAGAGGTAGAATTCCCTACAAGATATAACAGTTAATTCTTTCTGCAACAGACCACCTAAAATTACCATTTAATTATAAAAGCTGAGCACCTAGCTTGACCAGGAATCCTGTTTCTTGTTAATCTAACAAATGTACTGACAAGGTGATGTTGCCAAAGCTGTGCTAGAGTTACCCAGTATTAAAGGCACACATGCACGTGCACACCACACCACACCCCGACACACACCATTATCATTACACAATGCTCAATTGAATTTGTCCTTGGACATTCAGAAAGCCTTTCAGTCTTCTTCGCTATATGAAATTTGAGTCTTGGAAATCAGCATGTGAATACTTCCCCAGACACTTATTAGCTGTGTGACCTCTGGCCCAGCTTCATCCCTTTGAGATCAGTTTCCTCATCTGTCAAATCAGGATGATAATTTCAGTTCCACAAAGCCAGCGGATTTAGTGCAAATAGGGTGACAGTCATGTAAATCCCCTTTGTGACAAAGTATGGACTGAATGACCATCTGTAGAAGGCATGTATTATGTATCCATCATGCCCATTCCTTCTGGGAAATGATCTCCTCTTTAACCAAGAGGTCCAGATGTCCAAGAGACAGCTTTGTCTGCTCCAGGAGTGAGCATCATTGTACATCTTTGTCACACATAGGAAGGGACACATGGTCCATGGGAGTCATCAGGGCCTCCTCCCTCCAAGTTATTTAAACTGGCACACAGAGAAAGACTTGTTCTCCATTGCATGGATGTCAATCTACAGGGACTAAGGTGGGGGTGAGTAAGCACCATTTGGGAGCTAAACAGAGAAGAAAAACCTTAGTGGATGGAGGCCGATCACCAAGAAAGGCTGAGACAAGTGAAGAAGAGTACAGCCTGGCTCCAGGTATTCGAAGGCCAGCTACACGGTTTCTCTTCACCTGGACAGGAGAGGCAGCATGTGCTACCATCTACATGAGTCCTAGTCATCCCTGCTGCCTGCAAACCTAACATGCTTGGAGAAATAGTCTGCCAAACTGCCACTTCTCATTGTTGTAATTTACGAGAAGAAAAGAGTATCTGTAACTTACTTAGATTTATTTTGAGTGTGTGTGTGTGTGTGTGTGTGTGTGTGTGTGTAGATACACACTTTATATATATACACACAGATCATAGCACTTGTGTGGATCTCAGAAATCGACTTACAGGAGTCATCTCTCTCCTTCTACCACGTGGGTTCTGGGTATCCAACTCTGGTCAATAGGCTTAGAATCAAGTGCCACGGCCTGGTAAAGCTATGCCCTGCTGGCCCCTGAAAGAATGGGTTTGAGACTTTACAACAAATTCTTGCAAAAATTTGTTATAATAGGCATTAGAATACCTAGCATAGGGCTGGGATTTATACAAATATGTGCATGTGCTTATGGAGAAATTTCTCCAAAGTAAGTGCTCAGATATAGATCACCTCCACCTCTGACCAAAAGAGAACTTTGGTTCAGGTGACTTTAGGAAGTTTTCCAGATTTTCTCTGGTGAGTCTGATGCTCTGCCAATGCCCCCCGCCCCCGCCCCAAAGAAAACTAGACTCTGTTTGTTTGAACCTGTTCAATCAAACGGGTGCTGTCCATATACTCTTGGATATGGGGCTCGCTGTTGGAATATGGTTGGCCCTTTGAAAAAGCAACAACTACAACCAAAAACTGGCCCTCCCTCTCCCAGCAGCTTTCAGTTGGTAATATCCTCAGTGATGGGTGGGGACTTCATTACACATGCCCTCTCCATGCTGAAAGTGTGTCTGGCTCGAGCTTATGCACTGTGCGTGCTATCACGGCGGCTTCTAGTTTATATGTGCAGCTGTCCAGGAAACACTGTTTCTTTGCCGTCACCCACCACCTCTTTAAGGTCTCTTCTACCCCTTCCTCCACAGTGACCCCCGATCCTTGGGAGAAGGGGCTGCAATAGAGATGGCGGGCTCAGGGCTGAGCATTCTACAGCTGTGAGTCTCCGTATTAATACCCATCAACTGCAAAAACAAAGTTTTCCGTGATAAGGGTGGACATATACACTAGTCTCTGGGCATAACAAAAAGTCATAGTCAGTTCAATACTCTGTTCATTTAGCAGGATAATGGTGACAGAGCATATGACCCGTCTGGGTCGTAGCTTCCTAACAGTGCTGGCAATGGGTTTTACTTAGAAGCACGAACAACCACAACAACAAAACATCAGACCACTTTCTGCTTATGTTTCAGGCCTGACCCACTATTATACCAATGTCCCTATCTTGCCAGGCAGGTCATTATTGTAGCTCACAGGGTTCAGACCTGGCGAGAATGGATGCTTATTTTTCTCCTTTGGTAGAAATACATCGCGTGTACCCTCTAGCCGAGGGTGGCAGGGGCTGGGGTGGGGGGGGAGGGTTCCAAGTCAAACAGCTCGGTCTCCCAAAGCAGAACCAAAGGGCATTAAGTTGGAGACATAGGAAAAGGGGGTGGATCTGGGAGAATTTAAGAGAGAGATGAATGAATATGATCAAAATACCTTGGATGAAATCCTCAAAGAACTAAGAAAGCTTTCTTAAAGGTAAATGCCTATCAGCCTAATGCAGTTAGAAGTTAGTGTTAACAGGACACAGTTGAAGACATGGTCCTCTTTATCCACGGGGAAAACACCTATCTGGTTGCTCCTAATGTGGACTGCTTAAAAGTAGCAGTTAAGAATTCCAGATCTAATTGTCACATCCTTAAAATACTTTATCTGTGATTTCAAGTATCTGGAGCCTGTTGCCCTAGTTATTGCAAATAAAATACTGCTTCATTAATAATAATAATAATAATAATAATAATAATAATAATAATAATAATAACAAAACATTAGCAAAAACCCAGGCTTTGTAAAGCCGTGTCCCGCTTGTTCCCTGAGATTACCCTGGGATGTCCCCGAGCTGAGGTGTCATTCTGGAGGGCTTGTTATCTCTAAAAGCTGGGCATTCTTTAAGTTTCACCAAAGCCCAGTCCCAGGCAACACCCCCAAGCTGATAAGCACCCCAGCTTCCCCAAACCTCTTCCCTGTAAGAGCCAGGAAAATCCTCTGAGCAATTGTCAGTGGTCTCAGGGCTTTGAAGAGCTGGGCTTATCTTTATGGCTCCTGTTGGGCCCAGCTGAATATAAGAAAGGTCATGACCTGCTCTTCCAGTCTCCCCAGGGAGAGAAGAAAAGGAAATGAGCTGGGGTTTCAGAAAGAGAGGTTTCGAGCAGATAAAGTAAGTAACGTTTGCAGCCATTCTGTGCAGATGGCCAGTCTCTTGTCCCGAACTGTCTGATGGGTCCCAGCCATCTTTATCTTTGGGGTGACAGAACCTTCCCATCGTGTTCTGATAAACCAAATCCCACCTGGAATCAATATATATGATGCCATTCCAATTATTTGTTTCCGGACTCTTCCGTGTAGTTGGTGTCTTGGACTGTGCAGTCCCCTACAAGGGCACAGTGGGGGCAGTAGTTTAGTATGTGCTGCCATCAGTGGGCTATTCGAACTCATAAGAATCTGAAAATAAATGGATACCTGATATACGTATTTTAAATTCATATATAATCTGCATATTACATGGATAATTACCAACTTCTCTAAATGAAATTTTCTATAGTACTAAATCCAAGTAGCATAAAGTTGACATACAATCAGTATGTCTTAATCATTAAATGAGTATGTTCAAATATACACACATATAGTTTATGAAGTCATAAATAGCTGTATTATATACAGATATATGTATCTTATATACTATTCATATCACTAGCTATACCTTTGCCCATAAACATAGATAGACTTTATGTCTAATTAGGATCTGGAGAGCTATATCTGGCTTAAACTTTTAAAACTTGGACTGATTGGTGTATTTAGAAAACATGAACATAACGATGATGTCGTAATTTTGAAATCATAGTAAGCAGTAAAAGTCTGCAGTGATTTAAATCAAGATTTTAAATGCGTAAAATATAGACCAGTCTTCTTAGTATTACATTTTTTTCCTGAGTTGAGAACTTTATTATTAGTTACCTTTCTATTTGCTGTAATAAAACCCCATGACCACGGCAATTGTAGAAGAAAGGATTTCCTGGGGCTTACCCTTCCAGAGGACTAGAGTCCATGATGATGGAGCAGAGGCAGTGGGTGCCTGGCATACCATCAAGGGAGATGCTAAGAGCTCACATCTTGATCTGTAAGCACAAAAAGTAGAAAAAGCAGACTAGAGATGGCACGGTCTTTAAGCTCTCCACGTCCAGGAACATATCTCTTCCAACAAAGGTATGCCTCCTCGGCCTCTCCAAACAGCACCACCTGCCGGGGACCAAGTATTCAAATCCCTAAACTCTGGGTGACATCCCATTCAAAACACCACAAGAACCAAGAGTGTCGATGGCTCTCTCTTGACCCATATGTAAACAATGGTGACAGAACCTTGTACCCCACATCTGCCAAATGCAATGCTAGGTCCATGACAGACACTATACCTCCTACATTTTCAACCCTCCCCACAACCATGGCCATTTAGACACTAGAATTCCCATTTCATGGTTTATAATTAGGTTCAGAACTAGTCTAATATGTAGCCAAGATTTGAGGTCTCTCCCTTCTGCACTGTACTGCCCCCATCAAATAACGATTGGCAAGCGAGTGGCCACTGCTCCCATGTGGTCTCTGAACACGAGGTCTCTGGCCCTTACAGTTATCTGTCAGACAGGTCCAGAGGAGGACAGCAATGATTTGGTAGCTGCTGGTTCAGAACTTGCTGAGAAATGGTCATTTAGTGATTAATCCCTACATTTTCCAGAATGCATAAAAATGAGGTAGGGAAAAAAATTAGCCTGCTTATAGTAGCAGTATGTTTTAATTCAGAAAGGTGCCCTTCAATTTAAATAACTCTAAAATCAATGACAACATGTTTTCTAGGTGGTAAAATTTTATTATTAGACTGAGTCCTCTTTTTTTTTTTTTAATAATTTGCTCACTTCTCACGGAAATGAGAAAATCAAACTCTTTGTGTGGGTAGAAGAAAAAAAAATGCACTCTAAATCACTGCTTCCCCAACAAACTTCAACTTGGATACATCATCTTCCTTGGAGGAAACAGCTGGGAATTAAGTAGAATGTCTAAGCCACCCGTCTCCAGATAACTCTACTGTCTTATTCTCCTTTTCAGCTCTTCATAAAGTACCGTCTGGGGCTCAGCGCTCTGCGGCACGCAGAAAAAAAATAAAAGTGATTGGGCAGATGGCCACAAGCAGCTCACAGCCTAAAAAAAAAACAATTACACCTATCCAAATGGCCACTAATTCTGCATGCCCAGGGCTGTGGCGATGCTGTGTGCACAGTGCATTGTGGGTTTCCAAGAGACAGTTGGCTGCTCAACATCCCAAGAAGCAGCATCCAGTCTGCTAGCTCTATTTGCCAAGGGAAACCAAGGTTAGCCTAAAAAAAATTGATGCTACCATTTTGCACAATACCCCAGGAGACAATGAGCTGTCTGAAGATCAAAAACAGAGTAGTTGTGGACTTCCGACGTGGAAGATTGGAAGCAAGATAGTCACCCATGCACAGTTCCGCCCAAGGGCAACTTTTTTCAGAAACCATTTTATGACCTCAAGCAGATGTGACCTCTCTTCCTTGGAACTCCAGAATCCTTTTTTTGCATGTGTCTCCTGTCACGTAGGCGAGCACTCACTTTCTCGGGGCCATTCCCTTGTCCACGGGGTTTCTGGCCAGGGTCAGGGCCAGAAAAATGCCATGGATTCTAAGAGATCTACAACATTTACCACATACATACTCTGAGAAGGGCTAAGGGTTTGAGATGAAAGTGCTCAGAATTAGGCTGGGGAGCTGACTCGGTGGGTAAAGTGTCTCTTGCCACACAAGCATGGAGACTTGAGTTCAGAACCCCAGATCTCTCGAAAAGATGGGCACATTGATCGAAGCTTCTAGTACCAGCACTCTTATATCCATCCCAGGAGATGGATGGGAAGTGAAGACAAGAGGGTCCCTGGGAAGCTTGTGGACCTGCTAGTCTGGCTTATACAGCAGCAAATGAGAGGCCCTGTCTCAAGGAGGATGGAAGGCAAGGACTGACACCAAATGTTGTCCTCTGACATCCACGCATGTGCCATGGTATGTACATGCGACCTTCTCTGTCTTTCGCATGCACACACAAATACACACACTCTCTAATAGTTAATTAAGTTGTTTAGAGTCTAGGAGAGCAAACATGCTCACAAATACATGAATCTGCTGTTGTCCGCAGCATCCATGTTGTATCAGTGGAATATCTGTGGCGTAGTGTGTCACTGGGTGGATAGTGTGCTCAAACAGGCTTCTACCCAGCAGGAGGTAATTAACTTGGTTTTTAAAGGACTGGCTAAAATTCAGAGATACTTTAGTTCACTTCTCCTGGTATAAAAATATTATCTACCTAAGATGTATCCGTATCATGCAAGATGGTAGGAATATTGGGTATGGGTAACACTGCAGACCCAGGGAGTCTGAGAGCCTGGGCAACTCCTGTAGGAATGGGTGTTCAGCAGGAATCAGGTCCCTCATTGTCCGCAAACACCACAGTTCACTCAGACCCTTGTCCCCCGCAGATTGGGCAAGCACCACCCCCAAGCCGACCTCCAGCGATATTCCCATTTCCTCCCCACTTTATCTCATTCACTTCCTTGGGGACTCCAGAAACTCTGTGAAATGAAAAATCAACGATCCCGGAAGAAAAGAGGACAGTGCATGGGCTCTCAGGTCTGGGAGCCCTGGCGCTCATTGCCGTGACGTCTGTGAAGAGGTCCTGAAAATCATCACAAAGACAGTCAGTCCCCTTGGATGCTCTCCAGCACCCTGTGGTAGATTCTCTTTGCTCCGTCTGCTCCTGTGATGTAACCAGTCTTGCCCTGACTTCCTCCCAGGGATGAAATGCATCCTTCTTAGAGCCTAAGATGAAAAGCCCACCCTCTCTTTGGTTGCTTCTTCTCGTTGGGTACTCCGAGACAACTACAAGGAACTAATACACACCCGCATACCAGCTTTCCTTCACTTGCTTTTCACATCAGTCCCATTTTAGAGATGGGCAACCTGAAGGCCGAAAGAGTCCTACTTGGGACCTCAGAGCAGGGGCCTGAGCTGAAGACACTACCAACAGCAGCTGGCCTGGCCTCCCTCTCTTATTTCAATCTCCCTGTCCAGCAAAAGAGTGACATCTCTCTAGTCTGGACACCTTGCTGCTCTAGAATCTAGATCAGTGGTTCTCAGCCTTCCTAATGCTGAAACTCTTTAATACAGTTCCTCATGTCTAGTGACCCCCAACCATAGAATTATTTTTGTTGCTACTTCATAACTGTAATTTTGCTACTGTTATTAATCATAATATAAATATCTGATATGCAGGATACCTGATATGAAGCCCCTGTGAAAGGGTGGTTTGACCAGTAAAGGGGGGGGGTCGCGACCCCTAGGTTGAAAACTAGTGGTCTGGAGTGATTCAACTGATCACTGCCTGCCTTTCCCACTGGGACTGATGGGTGCAGACCTGCCCCGTCTCTCTCTTCAGGGTCTATGTCACTTCAGAAATGCCTCCAACAAGGCAGTGTGGGGGCTCCGTGGAAGTTTCCACAGTTGGTGTGTGAGAGTTAAAGAATGCAGACTCATCTGTTCAGCGGTTGTGTGCCTACCTGCGTGCTCACATTTAGATGCACAGTCAAGCCCTGGGTGTATCCTCTCTTTGTAACCGGTATGTGTCTATATATGCATGCCACCCTTGTTTGTGGTGTGTGGGGGTGGGGGGGTGGGTATGCGGGTGCCTGTCCCTGAGATATGTGCATGGTTACTTTACAGGGCATAGGGAGTGTGTGAACATGTGTCTGTTGCCATGGTGTGAGTGCAGAGACACTGTAGGTGGGAAATGTGCATGTTTGAGAAGTAAGAACTCTGCGCTACCTGCTCACATGTCTCGGAGTTACGTGTCTGTGGTTATGTGCTTCTGCATGGATCTGCATGGTGGGCATGCGCAAGCATGTGCGTGAATGTGTCCACGGCGGACCTGGCTTTCCCATGAGCACAGAACGCACAGCTAACAGAGCACACTGCGGAGACAGAAGCCTTGGGAGGAAAAACATGTCAAGCAAGTGCTCCTCAAAGACCCAGGGAGAAGTGGAATGGTGACTCACCAAGCCTCCTGGCAGCAGAGGTTTCCCAGGCCTCACTCCCCAAGACCATGGATGGCTGAGGACGCCCCTAGGGATGGAGTCCTGCTGTTGTTCTTGAAGGTACAAGGCAGTAGGATGGCCAGTCTGAGAGGACTAATACAGTTCAGTACTGCAAATGGGGAGAGGATCAGGAGGTGGGGTGAGGAGGCCAAGGGGGTGGCGAAGCTTGTGCCTGTATGGTGTATACACACATGTGTGCATGAGCCTATATGTTGGATACATATGTGGATATGTAAAACTGTGTGCGGATTGAGCCTGTGTATTCTGGATATGCATGCGTGGTGCATGTCTGTACACACAGACATTGTACGTTTGTTTTCTCACGGGGGGGGGGGGGTCGATGCACTTTCTTTTCCTCATTCCCTCATTCCGCTGGTTCACCAGGCAGGATCAAGCCTCACCTTCCGGTGGCATGGGGGATGCCCTGCCTGCACCTTCTTCTCCCACTGCCCTCTGCCCAGAAGATGATAGATGATGCCCTGTGATTCTGCAAGCTTCTAAGGCCTCCTGGGACCACTGTCAGAAGGTACAGGCGGGGGCTGGGGGGGGGGGGGGGGGGGACATCAGCAACCACTATGCAGATCAGCAGGCGGCCAGCTTTTGTTCCAGCCCTTCTTAGCATGCTTTCATCTGTAGGTTAGCCTTGAACAAAATCCTGTTCAAATGCTACAGACCTGAGGACAAACCCCACCTTTTCAGATTGCAGTCTAAACTCCACAGCCGCCCAGGGAGGAGAAAAGCAGAATTCCTGTGCGCTTCAGAGCACCTTTCTCAATAATCCCTTGAGCCTCCCTACAGGGCTCCCATCCCCTAATGGATGCTTTGATGACAGCAGATAAAGGCCAAAGGTACTTTTATTCTTTCAGAAATTGCTCCAAATAAACAACCTTGATGATTAAAGCAATAGAAATCCCCGGAAGATTGATGGCTTGGAAAATGTTGCTGAGTGAATGAATAACTTCCCCCTTTATTTCCAAGAGCTAATATTTGTCCACATTTGCTGCCTTTTAGAGAGAAGTGCAATCTTTTTTTGTGCCGAGTGTTGGTCAGAGACAAATAGTCACCATCCAGTTATTACTTGAACTTTAAACCCGGCTCCATTTATGAGCGACAGGCTGCTTGTTGGGCTCCACCCAAGTATCAACCTCAACTGGGCGGCAGGGAAACGCCACACCTGCGGATGAACTCTGGGGTGGGGCCAGACACTGAAATGCCTTTTGAAGCCTTAACAAGCTCCATCTCCTTCTCCTTCTCTGCCCCGCTGTCCTCAGGAACATGTTCTGAAACATGCTTCCTAGCTCATGCTCAGGCTCTGTTCTAAAAGCCTGACCCTATTTGTCCTGGCTGACCCGGGAATCTTGGTTACGCAACCCTATGAGTAAGACCCCACGGATAGCACAGTGGGAGAATGAACCAGGGGCTGTCCCTGGACAGCAGGGAATAGGACCTGCTGAAGGTCAGTAGTCAAGGCCCTGGAAAGAATCTGGCTTTGCAGAGCAGTTCAAGATGTTACGACCCTATTGCTAAAAGACCCTGGTAACTGAAGATGACTCCCCATCATGCACAGGTGTACTCATGTTCAACACAAGTCTACCCCTGCCCGCCACACCTCAGTCTCCTCTCACTGAAGATCACAACTCTCATAGCTCAGGATTTCCTTCCACCCAGGAGTAACAGTACTGACTCAGCTACATCCGACATGACATCACACAGGAATCATCCATTACACAGAGCTGCTTTAGCTAGAAACAGCCATGCTTCTTCTGACCACGCCTCCCAAGTTTTCTTCCTTCATTCTATCACTTCACAGACTACTTATGTGACTCCCTCGAAGCCTGTTTCTCAGCTCTTTTGTTCCCCTTGACCACCAGGTGCTCCTTCCTGTCTTCAGTTACTCTTTCTTTATACTGACCTAAATACATGAAGACCCAGCATCCAGCCAGCCATCTTCTCTGCACCCACACTGGGAACATGGCACGTTAGTATAGAAAACAGCAAGTGTACAGGGTCCCCTTACACCACACTAATGATCTCTTTCCCCCCATCCAGATGTGTTTTTTCCCGTTATATTCTGAGCTGTGTATGGGTGCTGGGAATTGAACTCGGGACCCCTGGAATAACAGCCAATGCTCTTAACCCCTGAGCCATCTCTCCAGCTTCCCCAACCAGATGGATAATATTTTCCCCCATACTTCCTGTACAACCACATGCCAACCTTGTACATCCTCTCCCTCTCTTAGAGTTCCCACCTTACAAGCTTGTCCTGACTCGGAGCAGATGTCAATCATGATGTCATCACAAATCAGAACTACAAGCAAGAAAATCTACCTAGGACATCTTGCCAAACCACCTGCAAGCTCTTCTCCATCTCTGTGTCTTCGTATCCTCCTGGAAACCTATCAGGAGAAACGAGAATTCTCCTGTCCTGAACCACATCATCCAGCCTTCCGGCTTCTGTCAGAGTCAACTTCTTTATTGTTATCTACCACTGTCTTCTTCACGCAATTCTGCAGGGTTCAGAACTTCTGCCCTTAAGTGAATCCAATACACAAGTCTCAAAAGTACAAACGTTTGATGCATATGCAAAAAAAAGGGGGGGGGTTGACATCCTTAGCCATGAGGACAATGGAAAAACTGCACCAAGATTCTATCTCACCCCAACCAGAATAGCGGTCACCGATAAAAACAAAGGTCACACATCTGTAATCCCAGCACTTGGGAAGCTGAGGCAGGAGGATGGCTGGGAGCTGAAGCCTGGGCTGCAGAGCAAGGCCTTGTTGCAAAGGTCTCAAAGAAACAAAGCAAGAGCAGCCAAGTGGCAGTAAATGTGGGTACGGGTGTGGACGCTGCGGGTGAGAACGTTCATCAGGATGGCCACTATGGTGGAAATTAATTTTCCAAATAACCAAGCTTACTGCAACTACAACTAGGATGTTACAGAGCTTCACTAATCCTGAGTATTTCCCCAAACGACTCTAAGTCAACACACCACAGACATACCTACACATCCATGTTTATTGCAGCACTATTCATAGTAGATTTCCATCCACCGGTAAAGAAATGGAAGATGCACACACACATTAATGTATGTGTATACATACATATGTGTATCTGTATACACACACACACATATACCTATCTAGAGTGAGAATTTCATTCAGCCATAAAGAAGAATTATGTTATCTGCAGGAAAAATGCATGGAATTGAAGATCATGTTAGCATGATATATCAATGTACATACATGTATATATAAATACACAGACACGCATATATACATATATATGACATAGAAGGGGGAGTATTTGGGGGGATGGGGACTAATAGAAGGTGAATGGTCGAACACAGGGGTAAATATGAGCAAAGTACATGGCACACATGTGTGAAGATGTGTCAATAAAATCGTTATTCTGCCCACTCATTTGCAAACAAAAACCTTCCGGCATCCTCTCTGCCCTCTGTTTCTATATGACCACGCCCTCCTTTGCTTTCAGTGTGGTGACCCCTTCGGGATGCCCCCTTTCTTGTTGTGTTAATAAGATGCTCTTTTGGACCACCCTCTCTGTGAGAATCACTCACTCTGCTGGGGCTCACTGGACATGTCAGTGCTAAGGAGCTGGGCTATGTATTTGCAGAGCTTCTCTAGACCAGACAGAAGCAGAGCATCCCTGTCCACTTGGCATCCCTGCATGGTCCCCTCAGGCCACCCAGCTGCTCTTTGCCATGTACACTCCTTCTGTTCTCTAAAGTCTTTGAGGGTGAAGACCCGGCTTCCTCTTCGGCAGCTCAGCACCTGTCTTGGTGCCAGGGGCTCACAGAGCTCCCAGTGCCACAGGCATGAGCGACTAACGCTTTCAAGCAAGTGCTGTCTTTCTATTATAGACACCCAAGGCCCAGAAAAGTAAATAAAGCAAGCAGTCACACTATTAATGAGAGGAGCCCACACATAAGCCTGGGTCTTCTTGAATTAGAGATTTAAACACATTTCCGTCCTACATCAAACTCGCGGATGGGATATTTTCACATGCCAATATGAAAGTCTATACATATTTATGGAAAAGTTAGGAACTAAACATGTAAGAAACAAGCACTGTGAATCAAACTTGGAAACAAATTTTTCACTGTTGTCTCTCAGGCTCTAAAATTTCCATTTCTTCCCTCTGCCACCATTCCTGCTCGAGAGGGTCCAAGACCCTCCATATCATCATGATGGATTTTTGAATCACCGCTGCCTGGGGCTGGCTCAGACCCCCTCAGTGACTCTCTTCTCTGTGCCTTCCCTTCTTTCCAACCGGCTCTATGCCATCTGGTAGTTGTACCCAAGACCTCACATTGCCAAATGCACTCCTTCTCTGACAGAAGGCAGTAGAGCCCAGAGCAGCTGCATTCTCATATACATACACAGACACGCAGACACCTGTGCATGCCCAGCACACATACATGAACATATGTACACAGACACCATGCTAGCTGGGTGGAGTTAAGGTTCCTGTGCTTTGGAGACAGCATAAGAGCATAGGATGGGGTGAGGCAGGGAGGGGCTAAGTTGGTAAAATACTTGCTGTATGGGAATGAGGACCTGAGTTTGGACCCTTGAGATGTACATAAAGATCTTGGTATGGTGACACATGTTTATAACCCAGAGATTTGGGGACAGAAGCAAGTGGAGGTCATTGGCCAGTCAGCCAAGTTGAATCAGTGATCACTTAGTTCCATTTAAACATCCTGCCTCAAAATATAGGAGGCAAGTAATTGAGGAAGGCAGCTGGCTTTCATATGCCTGTACATACATGTAGCATTCATACTATTATATACAAATGCACGCACATGCTAGCGTGCACACACACACACACACACACACACACACACACACACACACACACACACACCACTAGGTGGTGCTTTCAAAAGGCCAGCAGTTTGACAGCATCTTCCATATCCCTGGTCCTATGGGAAAAGACACAGCTCTAGGGCATGTCTCAGTGGCAGAAGGAGATGAAATTTATTGACATTTCATGGCAGCTGCAGGCATGAGCGTGCTGAA
Source organism: Peromyscus leucopus (assembly GCF_004664715.2). NCBI lineage: Eukaryota > Metazoa > Chordata > Mammalia > Rodentia > Cricetidae > Peromyscus > Peromyscus leucopus. The sequence goes on from NC_051081.1 coordinate 44,763,174, forward strand.
GTTCTGCCAGCAGAAAAAGATGAGGAAGAAGGGAAAAATCCAAAGACGGAATCCTGGGTCTGTGGATCTCAGCAGAAGGGATAAGGAAGGCCAGGGCATGGGTTGAGGCACAGTTAGAAAATGAGGAAGCCTTCTGTAGCAGATGACATTCAACAGTTACCCCAAAAGATAAGAACGATTGTCAATGTCACGTATAATAGAAGGCCATACAGTGGCAGCAGTCGTCACAATGAGATGGGAATGAGGAAGGAAAAGAGAAGTGTTTGCCTGACTGCTCACTCCTTCTGAGGCCCCATACTAAGAAGCTTCCATACTTGTAAACAGCTCTGTGTCTATCCTCTAGACTTGGACCAAAGAATGTCAGTGGAGACCTTAACAACTGACATTCAGTAAGGGAAAGTGACTCTGGGATATACTGGAGAAGCATTACAATCAGGAAGTAAATGTCCTCCCCAAAGCCTCACATATTAGAGACTTGGTCCCCAGATGATTCAATCATTGAGAGAGAGCCTGAATCCTAAGGGCTCTGATTTTATCTGTGGATAAACCCACTGACAGATCACAGTCTGCTGGCATGTTGAGAAATCATTAAAACTTTGGGAGACAGACTCCAGTGGAGGAAGTAGGTCACCCAGGATGTTCTTGGTGGGTGGTACATCTTGTCTCAGTTCCCTTCCTCAGTCTCTCTGTTTCCTGGTGGCCATTGAGGTGAGCAGCTTTTCTCCACTGAACACTCTCCACCATGATGCACAGGCCCCAAAGCAGTGGAGACGGCAGATGATGGATGGATACTTCCGAAACCGTGAGCCTGAATGAATTTCCCTTCCTTTGGGTTGCTTTCCTGGGTGTTCTAGCACAACAGTGACAACGGTTGACTAGTGAGTAGGGTTGAAATCCCACCAATCCCTGAGCTCACCCCAAGCTCAGGACTTGAAATCTCACCAGTCTCCACCCCAGTAAATCTCCCCTCTAGAAAGCTCTGCCCCCAAGGAATCCTCCACAAGCCTGCCTCCCATTCAATTCTCTCCTGCTTCTCACCTGACAGCCACCCTCCTGTATTTTTCCCAATAAATCTCTTCTATGAGGTTCATTGTGCGGTGTTAACTTTGTGGTATTTCCTCGGCTCCGGATTGCCAGTATAACTTTCCCTTCAGAGCTGAAACACTTGTACTGGGGATACCTTTCCCCCAAGAGTTGTAGCACTTAGAATAAGAGTGAAGAAAGCTGGTCCATGATGGTGCATGCCTTTAATCCCAGCACTCAGGTAAGAGTTCAAGGCCAGCCTGGTCTACAGAGAGAGTTCTAGGATAGCTAAGGCTACACAAAGAGACCTTGTCACAAACAAAAAGAGTGAAGAAAGAATATTATTTCAAGAAGTTTGAATGGGAAGGGAAGAAGGGATGTTCCAGAGAGATTAGAAGAGCCCAGAGTGTCACCAAGGGTTGTGTTTCTATGAGAAAGAGGCTTAAACGAGGCTGCACTGGGTTCTAATTTTGCCACTTTAGCTGCCCGTGTGTTGGAGGCAGAAAGAGCCTGGAATTCAGCCCTAGAATTGGAAAGACCTTAGGTGGGAAGGTTCTGACACACTGTGAAGAGGAGGCAAGAGGGCTTTAGATTAAACAAAGGCCTGGAGTCTGGTATGTAGCTTAGTACTCAGTGACCACAAACCAATGGTTTACTCACAGAAGAAAAAAAAATGAGGAAGTTAGAGGAGCTATTTCCTTTCTGATTATTTGAGTTCATGTGGCCATTTCAGAGAAATCTAAATTGGACATTTCTCAAAATGCTGACCACATCCAGCTGGGGAGTTCCTAGAAAGTCAAATTTTGAGCAACTGTCTACCAGGGCCAGAATGGTTGTGGAGAGTCGCAAGTGAGCTCTCCACAAAATCCAGTCGAGCGCCACCAACCCCATGCATAGACACACTGCCTCTGTTCCGCACATGTCAAAGCACTGAGTGCCTACTATAACATTAGTTATGAATCTGTAACAGGAGACACCAAGGACATGTGTTGTGTGACAAAATTTGTCTTGGGGAGACACAATGCACACATAAGGCAATATGGACAGACAATGTCTGAGAGTTAATACTCCTGATAAAGGACTGGAGTGGACCGCTTGTTTGTCTTCACCCCTTACTGCCTTGGATGCAATCTTTTGTCAATATGCCCACACTGGCCCATCTTTGCCGTTGGATGCTTTTGTGGGTAGATGCTGTGTTCTTCACATTTCTCTCCTGGGTGGTCCCTGGATATAAGTAAAGGATTCATAGAATTGTGCATGCGTTCATTCTATCCGTACAGCGCTTAAAGGGTGCAGAGTATTTCTATCCACACTATTCTCATATGCTATGAGTTTGTGATGTGTAACAGATTATAACTTCCCTTCCTATTCATTGTTAACTAAAGGCCAAAATGATTAGACAGTATGTGTGCCATAAAAAACAAAACAAAAAAAAAAAAAAAAAAAAAGAGAGAGGTAACCAGCGACACCAGGATTTCCTATCTTCAAGTCTAAAATTCTCAGCCGCATCTGTAGGTTCTGGTCTTTGAGAGGCTTCCACATCCACCTCCTCCAAGTACATGGCATCTGATACCCCTCCTGTGAGGTCCTGGATAGACCACAGGGACAGTTGAGGGAAGAAAAATGAAGCAGAACCCCCCCAGAGAGAACAGCATCCATGTTCCAAAGTGCTTTGTCACCCCAGCAGTCTGCTGAAGGGTGTTGGGCTATTTAAATGGTTGCGAACTTCATGACTCAAGTTCCAAACCAATTTTTGGAAACTTTAGAAAATACATTTGAAAAGCTATTTAAATGGAAACTTTTTTTTTTCTGTCAAGTTCCACCATAGCACACATTTTTACAGCCCTTATAATTCCTTGAAAAACCTCAATGTATAATGGAAGTGCTGACAGGTGCTGGGCCATAGCAGCAGGCCTAACAGCTCAGCTGTATTTATTTTTCATTACACTTGACTCTAATTGGTGCCAGGTTAACTGTGCTGCATACCAACCCAGAACCTTTTAACTCAAATATCAGCCCCGGGAAATTGGCCTTTTTCCCTCTGTCCTGGCTTTTGATATCAGCAACTTCCCATATTTCTTTCTCATCAAACTATCTTTATGCTTGTTGAGAGGCAGACTGGCTTCCTTTAGAAGCATAAGATTAAAAAGAAAGCAGACCCGCCCCCTTCATCCAGGCTCCTCTGACAATAACCTTTGGAGAGCCACTGGACCTCTGTGAACCCCAGTTTCTTCTCCCGCAGGGGTTAGAAACCGTAATTCCTGCTCGGCCGGTCCCTTGCAGGAGTTAATATAAGACAGGGAAGTGCCGGGCATTGTATTGTAAGACTCAGGAAGTAAATGAAACACACAAGGCCCAGGAAGTCAATGAAACAAAGGCTCAGGAAGAGCTTGAAAGTTACAAGATGCACGCCGTCCTCTCCAAGGTTATTTAAGCAGTTAGCAGTTGCTAGGGAAAGGAGAGGCTCAGATTGGCTGAGCTATCTGAAGACCTGGAGGGAAGTCCAGGAATGCAGCTTCTGTGAGTCTTCATCACTCACAAAGGAGCCTGGAACACAATGGAGGTTTGATAGTACTGTTTTTTATATATCATATATTTTTAATATTAATAAATTAGGTAATACCATCCTAATATTAAATGGTATCTGTGGTATTCTGTACCACGGTGATGAGTATAAAACCATCAGTACCCCCGTACAGAAACCCACTGGCAATCCCACGGAAAACAAGCTTTTTACTTTTCAAAAGCACAACACAGCTCAGAGCTACCAAGTCACTGAGGCCATTCCAGCTACTCAGAGATGTGACTCGGCATGGGAATTCTTCAAATGACTCTCAAGTGGCCTCCTTAGAGATGCTGACAGGTCCAATCAGAGTCTCTTCTCCTTAGATGAAAGACAAGGCAGAGGTGTCTGAGAAATGAAAAAGGTGTTCTGGGTAATCACAGGGAATGTCCCTGGGAAGGGAAGAACATGCAGGCCGGGTTCGCTGAGGTATGTGTCCCCAGAGGAGGCAGAGGTCACAAGAAGAGTGTGTGCTTGTCTGGATAAAGCCATTTTGGACCTCATGTTGGAAACTGCTTAGCTACAGCAAAGGTCCCCTTCTCCCAGGGACCCCAAAGTACATCTACCCCATAACCTTGCCAAGATTAATGTCAGGGAGGAGTATGATCAATCTTCTTACGGATTAACTGCTTTATACAAGAGACTTTCCACAGGTGACCTTGACTGAGCCCATCAAACCTTCAAAGTCAATATTATTATTTTTATTTTACTGCTGAAGATAAGAGACTCCAAGAAGAGGTATGGTTGATAGGTTCTTGGGACAAACTCTTTTCATAATCCTATCTATGAAGAACTCAAAACAATTAGAAAATTCATTTTAAAACATTATAACCAAACTAGAAATTTTTAAATTAAAATATAGAACCACACAGAATTCCACTAACATATCTAACTGCTTTTTGTTTTTTTATATTTTTTGCATCCTTCATCCTAAGTGATTCTTCAGGCAAAGATGATTTTAGTAAAGCTGGGTATGGTGGGAAATGCCAACCATTCTAGTTCTTGGGTAGACTGAGGCAGGAAGATTTCATAATTGAAGCCAGCCTGGGCTAAATAGCAAGTTTGAGGCCATCCTGAGCTGTATAGCAAGATCCTGTCTCTTTTTTTTTCTTTTTACTTAAGTCCTAGTAAATGGAAAATTATTTCGCCATGGAACCAGCAGTTTTAGAACATAAGTATTCTATCTGTCATGCAGTAGCTGAGATGACATACAGAGCTTTCTGGCCTCCTAGCGAGGCAGAACCTGATATGAAGACCATGTAAACAGAGAGTGTTCAAAACCAGGGCAGGCTACTATGGGCTTCGCCATGGTCTGGGGTGTTGTACAGCTATTTCCTCCCTCCTAGAGAGAGAAAGGATGCCTGTGAGACTCAGGAAGTACAAGAAACACACACGACAATAATTGCTAGATAGAGGAGAGCCTCTGACCTACTGAGCTATCCGCAATCGCTCCAGAGGGTCCAGGGATGAAGCTTTTGTGGGTCATCACTCATGCTGGTAGTCTTTTTAGGGAGGCCATCTGGCTGGAAGTCACCCACTTTCATATAGGTAACCTCTCACCCATGTTCCTATAAGCAACCCAGTGGACTCACTAGTTCACTAAGCTAGACTTGGAAGAAGTTGTTTCTCTGATCTGTTATTGGTTCTCTGTCTGGGGTACATAGAAGCCTCCAGATATTCCCATGGAAATGCATATGACAGAGCTCCTTCAGAGTCTGACGATCCTCCTCCAACTGTAGTACTGCTTGGTCTGAGAGTATCTGAGGTTTGATACAGAAACAAAGACTTGGGGAACATTCCCCCGAAAAGCCCAAAGTGGTGAGTGACCTGTTGCTCTTACTATGTTTTTCATATCTGTCTGTTTATTGGTGAATTGAGTATTCATTATGAGAATCCTGAAGTTGTAAAATTTAATTACTTAGTGATCCAACCATTCATAGAAACAGCAGGCAAAGGATGGTCACTATCCTAATGGTTCCTTCCAGACTGTTGATACAGCAGTGTGCGCTGATTTTACTTAGTTGGTGCTACAGTACACTCACAGTTTAAAGGTCTTATTCTTCCCATCAGCATTAGAATTACCAAATGTCACTAAATTGTTTTAAAATCTTTAAAGAGGGGCACGTAATTCCACACTACAAAAATGCTGTAATTTAGTTAGCCTTTCCTTAAGCTTGAGAGTTAGGTAGCTTCAAACATTTTGCTATTAAAATTAATTCTGGCTTTCAGTCCGGCTAGATTTGAGAGGTCCCAAATAAACCATTTTTTCACCTTGGTTTTGCACTCCAAATGCAGATTACAGTACAGCATGGTGAAAACCATGTCAAAGGACAACCACGCCTTAAAATACTACCACCAACTTTATGAGCCCTTCGTCACAGAAATACCTCATCTTACTGACCCCAGAATCAGAAGTATACAAAAGTGGCCAAAAATTAGACATGTATAAGGTTGACATGGACAACTGAACAAGTACGTCTGCCATGTATGGTCGGGCATGTGGTACATTGTGTACCTGAGGCTGGCATTTGAATGGTTCTTAACCCCCTTACTACTTGAACCCTAAGAAGAAAGGTTCCTTAAGTGAAATACAGAATCTACCACTTGTGTGGAAGGTCAGTTCCAGCTTAGGGGCCTCCGGGCCCTGTGTATGAAATGCATGGAGTCTTCAAAAGTAGGTCCTTCCCTTCCACCTCTGGGGGGCAACCAAGTGCAGTAACAACAGCCTCTAGTGTTGGGGGAATTTCGTGGAGAACCTTGACCAAAAACTCCAAAGAAGGCTTCTCATGCCTGGTGTGTGTGTGTGGTGGTGGTGGGGGGGGGGGGTTGTTAGAGCTTTGGATTTTGGAGGGGGCATTGCCGTGTCATATGAGAGATTTCATTTAAAACAACAGAAAGAGAGAGAGAGAGAGAGAGAGAGAGAGAGAGAGAGAGAGAGAGAGAGAGCGCTAGCTTGTAGGCATATAACCTTCATCTGTGAGAAAAACTTCCACAGCATTATACCCAATATTTACATTTCATTATTTTTTCAGTAAAATCTAAAATGAAAAAGAGATGCTGGCTGCTGCCCTCTGTCATTGATCAGAGTGGAAAGAGACAAACCTGGAGAAAAGACGACAGACGCCCTTCAATATTCAGATCACATGACAGTACGCATATAAAAGCATCAAAAAAGAAATAGTTAGGAAAGGAATTTCCAAGCTTCATTGACTAGAAAACAAATACACCAAATAAACAAGCCATGAAATTTGGGGGAAAAGAAAAGCTTCCCATTTTGTAATGGCTACAAAGATTATAGGACATAAACGCAGAGTAAACAAAATTTGAAAGATCTGTATAAAGACCAGAAGAAAAGTGAAAATATCTTCGCCATGTATAAAAGACAATAATCTCAATTGTCCCCTAATTTACTCTGTAAATTCAGTATAACAAAAGTCAAATTTTGCAGGGATTTTTTTTGTGGAACTTGGCAAACTCATATGCTCAGAAAATATCCAACAATGAGGAAGATATGCAGTTTTCAAACTGTGCAGTGAGGCACTTAGCATAATTCAGTGAATTCAGAGGCGTGCCAGGGGACATTTGAAATTTTCAAGGGAGGAGCTGGGGAGATGGCTCAGCAGAGAGAGTACTTTCAGTGGAAGCCAGAGTTCAGATCCCAGGACTCACGCTGGAGAAGGACCATTTTTAATCCCATCACTTGGGAGGCAGATACAGGGAATCGCTAAGACAAGATAGCTAGCTAGACTACAGGAATAGGTGAGCTCCAGGTTCACTGAGGGACCCTGCCACAACAAATGAAGAAGAGTGTTGTAGAGGAAGATGCCTGATAGCAATCTCTGGCTTCTACATGCATGCATACTTGCATATGCAAGAGCCTCTACACATGTGAACACACACACACACACACACAACTACACCACCAGCAACAACATCTTTGAGCCTGTCCGTGACTCCTGACTGGAGACAATTCCCAGTTTCAGTGTCAGGTCAGACATATTCTTGTCTGTGACCTAATGTTCACAGAGTTGGGTTTTCATTGGCAGCCAGGGTATTAAACAAACACCTCCCCAAAATGAACGTGGACCAGAAAATGAGGATTTCAATGTCAATTGATGCTCCACGGTTTAAGAAACTGTACAACGATCAACAGGGACACACATTCCATTAGCAATTGTGATATTCAAAGATGAGATAAAATTTTAAATTCCTTCAATGTAGCTGTGCTAGTTTTCCAGGTGTTGCCTGGTTTTAAGACGCATGACTTCATTTGGCCATTTGAAACTTAACTGTATTAAAGACACTATTCTTAAATTGTGTTATTGTGACACTGTGAAATGTTGGGAACCCTTGGTCAAGAGAATTAAAGAAATGAAAAGTGAGAGCCACCCCCACCCCATCTAATGTCTAAAGTCCTATTAAAATAATAGAATGCGGTCGAGATAGCTTAGTTAATGAAAAACATGGGTAGTTGGAGCCAAGGACCAATGGGCATGTGGGCAGCTACCCAGCACCAGTGGAATGCAGAGACTACAAAGCACCAATGGGCACATGGTTAACGACCAAGCACCAATAGGTACCAATGCGCATGTGGGTGACCACCAAGCGCCAGTGGACATTTAGGTGGCTATGGATGTGGCACTGTATGTCAGAGCTGAGAAGGTAGACTTCGGTACCTCTAAGGAAAGGTCTAAAGCAATCAAACACAAAAATTAATTCGGAATGGATTCTTCTCCAATTTGAGTGACTAGCAGAGCTAGCTCTCAAACTTAACAAAATCAAAGCATCTGAGGACCCACTGCAGTCCTCAGGTCAGCTGATGGCAACTCTATCCACCTAGTTTCAATTGCTCAGGCTAAAATCCTCAGAATTATCCTGATGGTTCCTTTAATAAACACATGCTAAAACGTACCCAAAATCCAACTAGTTCTCTTCACACACTGAATACTACACATTGGCCGCCCAACACCACATTCAAGCAAAGAAACAATTTTTCTTCCTCCAAGATTGCTCTTCTAGGTCTGTTACTGATAGAGCAGCCAAAGTGCTTTTTTTGAAGTAGCCAAAACTATTTTTTTTTTTCCAAATAGTCTGGCCAAGTCACTCATCAACTCAAAGCTTCCTTCAGTAACTTCCTGGGTGACTCCTTTATGACCCTAGAGCCCCTTTATGATTTGCCTTTTGTAAGATCTCTAACCCCATTGGTCTCCTCGCCCTTCTTTAAGCCATGGCTGCTGCCCTGTCCATGACCTTTGCTTGCTGGTCCCCCTTGAAACAATTGCTAGGCAACCCTTCTCTTACTGGTTCTTCTCCATCAGGTCTTGGCTCAAGTATCACCTTCTCAGGAGATCTACCCTGATCATCCCATCATGAATTTCACCAGTTTATTCTGGAACTCCAGCTCTCTCGACCTGCCTTTTTCTGCTCTACTTTTCCTTTCTTTGTCATATGATTACCTTCTATGAAATATATAATGTTTTTATTACAATTTCATGTGTGCATAGTCCATCTGCTTGTACTAGAATGTAGGTACCATGAACACAAGGGGTTTTTCTACTTTAACTGATGCAACAGAAGTTTCTAAGATAGCACCAGGTCACGAGACACAGAAGACACTTACTAGCAGCTAAAGCAGTGGTTCTCAACCTCCCTAATGCTGTGATCCTTTAACACAGTTTCTCACATTGTGGAGACCCCAAACCATAAAATCATGTTTGTTGCTACTTCACAAGTGTAATCTTTCTACGGTTATAATCTGCTCTGCGGGATATCTGATGTGTGACCCTGTGAAGGGGTCCTTCAGCCCCCGGGTTGAGAACCACTGAGCTAAAGAATAAAGACAGCATAAAAGAAAAAAGCTTTTCAATAATTAGAAAATACACTTTGCAAGTATGTAGAGTTTAACCTTCAAAGCTGTCACACGTCGTTGATGTGAAAATAGAGTAATAATAATAAGAGTTCTTTGAATGTATATAAAGATAGAAAAATATGCACCGAATTCATACCGACTGTTGCTTCCTGGAACAGAGCAGAGAGGTCCTTGGGAATGAGAGAAAGGGGGATGTATACTCTGCATGGAATTTTTGTGCATTGAAAATATGTAACGATGGCTGCAAGACAGTTCAGCAGTTGAAGGCACTTGGTGCCAAGCCTGATGACCTGGGTTCAATTCCCAGGTCTCATAGGGTTGAAGGAGAGAACAGACCCTGTCTCAAGTTGTTACTGATTTCTCCATGGGCTCGAGTATGTGCGTGCATACACACACACACACACACACACACACACACACACACACACACACAATAAATGTAATTTTAAAAATTTTAAGTTTTAAGTAAAGAGTACAGTATTATTTCTCTCTCTCTCTCTCTCTCTCTCTCTCTCTCTCTCTCTCTCTCTCTCTCTCGCATTTCTCCATACAAAAAGAGATACCCATGAAAATACAGACACAAAATGTTAATGACTGTTCTGGTCCATAGCTTCTTTTTGCCCTGTGATTAATAAATGGATATGAAAATACAGTGCTGGCTCAATGCATTTTAATTAATTGAACATATTAAACTTAGTCCCTAACAGTCTTCCAAAACAAGTTTGATTATTAATCATAGTGAGTGTATGTAAAGGGCTAATTCATTGCACTTTTACCCATTTAAGTAATTTAATTCTTTCTTTGCAAAATTATTGTGTGAAAATGTCAACATCACGCTGATGACTTCGACTATTTTCTTATTTTCTATTACTAATTTTCTCATACGCTGCTGATTTTCCAAACCAGGTATTTGTTCTTTATATAATAAAAGCCGCCTTCTGCTTTTACCCCCGTGGGTCATAATTATTTTTGCAGTTTATTGTTCCTCCTTTAAGAATCAATTCCTTTTTTTTTTCATTAAGTTACACCTTGTCATTCTTCATCATATACACAGTATCACCATCAAGTCTGAAACACATGTCTTCATGGAGAGAATCTAACAAAGAAGAATTACTGTTTATGACTTCTAACCTAAATTTTAGTGTGTGCTGTTATGTGTTGCATTCTTTTGTTGATCTTCTACAGTTTTCTGTGACATGTCTAATTGTGGGCTTGGATGTGTCTGCTCAGAACTTAACTACATCCTACCTGAGGGTTCATTCATATCTCTATCCAATTCTGGAAAATTCTCAGCTGTTGCTTTCCCAGCATTTCTGTCAGGAAGTACTGGGAGGTACACCCTGTTCCTTGTGCTTCCTTAGACATATTCTTGCTTGAGAATGTTCTAGTAGCTAACCTTTTGATTCACACCATCCATTAAATAAATTTGCCCCCTCAGCAACTGACAATCCCAGCTTTATCATACACTGATAAAGGTTTACCTGCTTATGAATCTTTTCCCAGCTGTGGAACATGCTTCAAGCTGACTTCACAGCTCTTTCCTTTGCAGTGTATCACATTCTCCCGACCCCAATATTTTCCAACTACGTATAATGATGACACATGACAGGTTAAACATAAGGGTTGACCTGGGGGAGTTACCTGAAGTGAGACAATATAAACAACATGGACACAATAATTAACACTAATTAAATGCTAAGTGTTGTATCATTAGTCAAAAAAGCCTTATTGATTTTTTTTGTCAATTTTTGTAAAGAAGAGTGATGGGAACGGAAGAGAAGAAGTGGTAATCAGCCTGCAGGTGGGGACTCCTCAGAAGAGGTCACAGGGACCAGTGTTTTTAAGATTGCTAGGCATTCACTAGGCAAAGGAACGGGGAGGTGTGAAGTCATCCTAGACAGAGAAAAGATACGAGGAAAGGTCAAAGTGTGCAAATGCAAGGCAGGTTCAAGGAGGTTGAGCACAATCTCCTTGGTGGGGATAAGACAACAGCGCGGGCATGGAGTTTCTCCTTCTGTTCAATATCCCTCAACACCAGGGCTCCAGGGACTGAGAATGACCCCACGGGGGACATTTCCTATTCAAACCATAACATTCTATTCAACTCTTACAATACTTACATCTTTCTCATAATGTGCAACACGTTTAGTCCATCTCCAGGAGGCACCAGACTATTTACAGGCTCAACGTCGATCGGCAACTGAAATCTAAAGTTTCTTCTGAGACTCCAGGGAAAGTGTGAGCTATGATCCCCTATAATGATCTTAAAACTAAGTTGCATTTCAAGAGCCAGGAACAAAATATTATGGTTTGAATACAAACTGCCTCACATGGGTTCATGTTTTGAACATTTTGTTTACATTGGGTGGTACTGTTGTATCAAGTTGTGGAAACTTTGGAGAATGGGACCTTGCTGCTGGTGTGGTTGTATTCGCTCATCTCTCTGCTTACTGTTCAGCATGGTATTATGGTTTTCCTCCACCACAGGCCCTTGCCACCATAATGTTCTAGCCAAGTCTGTAGGGATAATAAACCATGAACTGAACCCTCTGAAACTGTGAGCATCCTTCTAAGCTGTTCTCCTAGGTATTTTAGTCATGGCGACACAAGAATAGCTAACACACACACACCTTAGCTCCCTGCTTCTCCAAAAGGAATACAGAGTGTTTGTAAAAGGACATTAAGTTAAAATGAGACCATTCTGACTAGCTGGATCCAACCTGACTGGTGTCATAAGAAAAGGAAATTTGAGCACAAAACAAGGAGGTCAGGAATGTGAGTGCTCAGAGGGAAAGACTATTTGAGGACAAGGTGAGAAAGCAGGCATTGATAGCCAAGGAAAGAAGCCTAGGACAAAAGAGCCTTGATGATACCTTAATTTCGAACTCATAGACTTCAGACCCATGAGGAAACAAACTATTGTTGCAGCATCCCTCTCTGCCTTATTTTGTTTTGGAAGCCCCAGAAAACTAATATAACATGATATGAAATTGGACGGGAGAAAGAGTGGAAAATGTTATCAGTATTTCCTCTCATCTCATTGGTCAAGGTTCGTTCCATAAGAAGATAGTGACCAGATTATTTGTGGGTTTTCATCCTCTGACTTCTGGGGGCTTGCTCCCAAGGTCATTGTCCCAAGGACAGTCCCTTTGTGTAGTATTTTTTTCTAGTTTGAATGTAGAAGAGTAGCCATGTGACACTGGTCAACATAGGTAGTGAAATCCAGAAATATGACCAAGGTCTAGGTTGTATGACTACTTTTCCTTTCCTGATTTCAATTCCCCCCATATATAAGTATAACAATGAATAATAACTACCTCATAATGTTATTGTGTGCACCCAATAAAATGGTGGTATAAAAGGCTTTATAGATAGCAAGCTATTATTAGTTGACCACTAACATTATCTAGTACCAGGTAAATTATTTCTCACGGAGTCTCATTTTAAACCCTTCTTGTTGTTAAGTGTCTGGGACACCTGGTTGTACTGCCTAAACTGAATTGTAATTCATTGCGTTAGACATGATTATCCCAAAGCAGGCTCTTGAGTAGGCTTTCCATTTCAACCTTAGTCCTATGACTTCAAAGTTGTTGGTTGTAGACAAAAGGAAAATTACCACCCCTCACTCCTCTAGCCCCAGTGAAAGACAGACAGATGTGAATTTACTAGAAGTGTGGAGCTCTATCTTCTGTGGCCTGCCTTTGATCCACCAGAAGCAAATCGAATGAAAGAGAAAAGCAACAGAGAGGAGAACCTGAAAGGAGAAAACAGCTATGATTATGCCTACCATTTTTAATACCCATCCTATGGCAGGTATAAGCTCTTCAATGAAGGTATCAGTGACCATATCGAAATAAAGAAAGCTCCAATTGTTTAAGTTAGACAATCCCTAAATTCGCTCAGATGATGAGAGGTGGAGCTGAGATTTGAACTTGAAAAGTAGAAGCGAAGATGAGAAAGAAGGGGAGGAGACTGAAGAGGAACAAAAGAAGGTGGGGAGGAAAAAACGGGGAGAAATGGAGAAAGAGATGGAGGGCATGGGGGAGGAGGCGAGGGTGAACAAAAAGAAGGACAGAGGAAGAAAACGGCAGGCAATTATGGATCTGAATGACAGGGAGGACATTTGACTCTCCTCCATCTTAGGAACTCGGTCCAGGAGAAGCCATCTGTTTTCCACTGGCATGACCTTCCATTGTCCCTGTCACCAAGATTTGACACTTGGAATTCACTTCTACTCCTTCTCAGAGCAAACTCCTCCCAGATGGCAGTCCTTAATCCCAGCACTCGGGAGACAGAGGCAGGTGGATCTCTGAGTTCCAGGCTAGCCTGGTCTACAGAGTGAGTTCCAGGACAGCCGGGGCAGTTACACAGAGAAACCCTATCTCGAAAAAAACTGAAGGGGAATAAAGAAAGTCTGTTCCTTTAGAATTAATCTGGCCACTCTGCAGGACAAATGATGACAGGATCTAAGAAAACTTTGCAATGAAATGATGTCTAGGGAAAAAAAATCTAAGGTTCTTGAAGCTCCTGAGGAACAAGATGAGCCCCAAATATTCAGGGCAAATGATCAAGACCTGTATTAAATGCTCACTACAGTGCAAATCCACAGTACTTGCATATGCGATTGCAACTTTGGTTTGGGAGTTTAAAAATCAGGGCAGGGCTGGAGAGGTGGCTCAGTGGTTAAGAGCACTGCCTGCTCTTCCAGAGGACCTGAGTTCAATTCCCAGCACCCACATGGCAGCTCACAACTGTCTGTAACTCCAGGGGATCTGATACCTTCATACCAATGCATGTAAAGTAAAATTAAGTAAATGATTTTTTAAAAAATCAAGAAAAAGATTGTTTTCAACAAAAACAAAGCTTTTCCAGAAAATGATAGAGGTAAAGAAAAAGGAGAATCGATACAAAACACTAAATGAAACATTTAAAAAGAAGAAGAGGAAGAAGAAGAAGAAGAAGAAGAAGAAGAAGAAGAAGAAGAAGAAGAAGAAGAAGAAGAAGAAGAAGAAGGAGAAGAAGAAATAGATCAATAGTCACAGGGCATGTAAAAGGCTGGATAGAAGTCTATGCATTGAAAAGATGAATCAAGTTACATAAAGATAACAGAAAGAACTACCTCAAAATGTAACACATGATGACATTTGTCCTGAAAATCATATAGCTAAAATAAGCAAATGGGTGTAGAATGTGGAGGACTAAGTTTCTCAGGATTGGAAAGAAATCGTAAACAGCGACCATAATGCATCCTGTGGTCCCAGGTTAGAAGAACCTATCAGAATATCAGAATAAGAGACAGGTGTGTGGGGAAGGGGGTGGGGGGGAGAGAGAGAGAGAGAGAGATCAACAATTGCTTAGAAGAGCCAAAAAGATATCAGATAAGAGAGTTTTAACAATTTTTAAACAAATCAGAACAAAACATTTATAAGATTTAAATGATTCAAAACTTAAAATGTGGGGGGAAAAAAAGTACAAAATGCAATACAAAAGCCAAAGATAAACCAGGACACAGGAAAACTTCCTCAATTGACTATCACGACTTACACAGCTAACATGGGGCTGAAGGGATGGCTCAGTGCTTAAGAGCCCTGGCTGCTGGGTTAAGTTTCCAGCATCCACATGATGGCTCCTAACCATCTGTCACTCCAGTTCTAGAGAATCCAAAGCCCTCTTGCGGCCTCCATGGGCACCAGACATGCACATGATGCACATACATAATATATGCAGGCAGGCACAACGCTCAGACGCAGAAAATAACAAGTAAACCTTTTGTAAAATGACACAACTTGAGTAATTTGGACGTGTTTTCTTTTGATTTTGGATCAGAGATTAACAAATAAATGAGAAGGATAAAGCAGGGAGACAGGAAATTAATTGTGATCCCTACCTTGTTGGTCAGTAGCTAAAAGGACAGTCATTTAATAAGCAGGCCAGGCCCTTTTGATTAGTTATACAAAACATAAAAATAAAAAGAACTTAGATTTGTCTATGTCACGTCCTATATTGAAGCATATTCATGTAAGTTAAAGGCATTATGGTAAAAAACAAAGCCAAACAGTGTACAGGGGACAGAGAAGAATATTATTATAATGCTGAGGTCATTTATACATCTAATAACCCAGAGAATTGATAGAGTATGGTGATATGAATATCAGAAAGGCAGTGTTTGGCCAACAAAAGCTTGACAAAGCTTCTTTGCTTAAAAGTATAAGTTAATATGTTGATAAAAAACACGATAAGATCGTAATAAAGTGAACATCTGAGTTCCCAAGTTATTAGATTTATGAAACTGGAGGCTGGCGTATTTTCCCATCCTGTAAATAATAGGTATAGTTCCATGCCATTATAGCTGCATGTTTTATTAAGCTATGTTAGCTTATTAATTGTGTAGTGGTTAACTAAAGCTGGCACGGTTTCTGCCTTCCCAGAACAAAGTCTGAATCTTTGGAGTAATGACCTCCCTTTTAATGAGCAGGATGTGGGCATCCACCACACACCAGGACTTACACACCCAACAGGTCCTCTGCTTCCTTCCTCTGAGCCAGCTACTAAAAAAGTGACCACACGTTCCTTTTACCCACAGCAGTCAAAGCCTAATCATTAATAATGTCTTATTTTTTTCTACTGCTGTGATAAAATGCTTTGACAAAAAAAAAAAAAAAAAAGCAACTTGGGCAAGAAAGGATTTATAGGGTTTACTTCCACTCGGAACTCTAAGTAACAGTCCAGCTTTAGGGGACGTCACGGGGGCAGGGGTTCAAGACAGTTGGTGACATTGTATTCACAGCCGAGAAGCAGGGACAAATCAGTGAACGCACACTTGTGCCCAGCTCTTTTTCGGGTTTGGATCTTCAGCCCAAGGAATGGTATCACTCACAGTGGGCAGATTATCCCTTGATTAACATAATCAAGATAAACCCCCACAGACACACCCACAGTACAACCTGATTTCTATCGGTCCTTCACGGAGATTCCCTTTCCAGGCGGGGCTACATTGTGTCAAATCGACAATTAAAGCTTAACCTTCACAAGCAGGGTCCCCTTTGAGAAGAATCCCATCCACTTAGCCACCATTGGCCCCTTCTGTCATTTGTTCCTATGCTTTACGGACCTGGAAGTCATCAATAAGCCCTGGCCAAAACCCTGTAGTTCCATGAAGAAATTACTTCCTTTTGTTAAAATAACACCTGTCATCCGCCTTGTGTGTGTGTGCGCGTAAGTAATTTTTTCAGGTGTTCATGTGGATGTGTAAAAATGTATATGTGGGTTCATGTACAACATGTATGCGAAATCTTATAGCTTTTAAAAATGACTGATCTCAGGGCTAGAGAGATGGCTCAGTGGGCAAGAGCACTGGCTGCTCTTCCAGAGGACCCAGGTTCAATTCCCAGCACCCACATGGTGGCTCACAACTGTCCGTGACCCCAGTTCCAAGGGACCTGATACCTTCACACCAATGCACATAAAATAAATGTAAAATAAGTTGTTATTTTTTTTTTAAATGACTAATCTCAGCTGGGCATAGTGGCACATACCTTTAATCTCAGTGCTTGGGAGGCAGAAGCAAGGGGATCTCTATGAGTTCAAGGCCAGCCTGGTCTGCATAGTGAGTTCCAGCTGGGCTGTGGTGGTACATGCCTTTAACGTCAGCACTTGGGAGGCAGAAGCAAGTGGATCTCTGTGAGTTCAAGTTCAGCCTGGTCTACAGAACGAGTTCCAAGACAGCCAGAGCTACACAGAAAACCCTGTCTCAAAAAAAAAATAAATAAATAAATAAAAAATTACTTCCCTTTGAAATTTCGTAGCAATGAGACCTGGATAATCCATTTGGGTCTGACAGCTAAGATGTCCTACCTAGATGATACCACGGTAATATGTACATAAATTCTGCTTCTGTGCACTTAGAGTTACTAATGAAATTACACAAGACTATGAACTTCTAGCATTTAATTACTAATATTGACCATTACCTAGATCTTACGCTTGATCCTTCAGACACATTTTTAATAATATCATGTCATTGATAAGAACTGAAGTCCTTCCTGGCAAGTCAGATCTCCCCTACGGAAAAGAGTGTTTCCATAGAGGAGCTCTGGGAACTGCCTAGAGAGTCTCTCCTCTGGCTTCCTCATCACTCACTTGCCAGGGGGGAATCGAATATTGTTATCTATGTACTGCTTTAAGTTAGCCATCCACGGGACTAGTTGTTCAAGAGATGTTTCTGGCTTGGTGAGAAAAATGCAAGGTGACGTCTAATTGCCTTGTTCTGCCAATGGGAAACCAAAGGCTCGGCGAGCAGAAAGTGATTGTCCACATCTACGCTAGCCAAGGCGGAGCGAGGATCCGAACTTCAGGCCTGCTGGTCTCTGCTCTTTTCACTCTAGCATGGTGCCATGGGCGACACCTCATCCACTCCCGTGGCCAATGGAACGAGACAGGATGGTACGTGCCTATCCGACTCCACCAGCTGGTAGTCGACAGAATGAGTCTGTGGCCCGTAGCCCATTTTCTGAATGCCAAGGACAGGCTTACAGATGCTTGCACGCTTCATCTTCGCTCTGTGTTCCAAAGTCTGTCTTCCAACGATAAGAAATGCCTAAATTAAATTATAGAATTACTCTTACATTGATCGTACTCCAGCTCCAGTTCTTAAAGACGTGAATTCATTCGATTTGGACGGTGTAGGAAAAACAATATAGTATCATAGAAGGAACGCAGAATTTGGATTTGCGTCCTGGCCTCCACCACTCACAAGCTGGATGAGAGGAGACAAGTTGCACAAGCTCTCAAGCATCGGTTTCCTCGTATGGGAAGCATGTATGATGGTGTGTAATTCAGAGGACACTGCCAGGGACCAAGGGATAAAATGCAAGTGAGTTGCCCAATACACTGCCTGATAGACGCTTCAGAACTGTCAACACCCGTTTGTAACCAATTACCGTTGTTTCGGCATCCTTAATCTCTTACACCGAAAACAAGGCTCTTAAAGGAACAAAATCAAAAATACAGAAACAGATCCCGTCATGTAAGGAATCTTCGCATATGGCAAAAGATACATGAAAGAGCATAGTAAAAAGGAGGGTGAGTTATACACTTACATATCATAGAAAGATTAAATGAGGTTACAGCCTCATCACAAATATCAGCCTTCTGAACCCAAATGTCAAAACCAAAAATTGTAAAATTTTGGAAGACTATACAGGGGCAAACGTATTTGGCTTTAGCATTAAATAAGAATTTCTCAAGCAAGATGTAATCTTAACCATAAAATGGGACTGACGAATTTCACAGGAATAAAAATGTAAAAATTCTGTCCTGAAGGTTTTTAAAGAATCGATAAACTAGACAAGGACTCTCATGGCAGACAAAGTTGGCTGGATGAGAATCTATATAAATAAAATCTAAAAATCAAAGGGAGAATCAGACAAATCAATAGAAAAATAAGCAGTCTGAAAGGGGAAATCGAAGAAGAGCAAAACCGTATGATCAATAAAGACATGAAGCTATGTGCAAGTTCGTCCTTAATCAGAAGAATACAAATAAGGATTACAATGATACGACATTTGCTACTTTTCTGGTTGACAAAAACTAAGAAGTTACACACACACACACAGATGAAAAAGAATAGGGATCATGGCTTTCTCATCATGCTAACATAGTAAGTTGGAAAGATCTCATCAAGTTTAACTCATGCATAGTTTCTGGTGGTGCAATTACATTCCTACACAAAAATCAAAATTATTGCACATGTGCACAGGAGACCTCTACAAGAATGTTTACAGATCACATATACAGTAAGCAAAATAGCAGAAACAAATATCAGTCTGTGTCCATCCAGAGACAAAGTTGCCGCCCAGTGATTGGAACAGAAAACGATAAGCGCGCTAATAAGATACTGCCACAAGTGACCTGACTCAAAGCCACCACCCCAGGGCTGACGAGGCACAGATGAAATGAAATGCAGATTGGGGCTTCATGGAGCGGTCTGAGCTGTGACTCGCTGGGTGGTAGAGAAGTCCATGAGAGTACTTTAATGGTCCTCTACTCTTTGAGATGCCTACAGGAACTGCCTCTGGTGAGGCATAAAGTGCAAAGCCAAAATGGGATCCACAGGAAGCTTCCCATAGAGAGACTGTCGGTCTTGCTGCTCCCTGATTCTGTTGACTCCCATGCATGGCTAGACCCCAGCGCTGGAGAATACATGGATGAAGCAAAGACCGTCCATGAACAACAAGGCAAGAAAGCTTTTCTTTCTCACTAGGAACATGCTGTCCGCGGCTGATGAAGGTGGAGTGTGTACAGACTCATCCTCATTATGGCGGAACAGGCAGTGGAGGGCGATCTGAAAACTGAGGCAACACATGTGTGGCGGATATTCGACGATGCCTATCCAGGAGAAAAATGATGATATTCCTATCATGGAATAGTATGACTATAACGACAAAGATGACCCTTGGTGGTACACTGTTGACGAGTAAGAGAGGCAAGCATGAGATGACTGAGTGATTACGAGTGCTTGTGCTCTTCCAGAAGACCTGATTTCAGTTTCCAGCATCCACGTCAATCAGCTATTAATTGTAACTTCCGCTGAAAGGGATCTGATGCCCTCTTCCAGCCTCCAAGGTTACCTGTACACATGTGGGATCCACTACTTATACAGGCACACCATACAAAGTTTTTAAGGAATAACAATTTTTTTTTAAAGATAAGGAAGCAGATAGAATCATGGAGACTGCTGAGATCATTGCAAGTTGGTGGAATCTTCTTGCTTCCTGAGTTGAGTGGTAGTTCGTGCATGTTTATGGTATTATTACATTGTATCATTGCCATACATAAAATGAAAGTCATATGTGACATTGAGACTGCATAGTGAACAGCGTGAACTGCAGTCTCAGCATGCCACTCTAGTCCATCTATATGAGGTATCAAACACAGCTTTTTAAAAAAATGAAAATTAGGGAGGGGTAAGATGACTGGGTAGGTACCTGAGCTACGTAAGGCCTGGCTACCTCAGTTCAATTCCTGGAACCTATGCAAGAGTGGAAAGAGAAGACCAAATCCACAAAGTTGTCCTCTGACTTACACACGCACGCACGCACGCCCGCACGCACACAGGATAAACATTTAAAATAAAAATTAAATAATTCAAATAATGCCTGAGAAAGTTCACACTATTGCTTTTACGTTTTTAATATGCTCATAACAGCAAATAAATAATTCAAAATAAACACCTGTCCCCATTTCTCTGGTATTATCTAAAGCAATGCTTCTCAATGTGCCTGACTACCAAGGACCAGTCTCCCCGATGCTGTTACTTCTGCATCTAGAGTCTATTTGATGTCATTGACCATGGGGTCTTGAAGGACAACGTTCAATTGCTATAAAGCTTCTTGATGTTTTCTCTCTGGTCCTACACATAACTAGACTAGACCACGGGGCTGGTTGCTCCCATCCCCATTCCAACCTTGACCCTATATTAAAAGCATGAGCTTCCAAGGCAGGCGAGCTTAGGTCTGAACTCTTGCTCTGCGGCCCGCTGCCTGCTTGAATGAACAAGTTATTCGAATTCCCCAAGCCTGAGTTCCTTTGTCTCCCAAATGCAAAGGGAAACAATCAGAGAGGAAAGTCACAGGTCTGGAGGACAGGCTGGACTCCATCATAAGGCAAGCGCACTTGCTCAGGCAGTATGAGTACAGGGTCAGCCGCTGAGAATGGAGCCCGAGTTCTCTTTCCAACCTGAAACAGAGCAAACTAAGATTGCAGTGGAGCCTGACCCAGAACAAGTCTTCAGAGACAATATTTATAATTACGACTTGGCTCAGTCTTAATGCTGTTCATGATTGCTTTTGTTGAATTGCTGTTATTTTCGATCTGACATGACTCCTTAGTTCTGTTTCTCTTTTCTAATGTGATAATACAGTGAAAACTCCTTCAGAGGAAAATGAAGGTTTCTATCAGATTCATTTAGTTCTGTGTGTGTGCATGTATGTGTGTTTGTATATGTGTCTGTGTATATATGTATATGTGCATATGTGTGTATGTATGTGTCTATGTATGTGTGTATGTATGTGTGTGTGTGGTGTGTGTGGTGTGTGTGTGTGTGTGTGGTGTGTATGTGGTGTGTGTGTGTGTGTGTGTGTGTGTGTGTGTGTGTGTGTGTGTGTGCTTCTGACCACATGAATGCAGGTGTCTGCAGAGCCCACAGGAGAGTGTCGTATCTTCTGGAGCTGGAATCATAGACATTTGTGAGCTACCCTGCCAAACGTGGGTGCTGGGATATGAACTCTAGCTCTGGAAGAACAGCAAGTAATCTTAACCACTCCGCCATCCCTCCTGCCTCCAGACTACAATTTTCATGTGGAAAAAAAAAATGCCAAAGATTTTAACTTCAGCATTCTTCCGTCATTTAGCAATGCATTATAGGGTGTTTTTATATGCCAGAGCCGTGTTCTTTCCTGATGACAGAGGACAAACAAGGCATGGGCTGCATTCTCATTGAACCCACAGCCTGAGCCCCTGGGAGAGAGAGATTCGATAGTGCTTTAACACAGGGCCGGACGTCAGCTCTAAGGCGGCAACACCGAGGAAGAATCGCCCGGGAGTAGGACAGAAAAGTCTCCCAGGATACAGTGATCCTGGTAGACCTGAGTCACGAAACAGGAATGACCTTTTCAGACCACCCAAAACTGATTTAATGAGTCCATGTGTCCTAGTATATGCTTCTGTGTGTTAAAAGTGAGTAACACAGAGAGGAGAAAAATCAGCATAGCTCAGAGGCAAAGCAGATTGCAGACACCTACAGGTGCCCATGGTAATCAGTACAGTGATTTGCAACCTGCGGGTCAAATGACTCTTTCACAGGGATTGCCTAAGACGGTGGGAAAACATAGATATTTATTTATTACAATCCTTAACAGTAGCAAAGTTACAGTTATGAAGTAGCAACAAAATAATTTTTTGGTTGGGGGTCACCACAACATGAAGAACTGTATTAAAGGGTCGTAGCATTAGAAAGGTTGGAATCCACTGAGCTAAGTAAGGTAAGCACTGCCCTGTAGGGGGCATTTTCAGCGGTTATAACTCTGGCCTAATATCACTCTGCTGCACAGCGCCCTAGGTGGTAAACATCCCGTAATGGATGCGAAAGTGCAACATAGGAGAAACCGCATGAACCGGAAGACAAGAATGTTTCCTTCCGGAGGGAAGAAAGTCCATTATTTAAAGACACATGAGAAGTCAAGAAGTGAGTCAAAATACCAGAGCCCTTCAGGCAGCTGGGTGTCATCTATTGTGGCTCAGACTTTCCCGGACCTAACCCAAGTCTTCCCACCTCACTTCCTGGCGTGGGCATCCATGTCAGCTGTGAAACCTGGGCCGAGAGCCCTCCATTTTCTACCGTTAAGCTCGACATTCCAAACAGTGATGACCTGCGGTTTGAAGTCATAACTTACAAAAAAAAGGTCTTGTGCTTTTCCGCTTCTTTGACAGCTCTCTTGGTGTCTACTGTTGGAAGAAATACTTTCTGTCAAGATCCTCCTGTCAATAACACATCCATTTTCAAAGACCTGAGCCTGTGATGATCTCTGTGGCAAAATTAGAAATTCTTTAATTGTATCTTTGTCTTATTGAGATGCCTAAGTGAAACGATTTCTTAAACCAGGAGAGACTGATCTTGCAGTTGTTTTTAACTGTGTTACATGAATAGTCAATTTTCATTCAGTTGCAATCTACAACTCACCAGGAAGCTTCCCACAGGACTGGGGGAGTTTTGCTTGCACTAACAATGAACATAGGAAATGTTTAGACCGAGAGAACATGAAACCTTCACTGGACGGTATTGAGCAGAATTTCCCATGGTTATCTACAAATCAATACTACTCTTTTCCATGACCGGGAGGGAAAAAAAAAATTACCGTAAAAGTCAGAATTATAAAAACTTCCTCCTGATGTAAAAATCAACATGCTGGATCAGAAATAAAGTAGCAACATGAAATCCTTTTCTTTAAAGGAAGATGCTGCACATTTTTAATGCCATGCACTCATGTGTTTGAGTGATTTACACATTTACATATTGGACTTCTTTGGGTGGTAAATAAACAGGGAAATGACATAGGCAATGTCAATGTCAATGTCTGATCAGCAGTAAGAGCTGCCTTTGTGTATCTGTATCTGATGCTAAAGACTCGGTCATAAACTGATCCCAGAAAGAGCTTGTCTGAGGTCACTGACCCAAGAATAGCCAAGGTCATTGCTTTTGCAGTTTGAAGGTCCCCAGCCCAGCTGGTGTTATTCACTGGGGACATTGTAAACCTATGAGACTTTGCTGGAGGAAGTAGGTCTCTGGGGGTGGGCCTTAAGGTTGTATAGACTGGTCCCATATCCTGCTAAGTACTAATGTAATATGAGCCACTGACCACTCATCCCTGCCACATACCTTCTGTGCCATGATAGAATGTAACCCATTGAACTGTAAACCAGAATAAACCATTCCTTCTTGGTCATTTAATTGCTGCTTATCAGATATTTTGTCATAGCAACAAGAACACAGTCATGTGATGGTTGTTCTGGCAATGAAGAGTGAGATGAAATTGCTTTATATACAGCCTATCACAAATACCTTTGCAAAAATAAAATATAGGACTGTAAGAGACTCGACTTCTTTCTAGGTGTGAAAATCCATTTTCCTGAGTTGGAAATACACAGTCAGTTTTGTTTTGTTTTCCCCAAATGAAGACCCTATATAAATGAAGAAGTGGAGGCCCAGTGAAGACAATTCTTTTGAACAAATTCACAAGAGGAGACTGAGGGGGGAACCAAAAGTAGAAGTCAGATTGCTCCCATTGAGTTAGAGAATCAGTGTCAGAAACAAACAAACACTACATACCACTAAATAGCCAGCATCAGCACCCCGGTTCCTGGCATCCTCTTTGTTCTGAATACCAGTCCAAGGCCAAGTCCCCATTCCACGGTCTATGAGAGACTGAAGTAAACGGATGTTGATGGAATGCACAAAAGAACTACAGACTTTGGAACTGGAGAGGTGACTCAGCAGTTCGGGGTACTTGTTGCTTTTCAAAGGACCTGGGATCGGTTTCCAGTGCCCACGTGCTTCACAATCATCTGTAGCTCCAGTTTTAAGAGATCTGACAGCCTCTTCTCACTTTCACGGGCACCAGGCACATAGATGGTACACATACGTAAGTTCACGCAAAACATACCCACACACAAAGTAAAATAAACCTAAAAAGTTAGAAATACAAAATTCTACTGAATTTATAAACTTCTCTATATGGTGCTTGCAAAAGATACTAAAACATCAGGTTGAAAGTAAAATGATGAAGATACAAGAGATATGCTAAATAAGAAAGTGACCTTTTTTTGCCTACGTTGACAAAGTAAATAAATTTTAAGATCTAAAGAACCGTTAAGATAGAGTAGGCACCATTCTTTCATACCTAGAACACTAATGTCTCCTTTTTTTGCAAATAATAATAATAATTAACTTTAAAATCAGCTTTCAAAGTTTCATTGTAACATCTTCATACATGTATCCCATTATGCTTTGTTTTTGTCCATCCCTCTCCCACACTGCCCTGCTCTGCGTCCCCTCATCCTGCCCGTGTGCTTCTCTCCCTTTGCCCGTTTACTTGCTTTCTTATTACATCAATTTCATTGCCCATTTCTATTTCCTACTTCCTTAAGACCTCCTTTCTCCCCTCTCATGATCCCCCTTCCAGTTTTATGACCTACATATACACATATATAAATATACAAAGACATACACACCATTTTAAATCTAGGTTATACATCTAAGGTGGGGAATGCAGGGTGTTTGGTTTGCTTTTGTTTTTTGTTTTGTTTTGTTTTAAGGCTGCCTCATTTCACTTAACTCAGTGATTTCCAGCTCTCTCCACTTGGCTGAATTTGCAGGGCTGAATTGGAGTTTTGCTTTCATGTGATTGTTTTTCCCCTTTTGCAGTAAGAATATGTGTGACTTTAAAAAACAAAAACAAGAGTTCATAGTTAAGAGACTTTAATCTTTAGGGAGACTTCAGACTTATAAAGGTGTACAATATTTTATGTGATAATATTAAGGTGAAATCTTGTGGAGAAGAAGTTGAAAAGTTATGGTTTAAAGTGATGCATTTATCAACTTGATAAGGGTGGAATGCCCCAATTTAATTTGGTTGTCAGCTTGACACCGATTAGAGCATAGTTTCAGCTGAAGAACTGCCTAGAACATGGGCATGCCTGTGGGGGATTGTCTTAGCTGTTTGGTTAAATTAGGCAGACCTAACCCACTGTGGGTGGTACCATTCCCTAGGAAAATGGCTCTGGGCTATATAAGAAAGTTTAGCTAGGACCTGAGAGTGAGCTAAGTGAATGGGTCAGTAAGTGCCATGCCTCCATGAGTCCTGCTTGAGTTCTTGCCCTAACTTCTCTCGGTGATGGACTTTAACCTCTAAGGTGACATAAGCTCTTTCCTCCCCTAAATTGCTTTTGGTCATGGTGTTTGTCACAGCAATAAGAAGGAAAATATATTACCCTGCTTGGTGTTCCAAGACCAGTCCCCATTCTATGGGATGTCTTTTCTAGTGTACAGAAGCCTTTCCATTCCATGCAACCTCGTTTCTCAATTCTTGAGATTATTTCCTGTGCTAAATTGGAGAGAACGTTCACTTCAGGTCATTTAGAAGCTATGGTGGTTAATCTCAATTGTCATGTTAATGAGATCTAGAATTACCTGGGACACAGGCCTCTGGGTTTAATCTTTGAGGTATTATCTTGATTAGATTAGTTGAGGTATGAAGACCTGACCGTTGTGGGTGGCACCATTCCCTGGGCTGGTATCCTCGACTATACAAAAAGAAAACAAGCAGCTGAACACAGGCGTCCATCCTTGTATGTTTCCTGATGGTGGCTGTGATGTGACAAGCTACTTCAAGCCCCTGTTGCCTTGACTTCCATGCCACAAAGGATTACCTTTGAACTCTGAGCTGAAATAAACCCTCGCTGGAGGAGATTTTTATCAAAGACAGAAAAAGACACTAAGACAGAAGTTATAGCAACTTTTAAATTTTTTTTTATGCTTAATACACTGAACACCTGTGAAGCTAAGTATGCAAGAGAGACGCAAACACATTCCTGACCACATTTGGAAATCTCAACACATCTCTATTGGACCTGATTTCTGCATTTTTAGATAAAACTATACATATATACTTAAGATAGCATTGTCTAGTTAAGAAAGAAACAAACTTTGTACAATATGTTTGCACATTCCTCACTTTGCTGGAAGGTATTTTATAAAAATGTTTATAAAAAAAAATCTTTGAACAATGAAGTTAATTGCAACTTGGACCAGGAAATATAATTTGGGGTGAGTCTCAGGCCCGGAGATTGCCTAAATATAAGCCTGACTATACAGTTTTGCCTCAAACCCTCACTGCATCTATCTATCTCAAAGCCACAAAAGGTGTATTGCATCTTTAGACTCAAATTTGGCCTTTCAGGGCCCCATTTCCTTTTCTACTATGGTAAAATGTACATAACAATGTATAGACATTACCATGTTAGCCATCTTGAAGGGGAGAGTTTAGTGGAATTATTCATAGTGTTGAACATCCATCTCCAGAAGTTGGTCCTCATTCCAGCTGACATTTGGTACCCATTAAATAGCTATCTATTACCTTCTCCAGCCAGCTTCCAATTGCCACCATTTTACTTTTCTCTAAGAACTGGACGATTCTATATAGATCATGCTGTATGACACAGTACTTTGCCTTTTGTGTTTATTTCGCTCAATGTCATATTTCCAAGGCTGATTGGAGTTGTGGCACCTATCAGAATTCTTTTCTTCTTCCAGGTTGAATAGGAGTCCGTGATATGAATGCACCGCATTGTGTTACACTTTCATTCAATGCTCAACATTTGTGTTACATCTTCTTTTCTGCTATAATGAAAAAAAAATCCTGCTATGAAACACAGATGTATAAATACCTCATCAAGCGCCTGCTTTCATTTATTTGGGCTCTGAATGTAGACCTGAGCCTGCTGAATCATACAGTAATTCCACATTCATTTTTTAAAAGAACAGTAGAATTATTTTCATGGTATTTGCACCATTTAAAATTCCTACCAGCAATACATGAGTGTTTCAATTTGTCCACACCTGTGCAAAAGGGTGTCACACCATTTTACTCTTGGCTACACAAAAGGGCTCAATCCTCTTCCTACCTGCTGTGCTCTCCCCAAAATGCCAACCAGAGTAGTGACATTGATGCCAAAACTAAACCAAACAAGTATGCTCTAAAAGGACCTATCTGACCTGGGAGCATCCTCAGATGAGGCTCAGTGGGATTGCCAAGTATGGAGGATGAAGGACAGGCTGTAGTTACTGTTCCTAAACCCAGGAAGACCCTAGCTTCTGCATGGTATACTGTGACACGGGAGAGGACTTAGGTACATCATAAGAAACACTTGGCCTGGTTTCTTGAATCCCCTAAGAACTATGGATTTGAAAGGAGGAAGCCTGGTACCCACATGGCAGCAGGGAGCTGGATGGACTTGGGCGAAGCCCATCCCTTCAGATTTCAGTTTCCTCATCGGTGACGTAGAAGCATCTTTGAGTCCCACCCCCTCACCCCTACCCATCCTTCTAGCAGTCCATGGTTCTCTGAGGAGTCACTAAGAAAACGGAGATCCAGTCCACCAAATGGCCACCAGGAAGGCAGACCAGAGGGTGTGTGCCTGATGACCTGTGGTAATCGGCAACAACCTACTTCTCCTTTTATACTTTCCAAGAATTCTAATGGACCATCAAGTGTCCAATCAGGACCACTGAAACGTCCTTGGATGCGTTATCTTTCATCTCCCTTCCATTCTTAAGTCTTGCTGGTTTCAGTTCAGCTGAAATTGCATCCTACCCTGTGGTTTGTAGAAAAAGTCCACAGTGTTTTTTTTTTTTTTTTTCCTCGTCTCCTGTTTTCAATTTAGGGCCCTCTCTGCTCTAATCACCAGATGCCAGTATGTTTTCTAATAATTCCTGCTTTGCCAGTTTCTGGCAAAGTTAACAAACTTCCTCTGCCTCTGGGTCTGAAGCTCTGCCATGGCAGTGGTAGCCGAGATACTTCAGGTTTCATTAGGAGCCATCTCTCGAAGCCACGGATAAAGCCCAAATAACAATTAGCTTCATGTAAATATTGAGCTGTGGCACTTCCTTCTTGCGTTCTGGTGGGGGCCTCTGCTTGTCCTACTGAGCCATCTGGGTGTGACGGCTTTCATTCCTTATGGATGGCTATGTTGAATTCTCTAACCAGGGCTCCTTAAATCAGTTCCTTGTGTCACTTGAGATGAGAGGGGGTTGATCTCCCCGTACCACTTATGCAGGGCATTTTGAAGTTGTGATGTAGTAGCCCATGATGTCTGCTAGGGGTTTTGTGACTGTCTCTATCTCCTTCTAGTAAAACAGTTGCCTCTGGATTAGATCCCATTTCAGAGGGATCTACTGGTCCCAAGAGAAAACAGGCAGTTTGGTTTGGTTTGGTTTGGTTTGGTTTGTTTGTTTTCTTTGGAAATACAACTCCCAACCCCAGGCTATTTTTCAGCTTTGAATTGGCCTTTGGGCTTAATTCAATTCATTTAGAAGCAATTGCCTGGGCTATCTAGATTCATCTGCTTGCATCCCCCAGAGGCTTCTACTCAGAGCAATCTGCTTAACACCCCAGTATAAGGACTTAACTCATGACAATGCTGACACTCAGTCCCTGTTCTCTGCTACTCCAGGGGTCCAGTTACACAGGTGCACAGGTTCAAAGAAGTCCACCCCTGAGGCTTCCAGACCACCCTCCAAAGTGCTTAAAGTCCTAAACAAGACCTAATAGTCTCAGCTCTCTAGTATGTAAGCATGCTCTGCAAAGATTATTTTATGGGATCTTATCACTAATGCTTAGAGAAAAAAGAAGGTAGGGGCTAAAAGACCAGAAATGTGTTGAATATCCTGGAAGCTGACACCGAGAAGGTGTTTGGAAAGCAAAATATTTTCTTAGTGAGTGGTGCTTTCAAAGGAAAGGAGGCAATATGGGCGTATGAAGATGATACATCGGGATGTAGTGCTCTCTCTCAGAGCATCCAATGCTGACATAACATGGCTGGTTCTCCATGTTTCTCTTGCCTAGCATGAGCACCTGATAAAGCTTCCTAGAAAGGTATAACCCTGGCATGAAGCAGGTCTTTGCAGCGGCAGCAGCCTTTCAAGTAGCTGGAGGTGTCCTTTGGTCTCATTGCCAATCACTGTCAGCAAGAGCTTCCTTGGATGACCTAGATAGCATGTCCCCGTGTCTGTCTCTTCTAGTGATGAACCCTATGCTACTCACTGGCCCTACCGAGTACTCTTCATTCCATTAATGCCTCTCCTGTAAACTCTTCCCTCTCCATCAGACTAGGTATTGAAGGACTGATAGAAGAGGATGGCCTAAGTAATGTATCATCCCAAACTGTGACCCGTGGCATGCCTGTATCTGCCAAATGTGATAGCTTAGAGGACAGCCCAGTCCTATGGATCTCTGATAGTCCCAGGACAAGGAACTCAGGAGCATTTCCTCCCAACACAATGCTGCATGTACCTCTTAGCTCAGCTCAAGTCTCTGCCTCCAGCAGCCAATATGGCAGCCACGGTCTAAAGAAGCGGATTTCTCTGCTTTAGCTCGATGTGACACTTGAAAACACAGTTGGAAATGAGCACGTTTCGCTATCTCCAAGTAGTCATCGTGTGATGTGAATCGGATGGCATTTGCTTCCCTTGGACTTCTGCAGAAATGTTTATTTTTACAAAGAGAGTCCATCAAACTGCAAATTAGCATGCACAGAGCTCTTCCTGTTCCCCTCCTCCCATCTGGCTTACGTGCAGAAATTACACTTCTTCTCAGCTTGCCCAAACTGTTAGCACACAATCCAGCTCCCATTTGCGTGGTGTCAATTTAATATTGCATTAATTAGACAATTAGAAAGAGGCCAAAGAAGATTCTAGTGAAAGTATCTTAAAGTGGGAGTCAAGTTGATTAGAAACGGCTTCTCATTTTAGAATAGTTTGTTTGCTTTTGCCTTAGCACCAAAATTTTAGTCGATTAACGTCTTAGATGCTACCAGTGAATTGACTTGGTGAGATTAAGGTATTTCCACGCAATCAGAACTGCAAGAACAGCATTGACCTTCGTCACAGTCACTAGGTACCACCTTAAAAAAAAAAAAGAGTAACTCCTGGTATTGTTTGTTTGTAAAAAGAAAGCAGTGGCCCTCTGCTTCCACATGACAGCGGTGGATTTTCATCAGGATTCTAGATGGCCTGTGTGATGGCCAGCTGAGCACTGTGCTCAGGACACCTGGTGTCAGCGCCCACTGGGCTGTTAGACTTGAGGCAGGTTCTTTTTCTCTCTGCCTCGATTTCCTCACTTGGGATAGGTGAGAATGCAGACTTGCCTTGAGACCCTCACCAGAACCTGACGGCGGCGTTGGTTTACACTGACGTGAAAACATCCAGATGATGCCTAACAAGGGAAAGATGATGGGGAGCTTTATAAAGACAGACTTCAGGGGGGAAAAAAATCCTGTCTTTCTGTTGTTATTCAAATACTTGGCAACCTGGGGACTATCATATTTAATAATGATAATTAAACTATTCCATGTGTGCTGGTGCCCGAGTAATATCATGAAGCGTTCACTCTGGAACAGATCTTCAGGCTAATCTATTCTAATTGCTTCATTTTAGAAATACTCAGAGGACTTAGGGGACTGAAAAATACATACACATGTGGAGGCTCTGGCTCCCTGGCTCCCACCTGAGTATTACAACCATTCCTCCAACAGTAGCTTTGCCTATGGATTTCTTCTGGTAGACACCATAGGATCCCCTAAGGTGAAGGTACGCAAGATAAAAGGGTCCGCTGGGCTGGCCTGGGGCTTGTTTAGGTCAGGCCACCATTTCCTGCTAGGACTCTTCCCTTCTCGGCTTGCAAGGAAATGCTCAGGCTGTTGGATTTCAGAGGCGAGTGTAGCCAAGTCTAATTCAGTTCTCAAACGCCTCCGCCGCCGGTGTCTTCCACCACATAGCTGAGTTAGGGGCTTTGCTGCTGAGGGTTGATCCTCAAGTCCCACCTATCCCAGTTCACCACCCTACGTTGCGCCTGGAAAGTGGCTTCCTAGCCATGGAGTAGGCCCACTGTTGACACAAGGCACATATAGTGTCTAAAGTGGAAATGACGAAAAGGTGTTCGCATTATATTGGTTAGGCACAATCTGTCTAACACCATCGCGTGATCAAAGGCCCCTGATGGGTATCATGGCCCCCTCTGACCATTTTTAATCCTCATACTTAAAACAACAGATAGTATGATTTGGCTAGGCATCACAGCGTACGCCTCTAAGCACTTGAGAGGTTGAGGCAGGAGGATTGCTACAAGTTCAAGGCCAGCCTGGGCTGCTTGAGACCCTGTCTCAACAATAAATAAACAAATAAACCAAACAAAAACAGAGCAAAGCAGATGTCAGCTCTTCCCCTCTTTTTTTTTTTTTTTCTGTTTTACAGAAGATAAATGACATGAAAACAGGGGATGTGAGATCCTCCACTCTGGCCTCAAGCAGGGGAGCAGTGATCAGGATTTGAGTAAAGGAGTAAGTGAATGGGTTTCTCCCAACAGCCATCAATTCACTTGCATTTACGAATCAAAAGAAGGAAACCCAGGACCAAGAATGAACGAAATCAAGTTGGGTTGCTTCAAATGTTGGCTTCTCAGAGTTCAGTTGCCGAAAGTCAAAATGGGAAACTACGTTTAATTATGTGGCATGTATCAGAGAGTGGGTGCCCGTTCCCCTATCACAAGGGCTCCTGCAGAGACCTCCAGGAGCCCTGTGAGGGAGACATTTCCCGATCTCGGCACCAACCCCGAGAGTGAGTCAGAAACTTAACCATCACCACATTGGTCCAAAGCAAGTCAGGAGCCCAGTGTCCTTCATAGGCAGCCCCCCCCCCCCTCGCCCCGGGCCTGCATTCCATCCCCAGCAGCAGAAACACAGGGGGACTTGTTGCCAGTGTGAGAGCCCTGCAGAATCCTGCTATTCAAATGCCTCCAGGTATCAGAGGCCTTGGAGGGAGACGTCTGCTCTCCTCTCCCACCTGCTCTCACCACTCCTAGCCTCTGTCTTTGCCCTGAAGGATGCAGCCAATTTCCCTTTCTAGCCCTCATTGCGGGGGGGTGGGGAGGGGAGAGCGCTATACGCTTCTTGTTCTCCCCCCCGCCCCCAGTGGCTTTGCTGACCAAAGGTTCTGTGGTTGTTTCCCTGTTCCGTTTTACACGAATTCTTTGCCTTCTCGGTGGTGCGAAACCACGTGCGCCAGCCAGCATGCCCTCTCTCCCAGTTAGGAGTCACTCCGTGAGGACAAGAGCCACCGCGTCCCCACCCCACCCCACCCTACCCCCGAGGTGGGGGGGTTGACTTAATCCAGCCTATTGTCCACGACTCTAGGGATTATATGTAAATTCTATTTCTCAAATCGCAGCAGCCGCTCATGCCACCACCTCCATTGACGGAAGAGAGGCAAAGAGATGCGTGCAGCATCTGTCCCCTTCTCTGGGGTCAGAAGCCTATGGACCCGACTCTGCCACCAGCTCCCTGAAGGAAAGGAAAAAAAAAAAAAAACCTGAGCAAGTCACTTTCCCTTTCAGGGCTTCAGGGGTGCTGGTTGTGAAATGAAGAGGCGACACTAAAGGGTTACACTGGGGGATGCTGGGGGGGGGGCGGGAGGAGAGCCACATTCCTGGGGGGTGACACAATCCCAAACAGGGAGATCAAAGGGGCTCCACGGGAGAGGCCCCAACCAGGAGCTTGCAGGCCTGTGTCTGGGGTCGGTAATTAGCTCCTGCCGCCACCTTCCTCTCCTGTGGGTGAGCTGCGGGCTCCGAAGACAAGCCCACCCCCACACCCCAGGACCTGAGGGAAGGGACCGACCGGAGGAGGGCAGGGAGACAGAACCCACCGGGAACTGTGACATGTGTAGTGAACTTTATGTTAGACAGATGCAAAGTTTAAACAGTTTTAACAAAAAGCAGTGCACCCCGCGCTTGGTCGGCACCAGTGTGAGAACGCACTGTGTGGATACCTCTTAAAGTATTTGATGAGAGACTAAAAGGCTGACAGGCTAACACTTCACTTCCTTCCAATTAGGGGCCTTTAACATCAAAGGCCCCAGCCCCACTCAGCCGGGCTTACTTGAATGAATTAGGGGAGAGAATGAGTCCAGGGATTGCTGGTTCTCTCCCTCGCCGAGGCTGGGGCTCTAGGGGCTTTAATAAGATGTTTGAGGTCAAAAGGGGTCAGGCCTTTGACTGGGAGCACCGGGAAACTGCCAGAGTGTTTCAATATGCGTGGTGTTTGTCATGCAATCAGGCCCGCCAAAAGCTCCCCTTGTGGGGCCTGTCTTTGGGGGACCCTTCTGGAGCTGGAGTATTCAAGCCGCCAGGGGTCCCACCTGGGTGAGTCTGCTGGAAACCAGGACTGCCTGTCAATCTAGCCTAAGAGCCTGGAGCCCAGGTGATGGGAAGCAAAGCTATGCTGTGCCTTGCCGAGGCTGGCTTCCAGGGTGCATGAGAGAGGTGTAGAGGTTTCGTGGAGAGAAGGAGCCTTAACCACAGAGCTGGTTCATTCACCGGAGAAAAGAATGGGACTCTGTGAACCTCAGAATCAGAAGCCAAAACAAGCTTCTATTGATTTCACCTAAATTCATGACCGCAGGAGACCGGAAGATCACAACACCTAAAAAAAAAAACCACCTCTCAGGGGTGAGCAGCCACATAAGAAAAGGTGGCCTTGTGAGATAAGCAGGTGCATTCCCGTGTGGCCCATCCACCAAACTGCCCTGTCCTGTGTAGCTATACAAAAACTGGGCTCTCAGAAGTCAGACAGATCTGGGTCCAAACTAGCCTCACCACATTCACAGCTCCTCTAGTCTGTACAGGGTAGAAGGTGACGACTGTGTGTAACTCTGTTTCTTCTTTGTCATAGGACGGAGGTATTTACATTGGTGGAGGATGACTGTTTGTAAAGGGCTTATCATAGAATCTGACACATAGTAGGTACTTCATGGGAAGCTCTGACTGTCCATTACTTGTTATGGTCCAGTCTCCACTGACCTTTCTCCACAGAGGGACCTTTAGCCTCTGGTGCAGGAGATAGAGGTGACTCTACCATGAGGGTAGAATGATCTGACTCTAGGAGATTGTCCAGGAGAAGCCGAGTAAAATGAGGAAGCTCATAGTATGGATATGAAATGAAGATTGAAATACGGAGGGGAATTCAGAAATAAATGGTGGACGAGTGCGGTTTGTCACGACCATGATCACTAGAGGTGAGGAAGCCACATGATCACTGGAGGTGAGGAAGCCACAGGGCTGGAGCCGGACTTGGGGTGAAGGGTGACCAATGGCCACCAGGCCAGAATCATAGAGGAGACAGAGTCACCGTCGCCTGTGCTTCTAGACGTCCCAGAGTGCAAGCTGGAAGCGCCAGCCTTCTCAGCCTCTCCCTCTTCCTGTTTCTGTGGTGAATGGAAAGGTCCAGAGGCCTTCTCCTGGAACCCTGGTAAAGTGCATCATTAATTAAATGGGTCATTATTTTTAAATCCTCATCAATACTTCCCTGTGGCAAAGTCTGCCTTCACCCATGACATCTGCAGAGAGATAGCAGTACCGCCCCCATCCACACCCAGTCTTTCACACGAGGAAAAGGCAATGGTGTCACTCCATGCATTCTGTTTTTGTTTGTTTGTTTGTTTTTTGTTTTTTGTTTTTTTTTTAGTAGCAATGAAGGGGGACCTTCAGAGTGGACAGAGCTTGCACCATTTCCAGGAATCCTGGGCCCATGGGAAACCAGAGACTCGGACTTGACATAAGCTGATATTCCAACTGCAGGTGCATGCCTTCAAGTCCCAGACTCAGGAGGCCAGAGCAGACAGATCTCCTTGAGTTCAAAGCCAGCCTGGTCTACATGGTGAGCTCCAGGACAGCTGAGCTACATAGTGAGACCTTGCCTTAAAACAAACAAACAAACAACAAAAAGAGGCTGTGAGCAGAACAAAGGTAAATCAAGGCAGAATGCACACAGGAGGATGTTTTGCTGTGTTGCATATGCAGATACTGGCTGTTTTCAGAACTGCATAACACAGGAGTTCCAATAAATACAGTTTCCATCTCTGATCTCTGGGAATCTATTAGATTGAAATAATGGGTACCGGTAGGAGGCTTATTCCAGTAGGTTTTACTGTCATCAAAAAGCACTACAGTGACCCAACCACGCCATCAAGCACCAAGGTATGGTCAGCCTTCCCTTTCTTTTTCTTGTTTCCATGGCAACGCCAATCAGTTAAGACCTGGCATTCCATGCAACTTATCAGGCACTGGTCAACTTATGGTATTCTATGCAACAAGAGCAAGGCTAAAGCTGAAAATTCACTATACGAGGACGGTGTGAAGGCAAAAGAGGAATTTGTTTATGTATCAATTATATATGATGAATAAGTTATTGTATCATATGTGGTTGTTATGCACCTCATACTATTGGAGTTACTATCGTTTGATAGTTGAGTATGGCAAGGAGATCAGAGAGTCTGGGATAGGAGATGGATTTCTAAAAAGCCTTGGGCTAGGCTCTGGGAAGTGGATTCTCTAGGATATGAAAAGGGGGAACAAGAGAATAACATGGCAGACACATCAGAAGAGTGAGATATTGCGTGGGAAAATAGAACATGGCCTGGGACCTCAGCAAGGCACAAGCTGGGAGAGAAACAGCAGTAGCATAAGGACTTGTCTTCTGAGGGTTCATTCAGGAGCACCCTACAATGGTGATTTGATGAGAAATTCTACATGGAAGGCCTTGGCCAGGAAGCATCAGTCCCCAAGTGAGATCACAGAAACCCTCTACTCCAGGATCCCCAGATCCCTCAGGATGCCAGCTCCTGGGGTGGGCTCTTCGCCCTCCCAGCCAGAGACAATCAGTCCCTTATAGGCCACCTAAAGCGGGATCTCTTTCCAAGCCAGCTTCCGCTGGTCCTCCTCCACTTTCCAAGCTGTCGCCTGCTCATCCATAAAATGAGAGGGATGGCCTTACTCCGCCCTTGGTGAGAAGACTGACCCCTATAGAGGAAATAATAATGAATAAATAAATAAATAAATAAGTAAGTAAGTAAATAAATAAATACTCCTTGCACTGGTGGCAGTATCGGAAGGGAATAACAGCTGAAGAAAGAGCCCCCAAACACTCAGCCTGGAAATCCAAGAAAATGCCAGCCCCGCACACTCCTCGGCAAGTCCTGAGAGTGCACAGAGATCTGCTGGCATCTTAAAGTCACCAGCTGCCAAAGCTTCCCTGGTGCCCACTTCCGGGAACTGCTGAGATGTTCATGGGGATGGAAGAGGGGTCCTAACTCAGCATCCTTCCTTGGCAGAAGTGCCTGTTCGTCTTTTCTCTGTGGTTGACAGTAGCCCTTCTCTTCCTCTGCTCTCTGAAGACTCTCTGAGTCAAAGCCTGCATCCCAGTCCCCTGGCCTAGATGGCAACCACACTCATTGACAGATTATAGAGCTGGCCCCTGGAGAGTCTCTCTTCCCACTCCCCCTCCAAAAAAAAAAAAACAAAAAACTTTGAGTCCTGAAAAAGTGATTCCCTGGGAACACGAGATTAATGACAAGACATTGCCAAGGCCCTATGTCCCCGCCTCCACCTGCATCAATGCGCTGGCCTCCATGGCAACCATCAAACAACAAACTCATAAAGCCGGCTCATCTTCCAGGGAACAGGGCAGCTCCAGGGGCCATATTGCAAATGCTTGACCCCCAGGTACCGCTAGGTCATGGGGATTTATTAGTTGGAATCTGCGGTGCAGCGGATGACATTTTAAAAGGCGTTTTATTACTTCATGACCTGTGTGCATTGCAGGGTAATTCAGAGGCTTTGTGTCTGCAATGGCCATCCAAGATGCAATGCACCAATGAACCACAGCCTTGCCTGCCCCAAACAGGAAGGCCAGGAGTAGCTGCCCCCCTTCTAACACACCACGTTGAAAATTTCACACCCTTTCCACCTCCAAACTGAGACTTTGCCAGCACAACAGTGTGAGAAGACTACTCTGCATAAAACCTCAACAGAAGGAGATTCATAGCCAATTGTCCCCAGGGCAATGGAAGTCAGAATATGGAGTGTATACTGGGAAAGTAAGGCTCAGAGATATAGAGGCACTCAATCAAAGTAGAAATCAGCTAGCTGCAGAGCCCAACAACACAGCAATTCACATTGCCTACAAGCAGACACATCTGCACAGTATTTCCACTGTGCCCTTGCTTTAGGAGCAATGGTGGGTAAGGAGTGTCTAGAAGGAAGAACATTGGCAAGGACCCTGCCGCAGAGCGGAGCAGAAGGCCAGGCTACTCAGAAATCTCCAAGAGGTCCAGGAAAATGCCTCAAGATCCACTCTCTCTGTGGCAGTCAACATGGAGTGGCCATGGCCTACATGACCGGAAGCCTCTCTAAGCACACAACACAGTGTTGAAGTTTACAAACTGGCCAGTGGACCAGCAGTTTCTTTGCCCAATGCCCTTGGTTTATTCTAATGGTCCTTTGAAAACGAACTCAGGAGTGCCCTCTTCTAGACCATACAGCTAGATGAAGAGACATTCCTGTAGCCCATGGGATTTCTTTGAGTGATAGTGTTGTCCCCAGGGATTATTATTATCCCTGCCACCTAACCATGAACTAGCCCATCCTGTGCCTAACTACAAGCCTCTATGAGCAAAGGTCGGGGATCATTTATTCTTACTTCCCCAAGAACGTCCCTGTCCTGCGCTCAACACAGATGCTCACTCCGGGATGATTTTACTGAGTTCAGTTCCCAATATGGCACCCTTGGAGAATGGTGTCTCTTGCTTTGGCATTCCTGTGGCAAGGAATAAAAATGTTGAAGAAGATGCTTCCAACCTTGAGACACGACTAACTCATAGGATCCAGATCCTGCGAGGCTCGCTCAGTTCTTTCTTGGTTTAAGGCTAAAATGATGAACAGATACACACACGGCAGGGGGTGGGGGAGTGGGGGGGGAATGGACAGACAAAAGGACAGATGGATGGACTGACAGGAAGAAAGATCCTGTCAAAAAGCAACCTCCCTGTTTTCCAGAAACAAATGAGTTCCTTTTTTATATTCAAGGTTAGTCAAACACATAGATGACCTCAAGTGGCTAAATATCTCATTCTCAAAGTGCTAGCTGTTCCTTTTGACCTGAGACATCTCAGGGCTGGATCAATTCAGCAGGCTTTTATTGAGTGACTACTCTAAGCCAGTAACTGAATAAGACATTAGAACTAAAAAAAAAAAAAAAAAAAAAATTAAGAAATACAGCCTATTCACAGAAGTCCATCAGCCTACCAGAAATGAAAAAAAATGAGACATCAGATCATCAGGATATAAGAAAAGTACTATGCAGAAAGAAACCTCCGAACACAGAAGCCCAAAGCGGAGGCCATGAACTTGGGTGACTGGGCTATGCATCGGAGAGTAAATAGAACTTGTTTTGTGAAGAACTTGGAAGGGTAGCCTAGGCAGAGCAGATGGTGTGAGCAAGGAACGAGGGCATGAAAGGGCTAAGGGCTTGGCATCCACAGGTAACATGCTGTTTGGTGCTGCTGGGTCAGAGGTCAAGTTAGGAAGTAACAGCCACAGAAACCGGGCTGAGAGCCATCACAGATGCTAGCATCCTAGCCCAAGAAAGACTTATGTGACAGACAACAGGGAGCCACTGGCAGAATTTAAGTGCCTTGGATTTCAGTAACCCAGAAAACCCTTTAGGTGACCGTGTAAAGGGTAGATTGAGGCTGGAGACGGCAGTAGAAGAAAGAAGGTCACTTGGGGGGGCCATTGTCACATCTTAGAATGGAGACATTGAAACCCGAACTGGGGGCCTGCGGTGTTGGAGTGGAGGGTTAGAGAAGGTGCAGAAGCTATCCAGAGGGCAATTGGACTTAAACAATCAAAGGTAAAAGTTTCAGTCTTCCCCCTATAAAAGTCAGTACCACTCTAGGGCGATGAGCTTGCCCTGGCTTGTGGGTCTACAGGTAATGTGTGATTAGCAGACTCTAGTGAGAAATAGGCCAGGTAGAGCCAATGCCCTCGTCCCTTACATGGCCTGGAAGAGTACTGGGCATCAGGAATGGAGGGGAAGCAGTCAGTGTCTTAGGGGGTAGGAACCACATGTGCCGGCCTGTCCGTTACAGAGGTTGTAACTCGCTGGCTCTCCAAAGGTGAACTGTGGTTACAGACTTGGCAGGGTTCATTTAATTGGTAGCCTTTGAAATGATTTTGCTCCCCAATCTTCATAAAAAAAAGGAAGTAAGGGCTGTGGTGGGTGGATGAGGTGTTGAACTGTTCTGGCTACAAGGCAAGAGAGCGGGCCTTTGATGAGCCCGGGGAATAATCAGGAGCATATGTTCACTGGCCAGCTCACACAGGACTCAGGGAATGCTGGAGGAAGTCCTGAGGAGAGGCGCAGGGAGGGAGACATTGGCAGGTGGCTAACTGGATCACTTGCTAATATCAGACAAGGCACGTCCAGTTTAAAGCAGTGGACGAGGAGAACACTTGTCCTTGAATTTAGGGAAAGTCAACATGGGAGTCTTTCCCCTCTATTATATAACCGCTGGACATCATATTAGGCATTGTCTTTCCCTGGATCTGTTATGATGAAAATTGGTCCTCTGAGTGTAACAGTCATTGTCATTTTTTGTTTGTTTGTTTGTTTGTTTGTTTTTGTCTTTCTGGACTGGGTTTCTCTGTGTAGCTTTGTGCCTTTCCTGGATCTCACTTTGTAGACCAGGCTGGCCTTGAACTCACAGAGATCTGCCTGGCTCTGCCTCCCAAGTGCTGGGATTAAAGGCGTGTGCCACCACCGCAAATTGTCATTTTTAACAGAGGAGCCGAGCTCAGAAGAGCCCCTGAAGATCAGCACTGCTGGCCTTCCTTCATAGAAGGAAGGGTTGGGCAGAGCCAGAGTCATAAGACCTGTAGCTGAGATTCCAGGACATCTCTCCTGCACACATACGCACGCAGGCACACGCATGCCCATACACACCGACAGCTGAATAAAATTCTGCCTCCTCATGGAGTCTCTCAGTATGGGCTGTGATAGACGGAGTTTAGAAGGTTAGCTGAAGAGGACACTCCATTCATATAGCTGTGGGGAAGGTTTCATTCATCCATGCTGGGGTGAGATGTGTTAGTGGCACAGCTGTCTGGGAGTCACTCACGCTCTTGGATGTCATCTTCCACCCACGCTCGAAAAGGAATTCCCTGGTTTCCCAAGTTGGACTCTGGAGGGAAGGTTACTTTGGTCTGCAATTGGTACCCTCTCTGGGGTGAAGAGATGTTTATTCATGGCTCCCCAAGAAGAATGCATGTAATGAATATCTGTTCACATCTGTACTTAAATGGACCATATGATGAAACCCTGTTTCGAAGAAAGTGGAGGGACCCAAAGTCTGCCTCACGGATTGTCAATCTTCCAGTGAGTGGCAGCACAGTAGAGAGGTTCAGAATAGCCACAGGGTTGGGGTGAAGGGATGCTCTAGCCCTGGTCCACTTACAAGCAGAGCTACCTTGGGTGAGGCACCTTACCTCTCCAAATCTGTGGCTATCCTTCTTACGAATGAGAGGAGGATGGATGCTACTCACATCGTAGAGTGGATGTTAGGATGCCAGAAGGTGACACGTGTCTATGTCAGCACTGAGCAACCTCTCATTCTTCAGAAAGGTAACCAGAGCTGAAGGCATGGGATGCTGTATCCAGAAGGGGCTCATTGTACTCTAAGCACTGACAGACGTCAGCAGCATGAAGGCTAACCTGGGTTTCCACTACTCTTCCACACAATTTGCAAACAGGACTGGGAGCATGAAGAAATTAACTGTGTCACACTGAACACAGTAATATGAACTCTAAGCACGCCTCCAAACCCGTGCTCTTCATCACTGCATCACAGGCCTGGTCAGAGCATCATGCTGGCAACTGGCCCCTGTACTGAGAGCCCTGAAAGGTCTCCCATTGTCCTGCATTTATAGCCAAGAGGCTATTGTGTGTCGGGCACGTCACACAAATTCACACTGCATGCTCATTGTCATGTGAACGGATGGCATTGTCTCCATCATACATACTAGGTAAGAAATCCATGGATTTCATTTATTGCCAGCCTCGAGGCCATAATCTAGACGTTAACCAACCAGGCAAGGCTCAGGCTTCTTCCCCATGACCCCTCTCTCTTCGTACTTCTGTAAATAGATACAACAGAAATGTGGGGACACAAAGCATCCTCCCTTGCATTCTGTCCAGGTGATTTCACAGCCTTTCCTTTTCTCTGGGAGACAGATATTGCCACCCCAGTTATACGTGAGGGACCTGAGAATGAAACATTGTACACAACTTGCTGGAGGTCACAAAGGCTTCCGTACCTGGCTCACCACCTTCCCCTCAAAAATCACAGAGAAAGTAACATTTAGTTGCCCCCTTTCTAAAATGAAGGCATTTTCTGAGTCGTATCCTAAACTACCAGCTCCCATTCAGAATTTGGAAAGCCCCTCAGGAGTAGTAAGATGTGTGCCCCCCCCCCCAACAACCACTAGGAGATGTATACACAGCCCCTACCTTTGGGCTGGCAGCATCCGATGCTGCTTTAATTAGATCACCATGGTAACAAGCTGCAGGAGAACAATAGACAGTTGTGTACTTGGGAGAATCATCAGCCTCAGACAAGGCCCTGCTAACTGTAATTATGCCGGAGTGGAGGCTGATCTTTGCTTCTGGGGGAGAATAAATCGCCATCTTTGCTCGCCTGGCTACCTTCCGATGGTATTGGAACATCAGGGCTCAGAACTCCAAGTGGGTTTATTGTCTGCATTCATATTATAAAAGCTTCAAACCCATGTGAAAATGAAAATCTTTCCATCCTAGGTTCCGGCCTGTATATTCCCAAAGGGGAGCCGTGAGCACAGTAAAGAAAGGAATAATAGTCCCGTAGGTAGTGTTTATTGAGTACACAAGGGCCAGATGTTTTCTGCAATTCCTCTTCTCCTGCTTCAAGCATACGTGGTGGGTGTCATGAACCTTACCATTCAGAATTCAAACTGAGGGCAGGCCTTTGTGCTGTGAGTCACTGAAGAGCCAGAGGAAGGTGTGACCTCTGTGCATTCAGAGACCTGAGTGTCCCTGAGCAGAGTTGCTCTTCAAGGACAAAAGGGAGTCAAGGCATTAGCTATATCAGCGGCATTCTGGGTCTCCCCTATGGTGAACTGCAATCGTTTTCTTTTAATCATGATAGTTTGGCTAGTCTACTAAGAGGCAGTTCACTAGGGCCATCAGAGTCACTGAGACCCATAAATAATAGAAAGATCATTTAAAAATAAATTACCAACAAAAGGCTGGGGAAATGCATCCTTGAATTGTCACTCTCCAGACTTGCCATAAATCCATTGTCTTTTTGGCCCT
This sequence comes from Peromyscus leucopus, assembly GCF_004664715.2. Taxonomy (NCBI): domain Eukaryota; kingdom Metazoa; phylum Chordata; class Mammalia; order Rodentia; family Cricetidae; genus Peromyscus; species Peromyscus leucopus. The sequence goes on from NC_051081.1 coordinate 44,806,196, forward strand.
GTAGTGACCAGAGCCACAAGCCATAACAATCTTCCATAGAGAAATTTAAAAAAAAAAAAAATCACAGCAAGATGGGGTATGCGGGAGTCATCAGAAAGGCATTTGAGTCTCCACCGCCAGCCTGATTGGAGGATGGAGGCTGAAGGCTGGGGAGGCAGGACATGGAGGGCCCAAACTAAGAGCATCCAGCCTTGGTTTCCAGAGCATGGTGGAAAGACCCTAGTCCCTAAAACATTCTGCTACCCTACCCAGTTTCACCAAAAGGAAGATAATTTCTATAGCACCAAGCAGTGTTTCCCTCTGAAGATGGGACCTAGTGAGCCCAGTTCAAACAAAAATGAGGGTGAGTTTAACTTGGTTTTGATTTTTCTGGACAGTTCTGCTATGCGGCAAGAGGGGAGAGGAATAAGTCTGGAGGAAAGAGCAATGAGACAGGTAGGGACCGTGGCCACTAGTCAGGACCAGCTTTCTGAAGGCATTTTGCATGAGGTGGTAGGTATTATGGTGGCCTCAGGAGCTTTTGGACAAGTGACAGGCCGGGATGAAGCCATCTGATCTGCTGCCTCACTGGGTTGGGAGATTTCAGTGAACAAGTGTCCCCTGGTCTTCTAGTAAAAGCCACAAGCAATGGAGTGGCTGTCTCTGTGTGTAAAGAGAGAGAGCAATTCGGAGGGGTGGTCAGTCACCTCCAGACAGTCAGCACACACTTCTCAGGCAATGGAATGCTGAGAATCCAACTCCCAGAACAACCCAGCATTTCAAGCCAGAGGCAATCACTGCAAGTGTGTTGGGGGGCAGGCAGCTATTTGGATGAGGAGTTGGGGGATTCACACCCTTCTAGAGAATGTGAGGGACAGTCCTTTTCCCCATGGGACAAAGGAGTAGTATGTAGGCAGTGGTCCAATCATGTGCACACCAGGCCCAGTCTCTGCTATCCATCTGTGTTGCACACGCAGGGGTGATCACACTTTTGAAAGACATGCATGGGATGGTGCCGCTTAGAAGGATGTACTGAACAGCTACACAGAGGTCCAAGGCCCTCTAAGGTCCACCCTGCCTCACATACCCTTCCAACACTTCAATGCTTCTCCACCCCATACCCTGTTCTGGTAATGAGGAAGTATCTTCACACTACAGGAAGTGCCCTCACACTACAGGAAGTGACTTCATACTGCAGCAAGTGCCCTCCCACTGCTGGAATTTGGCTCATGTTTTTCCTCTTTCTTGCCACTCTTCCTCCTCCTTCACCTGGATTCCTCCTCCTCATTGTCCAGCTCTCAGCTTCATCGCTTTCTTAAGAAAGCCTTCCCCAAGTTTAGTTTCCTTAGCTCAGTCAAAGTCTAGTCAGAACCTAGGAGGTTACTCACAGTAAGGTTATTTAATACCAGTTAGATGGGCTTAGAAGAGCTAGTAAGATTTTTCCAAAATTGGCATGGCATTTATTCGGGAAGCCATGAGTAACTATGTCTGAGCAACAAAATGGAGTAAGTGGGGTTTCCAGGATCTAGAACTTTAGCGAAGGGGCATAAGCTGGACACCAAGCACCTGTCACATGTGTGTGGCCAGGGCCTCTGCAAGGGCCCGAAATAGTGCTTAGACATCAAGAATATGGTTGGTCATGGGAAGCATTGAGACTTGGGGTCCTACTGTCCCTAGATGGGTGAGACCAGGTGTAGTGTAACGTAGAGAACACAACGTGTTCTCAAATCCCCACACACCATGAGGGCTAGAGCTCTCTGTTGCTACTGTAAGAGCTGCAGAAACAAGATGGAAGTTCCACGTCACCCACTAGTGTCAAGATGTAACAAAGCTATCAAGAGATGCTGGGAAATATTATCTTCGGACCCCCATCCCAGTGTTTCAGAGTATGGGATAAATAACTAGCTCAATCCCACATGATGTGTTATTTATTTATCTTGACTTTGATCATATGGACTGGCAAAAATCACCACCTACCCACTATGTGGCTAAGATCTTCAACTGTCGACATCCAAAATATGTCTACTGGCCAACGGAACAAGAAGGGAGGGAAAAGGTATTTCTGGATCTTAATTTCTACAACTGGAAAGAAGACGTGAATCCCTCTCCACAGAATTTTTGGGACAATGCTGTGGTGGCATTGTGTTCCCCAAAATATTGTGCACCCTAATAAACTTATCTGTGGTCAGAGACAGAACAGCCACCAGATACAAAGGCTAGAAAATGGTGGCACTCACACCTTTAATCCTAGCATTCCAGAGGCAGAAATCCCTCTGGATTGCTGTAAATTCAAGGCCACATTGGAAACAGCCAGGCATGGTGACTCATGCCTTTAATCCCAGAAAGCGAACCTTTAATCCCAGGGAGTGGTGGTAGAAAGCAGAAAGATATATAAGGCATGAAGACCAGAAACTAGAAGCATTTGGCTGGTTAAGCTTTCAGGCTTTCTAGCAGCACAGTTCAGCTGAGATCCATTTGGATGAGGACTCAGAAGCTTTCAGTCTGAGGAAACAGGATCAGCTGAGAAGTTGGCCAGGTGAGGTTAGCTGTGGCTTGTTCTGTCTCTCTGATCTTCCAGTGTTCACCCCAATACCTGGCTCAAGTTTGATTTTATTAATAAGAACTTTTAAGATTCCTGCTACACAATACTAAGTTCGTGAGTGGTCCATGCGGCATTTGGGCTCAGGTTCTGACAGAACAAGAGAGTCCTCTATGGCTAATGTCTGCTTTCCCCGGGAGTCAAGCTCTGATCTTGTTTGGGACATTATGTGAGGAGGCAAGTGCAGCCCACTTGCCACCTATCTTTGCCTAAGGCATTTCCAAAGCTCCTCCAGCTATTTCTGTCCTGTGGTACTTGAGTGACTACATGGGTTATCACCCACGACATACATTTTCATGTGAGTGCTGACATTTCTGGTGTTTCCTGATAGGACCACGTCACCTAGGGTGCCCTGTGAAAAGCAATCAACACATGTTCTGACCTCAGGGTGTTGAGGGTGGAGACAGTGGACAAAAAGAAGGGCATCTGTGCCCCCAAATTCCTCACTGGTGTCCAGAAAATAAGAGCGGATTGTTTAAAACTTATCTGTGAAATCTGCCAAGAAGCATATGTCACAGAGCATTTCAGAGATGATAGTGTTTTACACACAACCAGCATGCCTGATCAAAAATGTACACCCCCCCCCCACACACACACACACACTCTGTTGATATGGAATTCCTCAGGACTAGTTGAAGGGACTGTCACCTTCAATCTTCCTAGTGGGCAGGGCCCCTGGAATAGCAAGTCAGGAACTTGGGGATCTGGTTCTTCCTTGCTGGCTTCCTCTATAAGCCCGGATGAATCCCACCTTCTGTGTTTGTCTTGACTGGTTCTCAGCTTGGGCTGTGTTTTTCCAGCTCCCTGGTCTTCAGTGCCAGTGCTCTGATTTCATTGGTGTAGGGTGGGGGACAGTACACAGCTGTCAAACTTCCCAGCTGATGGTCCGCTGCCCTAGGGACAAGACCACATGATTCTTATGTCCTTTAATGTCCCCAGAACTACCTATAGCACATGGGCAAACCATGCATCTCAGCAGACCTAGGGTGGCCCTGAAAACCAGTGTGTTTAGGTGGCAGCTGGGGCCATGTTGTGAGAAACCCTGCTCTAACCCAGGGATTGTCAATGATAGAGTGATTTTGCTCATCAGGAGACATTTGAAGATGTCCAGCAATATTGAGCTTCACAACTGGAGAGGACATGCTACTGGTATTTAGTGGATAGAGACCAAGGATGCAGCTAAGCATTGTGCAATACACAGAGCACAGTCCTCTCAACAAAGAATCATCCAGTCCAATTATCAACAGTGTCCATGCAATTCTAACATGAATATGAATCACCTGAAGACTGATTAAGTGACAGATTCTGGTGCTCTCAGCCTAGAAAAGGCCCAAGGGTTTTGGATTTCTTTGAACTCCCAGGTAATATTTAAGGTACCAGTCTTCCATTACTTGGGTGCCAGCGATCTAAAGACATTCTGAGCTGGGGGTGTAGCTCAGCGGTAGAGTTTTTTGAACAAGGATTCTACCTGAACTGATGGCAATTATAATCTATTACTCCATCTTGAAGGCTATGACAGGGTCATCCCTGATAGCTGGAGTGGTCAGAGCATGAGGAGAATATATGATAGTCAATGCTGAGTGGGTGAACTGGCATCATCATCCCAAAGTCTCTTTAGCAAGGATTTCTGAGAGTTGAGGATCTTGTCTGATCTGTCTTATTCTTCCAAATAGAACACAGAGCTCAGCATCTGTCAGAATCCCAAGCATGTCTTTGTAAGGTCTTAGGTGGTTGCAGCCATAACTATTGGTCCTGTAACAAAGAGGATCCATGTGTGAGCCTGTGAGGTTGATGTGATGTTCAACACTCACCCCTTTCCTTTCCTAGGACTTGCCTTCTCTTGCTTTCATGTGCATCATCTTGTCTGTTCTTCAGCAGAAAGTGAGGCAGAGAGCGAGGCTGAGCCCCGATCATGCATGGGAAAATGAACCTGCCAACAATAAAAACCTCAACAGCAGCAAAAGCCCAAGAGCCCTGTCATTAGGAAGGCTCCCCCACCTCCAGTTGCACACGTTCCTCCTCTCCCGTGCCATCTTTTCCAAGTCAGTAAGTACAAACCTCTCCTTTGCATCACAGGAATTGCCATGTTCAAGGGTCCCCGAGACCATTCAAGATGTTTTGTTGAGACTTGGGATGTTAGGGATCACTTCTGACCAATGTCTTTTGTCTACCAGCAAGGTGTTTGTACAGTTTATATAAGCTCATGTTTCACCAATATAATACAAGCTCTTTTCATAAATGTGCGCTAATCACACAAGCTGGCAGATCTGAATAATACGGTCTAGAGCAGTGGTTCTCAACCTTCCTAATGCTGTGATACAGTTCCTCATGTTGTGGTGACCCCCAACCATAAAACTATTTTCATTGCTACCTCATAACTGTAATTTTGCTACGGTTGTGGATCATAATGTAAGTATATGATATGCAGAATATCTGATAGGCAACCTCCAAAGGGGTCACAACCCACAGGTTGAAAACTGCTGTTCTAAAGAACACAACTGGACATGGTAAGCTTACTAAGTGATACCAATGTGGAGATTAGAATCCAGGCAGAACTTCAGCATGTCTCCAAGTCTACAGGGTCAGACACATTTCATTTTTGTACTAGTAACTTTATGTATATGTAGGTTCAGAGGTCAACATCAAATGCCCTCCTCCATCCGTCACTCCTGGCTCAGTTTTGAGACAGAGCCTCTCATGGGGCCAGGAGCTCACTGATTGGGCCAAAATGACTGACTAGATGATGAGCTTCAAGAGTCCTCCTGTCTCCGTTCCTCAAGTGCTTGAGGAATAAGGTATGCAGTGTCACACCCTCCCACAGCCAACTTTTGCATCGATTCTGGGGATTCAAATTTGGGTCCTCATGCCTGTAGGGTAAGCATCTTACCAATTGTGCATTCTCTCAATTCTTCTTGCCCTAGTGTCTGTGATGCCTCCTAGTCTGATTCTAACCATGTGGTCTGGTTGCTTTCCACCCTCACCCAAGACCGAATGGTCTCCTGCCCCAATGCACACACATAGTTTTTGATTCAGTCATAGGCTACTATGGCCTATTCCTACTCTTATGCTCTTGTGTCTGTCATTCTTGCTTCTTACAGCCAAGCATGCATGGCCTTTGTCAATGCATCAGCCTGGGAGATTCCTGCTCATCTATAATGACCAAAATCAAGCCTCCTCTTCCTTATGAAAACTGCAGATACCCGTAAGAAGATCTGCATCTCCCATGGCCCTCTCCATCCTTTATATAAGTTCCATTTCACCATCACTTCCTGTGTTTTATGGAAATCATGCACTTTCTATATCTCCAACTTCCCATAGACCCCCAAGGCCTTACCCATCTCTTTATTGCTAACACTAGGTATGACATCTAGAACACAGCAGACATTCAATACTCTCTCTCTCTCTCTCTCTCTCTCTCTCTCTCTCTCTCTCTCTCTCTCTGTGTGTGTGTGTGTGTGTGTGTGTGTGTGTGTCTGTGGGGGAGTGTTTGTGTGTGTCTGTGTCTGTGTATCTCTGTGTGTGAAGGCCACATGCACATGGGTGCTATTCTTCAGGAGCCATCCACCATATTTTTAAAAACAAGGTCTCCTTTTATAGCCTGGCACCTGTTGGGTTGGCTGACCATCAAGCCTCGGGGCTTGGTCTGCCTCTTCCTGCCTAGTGCTAGGGTTGGAAGCAGGTATCACCACACCCACCTATTAAAATTAAAGTGTGGGTCTTAGGGATCAGACTCAGGTCATCATGTTTACACAGCCCGTGCTTTATGGATATAGCTCACCAGACCTCCAATAATAAATTTTATTCTGAAAGAAAGACTAAATCGTAGGTGGAGTGGATGGGTGGGTGGACGCCAGGGACTTGAAATCTGAGCTGCTTCTGTCGTGGAATCTGCACAAACCCATTTTTAGTGATACACTTGCCTTTGCTGTTGAGGGCCACCTGCTGAGAGACCTGCTGCCTTAGAAGAGCCACTGACGCTTTTTCCTTTGCTTGGCCTGACTGTCCCAGTGTCACATGAGTCCATCAGAAAGATGACAGAATCAGAGCAGGAGGAGCACTAACTTCTTTGGGTAAATATTGCATTAACCCTGGGGTCTGCCTTGGCAACAATGACATAAAGCTAAGCGGTAAAAATCTCCCTGTCCTCAGCCCTCACCTTTAGGATTGGACTTCAATATTCCTTTCTTCCTATTTGAGGGAAACAGAGCTGTGGAATGAAAAGGAAAGAAGATCATGTTTAAGAAACGGTAGACTCCCTGTCCGCAGCACCCGTCGCCTGAGGCTGCAGCTTACCTTAGCCTTGGTTTCCTCATCTGAAAAATCAGATCAAATCGGCCATATCTAAAGCTGTGCTCAGCGTGTTTGTTCTTTCTCTCCACGCTCCCAAAGCCCTTTGCTTCCCAGAATACCCTCCCTTTTGCTCCCACTCTCTGCCTCTTTGTGACTTGTGCTCTGAGCCTGTCATCTGTCCAAGTGGAGACCCTGAGTAGCTGTGACCAAGGACAAGGTCATTTAGAGGAGTGTCTGGAAGATGCAGAGAAGGGCAGGCCTGTGACCTGGAGACATCTGGAGACATATCTGTTTGCACTTCCTGAGGCTGCTCAGAGCACATCCATGACCATGCTGGCCAGGGTCATGACCTCTGCAAGTGGGGGGGGAAAAAAAAAGGGAACCTGCAATGTTGGATCAGACATGGGGTGGAGCTGCTTCCTGTTGTTTATAAGTTTTGCATTGTTTGCTTAATTTCAGTATGTAATGTACATGGTTCAATATAGGTCAGTGTGGGGGGGGGGCAGAGGAACCTGTATCTGTTCATCATCAACATCATCATGATAAATAGTTGGAGACTGTGCACCTCCCCAGATATGACAGGTGACTATGGAAATGGAAGATGGTATGGAGATTGGAGTTAGGTTAAGTATTAGGACTTTGGTGTGAAGAAAACATCATTCTTAGGTTTCTGGGTTCAGACACCCAACCTCTCAGCACCCTGTAAGCAGACAGAGTGAGGCTTCCACCAAGGCTGACTTGATTTAAAAAGATGAAATACACCCCTGCTAGTCCAGCTCCTTAATGGACACCTCGAGTCATATGCAGGGCACTCGAGTACCTTACCCCAAAGACATCAAGATGGGGAAACAGGGCCAGCTTCAGAGAGAAGCTGTGTTTGGGTTTTGTAACCACAGCCATAAAACATCCTACACTGTTCTGTGGACTAGTGAAGATTTCAGCATCTCTGTTTGTCAAATTTTCCAAGTTTGGTTGAATCCAGTTTAAGTCGGAAAAGCAGGGTGCTAGATGGCTTCACTTACTCCTTCATAACTGTCTAGAATGAGTTAGGGGGTTCTTCCACCTAACTGATCCACCTGTGTGTTTAACACTCACTGAACATCTGTTATAGTCTATGTATTACACATCCAGAGGTCAACCATCCAAAATCCCTGTCCTAAAACAGTTCCCACCATTTCTTTCCTATCTTCCACGCTGCCTGTGTTCCTTGGCTCATGGTCCCACAAGACTGTGACATCTGCTCTATCCTCATACTCTCTGACCCTGACCCATAATGCATCCCTTTATACTGTCTTTTGTGACTGACTCCACTGAGTCCATCAGGACCATATAATGCATCTCCCCATCTCAGGGTCTTTAACGTTATCACACCAGCACACTCTCTTTTGCTGTATAAAATAACAGGTTCACCATGGCCAGAGATTTGACTGTGAACAGCTCCGGGGCCATTATTCTGACTACCACTGTGGTGGTTAGAATGAAAATGGCCCCTGTAGGCCCAGAGTGGCGCTATTAGGAGGTGTGGCCTTGTTGGAGGAAGTGAGTCACTGGGGGTGGGCTTTGAGGTCTCAGATGCTCAAGCCAAGCCCAGTGTCTCTCATTCTCTCTTCTAGCTGCCTGCTGATCCAGATATAGAACCCTCAGCTACCTCTCCAGAACCATGTCTACCTGTATACCGCCATGCTTCCCACCATGACGATAATGGACTAAACCTTTGAACTGTTAGCCAGCTCCAAGTAAATGTTTGCTTTTATGAGAGTTGTCATGGCCATGGTGTCTCTTCACAGCAATAGAAACCATAACTAAGACAACCACACACCACCGTATTAGACACCAGAGAAACAACTTGCTATCCTAAAAGTTGGTAACGGAATGGATGAATTATATATCTCATCTTTTAGCTACAAATGATAGCTTGGAGTAAGCAGGTAATTGATGAAGCAAAGTTACTTTTTAAAATTTGTATCATGGTGGCTCATGCTTTTAATTCTACCACTCGGGAGGTAGAGGTAGGAGCATCTCTGTGAGTTCCAGGCCAGCCTGGTCTACAGAGTAAATTCCAGGACAGCTAAGGCTACATGGAGATACCCTGTCTCAAAAAACAAAAACAAACAAAAATCTGTATAGTAAATAAATTTTAAAAGGCAAAAGAATCAGATGTCATCTTTGTGCAACCCTAAGGAAGTAATAGATCTAAGCAGTGATCATCAGTGAACACTAACTCCATTGGTTGACAAGCTCTTGGTAAACATTACAATAATTGAGTCACCTGAATGTATGCTTTGAGCAGTACGAAAGGGATAGCTAGTTATTGTTAATGAAAGTTGATGAAACCAACTCAAAGAAATAAAGATTTTGTCTCAGGGTTTCAGAGGTCTCAGTCCTTAGACCGTTGCTTCTGGGTCCCTGAACACTGAGGCAAGATATCAGGATGGGGCATGTGATGAAGCAAATTGGTCTTCATTAGGCAGGACAGGAGGTTTAAAACAACAAATAAAAAACCAGGTTCCAGGGACTGGGTATAGCATTCAAAGGCACACCCTCACTCACCTACTTCCCCCTAGGAGCCCATTCAACTAGACTTACCAATGTATTAACCCATGGACCAATTAGTGCCATTACCACCCATTCACCCCTCAGTAGTTCCACCATTGAGGGACCAAGCTGAGAGCACGTGACCCTTTTTGGGGGTAACACGTCATATCCAAACCACAACAGAAGTGCACAGCACTGTCTTGAAGGCATTCTTGGCCAAAAATTAAGCCAGGATATAAGATTTCTAGAGCTAATCTCCAGTGTGTGAGATGGACGAAGGAGCAGAGAAGTGACAGAGAGACAAGTCAAACTCTGTCTGTCTGTCTGTCTCTTTCTCTCTCTCTCTCTCTCTCTCTCTCTCTCTCTCTCTCTCTCTCTCTCATGAAACAATGTTCTGGTTTGATCTCTGTTGCTGTGATAGAGAACACTCTGACCAAAAGAAACTTAGAAAACAAAGGGTTTATTTGGTTTAACTTTTCCCTTCCTGGTCACAGTCTCTTTTGAGGAAAGCTGGGTGGAAGCTCCAAGCAGGAACCTGGAGGCAGGAGCTGTGGAGGAAGACTGCTTGCTGTCTCACTCACTCGATCACTCACAGGCTCCTGCTCATCTATCTTTCTTATACAGTCCAGGACCACCTGTCAAGGAATGGTACCGCCCACAGTGGGATGGAGCCACCTACATTAACAGTAAAGGAAACACCCCATAGATATGTCCACAGGTCAATCTGATCCAGGCAGTTCCTCCATGGAGACACTCCTCTCAGACGATTCTATGCTGTGTCAGGTTGAGAATTAGAGTTAACTAGAACAAGCATCAAAACATGTGGGGAGTTATAGAACAATCCAGATTCTCCAACAAGTAAATTGCAATACAAGTAAAACAAAAGACCGGAACCTTGGGAGGCGTAAGAAGCTCATGAGCCAGGGTCATAGGGATGGCTAAAGGATTAAGAGCATGGCTACCCTCCCAATGACCAAAGTGTGGTTCCTACACATCAGGCAGCTTACAAGGACCTGTCACTCCAGCTCTAGGAAATCTAATACCTATTTATTTATTTATTTATTTATTTATTTATTTATTTATTCATTTATTTATTTATTCATTCATTCATTCATTCATTCACTCATTCATTGGTTTTTCGAGACAGGGTTTCTCTGTGTAGCCCTGGCTATCCTGGAACTCACTCTGAAGACCAGGCTGGCCTCAAACTTGGAGATCCTCCTGCTTCTGCCTCCTGAGTACTGGGATTAAAGGTATGCACCACCATATCTGACTTGATACCATCTTCTGGCCTCCACGGGCACCAAATTCACATGTACCCTCCCTTGTATACATATATACTCAACTAAAATTTAACATAAAATCATTTTAAAAGCAAACATATAAACCTAATGTGGTGTAAGAATCTAGTTTGAGTCGTGGTGAACAAATCTACCATGAAATATTATTAAGTAATCAGATAATTTTGAGGACTGGTAATATTAGTGAAGTGTGACTATTTTTAAGGTGTGATCATAGATAGCATCATGCTTATTTTTCTTTGAGTCCCTATCTTTTTGAAAGTCATGTACTGAAGTATTTCCAGAATAAGTAATAGAAATGGTGTGCTGTCTAGCATGGGCTTCTGAATAATACAGTTGAAGAGGGGTGACTAGGTACAGAAAACAGTATTAGCCACAAATGGAGAATGATTGAAGCTGGAGGTTGGCTACAATGGAGTTCATTATTCTCTTCCATTCTTGTATTAGCTTGAAATTTCTCATTATGGTTAAGTTTTTCAGGGAAAAAAACTTGAACATATGCACCCAGAAATAAAATTATTGGCTATGAGTGTTTCCAGGGTATTTAAAATGCATTGTCAAGTTGCTTTCTACAAAGCTTGCAGCAATTTATAGCCCTGCTAGTGGTGTGTGAAAACGCTGAGGATATAATATTTTAGGAGAATATATAGTCATTTGCATATATGTAAGAATGTGTGTATCTCCGTTGCCTATGCCTTTAGAAAGACTAATGGCTTATTATGGGATATTATAGCCCAGTTGTGACAGCACACCTGGGGCTTTATACCTGAATAGCAAGGAAAACAATCGGTGAGTGAGTTCCACACGACATCATCGCCAACGCAGATTTACACAAATCCAAATGTCCCCCGTGATGGGTTCCCGTGTTGCTTCTGACAGCATCCCGAATACCCACTGAAGTATTATTTTAACAGAAATTCACAAATTGTATCTTCTCAGTAAAATCTGATTATCTTCAAGAGGCTTCCTCACATGAAGTTAAGGGGGAAGAAAAAAAAAAAATCAATGCCTGGGATTCTCTGCCTAGCATGAAAGAGAGTTTTTTTGCAATAGGGTAATTCTGAGATCCTGTAATTTTCCAATTATGTCTGATTGCAGTGCCGCTTTCCTGTCTCGGTATTAAAGGATGGTCAGCTTTTTTTTTTTTTTTTTTTTCAGCAACCAAAACCGACTTTCAAATGAAGCAGCCACTTAGTTCAATGACTTGTTTACACTCATCAGTTCTCTGTGCATATGGCACATCCATCCTTCAATGAGGACTCACCCCAGCACTTCTCTATCAGCCACCAGAGAGCAGGTGCTAGCAGCCTGCTATGTATAGGTGTGCCATTGGGCGTCCAATGAGGATGTCAAGGATAAAAGGCCATATTATATGCCCTCCACATCGACACCCTGCAGTGAGACAATTAGAGGTGTATGCGTAGAGAGTCATCCAGCCAGCACCGTCAGCTGGGGACCAATTGCTCAAACACATGATCTTATGATGGACGTTGCATGCTCAAACCCTAATATCCCACCTCTGGCCCTGACAGGCACATAGCCATGTCATAATGATTCAGCTAGTTGTTCATTGGAGACATGAGATGTGAGCTACTGTGCCTGGTAACGGAGAGATAAATAACGAATAAATCAAAACATTTGCACTTAAAAGTGCTCATGAGCCAGCCGAATGAAGAAATAAGGAAAATAGCACTTGAGAAGTATCGAGGAACATAACAAGAAAGCTTAGGGTGCTGTAGGGGTTGCTTTTTCTCATTGTTAGTGGCCAGTTCTCCTCTGACAAAGCAACATGAGGAGGATTCATTTTGCCTCATAGTTCAGAGAGATCACTGGGTTCACCCTGGTCCATGGCAATCTGAGCAGGAGACAGATGCACTCACATTGCAGCAGAAGGCAGAAAGCTCAGACCACAACTTGAAGTGGATGTCACCTTCAAGGTCCATTCGACTCCTACTGGATAAGCCACGGTCCCCAAGGCTTCCATCCACCAGCATCAGGCACTGGATCGTAACATGAAACACATTCGGTACAACTTCAAGAATCTCTCTGCCGTCTGAGTTCTGATGCTGTTCAAAAGTCTCTTCTGACAAACTCTCAGCTGTGAATGCCTGGGTGGGAAGGTGGTGGGTGGGGAGGTGGCTGGGGGTGGGGTGGAGCTGCATACTTAATACACAAAGGTACAAAGTAACCATTCCCATTCTAAAAAGGAAGAAGGAGACCATATCAGAATAAAAGCCGGCAAGGTGAACATGAAACCCTGTGGTTCCATGTCCAGCATCTGAGTTTGTGCCAGTATCGTCTGGGCTTCACCCAGCTTGAGTGTCCTTTTATGGCATTGGCCATTGTAGCATGGGTGCTCTCTTGTTTTGCCTCTATGTGGTGCTTGCAGCCTTCATTGGCAAATGTCTCGAGTTCCCACCATCTTTATCATGCTTGAGGTCACTGCTGCAACAAAGACTTCATCATCATAACCTCATGCATGGGCCTCTCTGGTGTATCTTTAATGAATTCAACTTTGTTATGCATTTGCCTGGCCTCAGCTTTTTTTTCTTTCCAGAACCTTGGTGTAAGCCTCAGTGACCTCAAAACTCTTGCATTCTAAGTAACTGCAAAAGTAGCATCATATGAACAGTGCCTATTTCTGCTACCAGCATGCAATGTACCCTTTTCCTCTTAGGCTATGGCTATTCAAGCACTGGAGAATGAAATGGACATGGGGTCAATGGACATGGATTGGAACAAGACAATCAGGAAGCTCTATTTCTTTGTGCACTCCACTTTTGAAGGAATGTGGAAAGTGTTCCCAAATGATTCTGTGTGCTTAACATCCTGAAGCCTTCAGTGAATAGAGTCCCATCCTCAAAGTGTCCTTTCTATTGTCTTGATACAAAGCATGCATTCCTTTTTTTTTTTTTTTTTTTTTTTTGGATGCTGTTGATCTGTTTAACAACTCCTTTGTCCTCAGTTGCCTTGTCTGCAAACTTTAAATGTTCTCACAACCCTTTCCTTGCCAAACTTCACATATTCTCACCACTTTCTCTTCTACTTTCTGCTCACTGTTAATCTGGCTAAAAGCGGCGATAACCGTGCCACAGCCCAAATGCTATGCTGTCTTAAAATTTCTTCTGCCAAGCAAATTAGCCCATTGCTTGTGAATGCAGTTTCACACAAAATTTCAAGTCGCGCGAAGAATGCAGCCAAGCTCATGTTCAGAATACACCGTGAAATGGCCTCTAGCCCAGTTCTGGGCACATTTCTTTAGCTGACGCCTCAAGAAGCGCGTCCATATTCTGTATTTCTATTGGCATCCTCGTCATCCGCATTCCCAGCAGACGTGCTCATTACTTCTGCTGACAGCGTGGTTGGGCTTCCATTGCCTACGGCTCCAAACTCTTCCGCATTCCTCCCACCAAACTAGTCCCAAAGGCCCACAGACCCCACTGTCAGGTTGATTACTTCAACTCTCTCAATTTTTAGTGTCAACTGTTGTTATTTTTGCTTTAGAAGACTCAAACTTTCTGCGCAAAATTCACTAATTCAAATTGCTGTTATGTGCGTTCTGCCTTCAAGGTTAGCGTGTTGGTTGGCACGCCTTAGGTCAGAGGTTCTCAACCTGTGGGTCATGACTCCCCCAGGGGTCACATATCAGATAATCTGCATATCAGGTATTTACATTATGATTCCTAACAGCAGCAAACTTAGTTATGAAGTAGCAACAAAATAATGTTATGATGGGGGGGCGTGTCACATCATGAGGAACTGTATTAAAGGGTCGCAGCATCAGGAAGGCTGAGAACTACTGTATTAGGTAGAGGCTACATAGGGTGACTTTGTCCCTAAAGACACAATATTGAATGTGGGGAGGGATAATCTTCGAAGTAGGGCAACCTGAAAAGTACTACTTCCACCAGGTGAGCTAGGTCAGTGTCAAGAGTCATTAATCGTGTGGTTGATACAACACAATGGTCACTCTATTTCGGTAGTCTTCCTCCCAGCAACCCACAATCTTACCTTAATTGTGAGAAGGAATATTATACAAATCCCGGGGCGGGGTAGGGAGAAAAGGTTTCTACAAAATACTAGATTGGTGTTCCCCAAACAGACAAGGTGATCAAAAAGGACCCTTTGAGGTAGGTATAAGCAATGGAAATCCAAATAAACAGGTGCTTTAGTTGGTTGTTAACAGACCAGCGTTGTAAATTTTTTTTTTAATTATCGCTTATATACTGTGATATTCTGGGAGGTTAGTTGAGTAGGCTCCATACTATCATATCAGCTTCTCTAGGAAATCTATAAACTGTTCTTAAATAATTAAATATGTTGGGGCTGGGGGATATGATTCACTTGGTATGCTTGCCATATAAGCATAAGAATGGGACTAAACTCAGATGCCCAGTACCTATGTTAAAATTCTGTGTGCAGGCTCATCTGTAATCCCAGCACCGACAGATGCAAACAGACAGATCCCTAGAATTCTCTGGCCAGCCATCCCAGATAAATGAGTAAGCTCCAGGTTCAGTGAGAGACTCTTCTCAAAAATTAAAATGGAGAGGAGCAGTGTGACCGGTGATAACAGTCTCCGCCCCCTCCCCCACCCCCGCCAGGACCACCACAGCCTAGCATTGCAATAGCCTCTAATTCATCACCCACGTTCCTTCTCTCTCCTCCCTACACCCCAAAGAAGGGGGATGTTGGAGGTGATAAAGCCAAGATGAAGGGGGGGGGGCACAGAGAAGATCCACCAGGTTAATGGTACACCTGCTTTTCCAAAGTTGGAGCCCCAGCCTGAAAGGGCTCCCGCCAAGAGAAAGAAGGTACCCAAAGGACAAATGATGCCGGTAAGCGTGGGAACCATCCTGCAGAAAAATGCAAATGCAGAAACAGACCCGGGCACAGAAAGCTGACGCTGCAGAAGCCGCATGGGAAGCATGCATTTTTGATAACTGTGTGCTTCTGGGGACTGCACAGTATGGAATACTATTTTTATCAAGTTTTATATAAAAAAAAAAAAACCACACACACACACACAGACTTTTGTTTTCCTTTATTTATTTATTTCTTTTCAAAGGAGCTGTGTTGTTAACACAGACGATTTCACTGTTTGGGAGGAAGGAGCATGTGTCACTAACAGAATGTTTCCCAAGAAGAAATGTTTTGGGGTGGGGGGGACTCTGTTCTCTTTTAGCTTTGACAAGAATCCTCAGGCTGACTTAACAGCTTGGCTGGTGAAGATAGCTGCCCCCAAGCCTGGATGGAGGTCTGTGTTCAACCCCCTGAAGCCACGTGGTGGAAGGAGAGAGCTAATTCCAGGAAGGTGTTCCCAAGCTTCCACATACAGACAGTGGCATCTACCTTCACACACAGACGAGGAGGAGGAGGAGGAGGAGGAGGAGGAAGAAGAAAATTACTCAGAAGGATATTCTGATGTCACACGTAGCCACCTTGCTACAAAATGCCTCATCTTGCGAGAAAACTCGAAATTCATTTTTATGTCCTCCGTCTCCACCTTCAGCACACACTTAACTCCCGTAAAGCCAGAGACCTATTGGATCTGACTCCTTTAAATTGGGATATTCCACTATGTTGGGCAACCTGGACTTTGTGGTGATGTTACCGAATGGTAACCCTCAAGAGAGCGGCGGGTCCTCTTCTAAAAGACCGTGGGTCTTTGAATCATAATTCTGCCACTTCCATTTCATTTTTCCGAAAGTCGTTATCGGCTGTGAGCAGTCGCCAAACAAAATAATAAACAGGAAACATCAGCCCCAACTCTAAACTTTTCCTGTTCAAAGAATCAAATGAGGACTCGCTTAGACGTCGTAGTGTGATTCTGATTTGAGTAGTCCGTGTAAGAAAACAGTTTGAAGCCAGGCAGTGGCATGGCACACACCTTTCATCCCAAGCACTCGGGAGGCAGAGGCAGGCAGATCTCCAAATTCAAGTCCAGCCTGGGCTACATAATGAGTTCCAGGACAGCCAGAGCTAAACAGAGAAAAACCAAAACTAAAAAAAGAAAAGAGTTTAAAAGTTCTTGTGTCAATTACTTTCTGCCTATGTCCTGCCTGAAGCAGCATCCCTGTTTACAAAAAGGATCCTGGACAAAGCTGGGTACAGTTTGGCTTGGAAAAGGAAAGTTGGGGAATGACTAAGGAAGGCGCCCCAACACCAACCTCTACCTCCTACACATGCGCAAACACAGGCAGGCAATTCCACATGCACATATGCACGTGTATACAATACATACACAGAGAGACTAATAAAACACGTTAGTTTTTAAAAATTAAGCGGCGCAGCCAAGTCAATGCATGAATTTGATCTCATATGCAGGCAAAGAGAGAAGTGAGCGGACTTCGTGAGAGAAAGGATTGACAAGACTAGAAGAAGTATGTGGAAGGGGAGATGGAAGGGTGCAGACGGAGAAAGCGACCCTGGAGTGATCTCAAAGTGTGAGGCAAGGGTGGGTAAAGATGGATGCAGCCACTTAAGAATTAAGAAAGTGACGTGGGGAGGGAGAGAGAGTTCAGCAATTAAAGGCAATTGTTGCTTTTACAGAGGACCTGAGTTAGGTTCTCAGCACACACATGGTGGCTCACACCCACCTATAACTCTAGTTTCTAGGAGACCAGACAGCTCTTCTGGACTCTGTGGGCACTGGCATGCACATGGTACATACACATAATAGGTGCAGACAATTACTTGTCCGCATAAAATAATAAATAAATCTTTAAAGAAAAAGAATATAAGAAATGATGGAAAGGTCTTGAAAGAAATATGCCATATTTGACTAGAAAAATCCATAGCTATGCGTGGCCGTAAGTGGTTTTTTTCACTGTTGGCTTGAGCATGAGAGAAGCCACTCTTGACAGAGAGAAGATGCAGGAGAAGGAGGATTAAGGACCTTCACACACACAGAGAAGCTTGGTTCAAAATATTAACATTGTGGGGAGAAAATGGCTGGGCTAATGGGACAGAGTGAACTCTGAAATCTCATGGGGATCTCCAAACATGACTTCCCCTTTCTCCTTTCCTGGTGAAGTTTGAGAGGCAGTCCATCTTCCTTGGCAAAGCCAAAGCTATCTTGACATATAGAGATTAACTAAAGATTATGTAGCAAGTAAATTAATGAATTATTACCAATCTCCCAAAGCTCTGAGTTTATCTATCCTAAGATATTTTGTAACAATGAATTGAAATCAAAATTAATAGACTTGATCCTTTCATATAAACCTGGCATCACTGTGAGTTTCACATAGTTGAGTATCTTTCTAAGAAGAAATAGTTAACCAGGCAGTGGTAGCTTACACCTTTAATCCCAGCACTCAAGAGGCAAAGGCAGGCAGATCTCTGTGAGTTCGAGGCCAGCCTGGTCTACAGAGTGAGTTCCAGGACAGCCAGGGCTGTTACACTGGGAAACAGAGAATCCTTGTCTCAAAAACCAGAGAGAGAGAGAGAGAGAGAGAGAGAGAGAGAGAGAGAGAGAGAGAGAGAGAATAGATGGTTTGAAATGACATATTGTAAATTGCCCCATCTTCTTAAAAGAAACAATGTTTGTTAAAATGATAACAATAATCACTGCAGAAACCTGTATGATTACAGTGATCACGTTAGTGGCTTGTCTGATTTTTGTTAAGCATGTCTGCCTTAATGTATCCAGGCAGGGATGGATCTCTCCTCCCACCTCTGCCGTCAGACATTTAGACCCAGCCCAGATTCTGCAGGTGAGAGCCACAGATGGGGACCTGCCTTTCCACCCGTGCTTTGTTCCAGCACATCCACATTAATGTGGAGAAAGCGAGAAGGGTAAGCGACTGTCATGCGGACCTGAATCATGCTCCCAGCAGCCTAGAACTTCGGATTGTTTTCCCCTCCAATCAGAACTGATTAGCTCTAAGCAGCCCTGACATTTATCGGTCGGTCATGAAAAGAAAGCAGAACCGGTCATGACCAAAAGGCCCATATTTCTGCAGAAGTTCACAGGCAGTGCACCCAGTTGGCAGTCCCCCGCTGCCCGCCGCCCACCACCCGCCGCCCCCCACCCTGGGAGGAGAGGAGAAAAGAGGAGGTCTGTGATGCAGCTGCCACACGGTGATCAGACCCATCACAGAGCTGCCGGGGCTGATCTGGTGTCCAGATAAACATGGCATTCATGCTAGCCATCTGTCCACAGGTCAGTGGGGACAGACTCAAAATCATTATCTCTAATGAATGAATGTACAATGACAGTCTTGTGTGTGGCGAAGGATCATCACATAGGAATATGGTTGTGGGGAAATCGGGCAACTCTGATCTTGCAAAGGGGGAAACAGTAGTGTGTGTCTAGATGCGGGTTTTCACCTTTAACCCTCTAATATCTGGGGTCGGCTTGTACAAGGTGCTTTTTCAGTTGGTGCCATGGCCCTATCTTTGCCCAAAGAAGCGCTGATATTTTGCAGAGAGAGTTTGGACTATGAGCTTCAGGACCCCATTGAATGTCCCCTCAATCTTCCTGTCCACCTTGTTTTTGTTTTTTCTCTCCTGAGATAGGAAGCTGTTTGAAATCCCCCCTGTTCTCTGCACAGCACCATATACACAAACCTTAAAATACTGCTCTTCTAGATATTACCGTGCTTTTCACTGGTGTAGCAAGACCTGCTCTGGCTTCGTTTTCACTGCTTTCCAAAGCGAACGCATAAATTACAGAGATGCATACTGTATATAAACAATAACAAAGGTTCCAGTTCTGATGATCAGAAATCCACACAGCCACCTACTTCAAATCAAGCACAGAAGAAGAATCCCCCTGGTCAAAAAGAAAATTAAACAGAAACCCAAAGAGAAGTAAAATCAGCATAGAGAAGGAAAGTGGAGGAAGAGAAACACAGTTGCTTTTACTTTGACAACTTCCTTCCAAGGTGGAGATGGCCGCTCCTGTTTCAGAGTTGGGAAGGGCTCAACCCCAGACGGGTTGATCAAAAAATGAAAGGATGCAAGGTGAATCCCAAGCGGATCTGGAATCTGGCGTCCGTCTGTCTCATGTTAGAACCTGTAGTGGTGGGGATCTTAGAGAACAATCCAGAACAAGGCACTGGAGCCAGGGGAGCCCCCAAGAGACTCCTGGTGCTGCAGAAAGAGACCTGGGGAGTTTGTGAGCAAAGGTCTGGAGAGGAGCTAGCTAGCACTTGACATCCTCGGGAACAATCAGGGCCCATGATGGGGAGGAGCGGAGGGCCCGTGGAAGAGACAAGGAGACACACATTGTGCAAGACCATAAATGCTGCACTGAGGAAACTAGGCTCCTCCGTTCTGTTAAGGACAGAGGACACATAGGTGTGGCCATCCCAGAGTTCAGGATTAAATAGGTCCACACTGTAGATATGGTCAAGTTCAAGGATACATGGACAGTAAAAGTGACAGATTCACAAGGGCCTGTGTATTTGAGCAGTGGGAGACCACAACCCCTGATGTGAATGGCCAGTAATTGGCAGCTGGATCCTAAGTCATGACCTTCTAGAGCAGTGGTTCTCAACCTATGGGTCGAGATCCCTTTGGGGGGGGGTCACCTATCAGCTATCCTGCTTTCAGATATTTACATTATGATTCATGACAGTAGCAAAATTACAGTTATGAAGTAGCAACGAAAACAATTTTTACATTGAGGGGTCACCACAATATGAAGAACTCTATTTTAAAAAAAAGATTTCATCATTTAGGGAGGTTGAGAACCACTGTTCTAGACAAAGTGACACCCTCTGGTGCCCAACAGGATCCCTAGCTATGGGCAGATGGGGCAGGCACACAGCTCACGTGGAAAAAACACCCATGATTAAAGGGAGACCATTATGGGCATCACAAAGTACTGGCCCAGATTTCTGGGCCAAACTCAATCATTAGGGGTGCTGTGATGCATGCCAGTCAGTCATCTCTCTACCGCCATGCCAGTGTGTCTGTGTGAGGGCAGAAGTTGATGCCAGCCTATGGCATCAACTCAGGTACTTCTCAGGCAGACGAGGATGTCATCATATCCTCACAGGTGGACCAGAGGATGTGGGAGGGGCAAGGACACGTCACCTGAGCGAAAACGCATGCACAGGACGTCTAAGAAGAGCCAAAGAATTTGGAAACAATCACCACAGAGAGATTACAGGCCACACACATAGCTTTTGGCTACCACCCTGAGCAAGCTGGACTTCATTCTGTGAGCAGGAGAAACCCACTGTGAAAGGTCACAAATGATGTCCGTGACAAATACTGGCAGCTGGCAGGAGTAGTGGGACTCAGGGGATGCCCGAGTCCTCCACACTGGAGCTGGAGAGTGCCATATGGAAAGGATGCAGCTCCAAGAAACCCGGTGCCTCTCAAGTGTGGTCCCCAGATCCCTGGAGGTTCTCAGTGATCTCACAGGTGCCTACAGGTGGTGGAATGGTTCCAGATAAAAAGGAGACAGAACAGCATTGTTCACACCCAGTTCGCAAATTTGAGATGGAAGTCTGTTTCTGATTTGTCAAAGAAGCTTTCTCTATAATCACTATATGCTTCACAGTTGTGTGGTTTGCTTAAGAAACTTTGTTAATAGGATATGTTGGCAAAGTTTTCTTCATCCCATTACAAGCTATTATATATTTAGTGAAATCTACAAAATATATATATACACACACATATATATGTATATATGTATGTATGTATATATGTGTGTATGTGTGTGTGTGTGTGTGTGTGTGTGTGTGTGTGTATTCCTGTTGTTTAGGTGTGCAAATTTCCAAATCCTAAAATGATGAATTATTGGCTAACAGGTAGAAGTGGCCAGTATTTACTGTGAAAGTAGTAAATAATGATGTCACAGTAAAGTTAGTGTGCTATTACCAGACACATAGCTGATCTTCATCTCCATTGTCTTATACACAGCTCCTAAAATGTTTGGGACTGCCAATATAAAAAAATGTCTTGTGTGTGCTATGAAGTGACTGGTAGGTAGCACTCCTAGAGAGTAGGGTGGCAGCCGAAACCAAGAAAGAGTTTGCTTTTAACCCCAACCCTAGCCTCTGAGAGGGGACAAAGCCTGGAGGTCAAGGTTATTCCCACTGACAAATGGAGTTACCAATGTATGCCTATGTAGTGAAACTTCCACCAAAAAGACAGCCCAAAGAGCTTAGGACTGGCCTCCAAAGCATCATAGACTGACACTTTCTAGAACTCCCTCTTTATCTGGCTATTCAGTTGGTTATCTCATTATGCCTTCTGTCAAATTAGCCAATGTGTTTCCCCAAGTTCTGTGAACCACTCCAGTAAATCTATTGACCCCAGGGAAGGAGTCACAAGAGCCAGGATCGGTAGATCAGACATTCATAGGCCTTTCAAACTGGCATCTCAGTGTGGGACTATGTCCTCAACCTGGGGGACTCTGAGGCTAAACCCAGGTAGATGGTTTCAGAATCAGATTGAATACCAGACACTCAGCTGGTGTCCACAAGGCTGCTACAGATGAATATTTCTTATTTGGCATGCTGAAAGAAAACCCCACGCATTTTGTCACAGAAGCATTCTGTGTGACCAGAGACACAGAGCGTTTGTCTTTTCCTACATTACGACCGTCTTAAATGAAATGAGCCAGCACAGGTGGTACATGTCGACAGTGCTGGCTACTTGGGAGGGTGAGGCCAGCCTGGGCTACAGGGAAAGACCTTGTCTCAAGAACAAAGCAAAGACTAAGCAAATCAACATGACTCAGAACATGACTCCACACACTCTGGAGCAGGGACATGTCCACTGACAATGGTTAATTCAAGCAGACAAAAACGGGGAAAGAAGAAAAGGACAGAGCCAGGAAGGACAGTGACTTAAACTAAAAACAACTGATTGGGGGGGGAGGGGGATGGAGGACCTATTCATCCTCAGTTCTCAGCACAATGTAGCGGAACTTTGTCATAGCATGCCATGAAACATTCCAGTCAAGTCTATTGACATTTCTGCTAAGCCAGTAGGGCATTTCAGAACAAACTAGATAATATACCTCTCTATGGAAAATTAACAAGTTGTATTACTGAATGTAGGAGCGAAAGAAAAACCTAAGCAGCATTATCTGAAGTGAAATTTTCATGGCTCAAAAACAGGTACAATTACACTGTTGTCAAGGAGCTTGTAAGCCACCCACAAAGTTAACGACAAATATGGTGTTGGGGGGGGGGCAGCCTACTTCCCGCAGGAGCTCATACTCCCGGGTGAATAGTCCCAGCAGCAGCGACAAGAAAGAACAATGGTCACCATTGAGCAGAAGGTGTGTGTGTAGCACAGCCATGTGAGCAACATTACTGTGTATTTGTCCCTGAGAACCAGGTTACAGTGAGGCTGGAGAGATGGCTCAGTCATTAAAAGCACTGGGTTCTTTTCCACAGGACCCAGGTTCGATTCCCAGCACCCACACGGAGGCTCACAACTGTCTGTTAACTCCGGTTCCAAGTGATCCGATGCCCTCTTCTGGCTTCTGTGGGAACTAGGTGTGCACATAGTACCCATATATGCAGGCGAAACACAAAATATATATATAATTTTTAAAAAAGCATGCTACAGGTCACCAATTATTTCGTGGTAATGATGACTACCTAGTGGGCTGTGGTAAAGGTATCAAACAGGCAGGAGTCTTACCCTGCATGCCACATGAATCACACAGAAAAGGGTTATACCCTGGGTCAACCTGGCCCTTGCTTATCCACAGCTGGACCTTAACTGCCTGTCTCCAGACCTTGATGGGGGTGTTAAAGAAATCTTGAAGACTGTGGTCATTCTGCTGGTCCACATCAACCTTCTTACCCTGTCAGGGAATAGATGTAAGCTCATGCTTTGAAAGATGTGATCTGATTAAAATGTTTCTTCAGTGGATAATAGGAAAGATCACATCCGTTATCCGGAACAGCTTCCCCAAGGTCAGCAATATCTGGAAACTCTGAATCTGTCTGTGTGTCTGTCTGCGTGTGTGTGTGTGTGTGTGTGTGTGTGTGTGTGTGTGTGTGTGTGTGTTCACTTGGAGAATAAGACGCCAAGATTGAATTTTGGTGCATCACCTTTGGATGATAGTGTTTGATGATTTTTTTTCTTTAACTTGTCTAACAAAGAAACCCATCTTGAGGTATTTGAAAACAACGTCTTAATGAGGTAGCAATGGAGGAAGTGCCTTTCCACACTGAATACCACCAGAGAGCTGCTGAGAAATCCCTCTGCAAGTTGGTGACACCGAGTCTCCCAGAAGCATCTATCTAACAGGTATGAAAAGAGGCCAGGTACAAAATTACTGTTTATCGTTACTTCTCGTTCTACTTTTGAGACCCGTTGCCAGGGAAACACCTGTTAGAGAAGGCTGCCCTGTACCCTCGCGGCTTCTCGCAGAGTGGGTGCACAAATAGTCACCCAGAAAGACATCATTAAATACACAAGTGAGGGGGGCCGTCCAGAGCTCCAGCTCAAATGGTCTATGATCATATGGTGCTTCTTCTAGTATTATTAACCTCTCGGTCCTCGTTATACCCGCTCTGTAGCTTTATGCACCCTTTGTCGTTCTCCGTTCTGAGTCATTCCAAGGCAAAGGTTTCCAGGACCCTTTCAGACACCCAAGTGGGACAAACCAAGGACTTGCCCCTGGGGTGTGACACCAGAGAACCCCTCCCTGCCTCCCTCAGAATGGGCAGCGACTCCTTATCTCCATGACAGGCCCGGAAATGAGTGTTCATTTGTCACTTTCTGACATTGCAAGTCACTGGGATGTGTTTGTGGGATGCGCATCCCTAACTGTCTCTGGGATTTTGAGGGTGGAAGGGCAGGTGTTTCGTGATGAGCCAGTGTTAACATCTATAATCAGTAAGCTTTTCTCAGAATACCTTAATTCTGCTGCGAACCACCTTTCTCTTCGCCTACAGCTTCCAGAATCCTGGATGCTGCACATTATAGACAACAGAATAGTGTTGACTGTTTCTACAGCTAAGGCAGAACTCTAGCACTGGATGATTTGGGATAGAGTACACCAAGAGCCCCAGAATAAAACCTGTATGATTTTCTAAGAGAAAGCAGCAGGCCCAGGCTTTTTGACCAGTCATAGTAATCGGGCCTCACACTGTGGTCTCCTCTCCCCCCTCCCCTCCCCCGCCCTCCCTTCCCTCCTTCTCCTCCTAAGATTTATTTATTTTGTATGAACGAATGTTTTGCTTTCATGTATGTATGTGTGTCATCTGACTGCAGTGCTGGAGGAGGCCAGAAGATGGCGCTAGAATCTCTGTCGCTAGAGTTACAGACCGTTGTGAGTCACCCTGTGGGTGTTAGGAACCAAACTCAGCAATCGGTGCTGGCTAGTCTTTAAGTCAGCTTGACACAGGCTAGAGTCATGTTGGAAAAGGGAACCTCGGTTGAGAAAACGCCCCCACCAGGATGGTCTACAGCCAAGCATGTGGTGAAATTTCTTGGCTGATGATTGACAGGGCTGAACCTACCCCACAGGGAAGGGTGCCACCGTGGATGGGTGGTCCTGGGTGGCGTAAGGAAACAGGCTGAGCAAGGCATGAGGAGCAAGCCAGCAAGCAGCCTTCCTCTGGCCAACACTTCAACGCCTGCCTCCAGGTTCTTACCTTGATCTCCCTCGGTGACGGAAGGTGCTATGGAACTGTAAGATGAAATAAACCCTTTCCTGCCCAAGTTGCTTTTGGTTCTGGTGTTTATCACAACAATAGAAGTCCTAACAAAACACCCTCTCCTCCGGCTCCATTCCACTTTCACTTATAAGGACGCTCTGGGTTAGCAGATTTAGATGACCCCCGGATCATCTCTCATCTCAGGCTCTTTACCTCAGTTCCCTTCTACAACATCCTTTTTTGCCACATAAGGTAGCAAATTTGTAGAATTCTAGCACTACCTTAGGACACAACCTATAGCACATCCCACTAAGTTACAAGAAAGGTCATGGACTTAACTTTCTCCCCCCAGTAATGATTTCAACTGTGCATAATAAAACTATAGCTTTGGTGGCTGGAGAGATGGTTCAGTGGTTAAGAGCATTCACTACTCTTATAGAAAACCTGTGTTCAGCTTCCAGCACTCACATCAGTCAGCTCACAAACACCTATAACTCCAGTTCTGGGGGATTCAATGTCGTCTTCTGGCTTCTGTGGATACATGCACATGTACACATACACAAGCAAATAAATCTTTAAGAAACAAGGCTTCGAACAGTGTGTTCTCTCACCTGTTTGTCTCTCTCAATTATGAACTCCTGGGAGGGGCGGGGCCCATTACTCAGCCAGACCTGCATTCTTGGCCGATGGGCATGATCTAGGACCATGTATTGAACTTAACTACTTCTTTCCCTTGATCAAGATCTCCACAAGGTCGCTTGAGGAAGCCTCCTGAGCTTTGACTAAGGAACGGCCCGTCTGATCTTTATTCCCAAGACTGTAACACAAATAGACATGTTTCCGCTGTTGCTTTCATTTCTCCCTAGCCTAATCAGATCAGAATCATCTCAATGCAAGTTGCTAACTGGGAACGGGTTCCAGCCCTGCAGCTTCCGCTCCTGGACAGAGAGAGAGAGAGAGAGAGAGAGAGAGAGAGAGAGAGAGAGAGAGAGAGAGAGAGAGAGAGAGAGAAATGCACCTGGCAATTCAAAAGCAACAGACTCAGAATGACTTCCGAAATGCCAGCCACCTGGAGTCACCTCAGGCTTGCAAAGGCACCTTCTCCAGTCACTAGGACAGAAGGTACCGATCTCTCCTTAGCCCCGACTCCAACTCTCCACCGGCAGGAACCCCTCCTGGCCAGGCTCCGTGACCTCTGTCGACAAGAAAGCTTGGCTGCTGGAAAGCTGCACAGTTGAGGGATGGGCTTCTGCTTTTGGAATCTCAGGAGCAACCCCTGCTGTGGAGGGCACCTTGATGGATGGTACAGGGGTGAGAGCTCTGGAAACCACGTTCCTTAGGAGGGTACACACGACACTCTGCCTCTGGACCAGAACAGAATACTGAATGGGATAGGCTTGCCGGTCCCACCTTCACTCTCCTGGATGCGGCAAAGTGGGAAGCTGGGATGACTTCCTTCATCACTGAGACAAAACGCTTGAAAGCGGCAGAACAAGGGAGGGAGAGTTTATTCTCATCTATTGCAGCAGTCAAGGCACAGAAGCATCAATGAGGTTGGGGGTCGGCAGGAGTGTACGACAGAATTCTTCCCATGGGTGACCAGTCCAGGAAGCAGAGCATTAGACAGGCAAATACAACCTCCCAAACCCTGCCCCTGGTGGCCACAAGCTAGATCCTATCTCCCAAAGGTTTCACAATCTCCCCCCAAACAGCTCTCTACCAGCTTACCAGCTTGGACCCAAGCGTCCAAGACATGAGTCTGGGACAACATTCTAGATCTGAAATTCAATCACCAGGTTCGAAGTAAGTCCCTGTACGTAACACCGTGAGTGTGCACGTGCATGCATGAGTGTGTGTGGCCTGCCCCGCCAAGAGCATCGCTGGTACCACCGAGAGAACCACAGGTGCATCTCAGATACCTGTTTTCCTCATCTGCATAATAGATGTGAGAATACATCCCTAAAAGAGCTCTTGGGGAAAATGAGTAAATTAGCAGACAGAAGTAACCTGGTGTGTCACATGACATGCTGTACAGCAGGCAATTGATAAAACAGCAGTGCTTTGGTATGATAGGTTGCTATTCTCGTATCATTATTGTTTCTATTTCTATCAGCAGCGCCCTTTACGCTGTCTTTTTCAATCCGGGTGATAGGGAAGGTAGTTTGGGAACTTAGCCACAACGCAGCTCCCAACCATCCCTTCATAGGCAGCCCCCGGTGACAGTCCAACTATCTTCACTCATCAGACTTAATCTCTGCAAGAGTGGGATTAGCCAGGGTCCCCTCACCGCTGGGCCATATGTCCCTGCATGACAGCTGTTGGACAGTCTCTGCTGAGAGAGCGGGGGTCTTCTCCTCCCCGATTTGATAAGCGCTCACTTCTTCTGTCTGTTCCACTTAGGGCCATCTGTCAGGGTGGCATGGTGTCTCTGCTTGGGCTGGCAAGATGCTGAAGCTGGACCACCAAAGAAGGTTCAGAGACAATGTTGGTGCCAGAGACGGAGGGAGGAAGGGGATTCGTTGGGAGGAAAGGAGTGTCTTCTGGACCAAGGAAGCCAAGACTCGGGCCGCCCAGCCCTCACTTAAATAAACAAGCCTACCTGGGAGATAGCCGGTCCTCCTCACACTTGCACATGCGTAAAAAATGCAGGGGCTCTTGCTGGAGCACAGATTCTGATGCAGGAGATGTGAGGCCAGGCACTCCTCATAAGTCCTTACACCTTACACGACAGTGCAGCTGAGGGTCGGGAACCCGTACAGCAAGATCGTACAGAATGGCTGATGCCAGATCCAATGACTCAAGACTCGTTTGCAGAGAACTCTTCATAGTTGTGGTTCCCATTCTGAAGAAAACAGAAAGCTAAGAGGCCAGAGAGCTATCGGCTTCCCGAATGAGCACTGGTCATGCTCGCTGCGCCTACTCCCAGTCTCAACATGACTAAATCTCCCCGCCACAGATAAACAGCATAATGGCCATATTCCCACTTATGGTGCCCATAAAGAAGTGCATAATGAATACAATGAAAAGCGAGTTAAAAAACCAATAATGCCACAGATCTCCAACAACGCCCACGGAGCTTAAAAGGTGGCCGAATTAGTGTGTGTGTGTGTGTTGGGGCAGGGGTGGGGGGGAGGCCAGAATGCAGAGTTACAGAGCTCTAAAAGACAGAATTTCCTCTTTTCCCTCCAGCGTTGGGCTCTGAAGGAATTACTCCCTTTGGGGTTATAGGAAAGCGTATGCATTTGCCTGGAAGCAGGGGAACGTAAGTAATTCCCCAAATCACTTTGGCAGCCCAGAATTTCAGGGGAGACATCAACCAGTGACATCAACCCATCCAAATTGCTCTCCAAGCCAGAGAGCTCAAACTCAAGATCTCATAATTCTCCTTTAATTGTTAAGGAACCCATTGAACCCATAGCATCTCCCCGTTAACTGAGTTTTATGCTGTTCATTTCTCCACTGGCCAAGCTAAGTCTAGCATGGGGGGGGCTGCACTGTCGGCTTCTGGCTCCTGACAAAAGGTGTTAATATCTTCAATGAACATGACAAGGTACCCATAGAATTCCAAGTGATTCACCAACAGTTCCTGCCAGTCACCACAGGGCTGAGATCTGGCAGTGGAGTATCACCCTGCTGGTCTTGTTCACTGCCAGCCTTTCATTTAGCACCTATGCACACAGGTGTGTCCGTGCCGGACCACCAGACCGAATGGAGACAAGCAACCACGTTATTTGGAACCATTTACGTTTCCTCTTGAAACTGTTCACAGCTCCTGCGGTTTAACTAGGATGGAGTCATTAGTGACTCCAAGCATGGGATCGTGTGCCGCCCAAGTGGGTTTTACTGCCACCCTGATACACAGCTCCATCCAGGCCTAGGCACCTGTGTGTGCCAAAGGACCCCCCATTAATAGCAGCGACACTTAATCACAGCATTGCACAGCTCCCCAAGAACCCTGCAAGCACGTAGAATCTAGATGCTTAAGCACGCACAGGGCCTGAAAACTCAGCAGGTGACTAACTCCTAGAACCGTGGACTGGAAAGACATTTAGAAAACTTAATCTGTCTGGACTCTCCTTGGAGAGCAAGGTTCTAGGCCGGCAGAGGGAGGACATTCGCAAACACAGAGAACAGGGAGTGCATGGTAGTTCTGGGACCAGTGCTCCTTCCTACCTGTCAGTCTAGACTTTATTCAGCAAACGTTCCCCAGATGAATGCTGTGTGTACTTCTGGGTACCTAAAGCCACACATAGCCTATCTTGTTGGAGGGCAGTTGAGTTTCTCCAACATAAAGACAAGCCCAAACTCCATCCCACAGGTAATTAGCAGACAGCTCCTGGGACAAAAGCCCACGGCAGCTGAGTCCTCAGTCCATCCATGGGTATGAGGCCGTTGGAGTAGCTCCTTCATGCGCTTACGAGACAGAAGCCAGATGAATAAAGGCCAGGTGCTCAGAGACAACTAGAAACACACGCCTCCTAACGTCTTTTGTCTTGACTTTTTTTTTTTTTCCCGAGTACATGAAATAAATAAGTAAATAAATCTGAGAGCATCTGGAGACTCGGCTCCACAGATACTTTTCTGACGCCCACTTCTGCCGCTCAAACAAAAATAAAAAGGAACGTATGCAGGGGACCCTACCTACTTCTGCCTTTGATTTCCAAAGGAACGCATCCCTTCTCTCTTATGTATCTCTAGCGGCTCCCAACCCTAGGCCTTGGGACTCAGTACTAGCAGCAAGCAGTCCCGTCCCCCCCCCCCGCCCCCCCTCCCCCGCATCCACCCCCCCAGCTCTTAGCTATGGGAAAGGCATGAGGATCTCTGGATGAAAGAAAGCCGTAGCTCACCACT
This sequence comes from Peromyscus leucopus, assembly GCF_004664715.2. Lineage (NCBI taxonomy): Eukaryota > Metazoa > Chordata > Mammalia > Rodentia > Cricetidae > Peromyscus > Peromyscus leucopus. The sequence continues at coordinate 44,836,339 of NC_051081.1, forward strand.
GGATCTGCCTAGCAAGCTTTGAAGAGTGGTGCCCACAGCCAGCAGACAGTGAGTACTCATTAGGCTTTCAGTCTGGCATTTGGAGAAGGGAGGAACCAGAGCCAGACACTAGCCAAAAAGGGTGTTTGTGTGTGTGCTTGGGGAGGGTGGGAGGTTGGAGCCACAGTAACCTCATTACCAGAAGGTGGCGCTATGCTTTAAGACAGGCTAGCCTGAGGGATGAAGCGTCTGAGAGAGAGACTAGGATCTTAGAAAAAAAGGAGGGTGCTTAAGGATGCAATGCAGAGCAAGAGGTCCTACAATAGCATTCTAGAGTAACCTTATGCCACTAAGGAGGAGACTGAAGCCCAAGGAAGGAAGAATTTTTCTCCACAGTTGTGCAGACCAACATTTAGAACTCAGGGTCTTTCAACTCTGATTGTTCTACCTGGCCCCACCTCACCTGCTCCGGGTAAAAATGGGGAAAAAACGAGATTTATGAGGAGAACTGGCTTGTCATAGAGAAAGTCAAGTTCAAGCATGCAGGCTCCAAAGAGAAGGAACAAGTGTCCCATCTGGGACGCCTGCCTGGAGAAGGCACCAGAGTTAGTGGCCTTGACAGCTTCGATAGCCATGACTCAGAAATCTTGACAGGGAAAACAAAAACAAAAGCCCTGGCTTCCCCCGCTGGTGATCTCTGTGCTACTGACTCCTCACATCTCATCTCTGAGCCTCCATGATTGCATTAGTAAACCAGGAGGAAAATAGCGCCTCCTAGAGTTCTAACTGAGAATGAAAGATGCTCGTCATGGTTAGGGTTAGGTCTAGCGCAGTGTTGGAAGCAGGGAGGGCTAACTCCTTTCCCCTTCCTGGCTACCCTGTGAGGTGCATTCTCCCAGGGAGTCTCGCACCTGTGGCCTGGGAGTGCTCAGAGCACGGTGGATGCAAGTCCCTGCTATGTGGACAAGGAATGTCCCCATGACATCCCCATGACTCGTCTGTCATGGGAAGGCGGAGTTAAAGGATGGAGGCTGGAGCTTGGGAGATGTTTCCTTCAGCAAAGTGTTTGCCTTGCAAGCACAAGGACCCGAGTTCACTCAATTAAAAAGGAAACCTGACTTTGTGAGGCCTGCATAGCCCTCTCCCTGGGGAAATGGATCTCTGGAACTCACCAGCCAGCCCAGCCTTATATGGCCAGTCTAGGTTAGTGAGAGGCTGTGTCTTAACAAGAAGGACAATGGATAGTACCTGAGCAACCACAGCCTAGCTGTTCTCTGGCTTCCATGTATGAACCTACACACACACAGGTGTACACACACACATGCATGCATACACACACACATACACACACACACACACACACACACACACACACACACACACACAGGTGCATGCAATAGATGCCAGGCAGAGCAGTCAACTCTGGGGACAGAGTTTATCCGACAGAGTTAGAAAAAACCCAGCGACAGGATTGTCTAGCCATCCAAGTGCTGGCTGCCGTGGTGAACATCTTCAGACAACGGCACGTTCACGTGTGTGCACACACATTCACACACTAGAGCATGAAGGAAGTGTGATGTAGTTGCCAGGGCACTGGGTCCGACAGCCCAGCTTCCCCAGAGGCTGGCCTGCCACAGGGACCCCTCAGTGGCTGCCTCCCCATCCAAGCCGCTCACGGGCTCTTTTCAACCACTGACTTTCATTCAGGGTCCACGGGAGCAGGGAAGCTTTATCGCCATCCCCTCCACAGACAAAAGACCAAGCCTTGAAAGGGTTTCCCTGGGACCACACAGCTCGGCAGCCCACTGGTAGGTAGAGTGTGCTGAGAACAGTCTCTCCCAGCACTGCCTGCCTTTTTCTTGCTGGGCTCGGTGTCTGAAAGGCTACTGAGTCTCAGGTGAGAAGGTAGGAGACAATGGGAACTCAGACCCAGAGAAGACAGCTCCGGTCTCTGTCCCTCAGTCTGATTAGTTTGTCCAATCCCTTGTCCACCTACAAGTAAACATGCTCTAATCTAGGGTGCACTTTATGCAGGCAGGACTTTCAAGACTATCTTTTTGAGATAGCAAGCAATCACCCACAAAAGGGCAGGGAAACTAGCTTTTCCCCAACCATCTCCATTCAATGACCCATGGTCTGAATTAGAGGCTCTTCTTGGGGCTTCCTGTTGTTACTGATTAATAATTGTTCTTAAGGATCACCATTCTGGACTCTTGAGTACCGAGAAGCCGCCAGGAAAGGATGCTCCTGGGGGCTTCTTCTAGAGTTCCATAGTATTTTACCCACAGCCAACTAACTGTAGGTATGTTATTGGGTTCAGACCCCTCTTGCTACCTGCCATTTGTGCACTCACCCCCATCATTCCCATCCCCCAGGATGCCAATTTCCTCCAGCTTCATGGTAATCTACTTTATGACCAAATCTACCGTGAGAGGAAAGGCTTGAACAAATATCCCAACTACTGGCGTTTCTCACAAGTGCCATTTACAGTGTACCTACTGTGCACTCATCCTGGGAGGTACCTCAGCTGGAGGCCTGGTGGTTGTGTGACCCAGGAAAAAGGCAGGCTGAGCAGCACACACACTAAACAAAGGTGTCCTTCATTCCTTTCCTCATCCCTCACTCCCCTGGAGAATGCCCCTCAGATTTACAGTGCTCTGCAAGCTCCCGCTGATGTCTCTGTGGTATTCTTCACTCGAATTTTTTATCCAACTGTCCTCTTTTCCAGGACAAGCTGAGCCTTCCCTGAACCCAAGACCCGTAAGTGAAGATTCTTCTTTTTCACTTCTGCTTCAAAGAACTTTGGATGGCACCTCTAGAGCTTGAGGTATGGGGGAGAATGGCATGGCCACCTCATGGCCACTGCTCTTGGAAAGCCCGCATCCCTCCACCTACTCCTTCTCTCAAAAGCAACATTCATCTAGCACTTGCTGGGTGTCAGTTGCCTGAGTAGCTATGAACAAGGTGACAGGATAGGTTCTTCCCAACCTGGAGCTTGTAATCAAACAGGGAACAGGCTCCACGCAGAGCATGACAGCAATGAATGACAGAGGCAGGCACAGGATGGCATTGAGCTGATGCCGCATCCACAAACAGAAGCAAGGACTAGGAGGTGGGGAAGTTATAGAAGCCAGATCAGCACTACCAGTTGGAGACCAAGTGAGCCTGTGAGAAGCCTTACACATGCAAATCCTCCCAATGGCCGATAGAACACATGGCCATCTATATGATTTAACAAGATCCCACTTCTTTTTTTAACCTCTGTGTTTTCATTTGCTGAAAGAGGAATTCCAGTTCCCCAGTGTTCAACACAGATATGAGGCATGAAAAAAAAAATCCATGTGGCTGTGCCTACTGGTACCTAGCATGCTTGATCTGTGTTCCCCCCCTTATCACTGCCATTGAGTGAGACATGCGACAAAATTAGAGGCTGTGTTCAAGCAATTGGGGAGCAAAGCATCCTGTATTTACCCTGAAAGGGGTCCCTCGTCTTGAACAACTCTGAGCTTTAATTTTCCCATCTATGAAATAAGCAGGTTCGATGACTTAGTGAGGTCTCTTTCTGCCATCAAATGCTGTGACCTTGCTGTGCTCTGACCTTTTGAAGTCTATGACCACACAGAATCACCACTCCTTTGCAGAGCTGCTCAATGCCTACATTTATACAGACCACGGTCCAAACCACATCCTTGGTGTTGGCACAGATGCCCGTGTCAAAGATGTGACATGGCATGGTGAAGGGTCCATTTCCTTCACACAGACCAGCCCTCGGTACCAGGGTGCTAACAGGGCTCTCTCTGTGCTCAGGCTCAGAAAAACCGTCACAGTCAAGTCTTCAGCCGAAAATGCAGGTGCCCAAGAGAAGTGAAGACAGAGTCGTCATAACATGTATTCCCATTCATGAGGCATGTGGTTTCAATAAGCCTCGCTGTGCTCATGACATTGTGGTCAATACTTTATTATCAACCTTTCAACAGAATCCTTCCTCCAGAGTTCTGGCCAAGCACACCAAACCACACAAATACAACTGCATATTGAATTATTATTCTCTGGCATTTTTATTTTTATTTTATTTTATTTTTTATTTTTTTTGGTTTGAAGAAGAGAAGGGGGGGCGAACCTTCTATGTTTTCTATCTTTTTAAATAATGTAGGTATCTATCTAAGTCAGAAACTGGGAATCATTTTTGAGTTCTTATCCTCATAACTCAATAAATACCAGTGACCAAGCACACTGTACATTCAACCCCCTTGCCATCTTTTAGATGGGTTTGATGAGTTTTAGCCCCCATTGCTACATCCTGGCTCAGACACTCATCATATCCTTGCAGACATTTTGCAATTAAGTTGGTTGACTCTTCACTACTGGCTCCAGTGTCTCTCCTGCTTTGGATGAGAATTTCCTAAATGCACATGCATGACCCTTTGACTCATTGCCTCATCCTTTTCTGCAGGCTCCCATCCCTTACAACATAGGCTAAGAGTAGCTCAGAGGCACCTGAAAGGCCTGTTAAGGTATCTTGGTGGAACCCATCCTCACGTTCTTAGACACAGTTGGTTAAAGCCAGGGTCTGCAAAACTTGCATTTGTAGCAATTTTCCAGATGGTCTCAACGCTGTCTCAGGAACCTGCCCTCCCCTGAAAGGTACAAGCTCAGTCTGGCACCTAGGATCCCCCAACAGTGTGCTTTTAGAGTTGCTTCTCATGTTATTTCATGTCAGGCCACACACATACATACTTGTGATGGATGGCTCTCGATGCCAAATCAGGTAGCAAAGAGACTTTCTATATTTTGAACAGAGACACCAGACTGTAGACATGAAGCTTATAGCCTCACGAGGCACTTGATAGGGATCAGGCAGGACTCAGTGGGCATCTCAGGACTCAGCCAACCAGTCAGGGGCTGGCAAGCTTTGTAGCTGTGCTTCGACGTAGACGCCATCCAAAACTCTGTCTTCGTCTGATGCTTTCCACCCATGTGGCAAAATAAACTCCACCGCCAATTCGTTATTCAAGCCAAACATAAACAAGATCTAAAACAGAATAAGATGGACGAAAGCCAAGTGGGAAGGTAGTTTAAGGTTATGAAATCTGGCTTAGAAACCACACGTTGTCTGAACTTGTAAATATCAAAGAGGCAGACTGGAAAACTATAATAGTGTAATAATAATAATAATAATAATAATAATAAAGTCATGCCATCCCCACTGTTACTCCTGGGATATAAAATTATAAAAAAATTAAGACATGAAATGCTTATTACATTCTTCTGTGCTAGAGAAGAACTGTTCTCGTTTATAAGCCTGGAAAAAGCTACTTCTGTTCCAGGGAACAGTCACAGAGCCCAGGAGGCCACAGGAAACTCACAGGCTGCAAGGTCTCTAGAATCTTCGGCCCTGCAACTTTTGCTTCCCCTGCTTTTGAAATTGAGGCTTCCTGCAAAAGGAAACAAGACCCATTCCCAGCTCCCTGGAAGTACAAAGAAATCCTCAACCTTTCCCCAACAGGGTCCCATCAGCTCCCTCTTGAAGGGGGATTGTCTGGGGGACAGGGGCTGTGATCCTGAAGACCATACCTATTGCTGGGTGAGGTGGAATTGTTACTACTGGCCATGGCTGGGGAGCCAAGCAGGGTTAGCCTCCACCTTTACCCATTTATACATTTGTCTCAGGTTTCCCTGGCCTCGAAAATTCAATTGATCTTGTAATAAATTATCATCATATATGGAATAATAAATTATCATCATATAATGGAGTACTTTTTAGGGTGAACCTTCAAAATACTAGGAAAAAAATTATTTTTTCTTTGTCTACCTTTGGAACCTCTTCCTTCCTGCCCACTCCCAAATGACAATGGCCAAAAGACCTGGTAGACGCCATCACCCAACAGTGTTTTGAATAAACTTTTTACAAATTAATTGTGGGTAGCTATCTAAAACAAAAAATGAACCAGGGGCGTTCTCTTATGCTGACCTAGCCATCATCAAGTCTTACCTCAAGTGGTACCTGTGAATCCATGAGGAGGATTTCTTCCATTTATAGCTTAAACTTCATAGTTGTTGGCAAGCCCCTGATAAAAAATGTATTTAGAATATTTTCTGCTCTTTAGGATCATTTGATTGACTGACTGTTCTGGTCTGGCCTCAGGCTCTATGTGTAGCTCATAAGACCTTGAATTTCTGATCCTCGTGCATCCATTTCCCAAGTTTTGGGAATATAGGGACACATCTCCATACTTGGCTCATGAATTCTTTGGGTAGAACTCAGGACTTTGTGAATACCAGGCAAGCCTTCTACCCACTAATCTACACCATCTAGCCCATACTTCTTTAAATAGAGCAATTCCATCCAACATGGTCGTTACTAGCCACAGACTACGATTTAAGTTTAAATTTATATAAATTAAATTAAGCAAAAAGTGCAGCCCCTTAGTTACACTATCCACAAATTAAATATTCCTTCATCACATGTAGCCATTGGCTGCACATTAAAGAGAATGGTTATTTACAAAAAAATCCTCCATTATCACAGAAAGGCCTGACCAGCCATGTTTCAGAAGTTTAATTTCTCCACAGAACTCATGCCCATCATCCTGCTTAGAACATCTTCTGAAATAATTTAGGGCTAATTTCATGACCTGTCTCTCCCTGCCCACATTCCCTTGGTCAGAACCCAACTTCCCTATCAAGATCTCCAACTCCTCAGTTACCAAAGACAATTTTCCACTAGTGCTTGTAGACTCAGACCCAACAGGCTCTCCAGACTATTCCAACCCAGGCAGAGCATATGAGACACCTACCTAATTCAACTCATGACTCTAAACCACATTTAATGCCACCCCTCTAGAGATCAGCATCGTGACCCCATCAGTGTGTTTGAACAGCGTCTCCTCTGTCTCCAGTCCCATCTCTGTCCCCTCGTCAACTCAACTGTTGATGTCCTACTCGCTCACCTATGGAGTAATTGGAGACTGAACGTCTTTGAGAATTGCTCTGCCCTCTAGGCATACCCTCGGTGTCTCTTGGCCAGTGTCTGGGCATGGGCTCAATGTCATATCTGCAAGGTGTGGAGGATGAAGGTCAAAACTGAATGTTCAGCTGGGCGGTGGTGGTGCACTCCTTTAATCCCAACACTCAGGAGGCAGAGGCAGGTAGATCTCTGTGAGTTCAAGTCCTGTCTGGGCTACAGAGTGAGTTCCAGGAAAGGCTCAAAGCTACACAGAGAAACCCTGTCTCTGGAAAAGAAAAAAAAAAAAGACTGTGAATGTTCACCAGTTTTAATCTGGAAGTTCCTTTATCTGCTCAGACAAGAATGTGATAAAACAGAAAGACCCTGGCTCCAGGTCTCCATTGTTGATACTGTGAACTTGGGCAAGCTATAGTGCATCCCTGAGCGTTGCATTGTTCTCAGCCATGGGGATCACTTCATGAGCTTATGGTGAAGATTTTATATCAGAAAGGATATTAACCAGTCAGTCCAGTTGGTAGTTTATGTAAATCTAAACACCCAATAAAAGCGTTCCATCTCCACGTTTCTTTTTAGAAATATTTGAATTAATGGCAACACGATAAAGCAATGATTAGGGTTTTTTTTCCAAGCTAGTAAATGACTGAGCTCTTAAAAGTAACTATTTAATTAACATGTTGTTTTTGTTTATAGGACTCCAAAAAAAAAATCTGCGTTATCCCAGCTCCACAAAGTTAATCGTTCAGAACAAATGTGTGTCATTTGAAATCTTACACGAAGAGCAATCCCTTCAAGGGCACCCGTGAAGCACAAATACTGTCCCTTTCAGGATTCTAACCACTCAGGTTATTCTTGTTCCAGACTTGGCCACAAACACAAAAGCAAGGACAATGACAGGCAGTGATGTGTGCTGGCCCACAAGCCAGTGCCTGAGTTCGAATCTTGACTTGTGCACTTTCTATTTAGGGAGTAACTGAATCAGTATATACTAGATAAATACTGACCAGTGCTTTCTCCCAAGATGGGCACATGACATTTTACAAAACATCTCCATCAAGTCCCCAACATACATACATACACACACACACACACACACACACACAAAATTTGCTTGGAAATACTGGGATCACCTGAGGCTGGGAGGATTGATCATGACAATTCTTATGGTAATGATAGAACATATCATTTTTGAAATTTGAAAGAAAAAAAAAATGAGGATATGACAGCTCCTGGGAACCCAGAGATCAAGAGAATCAAGATAACCCAATCATGATAGCCAAAATGCCGGGTTACATAGGAATCAAAGAAGTTGGGGGAAGGGAAGGGAAGCTCAGAGGCTGGAGAGGTTCAGGGTAAGGGGTGGGGTACACCAGCCAGGATGACTCTGCAACAGGTATTGGCAAGATTGAGATGACGCCAGGGCCAGCATCTGCTTTGAAATGTTAGAGAGGCATCCCAGTTAGCTATTTGTCCCGAGTTTGAGACCTAACAGTATTGACCACCCATTTGGATTGGGCCCTTTTTGAGTGTTTTATTTACACTGTTGCATTTCATAAAAGTTCCTGCTTATGTGTCCCCGAGCAGAGACCATAGCTAGTCTCTTAGGGTTTCAATTGCTAAAACAAAACACCATGATCAAATGCAAGTTAGGGAGGCAAGGGTTTATTTGGCCTCCCCCATCGATCACTAATTAAGAAAATGCCTTACACCTATTGTTAGCATTCAGGCATTTCTACCGGTCTGCCCTCAGGGACCAAGGGCAGCCAGCTGCAACTGCCTCGTACACTCTCTCTATGCCCATTGTGAAAAGCAAGTGCCTTCTCTCCATGCTGTCCTCTCTTTCCTTTCTCTCTTTCCTTTCTCTCTTTCCTTTCTCTCCCTCCCCCCTCTCCCTCCCCCGTTCTCCCTCTCCCTCCCCCTTCTCCCTCTTCCTCCCCTCCCCCCCTCCTTTCCCTCCCCCTCCCTCTCTCTGAGGCCACCTCTGCAACCCCCACTAATAAACTCCTCATGTGGGATCTGTTGCATGGTGTGACTTCGTGGAACCCCTTGGCTCCAACCTGCCAAGGTTTCTTCTGTTGTTAAATCATTACAGCTATAAGGTTCCCTCCTCTCAGATAACTCTAGCTTGTATCAAGTTGACATAAGACTAGCCAGCACAACTGATCCCTTGTCAACTTGACACACAAACACATCACTATTAAACCACAACCCTTCCTTTCTTATTTATCCCCAAGAGCTCACATTACAATAATAACTTTCTTTCTTTTTTCTTTTTTTTTTTTTTCTTTTTTTTTTTTTTGGTTTCTCAAGACAGGGTTTCTCTATAGCTTTGGAGCCTGTCCTGGACTAGCTCTGTAGCCCAGGCTGGCCTCAAACTCACAGAGATCCACCTGCCTCTGCCTCCCGAGTGCTGGGATTACAGGCATGTGCCACCACCCGCCCAGCCAATAATAACTTTCAAATCATAAATAACTTTAAAAGTCCTACAATCCTCACAAATGCAAGCACATTAAAATTGCAGTCCCTTTAAAATAACCAATCTCTTTTAAAACCCCAAATCTTAAAATTCAAAGTTTCTCGGCTGTGGGCTCCAGTAAAATAAAAATTAAATCAAGTACTTCTTTACTTCAAGCGGGAAGAACCAGGGCACAATCACAATCTGAACAAAGCAAAACCACACCCCCAACAGTGTGAATAACAGAATGCCCAATGTCTGGGATCCACTCACAGTTTTCTGGGCTCCTCCAAAGGGCTTGGGTGACTTCCCCAGCTCCGCCCTCCACAGCACACACAGCTTGTCTTCTAGGCTCCAGCTGGCTCCGCTCCACAGTTGCTGCTGTTCTTGGTGATCATCCCATGGTACTGGCATCTGCAAAGCGCTGGTGTCCTCTGCTGCAACTGGGCTGCATTTTCACCAATGGCCTCTCCTAGGCTCTTTTCATGGTGCCAAGCCTCAACTTCTCTGCATGACCCCTTCAGTCCTGGGCCCTCAACTGCCACTGAGGCTGCACCTTCACCAATGGCCTCTTATAAGCAAGCCTCAGCTGTTCTCCATGACCCCTTCATGCCTTCAAAACTAGTACCACCTGGGTGACTCTTACACTACCAAGTCTGGCTGCCAGCATGTGGTATAACATAGACTTGGCCGCCTCTGGAACACAGCTTCCATGTGCTCTCAGGAAACACTTCCCAGAAGACTTCACCTCAGTGATGCGGGTCTCTTCTTAATCACTGCTAACTTCTCAGCTCCAGCCAACCACCATCAAGTATCTCAGCAAAGCAAAGGTTTCACATTAGTTGTTCTGGTATCTTGTTAATCACAGCTGACTCTTCACACAACAAGCCTAGTAGAGTCTTGGCTTCTGTGTGAAATCTCACAAGCCAGGCCTCCATCGTCTGCCCTGCTCTCAACATTCAATGACTTTTCTAGCCCCGAAGTTCCAAAGTCCTTCCACAGCCCTTCCCAAAACAACCTGGCCAGGTCTGTCATAGCAATACATCATTATCCTGGTACCAACTTGTCTTAGTTAGGGTTTCCATTGCTGTGATGAAACAACATGACCAAAGAGCAAGTTGGGGAGGAAAGGGTTTAGTTGGCTTACCCTTCCACATTGTAGTCCATCACTGAAGGAAGTCAGGACAGGAACTCAAGCAGGGCAGGAATCTGGAGGCAGGAGCTGATGCAGAGGCCATGGAGGGGTGCTGCTTCCTGGCTTGCTCCCCACAGCTTCCTCAGCCTGCTTTCTTAGAGAACCCAGGACCACCTGGGTATATTCCCACCCACAATGGGCTGGGCCCGCCCCCATTCATGACCAATTAAGAAAATGCCTTACTGCTGGATCTCATGGAGACCTTTTCTCAAATGAGGTTCCCTCCTTTCCAATAACTCTAGCTTGTGTCAAGTTGACCTAAGACTAGCATGCACAGCTAGCCTATGCCAAAGCAGAATTCAAGGCTGGGGAGATAGCTCAGGAGGCAAAGCCATTGCCATGCGAGTGAGGACCTGAGTTTTAAACTCCCAGGCTCATGAACGGCAGGATGGCAGGACGTAGCACATGCTCAGCACTCCAATGTCAGGATGGGAGGCAGAGAATTCCCAGAATCCACAAGCCACCTAGTCTGCCACACATAGCGGTTAACCAACCACACAAGCCCTGCCTCAAACTAACACCCAAGGTTGACCTCTGACCTTCACACACACACACACACACACACACACACACACACACACACTGTGGCACACACAGACGAAGATAAAAATAAGTAACTAAGATAAACGAACAAATATATAAAAGGCAGAATTCATGGAAGGAAGCTTGATGCCAGAGGCCAAAGTCCTATCTTTGGGGGGTGCTTCTTTCTCTGCTTATGAGGCCTCGTGAACCCCCAAAGACACAGTATGCTGTGTGAGGGGCCTGATTCTACAGCTCACGGTCCCTGTGAGCTGCGGATTTAGCTGGGGGGTGATTTGCTTCCTCATGTTGACAATGAGGACTATGCTACCATGGGGAGTCTGGTAGCCGCGTGTGAGAATTCAATGAGATAAGGCGCGCAAAGCCCTGAGACACCAGGGAGAGGAGTAATGAACAGGACAGTCTAAACAAAGAGCAGTGTGCCCGCCGTGTGCAGATGGAAAATAAATTGCTTCTGCACCCCAGGAGGGGGACAGTGGTCTGAGTTCTCATTGGAGCAACTAAGTGGATAATTACTTTTTTTTTGGGGGGGGGAGAAAGAAAGAAAAAAAGAAAAAGGAAGAACCATTATAAAAGGAAGAAGTGCTACAATACTGAGCTTCACACACATCTGTCTGCCTGGCTTCATACTTGTGAGCTACGGTGCTTGCCTTTGGCTGGGCTCTCTGTAGAGATTCTGAAGCTTTGGGAGATAGCCGATGGGCTGTACTGGTTTTTGTGGGTCACGCTGGTGATGGTGGTGGTTTGTTTTTGTTTTGAGACAGGGTCTTATGTGGTGATATTTTATTTGTGCACCCCAATAAAACATATCTGGGGACCAGAGAACAGAGCCAGCCACCAAATTAGACATAGAGGTCAGGCATGGTGGCACACGCCTTTAATCCTATCACTCTGGGAGGCAGAGATCCGTCTGGATTTGTGAGTTCAAGGCCACACACTGGAAACAGAGCCAGACTGTGGTGACACACACCTTTAATCCCAGCACTAGGAAGGAAGGAATATAGCAGGGCACAGAAAGGCATATAAGGCATGAGTAAACAGGAAATCTCACGTTAGAGGCTGAGGAGCTGGTAAGGTGAGGCTGGCTGTGGCTTATCCTGTTTCTCTGAATATCCAGCTTTCACCCCAACATCTGGCTCTGGGTTTTCTTTATTAATGAGACCGTTTAGCAATTCGTCTTACAGTGGCGTGTGTCCCGTACAGGCCTAGATCTCACTCTACAGTTGAGACGGGCACAGAACTCTTCCACCTCTCAAGTTCTGGAGATGGAAGCATGCACCACCACACCTGACTAGGTAGAGGCCATGCATGTTTAAAGCTGTCCTTTGAAGAATGCAGTAATGTTTGGCAACAGTTCATGCCCTCAGAACACCAGTGCTGATGCTCACCGGTACTTTAGGGCATCTCTAGTTTCATTATTAATCCAGTGTTACTTCAATCCATCAAAAGGATGCCCTCGTTGATGAGACATTAGAGTGCCTCTCTCCTCACTGTTCTCTTCCCTTGCACTCCTCCTTCGACATGAGCACCAAATAAGCCCTACCTTTCTAAAGGGTCAAACTGTCATTTTTCATTGATTCCCTATTGCCTATAGAAGGAAGTCCAGCTCTCTCCTTTTCTAGCCCCATTCATGATTTCTCCCACTAACATGTTACCCAATTCCTCTGGGCCATCAAGGACAAGCCATGGCTCTTTCTGAAAGGTCTGTGTGTTCCCCCCTTTCTCTAGACATTTTTCTCTCCTCCTTTGCATGCAGCCAATCAACCAACAGATCCCTTGACATCGAGTTCACTATCACCCAGAGGTGGACTGGAGGCCCCTTCCTTGGGATTTCCACATCACCTGGTGGCACTTTGAGTATGGCTCAAGTAGTACAGAAGACCTTCAAGAGCAAAGAACTTGTGTTATATCCCAAGTGCAGACTCCTGGGCAGGGAACATGCTCAGAAAATGCTTGCAGGGGCAGCTTAGGGAAAGGCTCAGCTTGGTCCAGGTGTGTTCATCAGATCTGCAGCCCGTGGCAAAACGCCTGCGTGAGACAACGCAATGAGGGAAGGGTGTTTTTGGCCCATGGCTTCAAGGTTTCCCATCCATGGTCACTTGGGCTCCATCATTTCCGGCTTGAGATAATGCTGACCATGCAGAGGAGCACAGCTGATCCCGTCGTGGTGGCAGGAAGTGGGAAACACGGAGGAGGAAGGTCCAGAGAGAAATGATCACCTTCAAGGGCATCCTCCTAATAACCTACTTCTTCTAACTAGATTCCCATCCCTACAGTTGGCCCTGCCTCCCAACAGTGCCATCAGGCAGGGACCCCAGCATCACCACACGAGCGGATGGGAGACATTTAAGAATCAACTACACTAGGAAAATGGGCAAAGGACATGTAAGTTACCAAGAGAATCAAAGATTCAACTATTAAGCCTTTGGCTTAAGGAACCTGCAAGTCCCCTCTTGGCATCAAGTATATGGAAACACGCACCTTTCCAGGCTCATCTGGCTCAACACCCCAGGTCGGTTTCCAGCTGCACTGGCAAAATCTGGATCCTATTATTTCCCTTATGTACATACAGTCTTCTTTGGACTTCTTTTAAAATAAAGCAGCAGATCAAATGTTGGCAATGCTGACAGAACATTTAAATTTCTGGGAACCCATCCGTGCTAGGCACAGCCACCAATTCAGAACGAACCTACACAATCCTGATAACCATTGGCGATGGCTTCAGATTCCTGCCCCTGAAATCTCATGGACTGCTGACATTCTCCTCCAAGTCTATAGGCTGAGACATGCCCAGGCACTATAGAGCCTTCTGGTTGATTGGTCCTCAATACTCTCTCCTGGGAACTGGTCTTTTTGTTAAGATTTTATTTGTAACTTCCCAATCTGTGCCCTGGTAAAGAATGACTACGGAGACTGCCAATTTTTAGAAGTCCAGTGGCAGGCAGGCAGGCAGACAACAGATAGGCAAGAAGGAAGGATGGAAAGGAAGGAAAGAGGGAGGGAGGGAGGGAAGGAAAGAGTGGAGAGAGGAAGAAGGAAAAAGAGAAGAAAGGAGGAAGGGAGGGAAGGAGGAAGAAAGGAGAGAAACTTTGGAATCCTTATCATTGAGGAGGCTATTAAAAGATGCCTGACACATGATAGACCGTCGGCTTTTTCGTTACTAGGAGTTTGCTTGCATTCTACCTCTAGCAATTGCCCTGAGAGCCTGTTTCCTTGACTACAACATGAACCGAATTCCTGCCTCACAAGGCGGCTGTACCTATTGAGTGTACATAGGCAGGACTTCCAGCGAAGGTCTCACATATGGCAGGCATTTAGCCAAGTACACTTTAAACAATAATCGTTATTTAAATAGTTCAAAACATTGGGAATTATGAAAGAGTCAATCCCTACAGGCAAGCCATAGTTTACAAAAAGCAATTAATACACCAAAGCCACAGAGCTTCAAGGACTTCAGTGTTCTCCTCATGGTCACAAACACATCCCCGTCGTCTCGGACCTGACACCTCAATCTGAATCCAGTCATCCTCAGTTCATTACAGTCCCCACAGAGCAGATAGAGGGCCCTTTCACCCACACAATGCTTTCTTCTAGAATAGCAATTCAAGAGCTCACTGAGTGTGTGTATGTGTGTAAATGTGTGTGTTTGTATATTTGTGTGTATATGTATATCTATATACATACATGTGTGTATATCCATCGCACATAAGCTTATTCAATTAACATGTGTATATATGTGTGTATATGCATGTGTGTATACATCACGCATAAGCTTATTAATTAATGTGTATACATGTGTGTACATGTACATATATATATACATACATTAATTGAATAAGCTTATGAGTGATGAATACTTGCTCTTGTTTTGCATCAGTTTTCAGGTCTGTAGCCAATCACAACTGACAATTCTGTTGTTTTGCTTTTGGAGATGGAGCCTCTCTACACAATCCTAGATGTCCTGGAACTCACTATGTAACCCAGGCTGGCCTCAAACTCACAGCTCTGCCTCCTGAGTGCAAAAATAACAAAAACAAAAACAAACCAAAGCAGAAGGTTCAGCAGAGACAGACTGGAGAGCGTTAGGATGACTTCGAAATGTGGTGATATAGTGTGTACCCGAATAAAATTTGCCTGAAGATCAGAGGACAGGACAAGTCACTAGATTAAACACAGAGGCCAGGCAGTGGTGGCACCCACACCTTTAATCCTAGCACTCGGGAGGCAGAGATCTGTTCGGCTTCTTCTGTTAAGCTTTTACCTCACACATCGTCTTTAGCTCAAATCTTTAAAGCAAGAGAAAAATCAGAGTTGGTGAGGTTTTGTTTATTTTGTTTTGTGGGGTTTTGTTTTGGTTTGGTTTTTTTTGCCTAACACTTAAGAAAGATTCAGTTCACTTACAAATAGGTACGAGGATTTCTCTTGCAATTTTTGATCCTAGGAATTAACCTGCAGTTTACAATTTGTTCTAACTATCCAATGTTCACACCATTCCTCTATTTGCCTAATCTTATTTAATTCTTAAAAAAACATTCTTTTTATTTTTTAACTTCATGTTTTATGGGTTTTTTTTCCCTTATTTTATGTTCATTGATGTTTTGCTTGCACGTGTGTCTGTGTGAGGGTGTCAGATCCTCTGGAACTGGCATTAAAGACAGTTGTGAACCTGGGTCCTCTGGAAGAGTAGGCAGTGCTCTTAACTGCTGAGCCATCTCTCCAGCCCCACCTAATCTTACATAGTCATCCTTAAATACATATCATGGGTTGGGAATTTAGCTCCGTGGTAGAGTGCTTGCCTGGCAAGCACAAGGCCCTGGGTTCGAGCCTTAGCTCCAAAAAAAAAAAAAAAAAAAAGACATATCACTAAAAGGCTACCTCTTCCACTCTTCCAAGAAGTGTCCCAGATGACCAGTGTTGGGCTAGGAGCCTGTCTCTACACTTGCCCAGCAGCCTGGGCCTGCTTTTGTATTCCCACCTCTTACCATGCTCTTCCCAAATTTCCATGTGTCCACCTTATTACACTTTAAAGCATCTTATGAATCACGCCCTCCCTCCCCAGACACACACACACACACACACACACACACACACACACACTTCTTTTTTCTCTTGGGTTTAGCTCAGTGTCTGGAACATGGCCAAAAGACGATGATTATGAAGTTTCAGGGATGAATGAATGACATTCAACTTCAGAAAGCTATCGCTGTACTCTCTGGGTCCCTTGCCTGGGTTTGTTTCTACCTCTGTAAACTGGGCAGGGTAAGATGTACCTCACAGATACTGTAACACACAGCCACACATGTGAAGGGCCTTGTACATGATAAGTACCCCAAAGGAGTAGTCATCCATGTTGGTGGTATTATCTACAACAGACCTTAGCTAATTGACTAAAAGAATTAACAGATTGATTGGTGATTTGTTTATTAGTGACTATTACTTTTACTTACGTCTTGTTTTTCTATGAGCCTCTGCCTTTCCTTTCAAGTGAGAGCAAAAATGGCCCAGCATCCAGAAGCTTCCAAATATCCAAGTGCAAGGCTGTCTGCATGTGCAGAGTTTGGGTGTTTGATCAGCTTTCTGCTGACTCTGGTATCTTTTCATCCAGTCCATCCTGACCTCTGGAAAGTGGCTAAGTAAAGCACAGGGGGAGCAAAGCCCTGCAAAGCGAAGCACAAAGTGAAGCCCAGCCTGCTTCAGGTGTGAGCATCTTCTGGAGACCCACTTTTTTCTGCCCGGGGAAGCAAGACTCCTGAACTGATCTGGTGAGTGCACCCGCATCTTAGCTGAACAGAATCAAAGGCAGCCCACACTGCAGCGAAGATAGAAAGTAGATATCCAGTATATACAGTAGACTGGGAGAGAGACATATTCCCAACAGGAAAAACAGATAGTTGCAAACACAGGGCAAGGGTCACTTAGCTCATGAAAAATCAAAGAAAACAAGATCGGGTGTGTGAAAAAGAAAAAAGACAATGAAGTGATTCCTAATGATATTCTGCTGTACTCACAGATTGTTGCCCAGCCAATAGAGAAGCCGCATCCAGCAACTGATGAAAACAGATGCAGAGACCCACAGCCAAACCTTAGGCAGAGCTCAGGGAACCCTGCCGAAGAGGAGGAAGAAGAATCGATTTTAGGAGCCAGAGGAGTTGAGGACACCATGGATACACCGCCCACAGAATCAATTAAGCAGGGCTCCTAGAGACTGAAGTGACAGTCATGGACCCTGTATGGATCTGAACTAGGTCCTCTGCATACATGTTATGGCTGTGTAGCTGGGTGTTACTGTGGGACTCCTAACAGTGGGAGCTGGGGTGTCTCTGACTCTTTTGCCTGCTCTTGGGACTCCTTTTCTCCTACTGAGTTGCATCATCCAGCCATAATATGAGGGTTTGTGCCTAGTCTTATTGTAACTTGTTATGTCATGTTCAGTTGGTATCACTGGAGGCCTGCTCTTTTCTGAAGGGAAATGGAGGAGGAGTGGATCTGTTGCAGAGGGGGAGATGGGGGGGCTGGAAGGAGAGGAAGGAGGGGAAACTGTGGTTGAGATGTAATGTATGAGAGAAGAATAAATTTTTTTTAAAAAAAGGAAACAAGAAAAGAAAAATCAAAGAAGAGCAAATTCAACTGTATCATTTTGCTACCCACACAAAATATCACTAAAACTCTCTAAGAATCTGCTGGCCTCCATTGCCGTCAGAGTCAAGTGTTGTGGAATATTATTTTAAGGTGTGTTGAATTTTTGTGTGTTGCATGTGTTCAACTCTGTGAAGCTGTGATGCTTTGCCTGTCTAAAACACCTGATGGTCTAATAAAGAACTGAACAGTCAATACCAAGGCAGGACAAAGGATAGGAGGGGCTGGCAGGTAGAGAGAATAAACAGAAGGAGAAATCTCAGAGGAGAAGAGAGAGGAAGGAGGAGGACATGGGGGTGGGCAGCCACCCAGCTACACAGCAAGCCACAGAGTAAGAAATAAAGAAAGGTATAGAGGAATAGAGAAAGATAAAAGCCCAGAGGCAAAAGAGAGATGAATAATTTAAGTTAAGGAAAGCTGGCTAGAAACAAGCCAAGCTAAGGCTGGATATTTATAAGTACTAATAAGCCTCCGTGTGTGTGATTTATGGGAGTTGAATGGCAGGACCCCCAGAAGAGCAAAAACAAACAATAATAGTCTAGTGGAACTGCCATGCTAAAATTCGGATGATTTGTGACCCTGAGATGACTGAAGCCTGATGATAATCTAAGTTAAATCCCTGGAACCCACACAGAGGTGGAAGGAGAAAACCAACTTCACAAAGGTGGCTTCTGACCTCCACATGCAACATGCACATGGGTATCCAAGCCTGCATCAATGACGCGCACACACTCAATAGTAGTAAATAATGCAAAATAAAATTCTCATGACATAAATGAACAAGGCTCTTTGGCGGAAACTTATGGAATAACAGGTAGCAAAGGTTTTCATGTTCTTTCCTGGTTTTTCATTGCTGAAAATTATATGGATGATACAACTTAGTGAATTTCAACCATCACTGGGAAAATGGCAAATATTTTAAATATTCCCAAATGGAAAATAGCCATCCGCATAGCCATATATATAAATAATAGGTTCCGTCAAACACATTAATTTTTAAGTAATACTAAAATATTTTCTAGTGTAATACTAAAAATGAAAAATTGAGACACAGATGACTACTTTTAGGATGGAGAGAGAAAGCAAAAGAGAGGGAGAGAGAAAATCAATTGTTAGGGGAGGGGATATGTTCTTTCCATGTTAAAACCTTATGGGGGGCGTGGTTTCAGCATTGAGCCAAATTCACCTCACCTATTCAGTAAGACGTGGACCCTCTCTTTTATCTAAAGGGGAAACACTGAGCCCTGCCCTGAGAGTCACAGGCTTAGGCTGCCAAGGGCCACGGTTTTGTGCACATGCTCACAGAATGCCTGGACGCAAGTCTCAGGATTACCTTTGTGTTGTTCGGGAAACTCAGAAGCAACTCCTGAAGCTAGCGCCGCATCAGGGTATAGTATAAGCACTATTTTTAGAGGTGGTAGGAAAAACCATAACAACACAACTGTATTTTCAGCATTGCCAGTTCTAAAGGTAACACGCACTCACACAAGGCTCACCCCCAAAAGAACAAAGCGCTCTTTAAGCCCCTAAGTGTCATTACAAGTCCTTTCGGCCACCTTGAATCAGAAGACTGTGTTTACAGCTGATAATTCTGCCTTGAGATGGGGGCTTCTAGCCACTCTTTGATTTAAGGACAATAGACAATAGCTATTGATTAAACAAATGCCAGTCTCGGGGCCTCTGGAAACTGAGCAGAGCTACTTGGGCATCTCCATGCCGCCGAACCTCTCGAGGTGAGGTGTTTGCTTCTGCTTAAGACAAGGGCTCTTTAAAATTCAACGGCATCTCAGGAAACGGGGAAGTTTCCAAGCCCAGAACCTCCCCCGCCCCTGGACTCTTATTCACCAGCTTGTCAATCAGATGTTCAACCTTCCTTTAAAGTTTAAGCCTTATTAACCTACACACTGGATTTGAGTGGCGATAGGCCACTGCAGACAAAAAGACGCCCTCTCAGGTTCCAAATCCTGTCGTCCTGGTTCAGCTCCCCACAAACTCCCTGGATGGGATGAAAGGCGCCCTCACAGTTCTGATCCCTCCAACACAAGCAACCAGAGGACAGTGTTAAAAAAAAAGAAAGAAAGAAAGAAAAAGAAAAAGAAAAGAATAAAAGTTGTTGGAGGCCTTGCTGATTGAGACGTCTTGGAGGAAAAACAGCTTTGCGGCTAACCAAACTCTGCCAAAGCAGGCATGATGGCTAGCCTCTGTCCTCGGGCTCCGTGGTGAGCATGCTGTGCACGCCATATGCAAGATCCGAACCAACATAGAGTTGGCAAAAGCGCCGGTTTCCGGGGCATGCGTGCCAGCGTTGCCCAGATACTGGTTAGCGCCAGAGTTTGAAGTGTTCTCGTTAAGAAGATTTCTCTTAACTAGAAAAGTCAGTAAAAATTACTAATGGAGGTGTCTTAGATGTCCAAACTATGGTGAGTGAGGCAGGGCTGGAAAAAGAGGTGAACCTGGAGGAGCCCTGACCACCCCCCGCAACCCTGCTCCCAGGATCCTTTGCCCCTTGCTTTCCTTTCTCTTTGTTCTGAGTGGAGGTTCACCTCGGGTCTAGACAACCATGCCACCCCTTTCCACCAGGTTTGGCATCTCTGTCACTTTCCACAAATGTCAACTTAAAAAGCACAGGGCGGGCTCACTTCCTTAACGAATAGAACATGGCTGCAAGAGACCTGGAACATGCACCGTCGGAGAACGCGCAGAAACGCACAAGTAAGGGTCTGTTTGTCACTTTCCAGAGCACGGCTGCTTTCCGAAGCCAGGTGCAGCAGGTGGAGGGGGGGTCTGCATTTTCACTGTCTTGGTATTTATACGATCTGCCTCTTAAAACACCCTGGCCTGGGAGATAGCTCAGCTGGCAAAGTTGCCTGCTGCCGAGCCTGCCAACCCGAATTCAATGCCTGAGACCCACTTCGTGGGAGGAGAGAAACTGACTCCCAGAGTGTGCATGCGCACCCACGTTAACACACGCACAATAAATGTAGTCTTTTTTTTTTTTTTAAAGGACCAAGATCATCTTATGTACCTTAGATTGCTAGATAGTCCGAGCACAGAAAACAACTGGAGAAGCTACTAGAAGCCTATTCATTCTTAGACTCATCAAGTCTTGGACACTGTTGCCCAAAGCCTCTTTCCAAAAAAGTTGGAAAGATTCCTCCAGCAGCCTCCATGACCTCCAAATCCTATTTCCATCCCAGACTTAGTGCAAGATGGAGAAACTGAGAACATACATGTAATTCTATCTACTCTCCTCCTGCTTATTCCCTTGGAGCCCATAGTAAAGATCAATTACTGGTGTAGTTATTTTATTTTAAAAAAAAAAAAATGGTGAAGAGAGGAGAGGGTCTAACAGGTTCTCAACCTCGAGGCCATAACTCCTTTGCTCACCTACGACCACTGAAAAGCATAGATATTTACATTGTGATTCACAACTGTAGCAAAATTACGGTTATGAAGTAGCAACAGAAATAATCTTAGGGTTGGGGCGGGGGGGACTCGCCACAACATGAGGAACTGTATTAAAGGGCTGCAGCATTGGGAAGGGTTGAAAACCACTGGTCTAAATCAAAAGAAGACTGCTTCATCCACTAACCAGGGCCTGTGAGCACGAGCCCTGGCCCAGCCTGCTCCCCCTTAAGGCCAGCCGCATCTTCACCGAGCAGCTTGGTAGAGGTCCAGAGATCAGGTACCGGCCCCATCCCACAACACGGGTTGTTAACACTGGAACACTTCAGTACTTTCTGGCAATCAAGTTGCCGTCTCGGGTCCCCTGCGTTCCTTGATCAGTGTGTGCCAAGTGACACAAGACACTGAGGATGTTTTATGTTACTGCCAAATCTTCAGTTCCCCCAGCTCCCCCAGCTTAGGCGTGACTGGTTCCCTGCTAACATGACCCAGACATCTCCCGCCCCTCCCTACTATGGGAGCTTCCCAAGTTAACGGCCCCGGTTAGCGATGAACTCTGGAGTCACATGAGTCCCCTTCCCCAGAAGTTATACATTTGGGTACAATATTAAAATTTCATACTTTTATAAGTCAAACGCACACACACACACACACACACACACACACACACACAACCTGACTTTTTTCTCTACATCTTTTTAGAAATATCATTGTGTTTTAAGGAAAAACAACAACTAAAAATTCAGATCATGTTTGTTCTCTGCTGGTGCTGCGTTTTTTTTTTTTATTTGTTGGTTTGTTGAGACGGGGTTTCAGTGTGTAACTCTTCCCTGGAACTCACTCCATAAACCAGGCTAGTCTCAAACCACTGAGATCCGCCTGCCGCTGCAACTCCAGCACTGAACTGAAAGGCGTGTGCTACCACACTCAGATTCACAGTTTCTATTTTAGGTCGTATGGGATCCAAGAGGTGATTGTTTGGATGCCTCTCTATGGCTTTTGAGCAACAAGGTGAAAATAAATCTTCACAAAATTAACACTAGTAGCATTCTTCATCCAGAGGTCACTGAAAGCATAAAGCCTCTCCTGGATATTTGGGGGTCATTTTTGTTTTTGTTTTTAGGAAGGAAGTTAGAAAAAGAAAAAAGAAGTTACTCTCCTCCAGCTTATTAGGTCAGTCTAATTCTTGGGATCAAGTCAGACTATTTTTAGAGACGTCTGAAGGGGGAAAAAAAATTAATGAAGGCCCCCAAAGTCCGACTGCAGCAGCCATGGCACGCTTTGCTATGGCTCCATGTCTTCTTCATGAACGTACACCCGGAAGGCAGGGAGAAGAGGACACTGTGGCTCTTGCTAAGTCGAGACTCAATATGGAAGATGGTATGAAAGTGGCAAGGACGGTTGAATGTTGGTGACAGCGGTAAGGCCACATGCAGGGCAGAGCAAGCTGTCCTTCCCCTCCATGGGCTCCATACCATTCAAGTCATTCACAAACAAGTAAGCCATCTCCCTCCCCCTGGGGACCCCTGTGCCGTCAAATGGACGGGGTTCTGAGCCCTCATGATTCACAGAATGCAGGTGTGGCGTGGAGAGGAAACTATGCCATCCTGGCAGTGGTTTTCAGCCCGTCTCTTGGAATCCACTATGCCAGAATGACCTGGCCTTTCACAGTTACGTAGAGCAATTGCTCAGACGGTCTCAGCAGAGTAAGCCATGACCCCGTGAGAGGAGGGAGTGAATTCCACAGATAGAGGTAGAGATCTGATGTCCAAGGTCATGAGCTGTCTGTCTTTGGATTCTCTGGCCTGTATTTCCCTTTCCTGAAAAATGAGAGTTATTTCTCCAAGACCAAATAGCCCTAAACACAGGAGGCAGAGAAAGTTGATCTAATCTCGAAGTCAAAGCATGAAAAATAGAGATGGGAGACCAGAGGGACTATGTAGTCTTTAAAATTGAAAAAAAAAACAAAAAACAAAAAAACAGAAAGAAAGAAGGGAGGGAGGGAGGGAGGGAGGGAGGGAGGGAGGGAGGGAAGGGAGGGAAGGGAGGGAGGAAGAAAAAAATGCCCAAGTAGGAAAATGTTACAACTTAATTAGTATACAATGGATTTGTTGTTTTGTTTTTTTCTTTTCAAGACAGGATTTCTCTTTGTGTAGCATTGGCTGTACTGGAACTCGTTCTGTAGATCATCAGGTTGGCCTCAGATTTACAGTGTTCGGCCTACCTCTGCCTCCCAGATGCTGGGAATAAAGATGCACCACCATGGCCTGCAGATTTGTCTTTTAATATATAAAGAGCACTTACAAAGGTTGGAGGAGGGGGTTAGCTCTGTAGGTAAAGTGCCTGTCTCACAAGCACAAGGGCATGAGTTCAATCCCTCAGAACCTATTCTAAAAGAGCTAGTCATCGGCTGGGGAGATAGTGTAGTAGGTAAAGGCACTTGCCCAAGAAGCACATGGACTTGAGTTTAAATCCCCAGCACATGTATAAAAAAGCCAGGCATGGCTGTACATGCCTGTAATTCCAGCACTAAGGGCGGGTCCTGGGAGTTCACTGGCCAACTGGTCTAATCATTGAGCTCCAGATTCAGTGAGAAATCCTGTATCAAAATATAAGGCTGGTGAGATACTGCTGCAGATAAAGGGACTTGCTGCCAAAATTGATGACCTGAGTTCGATCCTGGGAAACACTTGGTAAAAAGAGAGAATTGATTCCTGCAAGTTGTCCTCTTACTGCCCACCTCCCCCCCCCACACACACATAATATAAATTAAGATGTAATTTTCAAAAGTAAGATGGACAGTGATTGTGTTGCACTCTGGGCTCTTGGGGTCCATTTGCAATCATACACACATGCATGTATGTGTGAACACACCCACATGTAATATAAACTAGATGTAATTTTTTTAAAAAAAAAGATGGACAGTGATTGAGGAGGACACTCACTGTTGCTCTCTGGGCTCCTGGGCTCCACACACATCTACATATATACACATACACACACATGTACACATGAGCATGAACACACACTCACACAAAATGATCAACAACAGAATATTTAAATGAACATCAGACGTAAAAAGCTTCATGCAAGATGTATAAATGTTCTAAAAGGATGTAAAAAAAAAAAAGGACACACTCATTAAGTATCCAAGGATTTTAAACTATTCAAAAAATATGATTCCATATTTAACCTTTCAAATCAAAACAATATTTTTAAAATACCAAGTATTGCTAAGATGAAAGGAACTATGCACCGTTCTTCACTGTAGATGGAAGTGCAGATTGATATCATGAGTTGGACGCTATCCAAATGTTTTAAAGATGGCCATACTCCCTAACCACTTAATTCTACTCTGGAGAATTGCTCTTAAGGAAATAATTGGGACGTGTTAATGATTTAGCTAAACGGATGTTTGCCACTGTGCTGTTTGTAACCGCAAATATTTAAAAACAAAACCTAACTATTCAGCATTCATTCATGTAAGTCATTCAACAAATATTTACTAAGCACTTAGTAAACTGAGCCATGGACTCAGTAGTCCTTTTAAATGAAGGCATTTCAGCAGAGTGGAGTATTCTAGAAATATTACAATAACAAGAGAATACTTAATGACAGTCATAAGAAGGTTGTTATATGTTAACTAGAAGAAGAAGATTAAAAAAAAACTAGGACATAGAAATGGTTGAAGAAAATAGATGATGTGTTTTCATAAAACCTGCATAGAGTGCTGTGGATTTCCAAGTGGTGGCTTTGGGATGATGGAATTTGGTTGCTTGGATGTCTCCCCTTTGTAACTCCATAAAAACTTCTTTCTACTATCGTGAATTATTTTATTTCTTAAGGCATTAATTTATTGAACACACCTACACTGTGTTTTGAAGAGGCGTCTGCTGTAGAAAACATGCTAGCAGACCTTGACTTTGTCTGCTGGTGGAGTGTTCCAGAACCTCCAGAGACCCCAGTCTTAGAACTGCTCACCTGAGTACCAGCTCCTGATTTCGATGAGGAAAGGGCACTTTGAGAAGGAAGCTGTGGACTCAGAGCTGGTGAACTCCCACAGCACCTCACCCACCACCGTGCCTGCGTGGGAAAGACGGCTCTGCCTTGCTATTCCCTCTAGTCCTCTTTGCCTTTTAATTAGCTGGGATATTTTTATCTCTGGGTTAGTTTTACTTTCTGTTTCTTCCCTAAACTCTGCTGACTTGTTTTTAATCTCCTTCTGTTGACTTTAATCCAATCTTTGAAGACATGATCCTCAGGGATGTCTTTTAACATACAAATTAATAAAACGTCGGAGAATGGAGATACACGCCAGGAGCAGGGGATCAGGAGGTCAAGGTCATCCTTGGCTACACAGTAACATTTGAGGCCAGCCTGGGCTACTGAGACTCTCCTTCAAAGACAAATAATAAGCATACTAAAAAAATAAATAAATAAATAAAAATTAAAAAAAAATACTGTCAATGATGTTTCTAAAAACTACAAGAAAATGTCTTGGCCGGGCGGTGGTGCACGCCTTTAATCTCAGCACTCGGGAGGCAGAGGCAGGTGGATCTCTGTGAGTTTGAGGCCAGCCTGGGCTACCAAGTGAATTCCAGGAAAGGTGCAAAGCTACACAGAGAAACCCTGTCTCGAAAAACCAAAAAAAAAAAAAAAAAAAAAAAAAAGAAAAGAAAAGAAAAGAAAATGTCTGGCCGGGTGGCAGTGGCACATACCTTTAATCCCAGCACTCGGAAGGCAGAGCCTGGCAGATCTCTGTGAGTTCAAGGCCAGCCTGGTCTATGGAGCGAGATCCAGGACAGGCACCAAAACTACACAGAGAAACCCTGTCTCGAAAAAAAAAAACAAAAAAAAGAAAAAAGAAAAGAAAAAAGAAACTATCTGAGCTTGTCTTTCGTTTCCTTAAATGATGTTTCTTTGCCTTTTCTAAGGGCCCTCTCATTTTTAGTCCCAACACCTAAGTGCTCATGTGTGTTAGGTTTCTTCTCCCTGTCCGTTGTCTTTACACATGACTGGATATTGAGTGAGTAAACACACGAGAGAGAACAGAAGTGAGCTAAGTCAAACACACACTTTTATTTAGGTCTCCCACCTCCTCATCTGCGCCTAGATCCCTTGTGTTCTTTACCCCAGGAGTCCTATCTTCCCATATCTGAGGGTGAGGGTGGGGTGTCAAACCCAGAAGCTTGTATACACTGAGTAGGCACTCTACCATGGAACTACATCCCCAGCCCCAATTCCCACAACTTTCGTCCTAAAACATTGGCTCAGCTCACCTCGAGAACCTTTAAGATAGTTCATCTCCAAGTTTCCCAATCAGGCTAGTCACCTGGAGACACAGAGAGTCAGATTCTTATTTGAATGGTTTGTGATGTGATCTGATATTCTGCAACCACACCATGTTATCGTGCAGAGTCAGTGTTATGGGTCTTGAGATCGTCCTTTGATTTAAGAAAGCTTTGTACCCCAAAACTCAGGATATATTGCCTGTGGGTACAGCAACTATCCCCATGAGGGAAGCGGACAAGACAGAATGGAGCTGGTATACCTCCACAGTGGCTTCTCCTGGGCTTTTCTTCTTATCACCCCTGGCATTTTTAGGTTTACTTATTTGTTTACTTTTATGTGTATGAGTACTCTATCTGATTGTATGCCTGCATGCCTAAAGAGGACATCAGATCCCATTACAGATGGTTGTGAGCCAGCATGTGGGAGCTGGGAATTGAACTCGGGACCTCTGGGAGAGTAGCCAGTGCTCTTAACCACTGAGCCATCTCTGCAGCTCCCACCCCTGCCATTCCTACTGGGTTCATCCCCTTCCCTGGAAGGAGCCAGCTTCCCTCTGCTCTAATCAGGGAACTACGGGTTAAGGCTCTTTAGGACCCTAATGGCTGCTTGTAGAAAAAGCATGCTCCATGCTCAAGAGCTGAGCAGATATGCGAAGACGACGGACCTTTACTTCAAGGAGGTATGGAGGTATTTGGCTAAAGTTCCCTAATTAATAACCTTTGTTTATGTGTTTGTTTGTTTTGACAGCATCCTGTAGAGCCCAGGCTAGCTCCCACCTCACTCTGTGGCCAAGAAGGAACTTGTACTTCTGATCGTCACCTCCACCTCTCAAGGGCTAAAATTACAGGCGTGTGCCAGCACACTTGGATTATGCAGCCCTGGGCCTCATACAAGGCAGGGAAGCCCTTAGCTAACTGAACTACCTCTCTCTCCCCATATTGTTTTCTCGTATGCATAACATTAAGCTTTGGGTTATTTACTTTCTTCTTTCTCTCTCCTGGGGGAGGAAAAGAGCCTTCTACGGAAATTCTGCCAGGGAATTGCTTCCGTGGCGGGTTGCAGGGAGGCACCCTGGCGGGAAGAGCCTACTAGCAGCCTCCTCCTGCTTCAGCTGGTCCCTCAGCTGTGCCTGCCAGTCTCCCCTCCCGCTCTGCCCAACACCCTGCCATTCTCCTCTGCAGCCTCTCCAACTGCCTGGCTTTCCTCAAAAGCCTGCCCCAGCCTCCCTGCCTCCTCCCAGAAGATTCTGGCTTTCGTTTCAAAGAAAAAGTTAGTCGTCCCCCCCCTCCCCATTCCCACAACCGGTGTCTCAACTTTCATCCCCCTTGCCACAAACTTGCAGGCCGTCAAGCCTCGCCATCCATGGGTTATTTACTTATAAGTTCACCTGCTCACTGAAATGTATTTCTAATCCCTAACCCTATCCTCAGACACTTCGGTGATCATTCCCAAAAGTACAGAACGCAGTAAAAACTTGAGCCCTAACATTCATGTTATGCCTGGGACAGAATGAACCCCACGCTCTGGCTTTTTGCTTCAGGACTCAAAAGTAACTGTTTTGTGGTTAACTTTTTTTTGGCTTTTTCATGGTTTTGGTTTTTCTACTGGTGATTTTTGTCTTCTTGGTTGTTCACAAAGGCAATGCAGAGAGACACTGCCTAGTGTTTCTAAGCCGTGGTGTGTCTTACAGAGAAAAAAAACATGTACTAGACAAGCACCATGCAGGAGGGTCAGTAATGGTGGTCATGAATTCAATGCTGTGTGTGTGTGTGTGTGTGTATTAAACATGGTGTCTTTAACCCAAACCACACATCAAATAATAAAGTCATATCTTAATTGGCTGACAGAAATGTGGTGTGAAAAAAAGAAACTCACAAGAAAAATGACCCTTGCGTTTCCCTCAGGAGCAGAGCACTCCGAAGTCACAAATTCAGCATTCAAGTTGCCTTTACGGAATGTTAACTACTGCACATGATGAGAAATGATTGTGGAGCTTTGATCCCTCTCACTTTCCATCTGAGTGTAAAGAATCAGGGCCACCCTGTATCCTCCATCCTCCCCTCACTCCATCGGTTTCCCCGAATTCCATAGTTACTTCTCCTCCTTCTGGTCCCATCTGCTTCCACACGCGCTCAAGTTGCTCCTATCCTGAGAAACACAGTCACTAATTGGTCATAGCCTGCTTCCAATGGCACTCTGAATGCAACACATGCTTGGCACCGTGGAGTCCTCACCATGACTCTCAGGGAAGTGGAAGGGTGGTCCAGCCTCCACTTTGCAGATAAGAACAATACAGTGGCAATCGGCTAAGCAATTGATCCAACCTCTTATTGTCTAACCAAGAGATGAAAGGACCCCCGAATAATGAACCAATGCAAGAAAGTATCTTAGAGGAGTATCCTGTGGCCTTGAACGTCTCAGAGGAGCTGGCTATGAAGATGACTCTGAAGACACAGGAGGAGAGACATGGCCAGGAAGGAAAGCCACAGGATGAAGAATTGGAAGGCTCTTCTATCTCTCTGCCTTCGCGCTGTCCTATTCCAGGCAGCCCCGTGGAGAAGGTTATCACTTCTGAGCCACGGCGGTGCTGGTGGCGTTTGCCCCTATATGCATATTGAGCCCCTTCATCCTCTATGGCTGTAGCTGGTCGTAAGTAGCTGCTCCAAGATGTGGGAAGCTCCCTGGAGTTGTGGTGGAGACGTAGGGAGCTGGTACTCGGCAGGATTAGTAGGTAACTACCAGAAAAACCGTGAAGGTCAGGTAAGCAAGCTCAGAATTTCACCTTGACCATTGACCAGTGCTTATGAAGAGCCCGGTTACCTTTCTCAACATGTGTTTCCTGGGATAGTTACAGGTGTCCACCCTGGTGAAGACTGAATAAAGTACAGCGGGCTAAATACCACGGCTGGCATGAAAGTCTCAGCTAGACCGGTATTTGACACTGGGAGTCACCTCAGAGTCCCTCACCTCCCAGGAGCCTCATCCCAGTCCTAGCACAGAAAAGCTAGCATTTCCTTCCATATGGAAGTGGACAAAAATCACATATTCATCTCAGGACCCATTGTGGTGTGTGTGCAGGAATTTCGGGGGTGGGGGCGGGGGCGGGGAGAAAGAAAGAAAAGACTGCAGATAACCAGAGAAAGAGAAAGGCTTGGGCTGGCTTTGTGGACCCCTCGCGACCCACTGCCGTCTACTTCTCCAGCTGTGTGGAGTTGTGCGATACCTGCTCCGGATCTCAGGCCATGGCCAGAGCCCCTCGCTGCAAGGGACGGGTGCAGTGGGCGGGCTCCCAGCTCCTCCACCTGAGCGCCCATGCTTGGGAGATGGCTCTATGTCTTCCACGCCGAGATGGGGGGGGCAGCCTCTTTAAAGGGGGAGACACGCGCATACAACCCTACCAAATTTCTTAAAACATGGAGCCCCAACAATAACTATTAACCCCCATAAAAGGGGAGGAGAAAAGGGCCGGGTACAAACAGCATAAATTCCTGGAGAAAGCGGCCCCCTCCCCTCCCCTCCCCCATCCCACCCCACCTCACGAAACAACGATTTCAAATCTGGTGGAAACTTTTCTCCAGATGCGCTTTCCCCGGCAGGGTGACCCTCCAGCAGTGACAGAGAGGAGTCTTCCCATAGCCAGGACACAAAGCTGGTGTTGTTGAAATGAGAGCCGTGTAATCAGCTAAGAAATTCCTGAGCAGAGCCAAGGGCAGCACATACCCCAACCTTGAACTTCGTTCCCTCCCTGCATTTTTCTAATGCTTCCTGGAGAAAGGAGCACCCAGGGGCCTGGATTCCCTTTTAACTTAATTAGGAGCTTGCTGGAGCTGATGCTGAGAACTGACTGTGTGGGGTAGAGGGGGGGGGACGGGAGGGGGGGCAGCCCTTTGAGAGTTTAAGCCTCCCGGGCTGCAGGAGTCTCCCTGAGGTGTGGGTGTCACAGGGATCTTGGCTCCCCGGATGCTGGGGAGATGGGTGTTCCTAAGCAGGTGGTCTGAGGTCCTTCCGGGGCGGGTTCTCTAGAAGGGGCTGACATCTCCCTTCAGCACCCACACTCTCTGCTTTGCGGACACCAACAAAAAGCCAGGTATGTGCATTCATTTTTCAGCACCTGCTGTTACCGAACCCAGGCCAGGCACTCCTCAACCACAGAGAAGCCAGCCAACACATGCTATGGTGACATTAGAGCCACGTTCATGGTAATAGGGGTGGGGAACAGTTGGAATGCTGATTCTCCCGCTAGCTCTGTGGTCTTCCTGTGTGCAGAGAGTCCTGGCAATGAACTCTAAGAGCGGTGTGGCAGTTACAGGAAGAGACAGGTGCGAGTGTGTATAACAGTACCCAGCAATTAGACCCTGCCCGGGGAAGGCCAGCTACCGTTATGGCCACTTTATCCTGCTTCTTTTTCATAAGAGAAGAAACCAAAGACCTCCAGCAAACCACACGAGACCCCCAGCATCCGAACCACTCAGACACTCTAGCTTGTCCTGCTGGGGACTGGGCCACCCTAGGACCTACCTTCGTTGCGAAATCCAATTCGTTTACACAAACTCGATATAGGAGAGACGAGTTCTCCCGAGCCGATCTAAATAAGACGGGAGGGGCTCTGGGGTCTGCCGCATCCTGCCTCCAGGGGCTCTCCGTCTTCCGCAGAGGCTGGCGTGTACGTAAGAAAGCGTAAGACAAGTGAGAGGCAAAGCCAGGGCCATGCAGCAGGCAGGGGAGCAATCAGAGCAGAGCCATGGGAGGGAAGAGAAACGGACACGCTTCGACCTTGCATTCTGTAGATGGCACCCAGAGCAGAGAGAAGTCATTCGACTTTCTAAATGGGGACTGCTAACTTAGGGGGTGTCCCCACAGGTGCCTGAATGAACCTTCTTTTCTTATTGGTACCATTCTCTATGTTCCTATGTTCCTCCACTGTCAGGCTCCCCGATATTCCCTTTGCTGAGGGCTCTGACCTTGGTGATGGGGGGGGGGGGGCTCTAGGTCTGTCCCGGGGCGCACTGGGTCTTTGTGAAGGCAGCTGGGACTCTGCCCTGGGCTCATCATTTCCCTCTTGTTCCTCAGTGTCCAGGTCTTGCTTGGAAGAGAGTGCTCCCAGGGAGGTCCAGCAACCTTTCTGGGATGCATCAGCATGGAGGATTCCTGCTAAAGCTTCCGGTCAGGGGGATGAGGGTAGGGAGAGGACCTGGAGAGATGATTCAGCTGCTAAAACACAGGCTGTTCTTCCAGGGAAGGGTTTCAATTCCTAGCACCCTCGTGGTAGCTAACACCCATCGGTAACTCCAATTACGAGAGATCTGATGCCCTCTTCTGGCCTCTATAGGTACTGCACACATATGATGCACAGACATGCATGCAGGTTAAATACCCACATACAGAAAATAAACAAGTCTTTAAAAAAAAAAATAGATCACCACAAAAGAGCATAGAATTTTTCCTTAAAGCTTCAGGTCAGTTGCACCCCCTAAATGACTACCAGTGTCAAGACTCGTGGGGTCCTCCCAGATCTCCAGCTCTAGCCCCATGAAGTCACATAGTAGGAAATGGAGGCTTGGGCTGGAAAGAGGGTCTCCTACGTGAGCTGTGAGTGCAGGCTAGACCTGGGAATTGAAGTGATCCAGGACTGTGGTGTAGTCCCCACAACTCCCTGTCAGGAAGTTGTTCCCAGATGCATCGGAAACATGGGGCTTGTCTACGCCACCCAATCTCTCCCACCCTTTTCTGAATCTTCACTGGGAAGCTTCAGGGCAATCTCAACTCTGATGTGCATCTCAGCTCTGTCTCCAGTTTGGATGCAGGCTAGAGACACACAAGAAGACAAGAGAGGGATCAAACAAAGCTAGAAACAAATGGTGAGGACTGAGGCTTGAAAGCAGACAGATGCCCTTGCCTCTGCCTCTACCCATGCCCTGCCTCTACCCATGCCTCTGCCTCTACCCATGCCTCTGCCTCTGGCCCTGCCTCTGCCTCTGCCCTGACCCTGCCTCTACCCATGCCTCTGCCTCTGGCCCTGCCTCTGCCTCTGCCCTGACCCTGCCTCTACCCATGCCTCTGCCTCTGGCCCTGCCTCTGCCTCTGCCCTGACCCTGCCTCTACCCATGCCCTGCCTCTGCCTCTGCTTCTGCCCCTGCCTCCTAGGCAGTTGGGGTCCAGAAGGAAGGATGCTAAAGATACCGAGTTCTAGTCCTTCTTGTGCATCACAGACCAAGGAACCCTGAGCCTCAGTTTCTCCATCCTCCCCCCCTCCCCAATCCGTTAATTTAACAGGCTAACCAAGCTGCTCTTTCTTGGAACACTCTCCCAGCTGTGAACATCTGGAGTCCTTCCTCCCTCGTGGTCACCCTCCCTGGTAGCAGTCACAACAACACATTCCCCCTCACCAAGGTGGATGGGACAGAGAATATGCAAACATGTCTAATTAAGTTGGGAAGTCAAAACACAGCCTTTCCCTCTGTGATTCCAGAATCCCCATAACATTCTACAGAAGCAAAGGACTGCGAGTTTTCGTCACATGCCTGATCAGAGCCTGGGCACCGAAGCAAAAGAACTATTTCTCTGGTTCCAAACATGTTGGGGGGCAGTGCCGCATACCACTGTCAGCTCGCCTTACTGTCTCCCTCCCCATTTTTAGGCACTTGATTACCCCCTGCCCCCAGAAGCATTCATAGTCTTGAACTTTCTAATCATGGCTCGTCTTTGTCTGGGCACTCGGGATCATATGGCATCAATTGAGAGCGTAACCCGACTCAGGTTTGGTATTTAACATACCTGCTGCAGAGGAAGTGTCTTTGAAGGGGAGGCCATGTGCGGTGGCCCTCGACCCTCCCTTCTGCACGGCCCAGCCCCGCACCTCCTAATCAGTCTCCCCCAACTCACCACGGAGGAGGTCTCGCAAGGGAGGGCAATTATGAGGGCGAGGAGATGAAAGAGGCAGGCCCAATGGTCCTAAAGGTTCTTTTGCTTTTAAATTATCCATGATTTACCTGCATAAAAGGAGAGGAAGTGCCCAGAGATTATTCTAATTGAGCCAGACTTTTCAAATCATGGAAATACCAGCATTTCCAAGGGGAAATCCAATCCGTTCAAATTGCCCCCGTGAGTAACTCATACAAACAGAGGGAAAGAGGGGCTTTCATTCGCCAATGTGGGTCTGATCAGTGTAAATTGGATAAATGGCGGGGCCAGGAGGGCAGGGAGCGCTCCGCGTCCTTGCCCGTGTTTTCTTAGCCACGTTTGTCAAAGAGATCATTCTGGAACAGAGGCCGTAAGGAGGAAATGCCTCTAGTTCGCCACCAAGCCTCCTTCCCTGGTTATTGAAAACAGGCGGGAGTATGTTCCTGTCACTGTCCATCCCTAGGTCAGGTCTCTTGATTTCTTCGCCCTGAAGATCTGCAGAAATCTTTTCACAGAGGACAATGTTTCACTTGGGCAGTATTTCGGTTAGTGCTTAGGACAAGAAGACGGAATCTTGGTGTGATTGTTTGGCAACTCTCCTGGGACGGGGTGAAAGTCCAAATGAATGACCACCTCTGTGAGGGGACAAGTCTGGAGAGGAGGAATTTGAGGCAGAGGAATTAAGTACCTTCCAGGTCAGAGTTCAAATCCCTGGAAAGCTGGGGCAAGACCTTTCTGCTTTTGGGTTCCTGCTCACCCCAAATTGAGACAATAGGCCTTTTCTTTGGCCCACTCAAAGCTCCCCGATATATATACAAAGATGTATACACAAACACATATGTACATGTATATGTATGTATGTACATATATAAGAATATCTGTATGAAAACACCGTGTGTGCGCACATGGGCTGCCTCATATGCTTAAGGATTTCCAAGGAAACAGAAATGCTATCTACAGATACATACATACATATATATGTAATATATATAATATGTATATATATTCATCCTACATTGGTGTTCTCACTTTCCAAAAAGAAACATACACCCATAAGCTGATAAACACACAATGCTTCTGTGTCTACTTATGCATAAAGTCACACTTACTACATATCTGTACATCTCAGAATCACAAAACAAATTCCAGATACCAACACTGATACCCAAGGCTAGAGTTCAGTGCACAGGTTTTACTTGTTAATCAAAGATTAAACCCTGCTTCTGTGAAGCCAACATGCTGTTCCTTTCATCATTTTCCAAAATTGATAACCTCGACTTTGCTAGGTGCTAGGACTAGACTTCTGTTTAACAAACAAGAAAATAGTATGGTGCTTCATGCCTCCCAGGCTGCCGTCACGTGCATTATTCAACGTTGGGAGCCTCACCACAAGATTGGGAAGAAAAGGGGGGGGGGGCTGTTTCTCTTCCCCCTTTGCAAAAGAAAGGCTTTCAGAGAGAAGGCCAACCATCGGGCCAAGCCCTTGGGCCTCTTCTCTATAGTGAAAATCAACAGTGTATCTAGAATTCCACAGTCGTCAGATGCAGGACCAGTGAGGCAATTCCAAAGTTACCCAGAGGTCCCGCTGTCCCTATCCCTCTGTGAAGTGATGCCAACTCCCAAGCAGACAGCACAGCTTATGGAACCAGGCGCCAGCATGCAGGTCAGGGAGTCGTTGCGGCATTCTGGCATGGCTCCAGAGGGACTTGATGGCCCTACGGTTAGGTGAGAAGCCATTGGCAGACCATGGTTACTGGGAAGGGGAAAGCCGATTTTCTTCCGGTGTTCCTGGTAGGTGTCCCAAGCTCCCATGGATGGCCCTACACCTGTGCGCACACAGGAAGTACTAATTGGGCTCCATGAGTCAAGAAAAGAAAAGGAAAAAGACAGAGGGATGTGGGGGGGGGGGGGAGGAGGATCTAGGAAGAGAGTGGATATGATCAAGCTATCCCGTGTACACGCATAAGATCGTCCAAAAAGAAAAAAAAATATATTTTATTAACAAGCAGTGGCCCTGCAAAGCAGCGAAGAGCCAGTTCCATGGTCATCAGAGAATGCATACACATAGATCCACCATTTACTTAAACAGCGGTAGCATGGTGGCAGCCACGGATCCACTCCTGACAAACTTACAGAGTAGAAATAAATTCGGTCTCTAGGAACAAGAACAGACCTGCTCGGGGCTTAGTCTATCAGGGTCAGGAGCACACCGAAGATCCTAATCAAAATCTAGGCTGTGAGTCTGCGGCTCTCATTCCCATCTTACAAGTTAACTTCCCCAAGTTCTCTTTCTGTGCAAGTGGACAAGATCCTCAGATTTAAAGCATCATTTAGTCTGGATGCTTGCGTAAGGAAGATGGACATAGGAAGAAGCCCAGCTCGCTCCTTCAAGAAGTGATATTTTGCTCCCAGCTTTTCTTCCACTGGGCAGTGAAGCCTTGGGCAATAACCTTCACCAGAGCCCAGCGTCCAGCCTCTAGAGCCATGGTTCCCAACCTGTGGGTCATGACCTCCTTTGGGGTCATGTCTCAGACCATCAGAAAACACAGATGTTTACACTACAATTTATAACAGCAGCAAAATTACAGTTATGAAGTAACAACGAAGATAATTTTAGGGTTGGGGGGTCACCATAGCATGAAGAACTGTATTAAAGACTTGCAGTATCAGCTACATTTAACACTGCACTGCCAACAAAACATCCCTAGCCACTTGTCTCAGGTACACGAAGGGGACATGGAGGGTCCCACCCCAGCACCTCTAGGAGATGATGTGTGCAGGGTTCCAATGGCCCAAAGCTGTCTTGGTGGGACAGAATTCCTACAGCCTGGCTAGGGGCCTGAATTGGTCGTCAGCAATCCCCATCGTTCACAGATTCTGGGAGGGTAAAATAGGCTGACTGTCCAAAAAGTCTTTGCAACCCCTAAGTAATACCCATGGCACTTGCAGTGCTAATCATGGGCCTTTGAGGAACAGCAAACATTGAAGCCACACACATGCCAGCTGTTATCAAAAGGGATGCTTTGTTTCAGCCCTCAGACTCAACAAGCATGCCCTTTGGCAGCTTGTTCAGTGCCCTATTTCATTGTTTTGTTTTTTTTCTTTCTTCTTCTTTTTCATGTTGTTGTACTGTTTGCTAGTGATTTTAATGGTTAAAGTGGACTCCCAAGAGCAGAGCTGAAGAAGGGTTTTCCGGTGGCCTTGGTCCAGGAGGCTACGCTGTGTGGTAAGAGGAACCGGGGAGGCCAATAAGCTTTCTGAGGCTAGGATTCAGGGCTGCAGGCCATCAGTGCAGCGTGTCCGCCAGGAGCCTAGTGTGTGAGAACCCACAGGATGCATCGAAGTGTCTTCAAACAGAAGCATGGACGGAACAAGATTCTGTACGAAAAGGTTGGCAGAAGGCACTGGAGCTAGAGGTCCTCTGCTTCCCCTAGGAGCCACGGCTCAGTGTCGGCCGCTGCCAGGCTTTCGGTGGCATGTGACGTAAACTAATTGCACTTCTCCAACATCTCATTCCTAAAGAGTCAGATATAAGCCCCTCTGCGGGGATGTCTTTGTGCCCTTGCTGTGTGTCTGGGCTGCTAAGCATCCCCACACGGCCAGTTTTACCTGAACACTGACCTCTTTTGCTGTCTGTCTTCTTCTGTGCACATGCCATCCCATGCTTCTAAGGCTTCAAGTCCAGCTCCTAGCAGCTTTTGGACTGATCCCTTTGGCCAGGCTAATTTCTCTCCCCGTACAGTATGCCAGTCACAAGACTTGAGACTTGGCCTCACGTCATTGTCTCAGGAGGCAGAGAACAGGCTGCCCCATGCAGGAGGATAGAATGATGACTGCATATCCTTCCGAGGTGTGTGATGAGATCTAGATGTCCAGAGAGGCAGGTGGCGCTAGGAGGCAAAGCTGAGTATGTCATGTTACTCACTCATCTGCAGACTTGGATTCTTGAGACCGAGTTCTTCTATGCCCACCTGTACATCCCTGGAGAGGGTGAGGGAGGGAGCACTCAGTGTCTCCCTCACTCGGACAATAAAACCCACAGAGATTTGAAAAATCAAAAGCAAACAATGGGTACTTGTCCTCCAGTGAGGGCACAGGAACATCTCAGAACTGGGCACCGTAGGCTGTGAGGATCGTTAGGAAGGGATATAGTGTGTTTGGGGACACTGTCAAATGGAGGTAGTTAGCCCTCCTGTTTAGGAAGTCCCTCAGGCTGGATAGGTGATGGGAGACTGATGTGGGATGTCGTTCCGTATGCTGTGAATATGAGCTGCTCTGATTGGTTGATAAATAATCTTCTGATTGGCCCATAGCCAGGCAGGAAGTATAGGTGGGATAAGCAGATGAGGAGAATTCTGGGAAGAGGAAGGCTGAGTCAGGAGTCACCAGCCAGGCACAGAGGAAGCAAGATGACAAGGCAGAACTCTGAAAAGGTACCAAGCCACGTGGCTAAACATAAATAAGAATTATGGATTAAATTAGGTGTAAGAGCTAGTCAGTAATAAGCCTGAGCTAATGGCCAAGCAGTTAGAAATAATATTAAGCCTCTGAATGATTATTTTATAAGCAGCTGCAGGACTGTGGGTGAGAGAGATTTATCTGGACCATGCAGGGCTGGGTGGGACACTGAAAAACTTCCAACTACAGGAGACAAAAAGTAGATCTGGTTGTAATGGTAAGTCAGTTCCTAGGAGAAAGACCGAGGTTGATGAGCAGGTGGAAGAACATGGCGCGGGGATTGTGAAGAAGTAGAAAAGGACTTTACAAGACAGAGCTTGGGGGTATGGGCATATGAGGAGAATATTGCCAAGTAAGGAGATTGCAAGGGCATTTGTGTACACAAATCTCAGAGAATCTGGGGCTGAAAGTGCCATTTACCTCATAAACTGTAGTCTACAGGTGGCTCTTCCCACATTGGGTCACTTTCTGTTCTAGAGTATTCTAGAGTGCAAAGGGCCTCCATCCTGCCTCACCTGGATAAAGTTGAAGTAGGAGCACTGAGCACCTATATGCCTCTACGTTCAGATATGGCTTAGATTAAATATAATTAATCAAATATAACCACATCATTAGTACTAGTTCCTACTTTGGAACGAGTCTGCTGAGCTTCCCCATGGCTGACTTGCTGGGAAGTTTCCAAGAGATGGAAAACACTGCCCACCATCAGACAGAACAAAGCCATCAAAGCTCAGCACATTCCAGGATACATGTCTACTTCTGTAGACAAGAAGCAAGTGTATCAGGCATCCCAGAACTGATTGGGAGGATGAGACAGGCATTTGGCCTCTCTCAAGGCTTCAGAGACTTAGGTAGAAGCAGAACAAGGAAAGAGGCGGGTACCTGAAGGCCTGGGAGACTGGAATGCTCACCTCCCTGTCCCAGTGGCCTCTTGGCATCCTCAATGATAATAACACCCTGTGGATTTACAGCAACGTTCCCAAAGGATCTCAAAGCTGAGGGGGACCTGGCCCCATTAGTCTCCACTCTGTGGGAAGGTCATCAGTTTCAACAAGTCAAGTTCATGGTGAGTCACCATCAAGGGTAAGTCCCGAACACCAGGGAAAGAAGCCCCTGGGATTCCTCCTCCATTCCCAACTCTTCAGATCTACACCGCTGCTATTCCTGTGGTACCATGCATGCCCTGACCCATTCAGAGATCTAGACTATGCTGTCCCCAGTTCTGATCACACAAATGTAACAGTTTGCTCTGATCTGGCCCTTTACAGGATGAAAATACTTCTCATTCAAGTCTGTCCTTGCTCTGTTCAAAACAAGGGCCTTTCTCGTGGTCAAAATGAACCGCCTGTTCTAGACAGTCCAGATTTCCTATGGGCAAGACTTAGGGTGATAGCCAAAACATGAAATATTTATTACCTGGGAACTTGTTATGGTTTGAGCGTGAAATATCCCTCCCAGCTAAGAGGCTTTGGTCTTCTAAACTGTTAAGATTTGGGGGACTATTGAAGTTAGTCTAAATGCATTTTTGCATTATTAAATGGCCTTGAGTGTATGGGGGCCAGAAACAGAATGCTACAATTTGAGTGCCCCCCTGCCTGCCCATAGGTTCATGTGTTTGAACACTGGGGTCTTATCTCATAGTACTGTTTTGAGGTATTGGGGAACCTTTAAAACATGGGACCAGGCTGGCAGAAAGACGTGCCATAGGGACCGAAGTTGAGGGTTATAAGTTGGCTCTCTACTTCCTGGGGGGGGGGACACCCAAATATGAGCAAGCCATGCCACCCTTTCTTACTTCCATGGGTGGAGCCCTAGCCGCTACCCCTTCCTCATCACAACGTGATATGTATCCTCTTGATCTATGAACCAAAATAAATTCTTCCTCACTTTAATTGTCGCTGGCGAGGGGTCTGTCAGAGCGATGGGAAATGTGAGAAAAGCAATGCAGAGAGGAAAGAAGGTGATGTGAGTAAGTGTGAGCTGGAGATCCATTTCCATGGAGATCATGGTACCTTTATGAAGCTGGTTGTGAAGCCATGCTTTCTCATTCCACACACATGCCATACAAATCCATGCCCGAGACAGCATGCATTGCCTTCTTGTGGGCACAGAATCACATATATCTTCACCACCAGACTTCCTTTACATGCCATTCACCTGAAGCATGCCATAGTACAAGCACCTCTATATACACCAACCACATGAATGCATTCTAGAACCACACATGAAGATACACCAGGACGCACACACACACACACACACACACACACACGCACGCACGCACGCACGCACGCACGCACGCACGCAAAGGCTGTGCCAGTCTCTCTGGCATCTTCCTGTTTATACTATGGCAAAAATAAGCTGTAGAAGGGTCACCAAGTAGCCCTGTGGCCTGTTTGTTCCACACTAGACACCAGCGCCCCGATCTGGTGACAAAGTGTAGGCTTCCCTGATTCCAAGCCTAGAATATCCAAGTTCAAGACCTCCCAACTCTTCTTCCCCGCCAATCAGGGAACTCCCATGAGGCATGTCCCTCACATGGGGCCACTGTCCTTTCCTGGGTAAGGGAACTAACTTTGCTGCCAGGTTCATTCTGGGCCACCTGGCACCACAATATCATTGTACTACATGGGGGTTCCCTGGTGCGGAGTCAGGGTTCTATCCAGGACAGCAGCCCACTGTCTGGACCAGAGGAGAGATCCATCTGGAATGGTTAAATCAGTCCTCCAATAAGAGGCAGAGGCCCTGGTTTACCTGACTGTTCTGAAAATTTGTTTCTAGCCATTAACATTTTTTTTTCTGAGATAATAACAATGATACTCCCACTGACAGATTTTTATGCTGGTCGAATGGCGTAGTACCCGTGAAACCCAGCCCTTTGCCTACTCACTAGGAGGCAGCTAATAGATGTTAATCTCATACTTTTCCTTCCCTGAGAACCAGACTCCCCTACACAGGACTCTAGATCCATAAAGCTAAAAAGGGTGCACGAAGACTTCAGGTCACCTAGTCCAGTCATCCCCCATGAAGGAATGAAATAAGAAGCCAGGTGATCTGCCACTCAAGGCCTCACAACCATGAGTTAGGAGTTTGAATGTTAGCTGAGTTCACAGTCCAAGTGTGAGGTCGGGGGGAGGGGGGAGGTCTCAGAAATCACTCTAGCGTGGGCATGACGAGCCTCGCTTTCTCTTGAGCTCTTATTCAAGGAGGAGAGTCAGGCTAACAGCAGACAAGGCTACATCCATCCTACATCAATCATTTCAACTGTTCTCGTGCGGCAGCACTACCAAAACAGTCCGTATCTCTCATTTCATAGGTGAAACTATGAAACTAAACCAAACCCAGACAGGGGACGTGAGGGGTCGCCTAAACCTGGGCTTTTTCTTCACTAGATCAGAGTAATCGCTCATCAGCCTGACAACCTACAGAATGGACAGGTATAATTAACACCCTCCTATGTTCAGAGTAGAACCCTGCAAAAGGCTTAGCTCAGGCTCTGTGAGCAGAATACAAAGTTAAGAGCCGTTACGTAGCACGTCTGGTTTCCTACGTCAGTGGGTCTGTTTCCAATG
Source organism: Peromyscus leucopus (assembly GCF_004664715.2). Classification (NCBI taxonomy): domain Eukaryota; kingdom Metazoa; phylum Chordata; class Mammalia; order Rodentia; family Cricetidae; genus Peromyscus; species Peromyscus leucopus. The sequence goes on from NC_051081.1 coordinate 44,877,738, forward strand.
GTCACTTCTAAACTGTAATTCAAATACCTCCTCCTCCATGAAGCCTTGTGTAAGCACTGGTCTAGGGAGAATGGATGACTTCTGGCATGATGCCTGACCTCCAGCCTCCCAGATCTTATGCCGGGTCCCATCATTCTACAAGACCATCTTCTTCCCCAGAATCTTAGGGGCCTTTGTCCTCCGAGAGGCAGAAGGACACGGGATCTGGCACACAGTGGGTGCTTGCTTAGTAAGTATCTGAACGAGAGATTCCATCAAACAGTGAGTGAATCGATGCTGTGAACACACGATCCCCGAAGCCCACCACCCACGCAGAGTAACCTCTCGTCGTTCAGCAGCTGAACACAGAGAAGTCATTAACTGGTCCCCTGACACTTGGTGCCAACAGGTCCCAAAAGACGCCAGTGCCAAGCCTGGCACTCAAGCGCTGAGCAGTCTGATGCTGTGCCCTAGGGTATCACACAGAAGCCCAATGCCACCCACACCGCGTGAAGAGGGTGAAAACACTTTACCCCCATTAATAATGGGCCCATTTCTCATCTGGCTTCAGAGCCTGTGAAGCTGATCCAGGCTCAGAAACTTCAAAGGGAACTCGGGGCTGGAATTGGCCCCAGAGGGTACAGAGCAAGACAAAACATAGGCCACAGTTTTTATACTGTGGATGGTATATAGGAAGTCATTGTTACCGAGGACTTGCCCTGCCAAGCCTACGAGATTGAAGGAGCCGAGTATCTCCTATCTCTGAATAGTTTAAGAATTAGTGCACAAGCTATTTTGGTTCCAGGGCCCACCAGACAGGAGTGGGGATTGCAACACACTGGTTTTTATCCCCTTCCCCCGCCCCCCCAAACATACACAAACACACAAAATAAGTAAATAATAAATATAAACACAGACTCAAAATCAAGTCTACCCAACATGATGCTACAAACCACACCATAGTCTGAGTTAAGACAAACAATGAAGAAAACTAATTGAGGTGGGTGATAGGCTCTCTCCCCATGCAAATAAGTCAGATCCCAGAGAAAAGGTTCCTCCCCCCTCGTTCCACAGTCCTCCAATAAGCTTTGGCCTCGGCCTTAGTGGCGCCAGATGAGAACTATGGTTTTGAATGAGTGTCTCGCCTAGACTGCATCTTCTCATCCTTCTACTCTGGAATGCCTTGAAAAGTATTTGAGCCTCCACACTGAAATCATCTCCATGGCGTTGGTGGACTTGTCTGTTATCTGTCTTCAAGATCCACGAAAGAAGGCATGCTCTGTTTTGCTTGTCGCATATCCTCAACACCCGGGGAGGAGACTAGAATGCAGGAGGCATGGGTAACGAGGTCACGAATGGCTGTCAAATGCTTGGCGTACAACATGTGCAAGGCAGTTTCCTGGGTGGCCTTCGACCAACCCCGGTTCCCTTTGCTTTTACAGTCAGTTCTCAGGAAGAACTGGAGAATGTGTGAGGAATGCAGGATTGGGGGGCTAGGGAGGGACAAGCCACAACAGCTGGTCCTCATCTAATCACCATCCCACTGGCCAGAAGCAGGATATCCTTCAAGGCTTTAGCATGTCAGGTCATGTGACCTGAGGGGTAGCACCCAAGGAAAAGCTGCTTTCTGGACTTCCTCAGCTGTCACGCAACTGAAGTCTATGGTCAAGGCTCCATCCACCCCAGGCGGGGTTCTTGAGCCATGGAGAGCTAGCCTATCATAACTGCTGAGCCTGTCCTGTTCTTTCTAATCTGTCAGTAAGTGAGAGGCCCTCATCATCTAACCCAGAGACATAGATGTGTTTCATGATGCAGTCAGGTTCATCAGTGCACAGACGACTGAGCAGTGAGCACCAATGGCTATGTGGCTACATCAATTGACAAAGCATTCGCCTATGGGACGATACGGGTTAGGGAAGACTTTTGCAAATAGTGAAATGAAACCCAAGGATTCCCAGAAAATGGTTGAAAACTTGAGGTTGTCCTAACCAAGAAACCTAAAACTGGTGGGAACGGAGTGACTATTTCCAAATACCTAAAGGCCATCCCTGGGAAAGAGGAAAGGGCGGCTTTGAGGGCTGCAATCTAGAGCAGAGTTGTACATAGCACAAGGGGAAGGAGGAAGAGGAGCAAGCGATTGTAATCACACACTGTCCACGATTAACAGAGCTAGGTCAAGAAGAGCCCCATGGGACCATTCATTAGAAACATCCCTTAACACACCGATAGTATGGGGTTCCTTCGCCATGCCCTATGCAGCTATAAAAAGAAACCTTAATGTGCTGTGGGATGTTCTGTATGGCAAATGTGTTGCTCTGATTGGTTAGTAAATAAGACACTGATTGGCCAGTAGTCAGGCAGGAGGAAGTATAGGCAGGACAAGGAGGAGAAGAATTCTGGGAAGTGGAAGACTGAGTCAGAGACACTGCCAGCCGCCACCATGACAAGCCGCATGTGAAGATGCCAGTAAGCCACGAGCCACGTGGCAAGGTATAGATTTATAGAAATGGGTTAATTTAAGATATAAGAACAGTTAGCAAGAAACCTGCCACGGCCATACAGTTTGTAAGCAATATAAGTCTCTGTGTTTACTTGGTTGGGTCTGAGCGGCTATGGGACTGGCGGGTGAGAGAGATTTGTCCTGACTGTGAGTCAAGCAGGAAAACTCTAGCTACATTAGTGGACACTAGGAAAAGGTGTCTCCCTGTGTGGCTGCAGCTTGAGACCATCCGCCTAGGCTGATGGGTCACACAAAGTTAAGTGTTCCTTATGGGGCACAGCCTGTATTTCAATCCCAACATGCTTCTTTGGCTGTGTATTGAGCTGAAACTGTGCTTGCAGAGACCCCCAGATGTGCTGCAGACCCTCCGGCTCTCACCCAGAGATACCCACTTGCTCTTTCCTCCCTGACTCTTTCGGTAGCCTTCGCTACCTCTGCAGCTTCCACGTGATTCTGGGGGATGGTTCAGATCGGGGGACTGCTAGACTGTGTGACCCCTAGGATCACATTTAAGTCATGGTTGCTGTGGACTTGGTGAAGAGACCTCCAGGCTCCTCTGAAAGGGTATTTTATTTAGAATCCAACAAAGTCACTTCTTCTTTTAGGAAAAGTCAATAAAAAGCTTTTCAAAGAAAAATTCCCTAAAGCAATACGAACTTGAGAGACAAGAAAAGAGACCATTGATTTAACCTAGTACAGAACTTTAGCAAAGATCAGTACAGGGCAAACGGCATCAATTATCTGCTAAATGATGTCAAATATCCAGTTTTTAGGGTCATACAGGCAAAAATAAAAAGATGCCCCTAGCCCTCTTAGTCCACTACACAGAGCACCTTTGGGGACCACTGTTTCTCCTAGACCAGTGGTTCTCAACCTTCCTAACACTGCTACCTTTTAACACAGTTCCTCATGTTATGGTGACACCCCCCCCAATACCATAAAATTATTTCATTGCTACTTCATAACTATAATTTTGCTACTGTTATGAATTGTAATGTAAATATCTGATATGTGACCCCCTTGAAGGAGTCACGACCCACACACAGGTTGAGAACCACCGACCTACACACTCTTCAGCTGCCTCCACACTCTTCGTTTGGACCAGAGTCATCCGTGCAAGCAAAGGCCAGGTTCTAGGTGCTGGCCACTTTGAAAGACAGCTTCCTCCAGAGCTCAGGAGCATGGCTCTGCTCCAAGGGTGCAAAGCAAAGGAGAAAGTGGGGACAAGAAGGTGGTTAAAACAAGCGACCAGGAACCCTTCCCTTATCCTACATTGTTCCTGCTGGTAGGGAATCCCAGGGGCTGCAGACGTCTAACGCAGTCTGTCTGTATGCCCTCTTGCTCACCTTTACCTGATCACGCCAGCCACCTCACTCACTGTCCCAGACACGGAGGATGCCCACTTTACTCCTCCAGAATACCACCAGGTTTATAAGAGCTTTGGACCCTACCAACACCACTTGCCAGCCATGTCATTTTGGGCTGAAACGCCCCTCCACAGTGGAAGGGAGCTAGTCAACATTATCTACTTCAAAGTAGGATAATAGAGACCTAAGTGGGTCAGCGCGGACTGATGCCCTGAGTAAGGTACAGAGTGTACAGTCAGGGTGATTGAGGGTTTGACACACTCACATTAAATCCATCTTCCCTAGGTTCCTGATGCTCTCTGCCTTGGCTCCTCTTACTGTAATTCTCACTCTGTGCAGTGATTGGTCCATGACTACCGCCCCCTCTCAGCTATGTGCTCCCCTTGGGAAGAGTCTTAACTAGAATGTGGACCTAACACTCGTGCCGCACCTGCTCCAAGAGGCAAATTCTTAGCAAATACACAGTCAAGAGGTCTAAACATTTACTTGAACCTCACAACTGTTTTTCCTCCACTTCCCATTTTGTAGTTTAGATCACGGAGGCCCTGAGAGTTTAAATGATTGGTTTTCAGAGTCGCGTAGGTGGTGGAAAGTAAACAGGATTTTGAGCGGGGCGGGGAGGGGGTTGCGGGGCTTGCCTGAGTCTTTGAGGTTTGTTGTTGTTGTTTGGGCTTTGTTCATTTGGTTTTTATTTTGCGCATCTTATCGATTTGTGCATCTGCCTGACTTCACATCTTTCAGATGCAGATGGTCTTAGCAAAACCTGAAGATAGGTGAGATGTTCTCTAGATAGAGAATATGAATCATGTCACTCTGGGTAGAGGGCATTGCATGACCTTGGGCAATGGGCAAGTGTGTTGGGGGCAATAATCACTGTCTCTCTAAAGCCTAAGCTCCATGAGGCCAGAGATTAGATTGCTCGCCAATGTGTTACCACCAAGGAGCTCAAGTGCTTACTATAAAACAAGCAAACAAATAATTGTTAAAAGATTGGATGGATGATGGATGGGTTGGGAAGGATGGATGATGGATGGATGAATAGATGGGTGGATGGATAGATGGGTTGGGGGATGGATGGATGGATGGGATGGATGGGTAGATGAATGGATGGGTTGGATGGATGTATAGGATGGATGGGTGGATCGATGAATTTATGAATGGATGGGAAAGCTAGAAGAAAAGAAGCTAACCTGATTACAGAAAATTAGAATATGTTGTAGCCAGAAGTTTTCCCTGGGACAAATCTCTCCCACCCGCGTCCCCAAATAAACACACAGAGGCTTATATTACTTGTAAACTGTATGGCCAATGGGTCAGGCTTCTTGCTAGCTAGTTCTTATAACTGAACTCATCCCATTTCTATTAATCTATATGTTGCCACATGGCCATGGCATTATCCATCTGCTGGCATCTTGCTGTTTCTTCCAAGGCAGCTGGCATTTCTTCACCCCACCCTTCTTCTCTCTCTCTCCCTCTACTTGGATTTCTCCCCTGGCTGTAAACTTTCTTGCCATAGGCCAAAACAGCTTTATTTATTATCCAGCAGGAACCACACATATTCACAGCATACAGAAAGACATCCCACAGCAATACATTCTTAAACCCATTTATTCTAATGTCTTTTTTTTTTATTGTTTTGTTTTGTTTTTCAAGACAGGGTTTCTCTGTGTAACAGCCATATCTATCCTGGAACTCTCTTTGTAGACCAGGCTGGCCTCGGACTCAGAGATCCACCTGCCTCTGCCTCCTAAGTGCTGGAATTAAAGATGCGCACCACCACTGCCCAGCTTGTTCTAAAGTCTCAAGTGATAGCTAACAAGTGCTTTCTAGTGTCGTCTATTGTGGCCAGGGTGATGCATTTGTTTCAGTTGCATTCCTGTTTTCATTGTGATTACAAAGTCTACCATAGAAGAAATGTCCCGCTGCACTGCTGTCGTGAAAGGCAGATTGTGACCTGCCTGCTCCACTCTGTTCCAGAAATATCGCTTAGGCTCAAGAGGCAATGGTAAATTATGAGGGAGTAATTAGACAGGATACCATGGACAGGCATGGTAAATGGGTGTGAGAAGCAATCCAGGACACCTAGTCCACCATAGCTATTTCCAGGTATGCATAAAGAATTGCAAAGCCAAGTGCTATGATGTCACTGAAGGCCACTAAGGAGCATTCTGCAGGGTCTGGGAGTCAGGTGGCCCTGTGTACTTTTCTTTCTAGTCATTCTTTATCCCCACCAACTCTCAAAGAAGGGAATCTGGATAGCAGAAGAGAATTCAGACCATTTGAGTCTCCAAAATTGGCAAAGCACATCTGGGGGAAAGTTTTTGCAACTCCCAAACGGACGATTTTATGGTTCATTTAATGCTTTGGGACAATTTGCCTAATGACAAGTTCGTGTAGGAAGATTGAAAGTGAGTTTTATGCAAAGATGCCTGGAGTCACAGGCATTTGACCTGTGACTCATCATCAGCATCTAATACCACTCCAACCCCAAGATTGCCAGCAGCTTCTATTTTGGGCACAACTGATCAAGCCATTTCTACAGGTTCCTTTCATTTTCCCGAGACTTGCAGGGACGTATCACGGGACTCCTGAAGAGAGAGCCTCTCCCTAGGAGAAGCCGTGCGTCGCCGGACATCTCGGTGGGCTCTCTCACACTTGTGGGCCCTCTCACACTGGAGGTGCCCAGCTCTGCACATCAACAGAGCAGTGACACATGGCACAGAACGTGCTACCAATTGCAAACTGTTTTGTGATGGTAAAGTTACAATGTAAAGCAAACAAACAACAACAACAAACCCCAAAAGCCTACTAGCAATTCTACTGGGGAAGGAAGAGAAACCTGGACGGGGCCACTACAAGACAGGGATGAACACCGTTTCTATACCCGTGTTTCACGGCTGCTCCAGCGTGTGACATGGATATTCTGGGGTCAGGGACTTGTTCAGATAACTGGAATTTAATAAATACGGGCAGCCATTTGCTTTGGTTTTTCTACCCTTCATGAAAATATTCCCAAGCGATTAGACTACTAATCAATTTATTTTTTTCCTTTCTCTAAACTATTAAGACTCACCCTTTGCCTGACATGCATTCTGCTGGCAGAGTAAGCCAACGAATGCCTGAGTATTTACAAACAATTACTCTGGTGGGTTGTAAAATAACCTGCCAACACTCGCAAGGTAATCTGAGTAAGCCGTTTGCCTCCACAGACCTGATTTTCTCAGATCTAAAATTAGAGGCTAAAATTACAGGGTCATTCAGACCCCTTCAAGCTCCAGTACTTTGTGTCTGAACTTATTAATTTGCCTCCAAGAGTGACTGTCATTTTAATAAAGCTAACTGTGAAAAATTAAAGAGGAGCTAGAAGACACACTGCACGGTTTACAAGGAGATGGCTCGGGAGCTGTTTTCTATTAAAAACAGACTTATTTACACTCTGGCATCAAATGTGATGGTGTAGCCGCAGGTGGAAAACAGCATTTTCTCACCCCTGACTGGTTCTTTCCTTAATGTTCTGGCCACGAGGTGCCTCCTGCTCATCTGCCTCCAAAAAGGAAGTGTGTGTGAGCCTGTGAGTTCCGTAACTCGAGGAGACCAAGTCCTGGAGACAGGGGGGACACAGGATGAATGAACATGGCAGGAATCGAAGTCAGACAGAATGGGGTCTGGGGAAGAGGCAAGAAGGCTGCGAGAGTTCAGCGAAGGTGTGAGAAGCTCTGGCTGGGTGGGGACCCATGGAGGAGGGGCCATCGTTACATTAAATAATTAATAAAAAATGGAGGTACAGCAACAAAGAAAGCATCCTTGAGGTTGGGGAAATACCATGCATGAAAACAACGGAACACTTTTTCATGAAGAAGCAGGCAAATTTACTTTGGACATTAAGTCTCAAACGCAATCTATATGAGGCTTACTGATCTGCCATCTCCAAAAGCCTACACATAGCAGATGCTCACTAATGATGGGTGGAATGCAAGAGTGAATGAATGAATGATCGTGGGAAAGAACTTAGGATGGCCTCCTTCTCTTGGTTAATGCCTATCTGGCACATAATAAGGTAGGCACACGTGATGAACGTTTAGCAGATCTTAAATTCAGATTAAAAAAACTCGGGCCTGATCTCTAATGACAGGGACCCCTGTGAACTTCCATCGGGACTCAGCTTGGTAAATAAAACCTAAGTATGAGGCACGTAGAAGGAGAAACTGACGGCGAGCATCGTCTATATTTTTATTCTCCTGCTGGAGAATTTCAGCTGCCTTTCAAACAAGCAAGAGTTACAGATGAAAAAAAAGTTGATGGGTGAAGAGAGGCTTAAAAACATCAGCAGCAGTCGGAGAAGTTTTTACTTGAGAAGTTGAAGGTAGCACCACAGTTCCTGTCCTGCATCAGAACGTCCTTAACACAGTAACAGGAGATTCCAGTCTGGTGTCGGAGTAGAGCAGAAGGAACGGGAGCCCCGGAGGATGGCTGGTAAGGCCAGACTCTGAGCTGCCAGCGCCTGTCACCCCTCAGAACGGCTTCACCTGGTATCAGTTCCTTCTCTTGGACCCTTTTCTGGGCCAGGTCCAATGGTGATTAATAGAATAGACTCAGGAACCAGGTGACCTGGGTGCTCAGGATGCAGACTCTCCTACGTAGTGCATGAGCTGAGGCCAAGTTCCCTCACATCCGCTGAAGTACTGGAGCCTACTCTGGGCTGGCGAAAGGTCCCTTCCCAACACCATGCATGTCCAGTGTCGTCCCTTAGGATCTTGACTTTGGGCATGGTGGGAGTGTAGACACCACAGAAATCAGCAAATGCTGTGTTCTTCAGGACAGACTGTTATTTTTATTTTTGACAAAATCATCGATAACCCTAACAACTGTGTCTATGGCCCGCAAGAGCAGAACAGAGACATAATAACAGATAAGCAGACGTCACACGATTATTAGGGTTGTTCCATGGATTGACATGAACCAAATGCTTAGAACACCTTCCAGCACATAAGCGCCCAGCAACACTAGCACCCAAGGTTTTCCTAAATGTGTTCTTAGGGATGAGGGCTTGATCCCTCACAGCAAGAATGATTGCTCATTTCTACCTTACGCACCTGCAATCAACCTAGTCCCTGGCACCAGTAGATTCTCAGAAAGTGTGGGCAAACGTGATACCATCCCTCAGAGGGACTGAACTTGGGGTACACCAAAGTCTCTGTCACTACAGGACCATTCTCCTTTAATTAACAAACCAGGCGTAGCTTTGCGTCCACCTCCCGGCCTTCCTTTCAACTCAGATTTTTTTTTTTTTTTTTTTTTAACAAATCCCTCTTTTCAGGAACAGGGAAGCTGCTCGGTCCTGGGGACATGCCAATGGAGCGGTGTGTGTTGGCTCCACAGGCGGCTGTCACTCTCGGGAGACAATGGGATCGCCGCGCCAAGGGGGGAGAGCTCTCTCCATGCAGAATTTCCCTGCTTAATCCACTCTTGTGCTCTGGCACCGAGTCAACAAAGGAAAGGAACCAAATTACCCGGGCGGCTTTGGCAGGCTGTACCACTGTCAGCGGGCCAGAAGTTAATTCCCTCATCTTCCCCCCCCCCACCACCACCACCACCCCGTGCCACCAACTGAGGGGGCAGGTCTGGCCAGCCTGGCTTTCTGTGTAAGCCTGTCAGGTGGTGTGAAGGGGAGAGAGCCGACGAGCAGAGGGTGGTCCGTCACCCATGCAGCTCCACAGACAGGCAGATGGACAGATGCTGCCCTGCTCTATGAGTCCTGTCCCCCACCCATGCCAAGACTCAGCACAGGTTCAGAGAGATGAAACGATGGATGAAGAATCGATGGTACCCAGCCCATAACATCCAGAGTTGATATCTGGGAATGAGAAGTTAATCTTAACTTCAGAGAGGGGGATAAAACAGAGAGAGCTCTCTCTGATAGAGTGGGTCAGCCTGGCACTAAAGGAGATTATGGTAGGGGGCAACAGTAACCTACCTCACTGGAGCCATTCAGTGAGTTCACGATGATAGCACGGGCTGTGCAAACCACACTACGCATGCTCTGTGACCTGTGAGCCCCCCAGTGGCTCTGTTGTTGTTTTGTTGGTCTCATCTAAAAGGTAGGGAAGTTAGGTTAGAAGAGAGAGCAATTGGTCCCAGGAGCCATTGGAGCCGAAACAGAACTGCACTTGACGAATGTTTCTAGCGTCAAGGCAAAAACAGGCTTCGTAGCCTAGCTTGCTACTAATACTGAAACAACATGCCCCTTACTGTCTTCATGTGCTCTAATACCAAAATATTATTCACCCCTCCGTATTGTGTGTGTGTGTACACACACGCATGCGTGCGCGCGCACAGTTGTGTGGGTGTGCCATGGAGGTCAAAGGACAACTTTTGGGAGTGACTCTTGCCCTCCGCCTTGTTGAGGTAGGGGCTCTCCTGCAGTTTCTGCAGCTACACTGAGTTGGACTGACCCAAAAGTTCCCAGGCAATTCTTATGTGTCTGTCTTCCATCTCACCGTAGGAGTCCTGGGATTGCAAATGCACGATGCCTTGTCTGGCTTTTCCTCATGGGCTCTGGGAATTGAACTCTGGTCATCAGGCTTGTGTACCTAGGACTTTTACTTGTTGAGCTGTCTCTTCAGACTCTCTGTGGTTTTTATCTAGATCTATTTCACATGCAGAGATGACATCGGGACCCCAGTGATTAACACGCACAGGCTGAAAAGTTGTGCCCCCTACATAAGATGCCATCTCTGGAAGAACCATCTCCCTCATGGGAGTCCCTGAAGATCAGTTCAGCCACAGAAGCCAGCATGGTCACACCCGGGACAGAAGTGTTCAGGACTGAGCCTGCCTGATCTCCAATCAGCAGGCTGAGGGCGAGATCTGCAGTATAAGGGGTGTCTTCTCTCTTATTTCCAGATAGTTCCCATGAGCCTCTTATTCCCTTAGCTTCTTGAACCCATCTGGAGCCCCCAGTTATCTCCAATTCCCCTTCCTCCAGAACTGCTACTACAAAACACTTATGCTCTGCCGGCTACATACACAGACATACACACCACACCACACCCCCCGACACACACACACACACACACACACACACACACACACACACACACACAGGTGCAAACATGTAATATGCACACATAGACACACCCCTGGGTAGACACACATGCACACACAGCCATATACAAACAGAACCTCAGGTCACAGTATGCCCCCAAAGTGATCATTGGCATCTAAGGACATGGTAAAGAGCTACTCTAACACTTGATCCTGATTTAATTCTGACCCCCAGCTGTGGTGTGCTGGGAATGACCTTAGGAACTACATGTCTTCCTGGGACTCCCCACATCAGCTCTCCTGATGTATTTATTACCTAGGGGAAGCTATAGGAGCAGGCTATGAAGCAGAAAGCTTGGCCTTGGAGATGAGGCCAACCTGGCCAGTGGAGACTGGCGGGGACCACACCACCCCCAGAAGTACAGGTCTACTCTGCCTTGCCAGTTCCCTGACCCGTGGGAGACGGCTGAAGTATAAGAGAAGGAAAAGGGGGTCCACATAGCTGTGTTGCTGCGTAGGCTTAAGTAAAAGGGGGGGGGCTAGGGGAGAACACAGCTCTGCAAAAAGTCCCCAGCTTCCCTTGGGGGAAAGAGTCAAGTCTAATGCGCACTGGGACTCTCCACTTCAGCAAGGTCTCCGGGCTGCTTGTTCCCGGGGTCCCCTGGGAACTGTGGCGTCCTGGAGAGCCCCTGCCCACTGCCCTTACTCAACAGAGGTAGAATGTCTCTCAAGGGAAAGAAGGTAGCCTCTGTCTCTCCGTCTGTAGAACCTAGGGTCCCTCGGTTTCCCCCTCTCAGCCTTATCCCATCCACCTCCATTGTTGGAAGAAGTTCAACGACTCTTTCTCATGGTCGAAGGCGATCAGACACACACACACACACACACACAGTGGTGCTCGCTATCCTGCCTCACAAACTATGCTTGCCATCCTCGTGACTGAGATGAGAACAACATAATAGGCAGGATTAGGATTCCCTTTTAAAATTTTGTTTACTACTGTGGTTATTTGTGTGTGTGTGTGTGTGTGTGTGTGTGTGTGTGTGTGTGTGTGTGTGTACAATGTATGTGTGTCTCTTCCCACCTGCACATGGGGGGGTTCCAGGAATGGACCTTCCATCATCAAGCTTGTATGCCATGCACCTTTACCTGCTGAGCCATCTTACTGGCCCCAGAATTCTTTTTCATCCTTACAATCCTGTTAACAGTCGGATACCATTGAAGCCCAGAGAGATTCAATGTCACCCAATGTCACCCAAGCCAGGAGTATCAGATGAGTGGTCTCCAAAGCGAGTGCTTCTCAGCGCATCTCCAGCAGGTGTCTGTCTGCACTGGTCACCCAAGATACGGCTCCTGTCCCTGTATCTAACTCTTGCCCTCTCTCTAAACATGTTAAAGACATGATCGTATCCATCTTCAGAAGAATAATTCATAAATGCCAAGCAGTATATGATGCCCAAGAGCGGTTACCAGCAATCTGTAAAGGCCCCTGGGTTTTTTGTGTATATGCATGTATATATGTGCATGTTCATGTGTACTCAGGCACACTTGTGTGCATAACTGTGCGGGCATGTATATGCAAATGGAGTTGGAGGTCAAAGGGCAACCTCAGGTGTCTGTCAGTCTTCCAGTGCTCTTCCTTGTTTTTTGAAATGACAGGTCCTTTAGATTCCCACAATTTGCTGAGGAGTCTAGAGAGGCTGGCTAGTAAGCCCCAGAGACCAGCCTGTCTCCTCTCCAACATTGGGATTACAAGTGTAGACAACCACACCCGGCTTTTTTTGATGTGTGCTCTAAGGATTGAACTCACATCCTTGTGTCCTTGTGCTCCCACAAAGCAAGCACTCACTGACGAGCTACTTCCCAAGCCCCACCGCTGAATCCTTAATGCATCACCAAATGCCTTATTCAAAAGCAATCATCATGGCCCAGAGATGGAAACTCTTTCCCCAGAAGATGTCTCTCTGTCCTCCCAAGACAGACAAGGTTCCTCGGTGTTATCGAGCGATTTCCGTTCCACGGACTGAAGAGATGCCACCTGGTTCTGCAATAGCCTTTGTCACCCTCCATTCTGCCGACCAGAAAATACCTGCAACCTTGCCTACACACACACACACACACACACACACACACACACACACACACACACACACACACACACGAAGCTAGCAGGCAGCCCAGACCACTTGCTCATCCATCTGTTCAAACCCATAGGGCCCTTACTAGCTCCAGGACCCAAGGTCTATTGCTCTGGCTGTGGGCAGCCCTTGCCTGGCAGGGCTGCAAACCAGCCAGCGGATCTCTGTAGGGAACAATACCCTGCCAGGCTGGGCTGTAACCTGCTGATGCTGCCGTGTGACCTCACCAGCCCCGTGGAGATAACCACATCTGGACACGTCTTTCCCCGGGATTTTCACTCGAGGTCCGTCCAGTCGCCCCGGTCTTTGGGCCAGCACGTTGAGGCTGGCGCTCCTCCGTTCAGACATTCAGCCTATCTCTTTCCCCAGGGCTGCGTGACTGACTCCCGTGACTCCTCCTCCAGACACAAACCTCCTTTCAGCCCGGGCGGGCGGGCGGGCGCTGAGACTCTAAGCCCTCTCTCTCCCTTCAGCTGAGAGCCATTGTATCAGCTGTGATTTATGTACAGGCCTTTGTTGGGCTCCCCGTTTTGACGGTCTCTGTGTTGTCGAATGGTAATAATTACGGGGCCTTTCATCCTTTATTTACGGGATTGCTCGGGGGGGGGGGGGGAGGCCTGGTGATGGGGGGAGGGCTGCCGGGAGGTGGGAATGGGGGGGGGCAGGCTCTTTTTCTGAACCTCGATACAGAACCAAAGGAGTAGGGGTGCTTTTGGAAGTTATAAACAGCAGCTCGGAGAATAAAGAAGTCACCTCTGCAGGCTAAGGGAGCTTACAGAGGACAAAGGACTCTGCGAGCTGGGAACACAGAGCTTCTTGAAGACGGACGCGGCTAAATCGGGCGTTTCCAGGGCCCTGCCCCTTGTTTTCAGGCCGCAGTTTCATCTGAACTCAGGTCTCTGACTGAGGTGACAGGGGATGCAACTTCATTTCGCTCAGCCTGCCCCCCTGTGTCGCCCCGGGGTGTTCGCTTCTCCTGGCGTTGAAGCCCACCTCCGTGGGTTTTTCTCAGGGAACTCCGGAGCTAGTTTCCCTGAAGGCCCCAGGGCTCTTGAGTATTTCCCAGGGTTCATTTGTGAGGAGGCCAGGACACATAGATGCTTCTGGACAATAGGAGTAGACAGACGTGACCCTGGGAATGGAGGCCGTATGCTCGACGGCAATGCTCGAAGAGACAGAGCTGAGGGGAAAAAAAAAATCGCGAGACCAGTAATGAATCTGAATGTGTGAAATTAACCAAGTCCTGAGCCCCTGAGATTTCTGGACCTATTCGTTCCTGGAACAGAATCCTTATCTGACCAGCCCTAGCGATGGGCCAAGCTCTGAAATGGCTTAGACATCCGGGTACCAGAAGCCATGCTCTGCCCTCAAGGTGTTCACAGTCTGAGGGGGGAGACAGTATCAAGACATATCTGGGGGACTGCCACAGTGGAAGACTAGAGCTATGTGAACACAGAGAAGGGCATCTTGCCGGATTTGTGGGTCCGGATGAAGGAGTCAGGGACATTGTGAGTGATCTAGGAAAGTGGGTCTTAGGCAGTGGAGCAGAGGTGGTAGGGGAAAAAATCCAGGAACGGCATGGACAGAGTGTTGCTAATGTCACAGAGGACACGGCCAGGATCTCAGAGCCAGAATAGTGCTGACTCGAACCCTGAAGGCACCTGTTCCCCCGGGGGAAGGGGTAATGACAGCCAGCTCCTGTGGGAGGTAGAATGTGGTCTAGGGTCAAAGCCTGAGGAGGATGTTGATGAGAAAGTGGATGCGGATCCTGAGGAGAAGGAGGATGTGGGGATGGGGAACCACAAGAAGACGGAGCACAGAGAGGATGTGGCTGTCAGCCTGGATGTGGACCAGAGGAAGATGATCACAGGGGAGGATGTGGTCCATGGACATGATAAGGATTAGAGGGAGAACAAGGATCAAGCCATGATGGGCATGTACAGGGAGAAAGCGCAGGCCTGGGGCGGAGGAGATGGAAATCATGGGGAATGGTGGACCACATGGAAGACATGGGTCAGTGAGGACAGCAAGAGTCCTGGGGAAGGTGTGGATCTCACAAAGGGCCTAGGAGTACCTCCAGGGGCCCGATTGTCAGTTGCCAGTGGCTTCCGGGAGCTGATCTCCTGTTCCTTCGGTTTCTGAAAGGAAGATGAATGATCAAAGACACCACACATACCTGAGGATCACAGACTAAAGCTTTTTACCTTATCCCCAGCCTTTCATTCTCCCATCTGAGTACTAACCAAGACCCACCTTGCTTAGTTAGCTTCCAAGAGTGGGTGTTGTCGTGGATACCTGTTCTATCTATGACCTTGAAGCACCACCCCAGAGATGTAGCAGGTAACTGTCCTGTCTACCTATGACCTTGAAGTACCTGCCCCTCGGGCGTGGCTCGGGGCCACCCTTTAAGACCCGAGACACATGTATGTGGCTCTCTTCTCTTCCTCATGGGCTTGGACACTGGGGCAGACTCAGGCAGAAGAACAGTGTGGGACTTCCAGGACCCTACAGTAAATCTCCTGTGCTGTAGCGAGTTTTCCTCTCTAATAAATTCCTTTACCCTTTAAGCAGACTCTGTGGATTTCTCATAACAGGGTGGTATGCCCATGTGGACTTTGAGCCACCTTATCCTCGAGAAGCCAAGCTCCTGAATGATGACCCTCCTAGGCAGGAGTAAGCAGGAATCACGAGCTGAGAGGCAGCAGCTAGACCACAACCTTGGAAAAAGACTCACTAGAGTGGGAAGGCCTCTCATAACTAATAACTACAAAAGTGATGGCTGGTAAGATAGTTAGTTATGATTCAGAAATGTGTTCTACGGAGCAGGCGCTGAGCTGCCGTGCGGAAGATGTAAGAGGGTGGCCATTATGTGTCCACTCTTCCCGAAAAACCTAGGGAAAAGGTGTCCTTAGCCTTACCTCACCACCGGAGCATCTTAGGCCCGGACAGGGTAGGTAATATGTCCATGATCACACAGCTGGGACAGATGTGAAC
Organism: Peromyscus leucopus; assembly: GCF_004664715.2. Lineage (NCBI taxonomy): Eukaryota > Metazoa > Chordata > Mammalia > Rodentia > Cricetidae > Peromyscus > Peromyscus leucopus. The sequence goes on from NC_051081.1 coordinate 44,893,757, forward strand.
TCCCATCCAGTGTGCCTCCGGTTTCCCTTCTTGGTCTGCTATATAGATAAACAAATGAGGTACCCAGACCCTGAACACAGCCTTTGAGAAGCCTCATTAAAACTAACGGGGGGGGGGTGGGGGGGTGGACACAGCATGGGACATCTGCTATCTTTGATCTTGCATATAAGAGCAAGAGCAATGTGGGGGGCGGGGCGGAGGGGGGCTACAATCTTTAGCACTTACTGACTCAAGCATGTACTCGCTCAGAGCTACACACAGTAGGTCCTCACCCAAAACAGGGAGGGATATGATCTCTCTTTGACAGGTGTGGAAACAGCCTCAGAGAAGCTGAACAACTTTTAACAGTTTCAAAAGGTAGCTCAGTGACGAGCTAGACTTGAGCCTACCCTGCCTGGTACTCAAGAGCGTGACTCCTATATATGGCCACAGAAAAGGCCAAATGCGCAGTCTACTGCTGGAACTCCAGGGCCCGCCCTCCATTCTGGAAGCAGCCTATCAGGGTCAAGCAGAGTTAGTGTCTGTCTCGCGTCTGTCTGTTCCCACAACTCTCTGTAAAAAGCATTTGTCGGGGCATACGGGGGCCCCATTTCTAATGGTCTGGCTTACATGTTTGTCATTGGGGGAAGACTGAAAACCTTGGCATCTTTGTCTTTGTGATCTGTCTCCAGCTAGACACTGAAGGGATGAACAAGGGCAAGAATGGGCGGAAAGCTGCATTCTGGGTCTCTCTCTCTCTCTCTGTGTTTCTCTTCTTGGACTCAAAATAATAGTGCATGCAGTTCCTGCTCCCTAAAGACTTAACAGACTATGTGAGGGCTCATCCCGCTGGCCTTCTCCTTTCCTCTCAGATTTGAGAGAAGAGGCGGTTCCTTTAATGTCCACGGTCCATTTAGAGCACGGTCCATCCTCTCATTTTCCCACCCTGGCTGGGTAGCACTGAGTAGGTGGCCTACCCTGTCCATAAGATAGCAGCTGCCTTATACAGTGAAGTCTCCTTTCCTACGACAGCAGGTGTGAATGAGGAGAGCCTGCAGGTGATGCAAGATGATGTCTGTCTGTCCTTCTGAATTCTTGGGTCACCACCTCCTAATGTAGCCTGACTCCCTCCCTGGAACTGAGGAGAGGCTTCTTGGCTCACTGGCAGAGGAAGGAGAAATTGGCTCAGCCCGAGTGTCATATTCCTTCCTCAGATTCAAATCAGCCTCGGTCCCCTTGTCCTCACAGGTGACTGACTGACCCGACTCGTGTAGGGATTTCGTGACAACGTTCAAGGTTTCCCATAAAAGCCCAGGCGAAGCAAAGAGACTGATAGGAGGCTGAGGGCAGGAGCCCCCCCCCTTTCTGTGGAGGGGATGACATCAGAGGCTTTGTCGCCCTCCAGGTTCTGAGGTACATTTTTCCTGAGAGATGACAGCAAGTGACACTGAAAGGAAGCGTCCCCTGAGAGTTTACTCGGAAACCGATTCTCTGTCTCAGCAGAAAGAAGGGATCATTTGAACACACCCTGCTCTCGGGCCCCCGCTATTTTTCCTGCCTCGTGTCTATGTTCAGCCCTCTGTAAGCCAGCAGCTCCGCCTGTGAGATCAGCATTAATTAAACTGGGCTCAGTTCAAGCTTTTCCTGCCATGACAGTCAGAGAGAGCCGAGCAACTCGGAGCGAGACCCCTGCTGATGAATGAGGCCGATAGTTATTGTTTTCAATTCCTCACAGCCCCCGGGGATGCCACCTGGCAGGGAGGTAAACCAGACCTGGTCCAGGCTCCTGTATGCTCTCCAATACAACACGGGATTTCCCACAGCCCAGGTCTTCTCTTGGTAAGAAGGGAAAAGTGGTTTCCGGAGGAGCCTGTCAGTGCCCACAGCCCTGGGCCGAGTGACGTTGCCTCACACCTGGGCTCAGGTTTTGCTTCTCTAAAGATGTCCTATCACCCCCTCTGATCCTGGGTTTCCTGCTCTGTCAACCGAGAATCATGTCTCTACCACACAGGTTGCGGTAAAGAGTAAAGATTACGTCAGAAAGGAAACATCGGCTCCATGGGTGCTTTGCACACAGTCCCCGGGACTAATTCCAGTGGCTGCCCCATGACATCAGCCTGCAGCAGCACTTCTGAGAGCCCCCTTCCTGTCTCATGAATGAAGACAGATTCCAACAGCTGGAGCTAGACAAAGAAACATGTGTCAAGCTCCGGAAACCCATTTCCAAAAGAGCCCAGGGAAAGGGAGGAATATGGATGAAGGGCTGGGCACGGCAGCCAATACACGGGCCACCAGCCTGCTTCCCGTTCCAAGGATGCCTGAGCCTCCACTGGTTCAGAGGGATTCTGCCCTCAATTGGAGCAGTGAGGAGTCAGAAGCAAAGAATGCATGAAGTTTCCTCCGCCAGGCAGAAAGAAACTTCCGGTCCATGAATAGCATGCTTCATGTGACTACTATCCATCCATAGAAGGGATGGCAATGTTGCTTCCGGTATTCCATTTGGAAGTCTGAGGCAGCAGATACTCTCAGCGATTTATCAGAGAGGATTTTAGATGTCACATCAAAAAGGGACCGTGGCTTTTGTATGAAGAATTAGATGCCTGTGACACCTTAATGGTAACTGGAAATGTCCTCACCTGCTCAACAGAGAGAGCCAGGTCTAGACAAGGACATCACTGTGTCCTGCCCACCTCATCATATTCAAGGCTGGCAGGAATCTTTCTTGGTACTGTGTCATGGTAGAGGAAGTATTTGCCCTCTTGGAGATACAGTTCCTCCATCTCAAATGAGCTGCTCCAAGATCAAAGGACAGACAAGTACCTAAAACAAGCTTGTCGTCTGATCTAGCATTCTTTTAACGTTCACCTGCTGCAGAATTTAGCCTCACTGCCAAGAGGCATTTATAATGTTTGTGAACTGGAGTGGGTGGAGAGGGGCCACAGTTCTCTTAGATAAGTTCTGACCGAGCAGAAGAGACCTGTGGCCATAGAGAGAGATTCTAAAGAATTTTGGGTGCCCAGCAACTGTCAAGGGGAAACCCGGTCAAGTATACTTTGGAAGCGGGGATGTGTTTTAAGGATCTGTTTCTGTAGACTCAGAATAAGAGACCCAGTGTGTCTCCTGGGATGACCAGTGGTGTGAAGACTGGCAAATACTGTGGAAGTGGATGCTTACTTTCCTCTCTAGCCACAGTGTAGGTGAGATGGGATACCCACAATGCCAGACCCAATGCAAAATGACAGTGGAGGAGGTCTTGTTCAAATAGAAAGAATGTCACCAGGCGGTGGTGACACACACCTTTAATCCCAAAACTCAGGAGCAGAGGCAGGTGGATCTCTGTGAGTTCGAGGCCAGCTTGGTCTACAGAGCTAGTTCCAGGACAGCCAAGGCTACACACACACACACACACACACACACACACACACACACACACACACACACACACAAAAGTCCTATCTCAAAAAAACAGAACAAAAGAATGTCAAGGCATCAACAACAAGGCATGAGAAAACAACAATAACAAAAACTTAGGGCTCTGAGAGACTTCCCTGGTTGACATCTGATATAGGACTTGGGGTAGGTGATTGTGCTACCAAAGGAGACTTAACCCCCAAGACCAAAGACTTGAGTTCCTATCATCCAATGCTATTATTACAACTCACTTTCAGTCACTGACCATGCTTATTTATCCATGGGTTTACTGTCTAGCTGTCTACTCTAGAACATGATTTTCTCTGAGTCCTCATCTTATGCATGAAGGAGAACTCAGCTCATGGTAGGTGTGTGATAAACAATCTCAAAAGACTCCTGTGAAAACAATGACCAAGTCTGGTACATTTCTCCTAGTACATGATGGTGGAGCCTCTTGGGGCTCCGTTGGAGATGTCTGCTGACAGAGCAATAAACTGTGGCTGACTAGTACACAGTTATAAAGATGGGAAAACCCCGGCAATGCTCACTGTGGCAAGGCCTATCTACCATTTCAAGGCCACCTCACGTCAACACATGTCTTTAAACACTGTCAAGAGCAGTGGTTCTCAACCTTCCTAAGGCTGTGACCCTTTACTACTCTTCTGCATGCTGGGGTAACCTCCAACCACAAAATTCTTTTCATTGCTACTTCAAAACTCTAATTTGCTACTGCTATAAACCGTAATGTAAATATCTGATATGCAGGATATCTGATAGGTGACCCCTGTGAAAAGACCTTGGTGGGGGGGGTGATCCACCGGTTGAGAACTGCCCGGCTATCTGCCTACCATTTGCCCATCACTATGATTTTGTCTTTGGGATAATGTTATACAAACAGAGTCATTTACCAACTAACTCTTGGAGGCTGATTTCTTTCATCTGACACAAGGCACGCAAGCCTCTGGAACAGTTGCTGTGTGACTTAATAGCTCGTTTCTCCTTGTGTTCCATGTGGAAATGTTAAAAGATATTTGGGTTGTTTTTTTATTGTCTAAACATTTACCAACAGACTTATTAAAGCTTTCATGGAAGGATGCCTGAACTTAAGCTTTTAATCTATAGGGATAAATAATTTCATTTCTGAAGGATAAACACCTAAGAGTGGGATTGTTGACTTACATGGCAGGCATGTATTAAATTTTGTGGTTAAAAAAAACTATCAAACTGATTTCTGGAGTCCTGGCACCATTTTTCATTCTTCCCGGCAGGGTATGAGAAAGCCGCTTGCTCTGTATCCTTGCCAGCTCTTAGTATGCTCAAGATTTTGCGTTTTAGCCATCGTGAAGGCTATGCGCATTGCCTCGTTGCCGTTTCAACATGTTGCCCGCGGCTGCTGAAGAGGCTTGTCATTTCCTGAGCTCACTTGTCACGTATGTCAGCTAATGTTCCTGCTGTTGTGATTAAAAAGCTTGGCAAGAAGCAACTTAACCTCTACCGTCAACAACACCCCCCCTTACCCCCCCCCCAGCCCCGGCACCTTCCAGGTGCTGCTCTACCTGGATAAGAAACTGTGAGGACTCCGGGGCTGCAGGAGAGGGAGAGGGGGAGTGTGATGAGAAACAGCGAGGTTGCAGACACACAGACAAGCACCACAGGGCTCTACAGACTCTGTCAAGGGTGGCCTTCCACAGAGTCAAGATCACTCACGCCCTAAGTCTAAAAGAAAAGAAGGACCTATCAGGCTGGAGGGGTGGCTCAGTGGTTACGAACATTTACTGCTCTTGTTACAAGAACTGGGTTCTGTTCCCAGCGCCCACAAGATAATCACAACAATCTGTAACTTCAGTTCCACGGGATTTGACACCTCTTCCAACCTCTGTGGGCTCCTGCGCATACATACACTGAGATACACATATAAAGAAAATAGGATTTTTTTTTTTTTTTAAAGCATCAGTTGTGACCTTTCCAACTTCAACTCCTATCACATTCGAAGTGGCTAGAAGGGGAATGTATGAGTTACCCAAGCCAACACAGTCAGCTCCATCCTGTGAGACATGGTGGACTCATCCAGGCAGGCCCTCAGAAGATAGAGAAGGAAGCCCAGCAGAGCCAGGTCCCACACACGATGGATGTGAAGAAAAGCGGGAAGTGGAACGAACCTCTCTTCAGCCCATCCATCCACAAAAGAGAGAGCCCCGAGGCTCTGTGATGAACACCTTCTGTAGAAGAATAACCTCAGTGGTCATGTAATTCAGGGGAGTTTTTAGAAAGGGATGAAATCTGACCGGGCTATGACAGCCGTGTGCTTCTCTACCACCTGAAGGAAGGGACGGAGCAAACAAAAAGTAAATCTGAGGTCGAGGAAGACAAAAGCAAAAAATCCCCCAGAATAAACTAGAGCAAGTGTAAGTGGGCTGGGCTGGCACCATCAAGGGGAGCCAAGGCAGACTGTGGGTAGAGGATGTCAAATTACAAGATGAGATTTTGGGTTTTCTCAGTCGCCAACTCCCTACCTTTTACAGAATGTATTTGGTCCAATGCAGATCAGGGGTGGATGCCCTCAGGCTAGAAAGTAAGGTATAAAGAAAGCCCTGCCTATTCCTGGGTCCTACTGGAGGCCATCACCCACCTTTTGGGGACCACTTAACCTGAAGACATTTCAGTCTTTGGCATTTCAAAACAGTGTGGTCAAATTTTCTAAGCCTCATCCACGTGTCTGGGAATGAGAGATGGCAAGGGAAAAGGCGCCTTCAGAGGGATTGGTGCTCATATTGCAAAGGTATTTTGTATATATATGCCACTGAGGCCCCAGAGGTTCAGATTCCCTAGTATTAATGTATCTATGGCCATAATGAGTCCTTCTGGGAGATAAGATATTCTAAAGAGGCACCTGCGCCCCTCCCTTCACTTATTATGACAGACAGAATTGGTTTAGATGAGAGCATATAAGAGTTGGAGCTGAAGTGGGTCTCCAAAGAAAAGATTCAAAATGCTTCCATTTTCCACCTACCAAAGGAATGGACCCAGGGAACAAAAAGACTGTGTCAGGTCAGAAATGGGTAAGGACCTTACACCCTCAGACCCCAGAGATTTCTCTGTGAAAAAAAAAAAAAAAAAAAAAAAACAGGGCATCTTTACCCACTTTAAAATCCTCCAGGACTTGAATGAAAATCTGTCCATAGTACAGATAATGAAGGCACCCTGAGGTCTAGGTTCTTTTCCATACAGGAAAGAGCTGGGTGGCTGATCTTTATGTTAATAAGGCCACCAGTATGTAAATGTCTTTACGACTCTTTAGCCAAACTGTAAATAAATCCATTTTCCTTTACCAACTTCATTTCCTATTGTCCTGGAAATACAGAGAAACTGAGGCAGCAGGCTTATGGATCTAAGTGCCTGGTAACATTAAGATGACTCATCCTATGGATGTCACTGGAAAGGACAGAGTACTCACTACACTTTGGGGATGTCATGAAGAACCTGAAAAAATTACAGGCCTCAGCTGTTTGGGCTCCACGTAACTGAATCCTTCCACTTCATGCTCGGTGCAAATGAGTGAGAGAACTGTCTACCACAGAGAGATCCTTCAGTGCTTCTACTTTTCCCTTCTGTCAAACACGAGCTCTTGGGTGTGACTTTCTCTGTAGGGCCAAAGGAGATGGCTTGACATTGCATGTCCTAGAGGGCTCCCACAGAATCTAGCATGGAACAGAAACCTAATTTACTTTGAGTAAATGGACGTTTGAGTGGTGGGCATGTGGATGGATGGATGGATGGATGGATGGATGGATGGATGGATGGATGGGTGGATGGAAGGGATGGATGGATGGATGGGATGGATGGATGGATGGGTGGGTGGGTGGGTGGATGGATGGGATGGATGGATGGATGGATGGATGGATGGATGGATGGATGGATGTGAGCTACTCAAGGGCAAAAGAAGTCTCTTCATGCAGCATTCCCTAGAGGACCTAGTGTCTGGAGTCAAACAGGAATCTAGGCTTACTTTTGGGTGGATGGCATGGTGAGTAGTAGCTAGATGGGCATGTAGATAAGTGGGCAGATAAATGGGTGGATGACTGATAGTGATACCCAACCCCACTTCTCTCCATAGCTAGCCTCTGAACTCCACGCTCCTCAGGGAGTCCAGAGAGATGAACTCACCAGCTTACTCAGTTCCAGTAGAAAGAAACTTCTGAGTTCATCCCTTTTGGCAACCTCATAACTTGAGCAGTGCTGGAAAGATCCGAGGAAGAAGCAACTCCACTACAGAATAAAATTTCCTGAGAAGACAAGAGATTTCTGCAGCATTAGAAATGCCTCCCAACAGAGAAAGCGAGCTCACTTTTTCACTCCGTGTTTTATGAAGAAGGTAAACAAAGCATTCTCAGGTTTGCCATTTCATTCTCTCTTCAAAATCTATTTTTCATCCTGCTTTGTCCACATCACTCTGCTGGAGTCCTGCATAGCTCTATCTTGTTTTCACGTGTACATCTTGGAAAAGAGGTTAGCTTCAACTCTTCCATCCCCCCCCCCAGGGCTTTGCAATAGGGACCCCTAACTTGACACCAAGGAGATAAGGAAGGAATCAAATCTGAACTCCTTAATAGAGCAGCCAGACCCTTCTACCTGTCCCTCCTTGCTCCCATTGCCTTCCCTTCCCAGTCTCCCATGGCTCTGTCATTTCTGTCAGAAATCACCCACACAGCTGAAGTGCCCAAGGTCTTTCATACCTTTCTGACCCCATGACCCCATCCTCTGTAGTACCCGGGGTCACTTTTTCACGATAACCCCTGACACGGCTCCCCATCCATGAATCACACGCCAGCCTTTCAATGCATTACTGCTGTCAACAGACTGAGTGTACTGTGGTGGAGTCCAACAATCTTGGTGCCTTAAAACAGTAAAATTGTCCTCCTAGAGTTCAGGAAGCCAAACGTCTGCGATCAAGATTGGTACTAAGGGAGAATGGGTTTCGTGTGGTTCTCTTAGTTTGGTGGTGGCCTCAGGTCCTTGGCTTGTAGCAGCTTCATCCCAGTCTCTGTCTCTGCTTTTACATGACCCTCCTATAAAAATGCCAAAAGGGCTTCATTATAACTAATTACATCTGCAAAAAAAAAAAAAATGCTATTTCTAGATAAGGCCACATTCCAGTTCTGGGTGGACATGAATTTGGGTAGCACCATCCAACCTAGTACACTAGACTTGATCCTATGCTCTGGAAATAAATTCAATTACAGCCCTTCCTTCAAGATACCGACAGTGCAAATGCATCTGTGGGATGCTCTTTCATAATTCTTATGATACATGTTTGCATTCATCAATATATTAGTTTGTCCCAATCACTGGAAGAGACCAAGTCCTATTTTACATGTTGGATTATTTCTTGTATTCCTGTACAAGACCTGACACTCAACAGGCTTGCTGGTTCAGGAGAATGATTTACAAGAACTGTATGTCCCTGTGTTCCATTATATACAACCCCCTGCCCTCCACTTGCCTACAATTGCATCCCCCTCTGGTAAGTCCCCATAGCCAAGGGAGTCTCTACATGTGTACCTGAACCGAACCTGAAAGTTGACACGCATGATCCATTTGGGGATCTGAGATTCTATGTTCTGTACCAGCTATGGTAATTACCCCCAAATAACATACATGACCCACTTCCCCCTTTCAGGACTGATATCAAAACTAGGGTGAGCAATGGAACTGACTGGGGTCACGGGTTGTGTCCAGTCAGTGAGATATGTACTACGGTACCTGGCTTTATGTGAGTTCTGGGGATTTGAACTCAGGCCCTCACACTTGAACAGTAAGCACATCACCCACTGCGCCACCTCTCCAGCCTCTCATATTGCTATAAACAGCCAAAAAAAACCCTAGCCGGAACCCAATTAAGGGAGTCACCATCTCAGACTCACAGCTCACTTGCCAGAGACTGTAAAGTGGCAGCGGTTTTCAACCTGTGGGTCGCAACCATGGGAAAACACCTATTTCCAATGGTTTTAGGAAATGAGACATCCTCAGTGGCAAATTTGCAGTTATGAAGTTGCAATGAAAACAAATTTTTGGTTGGGGGTTCCTAAGACCCTCAGAAATATGTGGGGGTTTTTTTTGGTAGTCCCGATCCACAGGCTGAGAACTGCTACTACAGTCAGGGGTCACAGATAAGAAGGGTCCAGGAAGAAAGTGTAGTTTTGCCCAAGCCTGGGTCTGCTTCCTGGGACTCTGAGACAAGGCTGCTGCTGCAGCTCAGTGGATGTGTGGCCCTGCAGGCATCCTCTGAAGGAATGCATGTCTCTCCTTCTCACCCCAGGGCTTGGACTTTATATTTTAAACAGGAATGTGTTGTTCTTCAGACAACGGAAAGAATATGTGCAGCTTTTGGGGAGCGGCAACAGCTGAGAACCCCACACTGGTTCTGGATGAAATTCAATGCGGGCCAACCTAATCGCCATGACCGGGAATTTGGAAGGAGTCTGAAGCGCCTTCGTGTTATTGGACAAACACTGCCTCTTCCCAAGCAGGCTGGGGCATTGCGGTGAAAAGCCTTTGATAAGAAGAGGCAGGCCCCTGGGAGGCGAGGCGAGCCACCCACCACTTTCTTAGGCGCTATTGTCCCAGGCTGGGGATTGTGATGTGGGGCTCCGGGTGCACACAATGCCGCACCTCCCGCAATGGGCCATTCATGAGGCCTCAAGGTTCCCTGATGGGAGGGAGCCCGTTGACCCCGGATAATAGATGAAAGTGTTTCTCACTTGCCTTCGCCTCCTGACCTTTTGCCACCATTTTTCATGCACTGTCTCCTCTCCAGCCAGACAGGCGAATTCTTCCTCTGATGCTGCAGGCCTGGTGACCCTCTCCTGCCTGCATGCAGAAGCCCGCCGCTTGTAGAAGCCTGCCGGAGGAGACCTCGCCTAATGTGTCCAAAGCAAGCCCGGGTCATTTCCTCCCGATCCCATTCCTGAATGTGCGCGTCCATGTTTGTGAACATACACACCCAATCCTCACACGGGGACAGCAAATACATACCAAAAAATTCAAAGCAGTCTTTCTCTCCGTTTGCTGCTTTTGCTATTCTGTTTTCCAATGTCTTTAACTCCAAGTGGAAAATAGTTGTGAATTCACTACAGAAAGTCTCCCTTCCTCGATGTCTTCTCAGAAGGATCAAGTCACAAACCACATGTGTGTGTGGCGTGGGGGATGGCAGAACTGGCCGTACAAAGTGTGCCCTGGGACACCACCCCTACATGGACCTCGGATACAGATACTCCAGTGAAGCCCCAATAGTCAGCTGGGTTATAACTGGCATCACACAGTCAGGGCAAAGCCCCCTGCATCCAGCACCCAGGCTTCATGCCAAATGGCTCTTGAAAGGGTAAATTCTCTTCACTGACAGTAAGACACCAATCAGGCCCTGACGAGGATGTCATCCGAGAGCTAAAATGTAACCACCAATTTGGGGCTGGAGATAGAGCTCCATTGGTAGAGGGCTCACCTACCGTGCACAAAGCGCTGGGCTCAGACTGGGGAGATAGATGGCTCAGTGGGTAGGAGTGCTTGAAAACAGAAGGACCTGAGTTCAAGTCCCCAGCACTCAGGTGAAAGCTGGGGACAGCCACACAATGCTGTAACTCCAGTTTGGGATGGCCAAGGAAGGTGACTCCTGGGAGCTCTCTAGCCAGTCGGGTGAACCAAAAAGAGTATGCTTCAGGTACACACACACACACACACACACACACACACACACACACACACACTTCTATCCCCAGCAGTGCATAAAATCCAGAGTGATTGCATATGCCTGTAATCCTAGCACTTGAGAAGGAGGCCAGAGACTCAGAGGTTCAACACCATTCTCATCTACATAGTAAGTCTGAGGCCAACTGGGGTTACTCAAGACCTCACCTCAAAAACAAACCAAAAATGCCACCCAGTCACCACGTTGTTGTGCCCTCCCAAACTCCAGGCAATGGCCCTAAGAAGGAGCCAACTGTCGTGAACTCAGATGAAGATGGAATGGATGGATGGGCTAGGGATAGATGCATGTGTGTGTGTATGTGTGTGTGTGTGTGTGTGTGTGTGTGTGTGTGTAGATGTGGGTCCTTGGGTCCTTCAACCTGACTGCAAGGTCCTTGTATGGGAATGTAGCCTTCAGGGCTGCTGCTTGTGGCTTTTTTTGCCTTGTGTACTATGCGGTTCACGGATATAAGATGATGAAAGTATGGCCAGAGGTTCCGGCACCGCACTCTCTGGGTGAGATGCTCAGGGAAACTTACAGGAGGGAGCCACAGTGACTGCGATGCAATGCGATGTGATGTGATGCGTGGATCTGTCTATGGAGGCCTCACTCCCACAGCCAGAGCTCACACGGCCCAACACTCGGCACCTGCAGAGAGGGAGAAGAGGCTGGGTGCTGGGAAGGCCAGACTCCCAAAGAAGACTCCAACAATTCTAAAGTGGAACAGATCCTCACTTGCATGCATTTCCCAGAGTGGGGGGAAAAAAACCCATGGGAGGTGGAGAGATGGAAGAATGGAGGGGATGAGCGAGGAGGGAAATGGGTTTATTTGAAGGAACTGAAGAGGCTTGGTATGTTAGTTTTCCGATTAGTTTGTCACTGCTGTGACAGAATGCCCGGGAAAGGCGGCGTGGGGACAGAAGGGTTTATGTTGGCTCGCATTGTGAGGGGACAGCCCACCCTGCCAGGGAAGATGCGTGGTGGTGGCAGGAACATGGGTTGGCTGGTCACGTTGTGCCTGAAGTCCAGACTCGGACCTGAGCAATGGTGCTCAGCTCACTTTCTCCTTTTTATTCCTGTGAGGACCCCTCCCCACGAGATGGCACCACCCACCTTCAGGCTTAAGCCTCTGCAGAAATAGCCTCACAGACATTCCCTGTCCTGAAGCCTGTCTGTGAGTAGAGTTCCCTTTTCATCGGGTAGCTAGTCATTTCTACATCAAAGACGTCCACAGACTGGATATGACCCACCTACACAGATGAGGTACAGCCTGCGTTACTCAAAAGTGCACAGATTCCAATGTCAGTTTCGTCTAGAATGAGAGGAACATCCAAAATAATACAACCAAAACTCCTGCCATTTCCTAGCAGCTTAGGAAACTTTGGGATTTCCTTGTTTGATTGGAAGTCAAGGACAAAAAAGATTAAGTGCATGGGGACTATGGCCCCTATGCCTGATAGATCCAGAATGGCAGCCAGTGAGGGCCAACATGCCGGCAAGACACACTTGCCCAGGAGATGAGAACTGCCATATGTAGCCAGTGTATCTGGGAGGGATGGAGCAGGTGATAATACCCAAACATGTCAGACCTGGAAAGACCCATGCTGACCCATGTCCAGGACACTGTAGTCCCATGGAGACTTTCTTGTCTGTCTCAGGCTCAGAGAGGGAAAGTGACTTCATTGAGAGCAGTGTCAGGGATGGGGAAGAGATTGCTGGCTGCCTCAGGAACCACCATTCCCCCCCACACCTTGTGGGTGAGACTCGGCTCCATTCAGAGTTCAGGGAACACGACCCAATAACTGTGACTATCATTGATTCTAGTATACTTAGTCTCCTTTGCTGGTGTGGGATGGGCGCGAGTTGAAGCTCTGGACAATGCGTTACATGGGTGTTACCTGGGGGACTTGTGAGGAGGAGTTCTTCCTTAATTTAAAAACAGGAAGAACAGATCTCTGTAATGGGCATATCTAACCCTTCCCCACCTTGGGGAGGGGAGGTAATGTGAATAGCCCAGCCCCGCAATTCTCAGAATTAGGCAGACACCTTGCATTGGTCTATAATAGGAAAGGAACGGACAGGAAACAGTAACTAGCTTCATTTGGTCTGATAGGCTGGGACTTCCTCTTGCACTCTTGAATGTTCTGGGTAGCTGACAGGAACAAGGGAAGAAGGAGACTAGAAGAGCAAATGTGCACTGCCCCAAAGCCTCAATCAAAGGAGCAAACTCCTGATTTACCCAGAGACACAACCCATAAGAAACAAAATCATGAGAATAGGGTGGTTTGTCACATGCGTTACCCCAACAATAGCTAACGGACTGTGGTAGTTTGAATGTAATTGGCCCCCAAAAGGTCATAGTGAGTGGCACTATTAGGAGGTGTGGCTTTGTTGGAGTGGGTGTGGCCTTGTTGGAGGAAGTGTGTCACTGTGTGGGCAGGCTTTGAGGCTTTGATATGCTCAGGATATCACCCAATGTGTCAGTCAACTTCCTGTTGTCTGCAAGATGTATCTACTTCTCTAGCACCATATCTGCCTGCATGCCACCATGCTCCTACCGTAATGATAATGGATTGAACCTCTGAAACTATAATTGAGCCACTCCCAACTGAATCTTTTCCTTTATAAGAGTTGCTGTGGTCATGGTGTGTCTTCATATCATATCAATAGAAATCCTAACCAAGACACTGATAACACCCTCTTTTGCTATTTGGTGTGGCTGTGTAGGTATGATGGTTGAAGCAATGGCAGATAGCTTATTATATCCATGGTGGAGATCTAAAAGAACCAGAGAGAACCCCGCCCTCACCCCACCCCACCCCCTGCTGTCAGAATTTCAGAATAGACTCTCCCAGATGTCAAGTCTCATTCTGTACAGTGTTCTCCTAAATTGTGCCCCCCCTTGAGTTCAACAAACAAGAGAGATCCCTTTCGCCTCTTCTAGGTAATATTTTGAGTTGCTTTAATAAAATACAACAAAGACAGCTTAGCTCAAAGTTCCACGTTATGGTCCCTCTGAGCAGGGATGTCAAAGTGACAATTTGAAGGATCTGGTCACATCTACAGTCAAGAGGATAGAATGAATCCATACATGCTTACACCCAGTTCACATTCTCCTTTTCTTATATAGTTCAGTATCTGAACCTAGGGAATGATGCCACCCACTTTTAGATTTGCTCTCTTCTCTTCAGTTAATGTAACCAAGACAATCTCTCACATAGATGTCCACAAGCCAACCTGATCCAGATGATCCTTCGATTAAACTCCTTCCCAAGTGATTCTAGACTGTGTTAGGTTGACAACTAAAACCAGCCACCACGCCCTATGTTTGGCCACAGTTGCTCTTGCCTGCCTATCTCCAGCCTCCTTGATGTGATCTGCTGAGAGTTCTAAGAGTTTAACAGGTCTGTTCATTTTTCTGGCATTTTATTGACTGCGTATGACTTGAATAAGTTTTAAATCAGTTATCGTCTCTGTCCTCCAGATGTGATCATCTCAGTAAGGATGGCTTTGCTGGGAGTAGGAGAGAGGAGAACCAGACAATGAGAACTGGTTTCCAGAGTCAGACCAAGGACAGTCTGCTAAGTCAGGCAAAGAGACTAGAGCTTTGGCCAACAGGCAATGGTCAAGAGGAAGGGCCATGTCAGTCAACTTCAATCAACAAGAGAGGGTGTGTGGCTCAATACCAGTGTGAAGGAAACTGGCCGAGTGGGAATCAGTAAGGTGTGTGTGTGTGTGTGTGTGTGTGTGTGTGTGTGTGTGTGTGTGTGTGTACACATCTATAAAGATCAAGCCCAGGGCCTCATGTATACTACTCTGAGCTCTATCCCAAAGGGATTTTTAACACTATACAATACTGCATTTTTCCAGGATCCTTCAGGAATTTTGCCATATAAATATTATCCATTGTACTCAACACACAAACCTTAACCAAGTCGGTTGTGAAACTGTCGCCAGAAGCCCTCTCAACAGATGAGGCAACACTCTGCAGATGGATGAAAACCAGGCTTTGCCAGAAAATGAGTAAGCCAAACATTTGCTGAACAAACTCTTCCCAATATGCTAGAGAGGAGACACAGGTGCTAAGGAACATTCGGCTCGCAGAACCATGATCAGAGTGTGAGCATGGAAATGTTTCCTTGTGTTCAGGATGCTAGGAGAGACTACCACAGACTGGGCGCTTTCAACACCAGACACTTCTTCCTCTAAGTTCTGAGGGCAGGCAAGTCCAAATGGAGGTGGCAATAGATGTAGCTTTGTGTGGGACACCTCTTCCTTGACACCAGAGGGGTGACCTTCTTGCCATGTCCTCCCGAGGAAGGGTAGGAGCGGGAAAAGGAAGTAGGGAGAGAGGGGAAGAAGAGAGGAAAGAGGAGGAAAAAGGAAGGAAGAATTGGGCAAAGAGAGGAGAAGAAAGAGGAAAAGAAGAAGAGAGAATAAGAGATGGCGAGATAAAGGGGAGGGAAAGAAAAGAATCTGGAGGAAACTCATGTCTTTCTTATTTGGAGGGCACAGATCCTATGGGCGGGGGCCCACCCTCATGGCCTCATCTAGCTCGAGTCCTTCCTATGTCTCTACCTGCAAATTTCATCCCCTTACAAAGTTGAGCTTCAGCAGACAAATTTGAGGGCACATCCATTCAGTCAATAGCAAGGGGTCCACCAGAAACACCTGGCTTCCACCCTGAGCTTGGGCAGTTGTGGGTACCCCATCCATCCCCTGGTTCCCAATGTATTACACTTCACTGCATTTTCTCAGCACCAAGTTCCTCTCCCTTGGTTCTGTGGAAGTTCTGGGCAGTGTCAGTCTCCATTTTGGAGGTCACCCTGGGCACTAAGGGTGTCTAGGGCCCTAGGGTGTCTACTTACTGACCTCGGCAACATCTCCCCCAAACCCTTAAGTCAGAGAACTAAAACCTTTCCCCAGAGGCAAAACTACCCTGATCAAAAATGACTGAATTAAGAAAAAACAAAGTGCCCTCTAGCCTTGACAGGGTTGCTACCTCCAGAAAAATCTCAACAGCCTGGTTGCCCAAACTGGACCTGGACAATTCTAATAGTCACTGACATCCCAACATGGGTGGGAAAAAAAATCCCACGGGGACCCTACCCCTAGATGAAGAGATTGGTAATCAACAACTGCTTGGGGGGGAGGTGCGAATTCGTTTTCTCCGGGGATGAGTGCCCTGATGGGTTATCCATTTGTAAGTGTCTGCCCTGGAAACATATTCTTGTCGTGGAGATGAGTGCCCTGATGGGTTATCCATTCGTAAGTGTTCGCCCTGGAAAGGTATTTTTGTCGTCAACACTGAATGTGCTCATCAGGCTGTATTTCTACGTTGATTCATTTATACGCACAAGCAACAGCAATTACAGTTAAAGAAAAGGAAGCCATGAATTCGACAGTGGTGGGAATCTTGGGACAGGCAGGAGGGAGGAGAGGGGAGAAATGATACAATATATTTAAATAAAATAAAGACCATGTTTTGAAAACAAAAAGAAAAAAAATCAAGGAAAGATCAAGAGAATGGCTGTCTCTACCCCGACATCATGCAAAGGTGGCCTTTGTACTCGGCTTTCTGTGACGCTCTCACCCAGATCGGGAACGGTTATTTCCTGCTCTGACCTCATCTCTATCATAAAGATAAGTATTTATCCAATTAGAGTCTTATGGTTCTGTTAGAGGATTTAACCAATTATAGTCTCATCACTCTTCAGCTTCTCTGTCTGCCACAACTCAACCATGGGCTCTTTGAAGACAGGATGGAAAAGCACTTCTCTTTGGAATCCCCAGCACACAGGGCAGAACCCAGCCTGAAGGGATGAGTAATGGGCTAACTGCACAGCCACGAGACGCTCTATAGCCAGGAAACCATGTGTCCCTCCCTTCTGTGTCCCCCGCCCCCAAAGACCCTGCTCACCATGCACCAAACATACTACGGCTTCTCCTGGCCTATCTTGCTACCATCCCCTTTCTTTCCCGAGGATTCCCTTTGCACCCTACTCCCACCCACCTTCTGAAGTCTAAGCTTCCTCCGGGCCCACCTCGGATGCATCTTCCTCTAGAAAGACTTTTCCAAACCTTCTAATTAAAAATAATCAGCCACCCACACCTCCCCCATTACCCCAGCCGCTGACCCTCAAGTGCTTTTTAATTCTGTTAAAACCATTTCCGGCTACATCCTGTGTCCCTTACTAGACAGCCAACTCCCCAAAGGCAGGAACTGTCATTATTTATTTCCATATCTTCTCTGGAGCCTAGCAGAAGCCTGGCACACAACAAACATCACTCAAATTTAATTCAAGTCTCAGTGAGGGGACAGGCTGGCTGTAGAGAGTAACACACTTGGCTGGCTCACTGTGTGTCTCTCCTGTGCCTTCAAGGGAAAGACCACTGTTCCTGGAAGACTCGGAATAATATCACCGAAAAGCAAGCTGCACTCTCCATGAAAAATTGGTTTGGTTTCCTTCCTGCCCCCCCCCCCCGCCCCGTTTAGAGCTATTCATCCTAAATGATGGATTTGCCCAGGTCAGAAGGAGTCCTCTGAGGTCATTTCGATCAACCTGGGGTCATACAGAATCACGGGTGTCCATGGTACAAGTTCTTGGCTCTCTAAGAACATAAGATTTTTTCATGGACGCTCCTCTAACAAGCTCATTCCAATTCTGGAGCATAATAATACGGTGCACGCTGGCAATTGCATCCATACTTTATAATGCATAATTAGAAATTGTATTAATAATTGGTTCTATTTCAGTACTTCTTCCAAGGGGGAGAAGCCTAAATGATGGGATTATGTAACAAATAATGGTACTAAATTTTATACTGGATTCTAAAAATGATAAAGCATTCCCTACCTAATAATCTCACTGGCTCCTCCATAAAGGTATGGGGGGGGAGCGGGGCGGGAAGTGGCCAGGCTGCCCAGAGAGCCCAGCGCCACTAGTCAGCTCCATCGGACTACAATCCCTTCATATGGCCGAGGAGAAAAGAGGAGGCCTGTAAACATGGCACCATGATGGAAGGGCTGAGAGGGGATTGTAGTAGAATAAAAGTCCAGGAAGGGAGGAAAGGACTAAGATCCTTATCCCCACCTTGAAAATTGAGCCCAGGGTCTCGTGGATTCTAAGCAAGCAATATACTAAAACTAAGCTGCATGCCGACCTGCTCTGCTCTCATCAGACACAGCTCTGGAAAGTTCTGAGGTCACAGACAGTGAGTGGCTTGACCCAAAAGATAGGGAACGTGTTCTAGTGGAGCTCTGAAGTCGCTCATCTCCACGGGGCATCTGGCTAGCCAGGAAAGCAGCAGCCATTCGGGCAATGGCTGTGACCAGGCCCCAGTGGCTCAGGCACCCTCTGTTGGAGCTTGAAGGGTCAGCGTGGCCTAGGGGGTGGCCGAGCTATTCTCTGTGCCAAGCATGTTATGAAGGAGATCGACTTTTATTGTTCTTACTGAAATTGATAAAGTTGGTGTTGGGGTGGCTTCTCAAGACCCTTTGGATTTTTACACGTGTAATAGTGGTGGCTTCATCTCAAAACCTCTTCCAGTCAGGCATACTGGGATCCTGGTATTTCTAAAGAGCACAAAGCTTGACTTCCAAGTAAGGCAGAATGCTTTAAGGCCAGCACTACATGGAAGATGACAATCTTCCTCCCCACTGCCTGTTTGAAGATTAAACACAACAAACACACACACACACACACACACACACTCCCCATCATGAGAAAGTTCAAGGTTGGCAAAACATATCCCACTCCCCCTGATACTGGCCTTGGTCATATGACTTGGTTGGCCCCCACAACATGCACAGAAATGATTGGCCCACAGTTGACAGAGCTACATGACTTATTTTCTGGTTTAGTCAGTTTTCCTTTTATCCCCTTGGCTTCAAGACTAATGTAATAGATTGTTCTTTTAATCCCAGAAGGAGAAAGTTCTAGTTCAGAGCCTCAACTGACTTGGTAACCCCACAAACAAAAGTAAATCTTTGTTTTTCTTATTCCCTGAAAATTTTAGTGAGGTTTGTTAATATAACACAACCCAGCAAAGACTGACTGGTACAACTTGTCATGTGTTACTTGAAGGAAATGTAATGGATATGAAAATGAATCGGGGTCAATGGCATTGTTACTGTTAAGGTTAGGAATGACTCACCTACCTCGGCCTTCGGCCATGTTATCCTTAATGGGTTACATGGATATAGATATAATGTCTCATTGCCTTCTCCCGTCTGTATGCCAACCTGAGAATTAGGACTACTAATGTGCTACATTTATCACATATGTATTTATTCGTCATGTATTATATGCCTAATGTCTTAGTGTTAAGACTGCAGGGCTGAACAAAGCAATTGAGTTCCCATGAGCTAACAAGTCAAGAGAAGCAGACCTTTATAAGGCCCATTGGAAGGTCATAGACACCAAGTGCCTTGTAAGGGCCAAGCCAAAAGTCATATTCCCACTCACGTCCGTAAAGGAACTCAGTGGGAACAATTTAAAAGTCGGTGGCATGACCCGAGATTAAGACGGCAGGTGTATAGATGACTTCAGTGGCCGAGTGCTGACCTAGCATGCCTGAGGACCAGACATGGTCCTCAACCCTGCAAAATAATTACAATCGTAATATAAAAACTATAAAAGTAGCTGGGATCCTGACCTGGTAATGGGGGATTCAGTCCTTCCATCCTTCTAAAAGCCACAAGAGCTATGGAAAGCTCCTCGCACATGCTCAGCAGTTCAGAGCGAACTGATTGACAGGGTCCGACAGCAATCGCCCAAGGTTCACAAGGGATGCCTTCTCATCTCTTCTCATCTCTAGTTTTCTGAGCAAAGATCTCTCTGTGTAGCTCAAGCTGGCCTGCAACTCAAGATGTGTCTTCTTCAGCCTCCTTAGGTGGGGATGACAGGTATTTACTCACTCCTGGTGGTCTCAGCTCCTTCTTACAAAGCAGGAAACTGAGGCCTCGGTTGGGATAAAAGGCAGGTTCTCCTTCTGATGGCCACTTAGAGAGGAACCGGGCTAGTGCTCTAAGGTATCCTGTCAGGGTTTTTGTTTTTGTTTTTGCACATACTATATTCCACAGCCATTTATTATTATTGTTGCTATTGTTATTTTTAATTACTATTATATTTTGGTTTGGATTTTTTTTTTCCCAAAACAGAGTTTCTTATTAGCTAGTTCTGGCTATGCTGTTACTTACTCTACAGATCAAGCTGACCTCAAACTCGCATAGATCCACCTACCACTGCCTCCCAAGTGTTAGGATTAAAGGTGGGCGCCACTATATCCAGCTCCCCAAAGCATATAAGGAAAACTGTTATTTCATAGTTAGATGCTAAATATTAGGAGAGAAGTTCCTTCTTTTCAATGTATCTTCAAAGGTGAAACATAAAGAATGTATACAAACAACACACACACACACACACACACACACACACACACACACACACACACTGATTAGGGCAAACGCAGCAAGCTAAGATGTTCACTGATACAGCTAGGTAAAGAATACCAAGGGTTCACTGGACTCTTTTCAGTTCTTACATAGCGTGAAAGGTTTCAGACTGAAATGTGGAAGAAGTGTCCATCTGTATCACAAACCATGAGGCCACCCTTCTGGGGCTTCCTGCTCTTTCTGGGGTCTCTGTCCCTGCACAGATGCTCCTTTTACTGGCTGGGACAACCCCTCCATGTTTTATTTCGACCATGACTAGTGCGGCAGTCATATCTCTTCTGGGGTCCCTTTGGGCCCAAGGCCTGCCCTGGATAGCTGTTACCACAGACTCTCATGGAACTGCTCCCTACAGACGCACACTCTGAGAGTGGAGGCCAGGTTTTCTCCACATCCTAGCCAGTAGAGCCACAAAAAAATGAACGTTGTACCTGACCGTGACTTCCAAAACCTTTTCCATAGGCAACAGTGGGCACTGTATGTCCTTATACCAACCTCAAGTTTAGAGGGGAGATGCTGAGCTAGGTAAAAGAGTTGCACTGTCATGGGTTCAAGCCCCGTTCTACTGACTAGCCTAATTTAAACTGGTACCTGTCACGTGACCTCTCCATACCTCAGGTTTCCTCTCAGCACACAAGGACGCAACACATTCTTGCAGATTAGGAGCTTAGGTGGGACGCATATAAAGTACTTAACTTGGGGAGTGGGCACGTAGCCCTGTTGATGGAATGCTTGCCCAGCACGCGTGAAGTACTGGGTCCAACGCGCAGCCCTTGGAGATGGAGGTAGAAGGATCAGGAGCTGAAGGTCATCCTCAGCTACATAGCAAATTTGATGCCCGCTTGGGCTACATATCACCCTCACTAGAAAAATGAGAAGAGTAAATGAACTATTTAACTTGGTACCCAACATACAAAGTAATGAAGCCTAGTCCTCCAATGATGCTGGGCGCTGTCCTTTCACCAAGCCACTAGGTTCTCCCAGGAGGACGCATGTCACCAAAAGGAACTAAAGACGGGGTTAAGGACCACGCAGCCGGATGTGTGCCTGTGTGCCTGTGTGTGTACCAGTGTGCGTGTAGCTATAGATAGGTATAGAATATAGCTACAGATAAAGATATAGATGCTATGGATAGTGTGATGATGTGAGCCCCCACTTTCCTCTGGCATGTCCAGCTGGGTCAGCCAAGCCTTCTCCAGCCACCCGACCGGAGTCTCACTGGCTCCCGCCAGGATTATAAATCATTTATTTCATTATGAATTTGAGGAGCCGCTGTGTGTTTGAAGTGGGATTTGAAGCAAAAAGAAATGGGCAGATTAATGGAGCTTGAAGAGAGCTAAGTATCCCTCTCCGCTCCTGCCAGAGCGCGCCGGCAGCCAGCAGCTGAACAGCATTTGAAAAGCGCGTCTCTCAATTAAACGCATTTCCTCGCGTGTGCTTCCTGCTGGCGCTCGCCTACATTAATTGCCTCGGAGTCCACCCACCAGTGTTCTGCGCTCCAAAGGGGTCTGTGCTTATACAGGTCTCTCCCAGAGCGGAGCTAAAGGTTTCAGCGCCACCTGAACACACACCACGGCCTTCTGTGGCTTCTGCCTGCCATCCTTTGCTGGCAACCTTTCTGCCCTGGCCTCCCTATGAAGCTGACGTGCCCTGGAAGGATGAGGAGATAGATATCCCACCCTGCTGACTCTGGCTACCAGAACGCTTTCGTGCTCTGTCCCCCAGCCTGAGGTCCCTGTGAGCACAGACTGTATCATCTCCGTAGCCTGCAAATATCCGCGGGTCAATAAACGTCTGTTGGCCAACTGAGTGGGCAAATAGCATTTTAGGGTTAAAGAAGAATCTCAGGGGGGGAAAAAACAACAACTATGTTCTCCAAAGCTTTCCAAGCCTCCTCTCCAAAAAGGAAGAATTTTTAAAAAAATATATTTATTTTCCTTTTACGTCTATGTGTTTGCCTACGTGTATGTCTGTGTATCGTGTTCATGCAGAGCCCTCAGAGGCCCCAAGAGGGCATTGTGAGCTCTAGAATTTGAGTTGTGAGTCGCCAAGTGGGCACTAGGAACTGAACCCAGGTTCTCTGCAGGAGGAACTGATGCTCATAACCACTGAGCCATCTCTTCAGCCTCGGGAGCACACTTTTTCTGATCTTGTGCCCAAACTGCTTCCTCTTGACTTCCGAAAAACTCCTCTTCTATCCCCATCCACCACTGAGCCATCTAACATGGGCATCTTCTCTTCTCCACGTTGAGTGGAATCTTAACTAAACTGGGTGCAGTGTCCTCAGGAGACATTTAGCCTTCTCTCTGCACCAAGACCTCAACTCTCATCCCTTCCAGGCAAGACCAAGCCAGGACAAAGAGGATGAGAGATCCCATGAAGAACTCAGACATGTCCCCAAGGCAGGCACCCAACCAAGCACAGAGTTGGAGAGGACCAGAGAAGAGAGAGCTTCGCAAGATAAGACAGTAGATGGCTCTGAGCATCAGTCAGACCGATGTGTACATTCAAAGGCCAGCCTAACTCCAGGGATGCAATGTAAGCTGGGAGCCTGCATCCTTCCCAGCTGGGACTGGCCTAATTCATACTTGTCACCTGGCATGGTTATTGTGAGCTCCTAATCGATGTCCCTCACAGGATCCTGGTTTAGATGTTATCACTTGATCAGTTTAATTGCAGGGGCACTTGTCTGGTTTGGCAAAGAATGAATTTCCTGTTTCTTTTTGTACATGAATGTGCATTAGATGATATGCATGTATACATGCACACTTTGTGTGTGTGTGTGAATGTGTGTGGAAGTGTGTGTGTACAAATGGAGACCAGAGGTGGACATCAGTATTTTCCTGGACTGTCTTCCACTTGTATATTATGACAGGGTCTCTCTCTCTCTCTCTCTCTCTCTCTCTCTCTCTCTCTCTCTCTCTCTCTCTCTCTCCCCAGA
This sequence comes from Peromyscus leucopus, assembly GCF_004664715.2. NCBI lineage: Eukaryota > Metazoa > Chordata > Mammalia > Rodentia > Cricetidae > Peromyscus > Peromyscus leucopus. The sequence goes on from NC_051081.1 coordinate 44,917,283, forward strand.
GCTCACTGGCTTTGCTCCAGGGATCTGAAGCTCTCTCCCTTCTAAGTGATGGGATTACACCTGGCCCACCACACCCACTCAACATTTACCTGGGTACCAGAGATCCAAATTCCCGCTTGTACTTCAAAAGCTTTATACAATAAGCCACCTATCCAGCCTCAAGACAGGATTTTGCATCAACGAGAGCTGTCTGTTCAAGGAGCAAGGCCATATTCATCTATAGGGCCCGGCACTGAGCAAGCAGCCTACACATGGGGTACGTTCACCTGTAGCAGCTGAATGAACGGCTCTCAACTCCCATACCTTCCACGCTAGACTGGGTCAGGACAGAGGAGGACCAAAGAGCCCATGGAGAATTCAGACACTCTCCCGGGACAGGCTCTCAGGAAGGTGAAAGGCTGGGGAGGGCCAGAGCGGAGAGAAGTTTGCAAGATGAGACAGTAGGTGGGCTCTGGATGGCAAAGGAAAAGGATTCCTTGGTACCAGAAGTCTTGCAAGGGATGGGAAGTGAAACTGCAAGATCTTTTAGGAATGTAACATGCCTGTCAGGTTCAAAAACAAAAAGCATCCAGGCTCGGGGGCACATGCCTGTGATCCCAGCACTTGGGAGACAGAGGCAGAAGGATCAGGAGTGCAAGAGCAGCCTCACCTATGTGGCAAGTTTGAAGGCAGTGTGAGCATGTAAGAAAGAGAGAGGAAAAGGGAGGGCCAGGGAGAGAAAGAGCAATAATAAATAAAAACCAGGTCTTGTGGTACCTGTCTGTAAATTCAGAAGACCCAGAAGGCTGAACCAGGACCATCACTGGCTTGAGGCCAGCCTGGGCAACCTAGCAACTCCCAGGTCACCTTGGGCCGCATAGCGAGAGAGACCTCACGGGGAAACAATACAGAAACAAAACAAAAAACCTTACACACACCAGAGAGCAAGATTAAAGAGCAATGCACGACGGAGCGATAGACAGTTAACATTGGCCAGTGAGATGAACAAATTAACCTGTAACCTGTGCACAGCTACAAAGCAATGGTCTCCACCTCAATCTTTGGTTTCTCAATCAACAAAGTATGCTTAAGAAGAATGCATAGCTCCAAACAGAGTTGAGGCAACTTGCGAAAATTAATACACACAGAAGCCTGGCTATTGTTTCTATGGTGGTGGTGGTGGTGGTGTTCCAAGGCTTTGTCCTGCAAACGAGGGGAAATCTCTGGGAGTGTTGGCTGAAGACTGGCTTCTTCCCACTAAAGGCTGTGGAAGGTTAATCAGATGGTGAGCCCAGTCACCAAGATTAAGAGAAAGAAAATCCCTCCAACCGCCTTTGAATTCCAGTTATGTGTACGTTTTCTTTGAACTGGCGATTCGACTCTCTCTCTCTCTTGGAGAGAGAACAAAGCGGGTGGTGTGGAGCTCAAATCTCATTTACAACTTAATTTTGAAACTGAGGAGATTTGCAATGTTGGAAAGGCAGGGAGCAGGAAATCAACTTCAGAATAATTGCTCCGTCGTCTTTTAAACATAAGGCGGTGCACTGCTATTTTTGCTGATGTATTCAAATGAGAGGATGCCACAGCTGCGGGGTGTCTCAGGGATCACGGATGGCACCGCCCGCAGGCAGACTGGGAGGAAATCGTGGGCCAAAGTGGGTCTGTCTCCCAACTCCAGCAAGCTGGAGGCCATTAGAGGGTTAGACTCCCCCAGCTCCAGATACTGCAGAGGGCCAAGAAGTATGGGGTAGAATAGTGACCCGGAGCAGCAACCTTGCTGCATAACCCCACAGAGAAGTCACATGTATCATGTTTACAGAGGCACAAAGGCACACTCCAGGGTAATGCCCAGGGGGCCACTTTCCCAGGAACAGCTACATTGCCCAGGCAAGTGCCCACTACAAAAACTCCTGAGCCTGGGAAGCCACGTATTAAAATATAAGTCCATTGAACAAACGAGTAAGTTGAGGCCAAAGGGCACCATCTGTTATCTAAATTCTGCAAGGCCCCTGGCACCCATTTCATGGCTAAGGGCTCTCACTGATGATGTCGAATGCAAGAGCCCAGAAAAGACCCGAGGTCTGATCTCCCCCTGCCCCGCCCCCTGCCAGTGTGCCCTAAACTTGACTTCTCTGATAGTCTTCTGCATCCAAGGTGGAGCTGGCCCCTAGCTCAGCTCTGAAGCCAACGAAAGACATGTCACGTTCCATTTTGTCTGCTCAATATAAGATTTTATTGTAGAAATTTAAAAAACTAATGCTAAACAAAACATCTGAGAGAATTCAGAGGTTCTTGTTACAGCAGGTTCCAACCTAAAGGTATCTGAAGCCCATTAGCTTTCCAGGGATGCTTCTATTCTGGTCACAATGCTAACTGTGGTCACTAGGGTAACGGGATGCTGTCAGGAGGGCCCCCATCCAGTTTCCCAGCTGTCTGTGTGTCCACTGGTGCACTGGATGGCCCTGGGTGCCGCAGGAGACCCGGATGCAGGCAGACCAGGCCCACGGGGCTTCCTGACAGTTTGTCTACATTGGACCCATTGGAATAAGGTGTCCCCTCTGCTGCTGCCTCTCTGTTAGCAGACACAGTCAGGGCCATTCCGATTAACCCTTCACAGCCACTCCACTCGGGGCATGCATGGGCTCTGTTCTTTTCGCTGATTTAATTAACATAATATAATGGAAATAAAATAATTGAAGGGGCTGCCACTTCAGAAAAGATCATCACAGGGCTGCTTGGGAGGCATTGTTGCATGGTTTCCAGGCAACGCCAATGAGGCCCCGAGAGGGGCTGGTGGTCCCCGAAGCAGCCAGACGGCTGAGTCTCACCCCACAGTCCCGGCACAACCAGTCCAGGCTTGGCTCTATAGACCTAGGAGCACATGGGATTTTCTTGTGGCTTTCTGCCTTCACATGTGTGTGCCTTCACGTCCTGAAATGTCATCCCTGACTGTAGAATACGATGAAAATGAGAGCAGAGCAACCAGAGACGTACACACCGACTTCCTCCAATCAGGCACTTTGCATAAAAAAAATTAACAACGGTTATTTACAAGCGGGAAATCACACCTTGTGTTCTAGAAAAGATATTTCTATTTAATAAAAAAAAAAGAGTACGATTTGATTTATGGAGACGACTATGGATGTACTTTCTCAACCTTGCTTTTCATACAGAATGTGATTGCATGCGTGGGGGGCCGGGGGAATCTGCCTCAGGTCTCATTTCTTAGGCTGCTGTCCACCTTGGTTTTCTTGTTTGGGGATTATATTTCACTTTTACCTGGAACTTGGCAAGGCTGGCCAGCTCGTGAGCTCCAGGGGTCTAGCTGTCTCTGCCTCCCAGGCACTGGGATTACTAGTGCATGCCACCTCACTCAGGTGCTCTAGGTGGGTTCTGTGGATCAAACTCAGGTGTTCATATTCGCATGGGAAGCATTTTATGGACTGTTGTCCCAGCACCCAAAGGATAGTTTTTGAGCTGGAGAAAATCTTGATTCTCTGAGGATCTGTCTAGTTGCTGAGGGACTTGACCTGTCATTCAGTTCCACGGCATCCCTCATTGTCCTAATACTTAACAGCCCTGAGGAGAATTCAAAACTAAGCATCTACGGGAGGATTTGGAGACCAACGATGTACTGGTCTTCTGATGGAAAACTGTGCTCCAGGACATGGTATTCTGTACCAGGTCGCATCCCTTCTGTATCATTGAGTGGAATACGGAGTGAGGCTCCTCCCTAATTTGGAAAGTCCCTTGCATCTCTGCAGGAGAGACCAAGGCTTTGGGAAAAGGGGAGAGAGCGCAACAGCAGGGTGACAAAGATTGACATGCACTTGACAGTCTGCAGCACACAGTACCACAAATCCTTCATTGCAAACACCTTTAAAGCCACTCCAGTTCTGGGGGTGGGGGAAGCATGCTCTTCTGACTTATGCAGTAGAAGTGCATTTGCCGGCTACAGAGAGAGATGACAACTTGTAGGTACTCTGGAAAAGAAAATGCTATGGTTTCTTGTCAGATTTTTGCCAAGTCATAAAACGGAAGCAAAAAAAAAAAATCGCTGTTCACACACAAAGATTTTGAGCACGCCTAGTCATTTTTTGATGGTGACTTCTCTTACAGCTGGAAATGCAAAGGGAATAGGAATACGCCAAAGGTTCCAATTGCTTGGTACCTCGTTACTGTTTCTGCCATATTGGTTCCTAGTAATTATTCCAGTGTAATGGAGAAGTCCATTATGCTATATTAATGCCACTTGTTGCAGAAATGGCTAAATTAATTAATGCAGATGGACAACAGATTCATTATGATAAGCGTCTGATAAGTTCCTCAGCCAGTCTCCAAGATTAATTTGGCTTGAGGTCTCCAAAACATGGCTCAGCTCCCCACAGGAAAAGAGAAGCTGATTACAGATTGGAAAGGAGTATGAAGATCAGATTTGAATTAAAAAAAAAAAAAATGTAGTGAAATTGAAAAGCTCTCACGACCAATCCATCTGAATAAGAGTGGGGGGGGGGCATGTGCTTTACCTCTGACCTTGACACAGACTCACAGCTTATCTCTCTGAGTGCTAGGGTCTAAATGGAAATACTCATTCCCTGTTTTTTGTTTGTTTTTCAAGACAGGGTCTCTCTATGTAGTCCTGGCTGTCCTGGAACTTGCTCTGTAGACCAGGCTGGCCTTGAACTCAGAGATCAGCCTGCCTCCCTAGTGCTGAGATTAAAGGTCTGTGCCACCACCACCCAGCTTTTTCTTTTTAAAAATTGTCTATTCTTATGTTATATGCATTGGTGTTTTGCCAGCATGTATGTCTGTGTAAGGGTGTTGGATCCCCTGGAACTGCAGTTACAGATAGTTGTGAGCTGCCATGTGGGTGCTGGGAATTGAACCCAAATCCTCTGAAAGAGCAGCCAGTGCTCTTAACTGCTGAGCCATATCTCTCCAGCCCTCCATTCTCTCTTTCAACAAAGCCTTGTTGACTGCATATAAGAAAAAAAAGTTCAAGAGTTTCCCACACATGCATTCAGTGTAGTACATTATGCTGTGGTTCTAAGCTTTCTGGTCACCATAGCGCCGCATTGCCTCGCTGGGTCCAAGCCAGAAAATTTCAGTTCTTCCTGCCCTACACCTGCCTCCATCATCAAGATCATTAAACCTGACAGAGGCTATCATCTATGTATCTAAGTTAGAGTATTCATGAGATTACAAAACAAATACAGAGCTGGAAAAAATCAAAAGACTATAAAGAGATGCTTCAAACACAATGGTTTTTTTCTAAATCAGGAAAGTCATTCCATTCAACTGGACCAAGGAGGAGAATTTGCAAAGAGAGGTATATGAAGTAAATAAATACCTGGGAATATTTGGACTACTGTAAATCCAATACAATCCAGTGAAAGAAATTAAATATGTTTTTCCTCTCAAAATACCTGCTTTTCCCCCTCCCTCAAATGACTACATTCATGGTCCGTGAGAGGATTCATCCATGAGTCAGGTCTGCTGGCCCTGAGGAGGGAGACTGGAAAAGAACCGACACTTTGGGAAAACCGTGTAAGGACAGGCATAAAAAGCCTTAAAAATGTCTATGCTGGGCTGAAGGGAGAGCTCGGTTGGCATTGCAAGTGTGAGGACCTGAGTTCAAGTCCCCCTAGAACTCAAGTTTATAAGCCAGGCTTGGTAGCATACTTGGGGATACAGAGACAAGTAGCTTGCTGGCTAGCTAGCCTAGCATACTTGGTGAGCTCCAGGCCCCTGGGAGACACCGTCTCCAGAAACAGCGAGGTGGATGGTTCTTGAGAAATGACAGCTGAGGTTGAGTTCTCTGCTCCTCTGGCCTCAACACACACACACACACACACACACACACACACACACACACACACACACGCTGCTGATGACTCTTCACCCAGGAACTTTCCCTCCAAGCATCAATTCTAGACACAAACTAGAGACACAGAGCAAAGACATAGGCATGGGGTCTTTATTACCGCATTATTGTTAGTATTTTTTTTTTAATGAGGACAAGTTAAATATCAAAACCTTGGGGGAAATGGTCAACACATTTGATATGTCTGTTTGATGGCCTGTTTATTCTGCAGTTGCAGAAACAGCCATGGAGGATCTCCACGGGTGAAAAGGCCCACGACGATGTAACAGAAAAGGAGGCTAGAAACCAGATACAGTGAGGCTCTAATTTCGTTTTTTGCTGTTTAAATTTGTAGTTTATACTCAACATCATGATGGGAACTACGGGAGCCTCAGGGGTTTGTCTGTGATGTCTGAACTTGTGTTATTGTGGGGGTCCATTTGGAGTCCACCCCTGGCACCTCTCCAATCTAAGTCTTTTCCACACTTCCTCCTCCCTAACCCTGCATCCCAGCAGATTCAGCTCCTAACATCCTTTCAGTTGCTCCTCCTTCCTTTTTGCTACTGAAGCCTTCCACGTTTGTATGGGATTCCCTCACCTGGAAATACATCACCTCCCACCCATCACTTGTTGATAGCCTAGAAATGCCCATTAGCCATTTCAGCCATAAATGGTGAAAATAGACAGATGAACTCCTGAACCAGGTCAATGGTATAGGAGTGTTCCCACCCCACAGCCAGGGTCCTGCTACCTGAGGAAGTGTGACTCTGGGCTTCTCTTCTTTTGGAGGACTCTTGGTGAGGGCCATGACACAAACATACTCTAGAGAACCAAGGGTCCCTTCAGATCAACCTAAAGCCTGCCAGAGCTTTTTCAGAATCCTTACCAATGAACCGTGGGTGCTGCCAATCACTTACCAGTAACTCTTGGCCTTCCAGTGACTCGGGAGAACTCAGACCAAAGCAAGTGTTCTAGAACCATTTGTGTCTCCAGCACGAGAACACACTCAAGTAAGCTCTGTCTCAGGGACACAGATGCTCAGCGAGGCCCCTGGGGATGGATGCTTTTGTTCCTGGAACTGTCTCTCTTCCTTCTAGAGTTTAGGCAATTTTCAAATTTCAAAGGCTTCTGAAGGGCTTAAGAAAGCACCACAGCTAATGAGGAAGGAAGAGCCTGACTTACAGTCAAGCAGACAGGGATCATCTGTCTGGAAGATTCCCTCAGAGATGGTAGAGACAGGTGTCTGCTGAAGTTTGGAGGCCTGGAAGGAGGTGGCTCCCAGACAATGGGAACACTTGCCCACCCACGCCCCGGAAAGTCTGCCTCAGACAGGTTCCTGCAGGAGCCGGCAAATACGCTTCCCTCCCTCTACCACCCACTTCCTTTCTAGCCTCCCCGGGATCCTCCCTCAGCCCTCCCTGGAATCAGGAATGAGATCCTTCCTCCATCTCTATGTGCCAAGGGCCCTGCTGAAACTCGCTGGCTCACCAGACAGAACTCCCGAGGAATCATATTTTCATTAAACATTCCAGCCAGTGTCTCTTTGGTTAGGAATTAGCCATTCCAGCCATAAATGATGAAAATAGACAGAGGAGCCCCTGAGCCAGGGCAGTGGTATTGGAGTGTTCCCACCCCACAGCCAGGGTCCTGCTGCCTGAGCAATTTGCTTCTTCCCCTGCAATGTTCCCAGCGACCTTTCCTGGACGAAATCTCCCTGTGACTCTCCAGCCAGCTCCCCAGACTAATCCTTCCCCAGCTAACCCATCTGAGCTCTTCTGGCAGACTCAGACACACAGCCACATGCCACAAAACAACCCTAGTCATCGCCATCTGTCGTCACCAGCCAGGCTGTAAGTGCCATGGGAGCAGGAGCGAGGCCATAAGCACTCTGTCCTCCTCTCGTGCACATAGACTGTCAACAGACATCTCCAGTTGCTGAGAAATAGTATCCAACAAGTCACTCAGCTTTCTAGGAAAGGTCGTGTGGGACTACAGCCTGGAAAAGTCTGAACATCCAGGGAGATGAGTCAGGCTGTGAAGTGATTGCCTTCAGTCCCCGGAAACCATACAAAATAAGCCAAGCATGGTGGTGGATGCCTGGAATCCCAACACTGGGGAGGCCGAGACAGGCAGATAGCTCCCTGGAACTCCCTGGCCATCCAGCCTCGCTTCCTGGGCAAGATCCAAGCCAGTGATAGATCTTCAGCAAAATCAAAGTGCACATCATCTGAGGAGCAACAACTGAAATTGTCCTCTGGCCAACACACACACACACACACACACACACACACACACACACACACACACACACACACCATAAAAAAAGAAACACCCGAATAGAAGCTATATAGCTCCTGACTATATCTACTAGCTCATTATTTCTTAAAAATACATCCTACTCTCCAAGAATACAAGGCAATGATTCCTTATCTGCAGTTTCAGAATCTAAAGAGCTCAAGATTGGAGGCAGGAACAGAGAACTGGAGCACATTTGGCAACAAGACCCAGTTGGAGCTACAGTTACTTTTAAAACACTGGCAGTACTTGATCCGTGCAGACGTTAGACTTCACTTCGCCGAGCTGTATGTTTGGCTGCAAAAATATTAAGGTATTAATTACAAGATGCTCCCGGGATCCTGCTGGGGGTGTTACATAATCAATGTGCAGCAAGTGAACTGTATTTCTTTTTCTAGATCGCAAATACTTCTGAGTTCCAAAGCCATCTGGCTAGAGTGGTTTTACATAAGGGATTTCAGCGATGTGCCTACAGTGTGTCTGGAGTGTCAAAAGTTCCCTGGAGGTGAAGTGCTGGAGTCTGAATTCTCTCTGTGTGTGTCTCTCTTAGTCTCTGTCTCTGTGTGTGTCTCTCTCCCTCTCCCTCCCCCCTTCTCTCTCCATGGATGATTTTTAGTGTGTATAGAAAAGATCTCGCATCAATTCCACCAATTCTCTGCTTTTGCTTCTGTCTCCCCATAAGAGAAAAAAACAAAAAACTCTCGTCCTCTCCAGGGCCTTTTGAGTAGCTTCCTGAAGGAAAGTCTCTGCTCCACTGATGCCAGCCTTGGCCAAGCATGGGGAGAGTGTACCAATTTCTCATCACTGTGACAAAATGTCTGAGCAGAGCAGCTTCAGAGAAGATGTGTGTGTGTGTGTGTGTGTGTGTGTGTGTGTGTGTGTGTGTGTGTGTGTGTATTTGGCTCGTGGTTTCAAAGGTTTGCCTGTCTTGAAGAGGAAAAGGTAGAGAGCTAAACAGTTCACAATGGGTGGGACAGAAAGGGACAGCCCCAAAGATGTACCCCAGGGAATTATTTCCCTCACTGAGCCCCACCTCCTAAAGTTTCTAGAGCCTCCTAAAATGGCCTTCAACCATGAGCCTGTGACTGTGCACAGCCGACATCCCAGGCAGACACATCAGATGCCACATCGGAGCTGTGTGATTCCGAATCGTTCTGCGCCTCAGCACCTGTTCTTGCTCCTCCACTGTGGGAAGGGCAGTCCCAGCCGGAGGCTGCCCCTTTCACTTTGACCACGAGGTGAAGAAGACACCATGACTTCGCATCACATTTAAACATTAGCTCAAAATAAACTAGCGGCCTAAATTGGAGAACTAAAAACCTCAGAACTCATAGATGAAAACAAAGGGGTAAATTTTCCTGACCTTGGACTGACCATGGATTCTGAGAGATGACCTCAAGCACAAAAGCAACAGAAAAGTATATTGGGCCACATCAAACTTGTAAATGTTTGTTCTTAGAGGACATTATGAAGAAAAAAAGATACAGTAGCTGTAGTATATACAAGAAGAAGACAGGACTTGAACTGCCATTTCTCCACAGGTATACAAATGCCAGCTAACCCATAAAAATATGCTCAACATCATTAGTTGATAGGGAAATGCAAGACCACTTCACATTCGTGAGGTCAGCCAGCATTTTAAAATTTGAAAACAAGTGGGAAATTATGGAACACTTAGGATGCTGGCATACTGCTGGTGTGATTATGAACCAGCAAAAGCACTATGGAAAATAATGTTGGAATTCTTCACAACAGTTAAGGCCTGAGGCCATGGGTTCAATGCCCAACACAGAAAGGAAAATATAGAAAGAAAGAAAGAAAGAAAGAAAGAAAGAAAGAAAGGAAGGAAGGAAGGAAGGAAGGAAGGAAGGAAGGAAGGAAGGAAGGAAGGAAAGAAGAAAGAGGAGATATTGGCACCTGGCATGGTGGTACACGCTTTTAATCCCAACTCTTGGAAGGCAGGGACATGCAGGTCTCTGAGTTCGAGGCCAGCCTGAAATACGTTATGAGTTTTAGACCAGCCAAGGCTATATGATGTGACATTGTCTCAGGAAAAAAGGAGGAGGAGGGGGAGGAGGAAAGGAAGGAAGGACAAAAGGAAGTAAAGGAAAGAGGAAGGGAAGGACAGATGGGAAAAGAATAAGGAGGAGGGAGGAAGGGGAAGAGACATGAGGAAAGGAGAGAAGAGGAAAATAACAACAACAAAAAACTACCATATAATTTCATAACTCTACCCAGGTACCCCTAGTTGAAAACCCAGAAGTGGGAAACTAGCATTACAAGTACATAGGGCTGGCAGGGTAGCCCAGTGGGTAAGGGCTCTTGCCACCCAGCCTGATAACCTGAGTATAATCAGTGGAACTCAAGTGGTCAGAAGTGTTTACTGCAGGTAAAAGGTAGAACAACCCTTATGCCCATCAGTGAAGGAATGGATCATCAAAGTGATTATAGGAAAGCGAGTATTACTCAGCTATGAAGAAGAATGGAGCACCAGTAGACACTACAGCATAAATGCACCTTGAAAACTAATGCTGAATAGGTACCCAGACATGATACTTGCTCGTGACTTACAATCCTGTTTATATGAGATCTTCAGGATAGAGAAATCCAGACAGATGGCTCTCAGATCAGTAATTGGTAGAGGATAAACGAGGGAGACAGAGAAACCCCTTAGCAGGTGTAGGGGTTCCCTTTTTGGAGATGAAAACATGTTCCAACTAAATAGGGGTGTTAGTCCTACAACACTGCCATGCACTAAACTCGTAGACGGATTTGCTTTACTGCAGTTAATATTGCATCATATCCGTGGCTCCACAATTTTAAAAGGGAGCTGAAGATAGGGTCGCCATTTATGGAACCTCACAAACATTCTAACAAGTGACCAAGAACAATCATAGTTGTGGAGAGACATGGATGTCCATAATTTGAGAAGCAGCCACGGAAGGGTCAAATTTCACTGTCTTGAAGAACCTAGACTTCAAGCCTAAGGTCAGGTGATCTGATCATTGTCCCCATGAGTCAAGATGTGGGAAGGTTTAGACACACTATTTTCATGGCTCAGCTACCGTTCCCATAGAGGTGGGCGTTAGCTGCCATTTACAGAGAAGGTCCTGGGCAGTTCCTCTGCCAAGTGGCTTGCTCTGGCATCCGCTGTGGTCATCAGGGTCCTGGCATGCTAAGGAAATACAGCAGTGGCCTTGGGAATAACAGCGAGTCCCCGATGTCCCTGACATTCTGAGTAATGCTGACACTGGGGACCCCATGCCAGGCGGTGACGGTATGGCTAGGGGAGCCCAGCCCAGGCGGCAGTGCCAAAGACCATGTAGGAGAGGATGAGACTGTAGATATACGGTGGGGAGTCTCGGGGCTTAAAACTTTGTATTACTATTCAAGGACAAAGAACTAGCCATTGGAGCCTGTATCTTTCCAGGAGAAAGACATCAGATTGGTCACAGGGTCAGTCACAAAGGAGAACTTGGGGACCCGGAGTGAACTATCCTAGAAGGCGGACTCAAGGGCAAAGGATCAGAAACAGCAACTGTGAGAGTCTGGAACAGATAACAACTGGGAAACTACAGCACCTCCCTTGACCTTCACATAGATTCTGTGGATGTGCACACGGACGTGCAGGTGGCTCACTCTCAGATGTCATTCCTCGGGACCTCTCCGCACCTTAGCTTGTTTGTTTTGCGACACAGTCTCTCACTTTGTACCTGAAGGTCCCTGAGCCCTCTAGGCTGGCAATGAGCCCCTGAAACCTCCCTGGCTCTGCACACCCAGTACTGGGATTGAGAGCACAAGCCCCCTTGGCCAGTTTATTTTGGGGGGTGTGGGAGTGCTGGGGAACATGCTTGAATGCTCATGCTTGCATGGCAAGCTCTTTGCCCATCTATCCATCTCTCTCACCCTACAATAGAATCTTAGTAAGAAGAAGAGAGATCTCCTTGCATGCATAAAGTTGAGCTGGTACCCTCAATGACGAGCCAGTCACAGTCCCCTGGGGGAGACTCAACTAAGTCAATCTGACAGCCAATAGCTGCCCTAGGGGCTTCCTTCCACACTGCAGGGAATGTGGAGAACAGCTTGAAGGGCACCCAGAGAGGCTCTGGAGGAAAACCTCCCATCTGCAGAGAAGCATGAAGTTGCTTTCACAGGATCTGAGAGATGGAGAGACAGGAGGAAGTGCCATCTTACTAAAAAGAAAAACAAAAACAAAAACTAAAAACTAGCTTGGCTGTGAGCCTGGCTCACCTCCTGATCCATCCCACGTCTGCCTGCCGTGTCTACTTTGAAGATCCAGAACAAATACAAGATGTTTCTGTTTTGCTACAAGAAAAATACCTTTTAATTTGGTCTCTTCTTTATTTTGTTTCAGTTTTTGTTTTTCCTGTGAAGGGATTATACAAGGGCTCAATTGAAAATAAGGCAGGCTGTATTATTTCTTCAATGCATGAGAGGACGATAGTTTATCTCACCAGCTAACTGCTTCCACATCAACTCAGTTGGAAACAGTATATTCTCCATGTTCTTTGCAGTTAGCCCAAAGAATTCAGAAACACAGTGCTCTGTCTCCTACCATTCAACACGTCCCTTATAGCCTTAGCTTGAATGTGCTTTTTACATAAGATGTTTGATTAGCGGAGGCATTCAAAAGTCGAGGTTTGTAGCTATAGAGCAAGAACTCAATACCTGCCACTAAGGAAACTCATATTCTTCCCTATTTGGAAATCTGGCTAATACCAGAAGGCCGGAGAGCAGATGGAGCAGGGCAGAAGTTTTGTAAACTTGCTGCCAATGGCCACAGTTGAGGGAAGAGTAAGTCGTAAGTTCCGACTGGCATGAGCTGCTGGTATTTGGGATCTGTCTGCCTCTCCCACACACATAAAGGAAGCCAGTTAATGAAGCCATGTGAAGGCAATGTCAAAACCCAACTTTCAGGGGCTGGGAATATGGCTTAGCAGACAAGAACAGTTGCGGCTCTTGCAGAGGACTGGAGTTCAGCTGCCGCCACCCACTACAGATTGGCTCATAACCTCTTGTAACTCCAGCTCCAAGGAACCTGAACCCCTCTTCAGGCCTCCGTTGGCACCTTGACACACGCGTGAATACACCCACACGGACACATGGGCACAAACGTAATTGTAAGCAAAAAAATCCATTTTAAACCAGCGCTTCTTCCTCTCTTAGCCCCAGCTCTACCTCCCAGGCCACCCCATCCTCCCATCACCTCTCTGCTCAGGGATGGCACGGGCAGTCAGTCCCCAAGTGTGGTAACAACGGGGGGGGGGGGGGGGGGAGGAGGGAGAGGGAGAGGGAGAGAGAGAGAGAGAGAGAGAGAGAGAGAGAGAGAGAGAGAGAGAGAGAGAGAGGCGCTACTGAATTCCCATCCTTAAAGCTCAGAACTGCTCGAATACTGTTTCCTGGAGTTAGTCTTCCGGAGACCAGCTAGCTGGCAGCATCTGCAGTCCATTCCTCCTCATTTTCCCCCTTTCTCCGACTTTGCTCCCCGCTCCTTTGCCAAAGAACCTTTCGAAAACAGCTTCTTTTAGCCCTGCCTGCCTAGGCGCCAGGCCCTGTTGCCTTCTGAAATACTTGTTAGCACATATTAGATACACATAGGAACAGATTTCATCCGTGGTCACCCCTCACCCTCCCTTCTCCCTCCTGATTCCTGCTGCTCTCTACTCTGGCATCTCTACGGCTTGTGACCCAATGAGTGTCTTTCCGGTTGCTTCCCACAGCATGCCGGAGTGGGAGGGCGCCTTACACACGGCTACACCACTGAAGAAAATGTCTTTCCCTCCCCCAGCAACATCAGTTGTTTATGGATTCTGAGGGCGAGTGGGACCTCGTGAGTCAGCTCCTCCCCACTGGTGGAACCGTGAGGGAGCCAGCTCTTCTGCAGGTAGTCACACTGCGGAATGTTTAAGTGGGTCATGGCTATGTCGTGCTCCAAAGACAGAGTTCCGTGGTATCCCAAATCTTCTCAGATCCTTTGTGCCCTCTCTTCCACAATGTTCCTCGAGCCTTGGGGAGGTGGACACACACGTCCCATCTGTAACTGAGCATCCAATAGCCAACTTACTTGTAGGGCCCTGGTCTCCTCCCTATTGGTGAAATTATTTTGGCCACTCCACGTAGTTAAAGGGATATTTATTTAATGGCGTAACCCACAAATTAAGGAATAGGTAGGTCGCAGGGTCTGGGGAAGGTGTATCGCAGTCCAGTGGTGTTCTCCGGAGCTCTGCACAGTCCACCTCCACCGGTCAGCATCCCAGCACTAAGAGAGCCCTCCCCATCCAGCTCTCGGGTCTCCAGACGCCTCCCCTGGCCCCGCCTCATAGGCGTGACAGTTGCCAGAGTCTCAATGGGGGTTGGAACTTCCAGATCCAAGCCGGAATGGCTACCCACTACACCTCCCATATTGAGTAAAGTCGTTGCCTGCTTGCCGACCTTGACCAGATGTCCTCCCTATGTTAAGTCCCTCCAGTATCCACCCTTCTGAATGCTTAAGGGAAGTTCCTTGTTTGTGTATCCTGCATATTGGGTGTTAACAGGTTAGATGCAAGAATGTTCCTTAGCAAACTTCTGCCCTCCAGGGATCCTCCATTTTGCTGTAAGCCTGTATTTAAGGTTTCCTCCCTCTTTCAATAAACGGCATTTGGCATTTGGCATTCAGCCGTGGCAAATGACTCGCTGTCTCTTGTCTCTATTTTTAATCCGCAGCCCCTCGCTTGGACATGGTGAACGGGTATCGGTAACCAAAACGTTTACTCTCCTCAGCACTGGGACCAGTTATGAATCTCTATAATAACCACTGCTGGGCACTGTTCTAAGAGCCCGTGAATGTAACTTCCAAGCATTGGTGAAGAGGTCCCTGCAGTCCCATGTAATACAGCGAGCATCCAAGATACCGTCCCCAATGCCCTATACACAGTGAAGACAGACATAGGCTCCATGGCCCATGGAAGCGGCCCACTCAGCACATCCTCCATCCTGTTTGTGCTCTCCTCGTGGAACTTTCTATCACCCCATCTCTTCCTATCCTCACCACAACTCCTAGGTATTCACGGCCTCAGCCTAGAAAGCCAAGCCCAGAGCAGTTCTGGAACTGCCCTGCTGGACGTGTGCAATGGGACATTGGTCACCACGACATCTTATTCACACCTTCACAGTCTTCCCCGTAGTGATAAAACTTAAGGCCTCAGAGGGATCCTGACCTGGAATTCCTAGGAGAGGGAACCCAGGGACAGAGGAGGCATCTGTTGAGAGGCTCCTCTCCTTCCTGTATGAAGGAGAGACGTGCTAGACCAAGGGCACTCTCAGAGTACAATTCAACATGGCAAGCACTGGGTTCACGCTCTAAGACCTAAGGACTTTGGAATGATGAAACTTCCCAGACCTCTTTTCACTGTGGACTTGAACCCAGAGAGGCAAGAGAGGCCAACAGGAAGAAGGGGAAGAGAGTAAAGCGGAGAGGAAGTAGGGAAGGGAGTCACAGAAGGTAAGGCAGAGAACGAAAATCTGTTAAAACTAGAGAAGAAGCTGGGCGGTGGTTAATTAAAGGCACACGCCTTTAATCCCAGCAGCACTCGGGAGGCAGAAGTAGGTGAACTTCTGTGAGTTTGAGGCCAGCCTGGTCTACAAAACGAGTTCCAGGACAGGCTCCAAAAGCTACCCAGAGAAATCCTGTCTCAAAAAAAAAAAAAAAAACTAAAAAACAAAACAAAAAAAACCTAGACACGTTATAGACACAGTGACTCACACCTGTAATCCCAACTACCCAAGAAGCTGAGGCAGGCAGATCACAAGTTTGAGGCCCATCTGGGTAACAGAGCGAGACTGTCTCAAAATAAATTTTTATACAATTAGGATGTGGCATAGTGGTGGAGCACTTGCCGGCCGTGTGTCAGACCCTGAATTCGATCCCCATCCCCCAGAAGGCTGGCACGATTTTGGTAAGCATATTAGCATATCATTTCCACGGGACACTGGCTTAGAAGGTGAGATGATTTCTAAGTCTGTCACCTATATTCTTCATCTGAAATTCCATTTCTGGATTCAGTACCTTCCCTGCTTACTTTTAAGTAGGTAAGAGATTTGCAAACCAGTGGTGACCTTTTGTAACTGAACAGAACCTTGAACTTAGAGGTAAATTTCACAAAGGGACTCAGTGGGGGCGGAGGGGAGTCTGTAACTATTCATTACTAAGTGGATTCTGAGTTACCAATTTTTATCAAAAAATCGGGAAATAATGAATATGGTATTTCATGTTTGAATAAAAAAAATGCATTTATAGTATGAACACTGTGGCAATCATTGCTTTTATTTTTTTCCTGAGAAGCTGTTCCTGGCATGGTTCACTCATATGAACTTCTTGCTAGGCACTGTGCACTATGAGGATGTCAAAAGGGCATTAAGTAAACAGCTGGCTGTATCTTGTAAGCAACAGAGTGCTTAAGAAGGCTTTGCAAGAGAGAAACAAAAAAAAATTGAAGCAGCAAAGGGATTGTTTCCATATCATCAGTAGGCTGTGCTGGACTTGAACTCAGAGCCAGTAACTTACCGTCAAAAGGGCTTTGTGCACATTTCCTAAATGAGTGTTGCGTGTCTGAGGGCGTGGTGTGGCATGAAATAGGATCGTGTATGTTTAAGAAAAGACTCACAGGCTAGGAAAGCAGTTCATTGGTGCAGTGCTTGGTGAGGGTGCCGGAGGCCCCAGGTTCCCTCCTCAGCACCGACAACATCATCAACAACAATAATAACAACAATTGCAGGAAGAACACACTTCCATCACCTCCAGAAATAAGCCCTTTCCAGACATCTTGTCAACTGCTAGCGGGGTTCAAAGCCTTCCCCTCACGGAAGCAAAACAAAAAAGGAAGAAAGCGTTATTACCAGAAGGTGAATTTTACTGTTCAAACACGCCCTGTTTGTCCCATGTGTCTGGGCAGTGGATGGATACTCAGCAAGCCCAAGCTTTTGGCATTTCTATTTGAGAATGTGGGGTGAGTTTATTGGGTTAAAATCAGTTTTGTTTGGGTTTGCACCGGCCTTGTTCCCCGGGAGCCCCACATGGGGCGCCAACATGGCCTGGAAGAGGGGCATGTCAAGTGCCCCCCACCTCGCATTGTTACCGCGCAGTGAACTGGAGTCTCCGAGGGGAAGGGGGGAAAAAAGGAATTCCTCACTTCCATCCTGACTGGGATTCCCCCTTTTTTTTTTTCAGTAGCTCCAAGCTGCAGTAATCCGTATTCACCGCGCCCAGCCCCGGGTTCTCCGGAGTTCTCGGGCTCTCTGTCATTGTAGTCTTATCTGCGCCTGCTTCTTCCAATGGCGCTTCTTGGGAGCTCTTTCAAGACAAAAAAAAAAAAAAAAAAAAAAAGGGCCAGCTCCATAATGGCCGGCGTGGCCCCTTTCTTCTCTCTCTCCCTCTCTCTTTCTCTCACTCTTTTCTTAAGCTTTCCGACCGAGCCGGGCTATTTAATCTTCCTGAGCTGTTCAAGATGTCACTTACCTCTGATGGTGGGGACAAAGGAAATACTTCCACAGTGAATGCCCGGCGGAGCTGAATGCCTCAGGCTGCTTTGAAGAGGGTTCTTGGAAGTCTGTTTCAGCAGAGTGGCCTGAGCGTAGATCTTTTTGTGCTGTGGCCTGCGTGCCTCCCAGCCAGCCACACCAGAGACATTTAGCATAAAGGACACTGAAGGGCTTTGTCAGTGGCAGAACCCAGTTCAAACCCCAGCTCAGGCTCGGGCAAATCAATCACTTAATTGTCCTGGGCCTCAGTTTCCTTCTCTGTGAAGATGTAGGGATGATGGCATCTGTTTCTTTCTTTGTACAGTACAAATGTGAACAGTTCCCATGTGAGTTTGGAAGAACAGAACGCTGCTTACTGGAAGGTGCACACACTCTCTATCCCTCCCTGAAAATCTACGGTGTAATTAAGTGATGGATTATGTAAGTTCCTGGCAACGAGTTGGGCTAGCCTGTGGAATTCTGGAAAGGAGCGCGGAGTTTCGTTAATTAATGAATAAGTGCAGGGGTCAAAGGCTGACAACGTTTGCCACCTTTGACCTTTCTCCCCACATCAAATGTGTCACGGAGCCTTGTTGGTTCGGCTTTGGACAAGCCCTTCTGTGTTGCTGCCGGACACCAGTCAGGCTCAGCCTCAGAAGGTCTCTCCAGGGCACACATGAGAAGGTAGCCCACTGCTCCGGAATACTTTGTGTCTTCCTGTTACCTGCCGAGTAAAAGGCAGATCCTCATCTCATTTTCAAGGCCTTGGATGACCTGCTTATTTCTCCAGCCTCTCACCCACCCCCTTCCATGAGCCCTGTACTTCAACCAAGGTGTCCTCTGCCCACTGAGACATTTTTCTGCCGCATAAAACGAAGTCTTTCCCTCCCACAAGTGGACACTCAAATGTCACTCACCGTCATCCTCCAGGCCCAGTTCCTTCTTGTATTGCAGGCTTTCCTTCTGTGACTCAGTTTCACTCAATAAATAGCTTCCTCATTTCTCCTTGAGCAAGAGACCAAGTCTCTAAAGTGAATAGGCCACAGCCCCTGCCCTTAAACTGGGCACCATTTATTGGGTGCCTACCTTCCTCTTTCTGCTTTTAGAAGCCCCTGTCCAATTCCCTGAAGCAGTCTGAGGTACCTGCTCGCAATCACATATCCTCCGGCCCCCAGCTGTGAAAACAAATTCAAGCTCTAAGAGACTGATGAAACACTTCCTACCTTCCACATGCTTAGCAATTGCAAGCTATGGGAAGCAGACCCTGTTCCCATTCTTCAGGTGACAAAACTGAGACCCGGACAGATACGCCCAACTGGGCTCAAACCACGCAGGGGTATCAAATGCATTTCCCACCTACAAAGCAATGCTCTGGCCTTACCCAAGATCAAATGAGACTTTGCGGTAACTGAAATAACTGCTATAGTATTTTACTGCTCGGGGACAGTACTAACCTAGGTAAATGCCCCAAGGCCAGTCTGGTCACTGAGGACCTCCCCGCTCTGGCACTAACCTGGGTGGTGGACTGCTCCCAGCCCTGTATCTGAAGGACACCTCATACACCTTCCCCAAGGCCCCCGCGTGCAGCCAGGGCCAGCGGACCCTTCCCGAGCAGTGTACAACTCTTCATTTCCCATATCAATCATGAGAACAAGTTGAAGTTCAGATAAAGGCAGCTTGGTTTCCCCTAATTGTTCAGGATTTAGACTGACTGTTTGCTCTGCAGACTGCGGCCACTGGGTTCCCGGCGGGGGGCTGTGGCCGGCTCTTTCTCTAACAAACCCGTGTTCATGCGTCCATTCAGATCCATCACCCTGAGATAAACTGTGAATATTGTCCTTTGTCGCCACTGCATTCTTCCCGGCATTGTGGGGGCACTATTTACGGATTTAAAGGTTCATTTGCACAATTCTTTTGTCAGCCGCCCGGGCCCGCAGAATGGCAAAGCGAGGGCTACCTCTCCTTTCTGGGTTACTGCCCCAGCTCTCTCTGAGCAGAATGGACATGCCTGCCCTGGACTTAGCATGAAGAATGTCATTTCGAAAATTACATTTTTTAAATGACCTGTCTGCGTCCGTGGCCAGGGGGGTCACCAGTTCACAGAGGGCGGCATTTAGGTGCGGGGCTCCTACCCCTTCTACCAGGAGCCTTTGCAAAACAACACGGAGTAAAAAAAAAAAGCGATACAGAAGGGCATCATGACTATGGCCTGGACTGAGCACTTCCTGCTGCGGGCTCCCTGCCCCGCCCTACTTGGGCCTGGAGCTTTTAGATTAGTATTATTAGTCTTACGTTTGCAGAGAAGGAAACTGAGTCTTTGAAAGTTCGGGGTCACTCAACAAGAGAAAGTCAGAGTGGAGTTTCCACTCTAGGGCTTTTCTGACTCCAATCTGGGCCCCCTCGGCCCGTCCCCTGCTATTTCCGAAGGTTTCCTTTCGACCGATCCAAGGCCTCTGAATAAAGCAGTAGGGTTTGAACCCGAAACAATGCAACCAGGAGATGCGTGTGGCCAGCTTGCAGAGAACATAAGCGCACTATTGTCTCCGTGACTCCCGCAGCTCTGGGACCTCCCTCGGGAGCCTCCTCCTCCTCCTCCTCCTCTGGGATATTACTGGGCTCTCCCCGCTTGGGACAGCTCTGGAATGGCATTCTGTCCCCTTTGTGGTGACTCCTAATTATAAGCTCTGTCTGCTCCCCACCCCTAGAGTGCAGGCCCCCTGAGGATAGGCTTGTCCTTTTCTCTCTGGGTCTCCAGTGGGCAGCTTCAAGCCCGGCTCGCACACACATGGTGAACACAGATTGGAGGTGAAGGGGGGAAATGGCTTTTGTGTCATAGGAGGGCTCCTGGAAATCTCACAGAGGAAAAAAACATATTGGGCATGGGTGGTCACAAATCCTGCAGCTCTGAAGGAAGAGCTAGGGACAAACCAGAAGGTATGGATCCTTCTGTGAGTCTGTGGGCTTCTTGCAGAAGATGGAAGGGTAAAACAAAATTATTTAAAAAAAAAAAAGGAAAAAAAATTTACCCAGAGCCCCACAAAGTGCTAATCTGATTTTTAGTTTAAAAAAAAAAAAAAAACATTGGCTTTTATCTCTTTTGTGAAACTACCCCGAACTTACTCTTACTCGTAATGCATCCTGTACCACAAAGGCGTCTCTCTTTCACGATAGTGGATGAAAGGGAAAAAATTAAAAGTAAAGATGAAGTGAGGATGTGTGGGGCTTGGCACTGGAAAACATGAAGCAAGAGTTGTTCATTTTATTTTCTAAAGCTGATCCATGGAAATTTATTTGTGGCACTGTGATAAAGAATTGCTATATTTTTTTAAAGTGTGTGTGTGTGCTTGTAGTGTGTGTGCATTTAGTATGTGTGAGTAGTGCCTGTAGATTGTATGTAATGTGTGCAGTGTGTGTGTGTAGCATGTATGTACTGTGTGTAGTGTGTATATAGTGTGTGTGTGCATGGTATATATGTATATGTAGTGTGTATGGTGTTTGTGTATGTAGTGTGTGTGTGTACTATTTGTGTATGGTATATGTGTAGTATTTGCGTATGTAGTGTGTTTGTGTGTATGTGTTGTTTGTATATATAGTATATGTATCTGGTATGTGTGTATGTGTTGTGTGTATATGTGTTGTTGGTGGGTGTGGGTGTGTTTGAACATGTGGCGATCAGAGGACAATTTCTCAGGAGTCTCATCTTTCTCACTGAGGCAGGGTCTCTGCTGTTGGCCACTGCACAGTGTATTCTAGCCCCACTGGCTCACAAGCTTCCAGACAATTCTCCAGTCTCAGCTTGCCACCTTGCCTTAGGGGTGCTGGGATGATAGATGTGTACCACAGCATCCAGCTTTTTCCATGGATTCTGAAGACTGAATTTGAGCCAGCAGGCTTTCTGGACAAGTGCTTTTATCCACGGAGCCATCTCTCTGGCCCAAGAACTGCAGTATCTTCCAAGTCTCAGTGAATTTGAAAATGCAGAATACCATGCAAGACTGCATAATGAATTCAATGCTAACTAGATGCAAGGGACATTTTTTGGATCCGGTTACTGCTTCTGCACAGAGGTTAAGAGTGTGTGCTACTCTTAAAGGTTGTTCTCACTCTGATTTGCAGATGACGGTGAGGTCCACGCTCTGGCCTAAAACAGCGTGTGGCAGTGTTCTGTAATACGTAGGAAGACGCATCCATTCTCTAGAAGACGGCGAACAAGGTGAAAGACTGTTGATTGAGAAGACTGTTTCATAGGTAAGGCTACTTAGTGAACAAGCATGAAGATGTGAGTTCAAATCCCAGCATCCCAGTGACTACTCATTTGCTGCAACCCCAGCACTGCAAGGGGGTAAAGACAGGAGGGTGCGTGGAGCTCAGTGGCCACCAGTCTAGCTCCAAGTTCCATCAGAGAGCCCGTCGCAAGGGAAGAAGGTAGAGGGCGATGGAGCAGGAAGCCTGCTGCCCACCTCTGCCCTCCACATTCCAACTTGTAACAAGATTAACTGATCTATTCTTTCACAGTTTCAAAGACACATGTAATGTGTTCTGATTGTACCTTCCCAATTACCCTCTTTATCCCACCCCATCCCACATGATTCCCTACAAGACCTCTTCCTACTGTCATATTTTCTTTTCCGTGACCCACTACATTTGATTACAGCTGCCCACTTGAACGTGTGTAGTGGGCTATTTGCTTAAGCAAGAGCCACTGACTAGTGGCTCCATACTGAGGTCTATGTGATAAGTTTGGAATCCCTGGTTATTGGACATCCACAGCTGCTGCCGGTGTGATAAACCAATCAAACCAAATGAATAAATCCAGGTTTAATCTGACCAGAGCATTCCTGGGTGGTCCCAGGGGAAGAGAAGCCATGAAGGGGAACCATGAGGGGAGGTAGGTCTTGGTGGTTTGATAACATGTCCATATATCAAAACAACAATAAGTTCCCCAATAGGGCCTATGACTTCTCTAGACATGGGTTTGTTTTTTTTAAAACAGGTTTTATAGCATGAGGTGTGAATTCCCTCCTGTTGAGTAGACCTCACATTCATTCAGAGAGCAATTGGTTCCCCCCAAAACAAAAAATGATGCTGCTATTGTACCTGTGGACCCATCTTGCCTGGCAAGTCAGTGTTCTAGTTCCCAGAGTTCACAGGTAGGTCAGACTATAGATCTCTAATGATTTTCCTCTCCCATGAACCAGCATAGCGGGCTTCTTAAACTAGATTACCCAAGCTTGTTGATAAAGGATTTCATAAATATATCAGTGCTGTGATGTCCATTTTTAAAAGCCCTCGGAATACATGTAAAAGGCCCTGGGATCCAACAATTTTTTTTTTAAAAAAAAGTATCAGGGCTAGAGATGGAGCTCACTGGTTAAGAGCAGTCATTGCATTGCAGAAGAACTGGATTTGGTTCCCAGCGCCTGGCAGCTCACAAACCCCTGAAACTCCATCCCCGGGCATCCAATGGCCTCTTCTGACTTCCAAGGATATCAGGCACACGTACAGTATATGTATGTACATGCAGACAGAAATGCTCTCTCTCTCACACACACACACACACACACACACACACACACACACACACACATTAAATAGATAAATCTTGAAAAATTATTAACGCAATCATGGACATGTATACATCCATAGAAAGTTGCCATTGACACTGGCAGCCTTCAAATAGGGACACAACTGCTGTGGTTCTGTCCTTTGCCAATTACTTACTATGTTAGTTTGCTCAGCATATTTCTCATGGGCACCTGAGCTGTGCAAGACACTACATTAGTCACTAAAGGGACTGCCATGAGGAAGGTGGCCCTGGCCTGTGACTCCGCCCTTCTAGAGCTTGCACTCCTCAGGCAGTTAGCATGGGAGGTGGACAGAATCAGTTACTCACAGAGATGACAGTGGATGCACCATGGCAGACGTCAGCAAACTCCATTAGAATGTAACAGAGTGACAAAATGTATTATGAGTATTGAGAAGGCTTCGGAACATTCCGTGAGTACATGACATTTATGTCAAGCATCATGACTATGGCATCAGCATCCCATGGGATTTAATGTTGTGACTTCTTCGGCCCTCCTGCATGCCACCCACAAAGCTGGAGTGGCCAGGTGGCTGATTTGACCTGAAGGGTTATGATGGAAGTAGAGAGGTTAACCTTAACCTTTGATCCAGAAGTGAATCCTGGCTATGTTTAACTCTTTGTCCTGGGGTTTTTATCCCCAATATGAAACACCATGACCACAGCAACTTGGGGAAGAAAGCGTTCATTTCAGCTTACACTTCCAGGTGACAGTCCATCACTGAGGAAGCCCAGGGAGGAACTCAACCCATATTGGCATCATGAATAAACCAATGTAGGGATGCAAGGCTGACAGACAAGAGACTATGAAAAATGTACGCATGCATACATATGTGTATGCATATGTGCTTGCTAATTTGTATTAAATTGTCATGGTTGACAGAGGTTAACTAGTTTCATGCTCTTAAAAAGGTGATGATCATCTTTGAAAAAAGGACTTGAAGGCGGGAAGGTAGGAGATTGCTAAAAGTAACACAATTGAAAGCAATGGCAGGAACGGCTGATGGAAGGAGAAGAAATCCAGAGATGAGAAAGACGCAAACTACAGACAGCCCCACACCTATGGATTCAACCACCCAGGAGGGAAACCATAGAAAAAGATCTGTACGCTACATGCAAACACAGTGCTGCTTTACATCAAGATACTTGAACGTCTGAGGATTGGGGGGTCTTGGGTTCCTCCAATCAATTTCAGAAATAGAGAGGGAAGACGGTAGTAGAACGTAGTGATCAGATGAGAAAGGGAGAAAGAAGTGAAATGAGGTGAGAAAGATGGCATCCCCAAGATTGAAGACTTCTGGCGGAGGTGGGGGGGGGGGAGTGGGTGGTGAATGATGGCCGAATGAACCATGTAATGGGAACCCCCAAGGACAACCATCATGAAGGAAACATTGTTCACTTCTGTGTCAGACAGACCGAGCACTGTGGTTGTTTGCGCCACTCCAGTGGTGGTTTCTTGTGAGTGGCTGGCTGAGCTCAGGGGTTTTGAAACTTGCCAAGTGATCAGTATCCAATTAGCACCCAGTGTTCCGGTTTCTCTGAGTGTTCTGGATGCAGAGATCTACGGACAAATGGATTTTCTTCGTTTGTTTCTATTTCCTATGAAGTATCTGTTTACGTTGTGAATATCACCTAGACCACCTAGAAGAATCAAACCATCTGGGGCAGGGGGAGAGTATTCTCTCTATTTTTGTTTCTTGGTATGTTCCTTGCCCTATGGCTGTGTAGCAAAGTATCACAAATGAGGCGATCTAATACAAAATGAATTTATTCTGAAATCTAGAAAGCCAAACTTAACCTTGCTCCTTCCAGTTGACCAGGAGATATTTCCTTGCCTATGCCTGGTGTGAGTAACTCCAGGCATTCCTCAGTGTATGACTAAATAATTCTAGCCTCTGATTCTCTCTTCATACAGTCATCTTCCCCCCCCCCCCCGTGTGTCTCTTGATCCACATTTTCTTGTTTCTTCCTGTAGATTTTTCACATGATTCTTAATGACTCAAACCAGTAGTTTATACTTACAGAGTATGACATTTCAAGATGTATATGATGCACATGATCAGATCAGATCAATTAGCATATTCATAACATATTCATCATCCCCAATACTTCTCACTCTATGTGTTGGGAACATTCAAAACCCTTTCTACTTGTAATTATAGGATATGGAAGTCATTGTTGTCAAACACAGTTGTCCTAACTACCATGGGACATTAGCATCATCTTTCCTCTCTAAAAGCCCTGTCATCTGTAACTATCCTCTTCCCATCACTGCTTCCCCTACATCTTTACCAGATTCTGCCACCTATCATTTTCTCTACTTCTGTGAGGTCAACTCATCAGCTTCTACACCTGTATGAAGGAGATTTATTAGAATCACTTACAGGCTGTGGTCCAGCTAATCCAACAATGGCTGTCTATGAATGGAAGGTCAAGGATCTAGTAGTTATTCAATCCACGAGGCTGGACATCTCAGCTGGTCTTCAGTAGACATTGGAATCCTGAAGAAATAGGCTCTAACACCAGTGAAGAAATGTGCTTACCAGCAAGGGTGAGAGTAGGCAGGCAAAGACAGAAAAGCCTCCTTCTTCCATGTCCTTTAGATAGACTTTCAGAAGAAGGCTTGGCCCAGTCTTCCCACTTCAAAGATCTGGATTGGAAGTAGATCTTCCCACTTGAAATGATATAATTAAGCAAAATTCCCTCACAGGTGTGCCCAGCCATTTTGGGATTTTAGTTCATTCTAGACATAGTCAAGTAGACAACCAAGAATAGCCATCACAGTCTGTTTTTTCATCCATGTGGTACATGCCTGAGAGAAACAATTTAAGAGGTAGAATGACTTATTTTGGTTCAGGGCCAGATTAGCTGACTCCATGTTTCACATCAAGGGAAGGCAGGATATCACGGCAGTAGGAATGTGTGGTAAGAGTTCTAGCTTGTGATAGTCAGGAAGCAGAGAGCAAAGGGAGAGTACTGGGGACTGAGTATAGCCTTCAAAGCCACACCCACATCAGGTACCATCTCCTTATAGCCCATTAAGCCACCAATTCAATGAATGCATTAATCCATTGCTGAAGTTGGTGTCCTCTTGATCCAGTCACCAGCTAGCGACCAGTTTTGCCCCCATGAACCTTAATCAGTGGGTCTGTCTGTCTGTAGCTGACTAACTCATTGATGTCAACATCGTCCATTCCATTTATGTTACTTCAAATGACAGAATTGCATTCTTGGTTTTTTTAACAACTAAAAATATTCTATCCTGTGTGTCGATACTGCATTCTGTTTATCTGTTCATCTCTTGCTAGGCATGTAGACTGAATTGATGCCTTGACCGTAAACATAGGATGCAGCTCTCTCTTTAATATACCAATCCAACTTCCTTTGGCTATCCACTCAAGTGCCAGGACCAGATCATATGGTCATTTCTATGTCTGGTTTTTGAGGAACCACTCTACTATCTTACGTAATGGCCACACTTGTCAAATTTCCTACTGACAGTTGGAATTCTCACCTGTGCCTTCACCTGCATTTTAGGCAACCTCTCCCCACCACTTCCTTGTTATTTATATTTTTGAGGCAGTCATTGAAAGAAAGTTAGATGATACATCGCTGTGACTTTTCTTAGCATTTCCATGATAGCGCCTGATGTGAACATTTTTTTTTTCTGTATACCTGTCACCACGTGTACAACTCAAGAACTGTCTACTCGGAGGCTGGAGAGATAGGTCATGGATTGAGAGCACCTACTGCTCTTGAAAAAGAACCTTGAGATAGGTCATGGATTGAGAGCACCTACTGCGCTTGAAAAAGAACCTTGATTCTCAGTAACCACATGGCAACAACCATCTGTAACTTGAGTTCCAGGGAATCTGACACCCTTTTTTGTTTTCCAAGGTTACCAGGCATGCACATGGTACACATACATATCATGAAGTCAAAATATTCATACACATAAAATTAAAATAAATAAATATTTTAAAAAGAATTGTCAATTCAGGTCATTTGCCTATTTCTTTAAAAACATATTGATTAATCCTGCTCTTTTACAATTTCATGCATTTATATAGTTCATTCTGCTACTCTATCCCCAACACAACCTCTCTGGTTGCTGTAGCATCTATCAAACTCACCCATACCCCTACCAGTCCTTTGGTTTTGTTTTATTACCCATTTTATTTAACCAGGACTATCTGTGTAAGCATTGGGTCAGAACTATTCATTGGAACCTAATGCGGTCCCCAGTAGGTACAGAACTGAAGATAATGACTCCGTTTCTCCACTGAGCCTTTCCTTCATCAATGCCCGACTCAACAGGCTTATTCTTACCCAGACCTGGTGCTGACATCCATGGCTGCTAAGTTCATGATTGCCATGGCTGTGTCTTGCCCAAAAAGTCATTTCCTCATTTTTAAAATCAAATTGCTTCTTGTTGTTAGACCTCCATATTCCAGGTATTTTTCTCTGGTCAGATGGGTGAGTTGGAAATACTTTCTCTCTCCCTATCTTCTACCCTTCTTATAAGGACACTAGTCATACCAAATTAGGAACCACCCTACTATAATACGGCCTGATATTGCTAATAAAATCAGGAACAACTCTATTTCCAAACAAGGTCATATTTACAGAGTAAAAGTTGGGCCTTTAATATAACATTTTTAGGGGGAGGGAGCTAACATGTTATAACTGCGTAACACCGAGAGGAGAAATGTTCACTATAGAATCTGAAAACATGTGATAGAACCAAAGTAGGGACCAGTTTTCCCATCTATACGTCAGCCCAGAGTCATCCTTGGTGCATTTTTTGTTCCACAATAAGAAGATTAATTTTGGTTCTTGGCTGTGTTGCCAACAGAGGAGATAATGTTGGTATTTAGGAACTGTCCTCACAGTCATCTTAACCACACTGGTCCTCTCTCCCATGTTTAATTCCAGCCCGTTTTCAAAGAGAGAACCCCAAGCCTGCTGGTTATGGTGGTATATAGCTGTATTCTAAGGTATAGGTAGGGCTGTGAGTTCTAGGCTGGCCTAGGATACATAACAAGTCCTAGGCCAGCCTGGGCTACATAGGGAGACCCCCCCCTTCTCTCTCTCTCTCTCTCTCTCTCTCTCTCTCTCTCTCTCTCCCTCTCCCTCTCCCTCTCCCTCCTCTCTCTCTCTCTCTCTCTCTCTCTCTCTCTCTCTCTCACACACACACACACACACACACACACAGGCAATGAGAATGGAAAACAAAGAAACCACAAGCTCTTTCCTAATTTTCTAAATGTTAGAGACGAGACAAGTTGTCGTGAAGCCACTCCACAAACACCTACTGTATTCTTGCCTACATCTACCCCAGGGATAGATGGGATCTAGGCATGAGCCTGGTTACCCATCGGAATACAAGCTCTGAGAGCTCCACGCTCAGTGTTCTGATTTGAGTGTGATTTGTCCAGCTGAACTCATGCTGGAGTTTAAGCCCCCAAAGTCATAGCTAATGCTATTAGGAAGGTAGAAACTTAATCCGCCTATTGTATTTAAAGGTGAGGCTTTGGGGGAAGTGATTAGATTATTAGATTAAGCCACTAGGGTGGAACCCACCCACGCTCCTCCCATAAAATAATCCTAATGGCTTTATACGGAGAAGGAGGGCGGTTATACACAGAGACACACAGGTCGCCTGCTATGACATGTATGTGGTCAGGAGAGTCTTCTGTATCATGTTACTGGACCTTCCTGCCTTCGATGCTATGAGGTCAGCTGGGCACCGTGGCACATACACCTTTGATCCCAGCACTTGGGAGGCAGAGACAGGTGGGTTTCTGTAATTTTGAGGCCAGCCTGGTCTTATATATACTAACCTGAAGGAGAGTTAGGCAATAGAGATGAGCCTGGAAACACATCTGAGTCCCTTGCCCTCAGAGCTTCTTGCCTCATGCTTTGATTTGAATTTGATTTGACTGAATTTGATTAAGCCCCAGAACAACCAGGACTACATAGTAAGACCCTGCCTCAAAAGAAAAAGAAAAGAAGAAAGAATGAGAAAAACAAAAAACAACAACAAAAAAACCCTTGGCAGTCCATAAACCTCTTTCCTTTATAAACTAGGCTGCCTGAGATATTCCATCACAGTACTGACAAACAAGCTAATATATCTAGCAAGAGAAGCCAGGTGAACACAGAAAGAGTCAGATGTGTGCTAAGCAGGTAGAACTATTATCAGAAAGAACATACGCTCTATTTCCACACAACTGCATTGTGAACACAACCTAATATTACCCGTTGTTTTCCTTGTGGATGTTCCCAAGCAACTTAAGGAAGGGACTGATTTTCACTCACCATTGGAAGGGGATTTAGTTCACTGTGGTGATGAAGGCGGAGTCACAGGTGACAGGCAACAGGGAAGTGCTCTTGGAATACCTCACGTCCTCGAAGAGGCCAGGCAGAAGGCAAGACTAGGCTATCAGCTTCAAGTCCTGGTGACCCGGCTCCAGCGGCAGCACTCCATCTCCTCAGGCTTTGACCACCCCAACACAGCTCCATCTGCTGGCCGCTGAAGTGTTCAGACATGTGAGCCTGTGGGGGGATAGTTCCCATCCAGCCTGAAAATACCCTGAGTGGCTGTTCACCTTCTGAGCCAGCCAGGGTGTTTTTTCCTGCCCATTTTGAAAAGTGTCTTTATTTCATTATTTTTAAAGACTTTTTTAAAAATTTCTTTTCATGGGGGGGGGTCAGGAGGAGGGATGTGCGGGGGAGGGGGGGCGCGGGGGCGGGGGAATCTGTAGTTGAAATGTAAAATGAATTAAAAAAATTTTAAATAAAAATATTTCATTATATGTAGGCATGTGTGTCTATGTGGAGGTATGTGCCCATGAATGCAGCTCCAGTGGAGACCAGAAGAGGATATCAGATCTCTTGGACCTGGAATGACAGGCTGTTGTAAGCGGCCCCCACTTGGGTGCTGGAAATCACACTGAAGTCCTCTGCCAAAGCAATCCCTCCATCCCCTAAGTGTCTCTTCTTGAAGTTTTCTGGTTCATTGTTTGTGTATGAGTTGCCAGCCGTTTCCTCAGAGAACAAAGTGCCTTTTTTCCATTTGCATGTGTCCTCCCCTGATGAGTTCTCACTGCCACGTGTGGCTAGGGAACAGCTAAAGAGAGGGTCTACTGCCTACATTATACACAGTACAGCCCACGGCTTCGGAGTCTTTCAACCTCATGTCCTGTGAGTGGGTTGAAAATGGCAGCTCTTAATGCCTTAGTAAGCCTTTCCAAGATTTCATTTACTCCTCTGGGTACCATGAACTAAAGTAACCTAGAACTGTTGGAAGGTTAAAGAAAAGATTTTTTTAAAAAAAATCTCACTTAAAAGCTTAAGAAATGGGGCTGGAGAGATATGGCTCACTGGTTAAAGGCACTGGCTGCTCTTCCAAAGGTCCTGAGTTCAATTCCCAGCAACCACATGGTGGCTCACAGCCATCTGTAATGAGATCTGGCACCCTCTTCTGGCCAGCAGGCATACATGCAGACAGAACACTGTATACATAATAAATAAATAAATTAAAAAAAAAAAAAAAAAAAAAAAAAAAAGCTCAAGAAATGGGGCTGGTCTTCATTCCTTTATTCCCTGGATTCAATCTCCGATATTTACTGAACATCTACCACACACTGGGCTATTTACACAATGGTGATATTAAAGTAAATAGAGCCAACCATCCTTGCTTTCTCAGAGTTTAGCATCTTCTGGGAAGAAGGAGGTCTCTGAAGAAGTGGAGATGTGTACTAAATAAGAAGAAAGGACAGGAAAAACTCATCAGAGTTCTCAACAAAACAGAACCAGGGGATCCTTCAGTTAGGGAGTCAGGGAGCCACTATGAGGGGCTCACAACCTTCCGAAGGATCAATAAGACCCTACCTTGGGCAAGGCCAGTGCAGCCTAGAGCCAGGAATGAGGTTAGGCATGCACCAAGTGGATCAACGGGGCTCTCGTGTAGCAAGTTCTCAGCTGAAAAAGGCAGAAAGGGGTAACAAGATGAACAGAGGCATGACCATAACAGGACTTCACAGCCACCACGGTCAACTCGATTTTCCTTTAGCGGTGATGGGTGTTAAACAAGGACATGATGTCAGATCGCAGTGGGCTACCCTATAGAGGGGTTGTCTGGAGTTGGGGTGCAGGGAGTAGGAGGTTGCTAGGAGGGTGTGCTAGTGCCCGGTACCTTCATTTACTCACGCTTCTGGAGCAAGGTCCCATAGGCTAGGAGCTGGTAAGCATTCATTTCTCATAGTTCTGGAAGGCGGGAGAGTCTAAAATCAACAACACATTGGTTGGTTCTGTGTCTACTCAGAACCCATTTTCTGGGTCATAAGTGATGACTCCTCACCACATCCAGACCTGGGGTTGGGAGGCAGAGCACTCTCTGATCTCTCTGGTGATGGCATGTGTGAGGGTTCATCTTCACCGTCTCTTCACCGGCTGAATGTGCCAGCTATGAAGAGCATCCCCTGGGGAGTTAGGATTCAACCTGGGATGCTGGCTAGATATATTCACTCAAACCTAAGCCCTTTATATTCGCTGCAGACACACTGTCAAGGTGTCCCAAGAAGAGGGTAGATGCAAAGATGCCATGGGCATGGGGATGAAGGAGAAGTAAAAGTTCAAGTTAGAGCCTGGGACATGGTATCTCACACTTCCAAGAAAAACACTTTCTAACCAATGAAAGAGACTTCATAAAGCTGGGCACAGTGGTGCACACCTATGACCCTACCATTTGGGAGTTAGAGGCATGAAGATCATGAGTTTGAAGACAGCCAGGACTATACAGCAAGACTTTGCCTCAAAATCATAGTCATTAGCTGTAGAAGTAACCATCTTATTATATAAGAAACACAGAGCCAATGTAAAGGTAAAAGCCCAAGAGGTCAGAGCTAAGAGCTTTACCCTTCCTGCTTCAGCGATCCTCTTCAGCCAAGAGAGACCCAATTCCTGTGTGTTTGTCTTTATATAGACTTTCTGTTCTGCCTTCTCATTGGTTGTAAACCCAACTACATGACCGCTTCATCACTGCCTGTCTGTACAGACCTCCAGGTGTCTCCAATGCTGGCTGTATCCTTGACCACACAGAGATCTACCTAGCTCTGCTTACTAAGTTCTGGGATTAAAGGCATGCACCACGAAAGCCCAACTCCGCTATGGCTTACTATTAGCTCTGACCCCCAGGCAACTTTATTTATTAACATACAAATAAAATCACATTTCAATACAAATAAAATCTCACCATAATTAGCCAAGTGATGGTGGCACATACCTTTAACCTCAACACTCAGGATTCAGAGGAAGATGGATCTCCATGAGTTCAAGACCAGCCTGGTCTCCAGAGTGAGTTCCAGGACAGTCAGAGCTACACAGAGCTATCTTGCCTTGAAAAATGAAAGAGAAAGAAAGACAGAAAGACAGACAGACAGAAAGAAAGAAAGGAAGGAAGAAAGAAAGAAGGAAAGAAAGAAAGAAAGAAAGAAAGAAAGAAAGAAAGAAAGAAAGAAAGAAAGAAGGAAAGGAAGAAAGAAAGAAGGAAGGAAGGAAGGAAGGAAGGAAGGAAGGAAGGAAGGAAGGAAGGAAAGAAAGAAAGAAAGAAAGAAAGAAAGAAAGAAAGAAAGAAAGAAAGAAAGAAAGAAAGAAAGAAAGAAAGAAATCGTAATGGTAATAATGATAACAATAACAATAACAGCTTCGTCAAGTGAATTATGACATTGATGGGATATAATAACTAAGCTGATAATTTCGAGGTACACTGAGCTTTACAAGATGCAAGTCACCATCACATGGCTTATGTCACATAAATGAAAACCATACAGAAGATTCGGGCACAGGGGTACACTCCTGCAATCCCAGCCCTTGGAAGGTTGAGGCAGGAGAACTTCCATAGTTGTGAGGTCAGCCTGGGCTCCACAGTGAGTTCCAGGAAAACCTGGGCTCCACAGTTAAACCGTGTGTGTATGGGGGGGCGGGGGGGACAGGCACACAAGCAGAATTCTGGCTTTTTCATCAGCTCACCCATTCATCGCGCTACTCATGAGAATCCTGAATTTTAAACTTGCGTGGTTCTAGAATCTGCTACGTATGTATTCATTCCCAACACTTACCAGCCATCCAACTGACTCTTAACTTTCTGTTTGGTGCTATACATCCAGATTCACCGTTAGATCAAAGAGAAGCCGAGGGTGTCGACAGAATCTCTGTCCTGTCGAAGCAGAATACAGTTCATCCTCTCATTAGACAGAGAGAAGGATTCCACCAGCATCTTTACTTCTTCCCCCCAGAGAAGGGTACCACTCCGACACAGAAGAAGTGTTGGGCAAAGCTCCAGGCCAAGAATCAGAAAACCCGGATGTCCTTCTCTCCACTAACTGTGTGCCCATACACAAGTCACTATACATCTCTGGTCCTCACTCACTCACACTACGGCATTTCATCTCTGTACCCCACAGCCTTGTAAAGATCACATGAGCTTTCAAGTCTATGAAGCACTTTGAAAACAAGGTCATGTTCAGCTGAAGAAAGGGACTGTTTACCTTGCTCACAGCTGGTATCTGACAGCGTGCGCCCCGGGACATGCTTTTGCACTGTTAGTACAGGCTTGGAGATGAAGCATAACACCTGTGACTTCCTGCCAACACCCTCTCAGTGCAGGGGTGCTGCTGGGCTCGACCAGCTCCAGGGGGGGCCCCCCACACCCAAGAGGCACACTCTAGGGGTGTCAGGCTCTCTTCGCCATGGCCCCCTCTCAAGGTTTTGTGATTAAGATGTTCAGAGTGTGAAAAGCGAGCACCTTCACTGTTGAAAACTCAAAGATTCCAAACTTGTAAATCATGAAAGGCCACTGTTTAGCGGGCTGGAATGCTTTTGAAAAAGGCCAGCGATCAGAGATTGGCCTCGTTAATAACCACAGTAAAACTCGCTCTTGAAGCTCAAAGACATAGCTAATTAGGGCAGAAAAATTCAACCTCAAATTAAGTGTGTGTGAGTGTGTGTGTGTGAGTGTGTGTGTTTCTGAAGTGTAAAAGCCTTTCTCCCTGAGAAGTATGTCTAAGCAGACTTTGGATGCGTTCCAAAACCCACTCTAAGACAAAGCCAAGACTGCAAAAATGTCAGGGTGGGGTTAATCAGCTCCAGAGCGTCTGTGTGTCCATCTGTCCAGGAAAGGGAATCAGACTGTCCTTACCTCGAGGATTTCTTAATACTAAACTTTTAAAAGGACACTTCAGGAAATTCTCCCACACTGCATTTCTTTAAAAAAAAAAAAAAAAAAAAAAAACTGATAACATATGCACATGGCCCAGCCCAGCTGATATTTGTGAATTTATTGAGCATGCCTACAAGGTCTAGATAGTGAGATTTAGGTAGGAGAATCCATGCTCCCTCCCTGCAAGACACTGGTGTCTGGGACCCACCACAGCCTGGTACAGCCAAGAATCTCAACATATATCTAGGTTTATAGAGAAGAGGGTTTTTTGTTTTTGTTTTTGTTTTCCCCCAAAGTAAAGGTCAGCTGCCGCCTCGGCATTTGCCAGTTATGAAGATTAGACAAAGACGCAAAGCTGTCTTATCCGGTGAATGTCAGACTGGCCCAGCAGCCCACAAGGGCCCTCTACCTCTGCCACATTGCTCAAAGATTGCATTTATTAGTGAACCATCCCAGCAGAGAAGAAACGGAGAAAAGAACCCAGCTCAGCAGGGTGACCCACGGTTCCCTGCTGCATGACAGAAGGAGCCTAAGTGTGTGACTGGTTAGCAAGATGGCTCAGCAGACAAGGACACTTGCTACCAAGGCCGAGGACCTGAGTTCGGTCCCTGGAACCTGCACAGTGGAAGGAGAGAACTAACACCTACAAATTTTCCTCTGACCTCCATAAATGTACACACACACACACACACACACACACACACACACACACACACACACGCATGCATGCACACACAATTTTTTAATAGTGGAGCTGGAGAGATGGTTCAATAGCTGAAAGTACTAAAGTACTTGCTGCCTCTACAGAGGACCAGGGTTCCATTCCCAGCACCCACAAAGCAGCTCATAAGCTTCTGTAGCTCCAGTTCCAGGGGATCCCACATCCTCTCATGGACTCCCGAGGACACCAGGCACACACACACGGTGCACATACACTTATTCTGGCAAAACATGTATATACTAAAATCAAAATTTAAAACCCTAACAGTCTTGACATGAAACTTCAGACCTGCTCTGAGCCCAATCCAGTGAGGGCTGGCCATAGAGGGGTACCTGAAATCCCAAGTCACTTTAGTGCAGTGGGGGGGGGGGGAACCCTCAGAGGAAAGCCAGCCCTGAGCAGGGTACTCAGGGAGAAAATATCCCATGGGTATCATGAGGGACATTTATCAGGCTCAGGCATCCTGGGTCTGCATGTTACATCCATGATGACTAAGGTACTCCATAGAGCAGCAGTGTGGGTCCCCCCCCCCATGCTGGTCAGAAATGGAGGCTCTCGGGTTCTACCCAGACCTAAAGAATGAAGATTTGCAGTGGAGACAGGGAAGTCTAGGTGACTTCCATGTTCCGTGTATGGTCTAGCCTAGATCATGTAGAATTTTGTTCCAGAGTGTAGCCTAGAGACAGTTACAGAGAGCTACATCTCAGAAGTAGAATTCCCACAATTCCTGGAGTCATAGTGTCTTAGTTTGGGTTTTTATTGCTGTGAAGAGAGACCAATACCACGGCAGCTCTTATAAATGAAGACATTTAATTGGGGTGGCTCGCTTACAGTTTCAGAGGTCCCATCCGTTATCATCATTGTGGGGAGCATGGCGGCATGCAGGCAGATCTGGTGCTGGAGCCGAGAGTCCTACATCTTGACTCAGAGGCAACAGGAAGTCTACTGACTATCACCCTGAGTGAAGCTTGAGAAAAGAGACCCCAAAGCCCACCCCCACAGTGACACACTTCCTCCAACAAGACCACACCTACTCCAACAAGGCCACACTTCCTAATAGTGCCACTCCTCCCTTTGGGGACCATTTTCTTTCAAACCACCACAGACAGCAACAAGACTCTGTGTGCATCCTGGTATCTGTTTGCACAACCAGCCAGTATTCTCTAGACTTTCCACTTTACAGGTCTATTCCACAAAGAAAGAGCAAGTGAAAGCATTTTGGGTCTGAGGGCCCCCCCTTTTTTAATGACAAAGCACCCACATTTCTCTCTCTTGTTTTTGTTTTGTTTTGAGACAAGATCTTACATGTCCCAGGCTGACCTTGAACGAGCTATGCTTTAGTAACTCTGGGAGTACATACACAGTGGTGTGAGGGAGTGAACCTCGGGCCTTACACTTGCTCAGCCAGCTCTCAACCAACCGAGCCACATGCCCATTTAAACCATGAAACCTCTGACAGTGGGAGTGTGAACGCCTGGCTCCCTGCACATTTTTAGTGCCCAGAAGAGTGACTGACACAAAGGAAGTGCTTAATACGAGTCCGTTGAATGAATGAGTAAATATTAACATTCCTATGCCAGATATGGATCTTTCTGGAGCCAATTTAAACTTTCATGTTTTCAATTAGAATTACAATCCCCAATGATCCCTGTCTCTTGCTATTTACACCTTACCCTTTGATCCAGGGTTGATCTGTGTGGCCAAGCGTGAGACTAAATTGGTAGTTAGGGGCTGCGGTTTTGTCTCATTCTTGGTGCCCTGTTCCTGTCTTATTCTTGGTCACTTACTCCGAGGAAAGCCACGTCACAAGTAACTCCAAGGAGACAGCCACATACGGAAGATCTGAAGTCTTCCACCAACAACCTGGAAGTCAGCTTTGAAGTGAACGAATCCTAAAAGCCATCTAAGCAAGCAGAGACAGAGGACTCTGCTGTTGTTCAGACCATGCCAGATCCTGAGTCCAAGCCACAGCCAATTCCTAGCACTTAAAACTGTGAGCAAAAAAATAAACAGTGGGTGTTTATAAACTGCCGGGTTTGGGGGTGATTGTACTGGACTTGATGAGAGGAACAGAGCCAATAAAGTGAATATTAGAAGGGGGTTTATTAGATTGACTTGCACAGTATAATCTGGGTAGTCAAAGAAAAAATGGTTCTTTCCATACTGAGTCTGAGAACCCAGTAGCTGTTTAGTCCATATGGCGAGGAGCCTCAAATCCTGATATGGTGGTACCGAAGGACAGGAAAGTCGCTGGTCCTCGGTCCATAATGGAAGCCAGAAGATTCTGAATTCTTACATCAGCAAAGCAATACAGTGGCAACAGGGTGATTCAACTCACAAGCAGAGTAGATGAACTCACTAGTGAGACAGGAAGTCAAGCAGGCAAAGAGCCAAAGCTTTGCCCTCGAACCTCCTTGTATCCAAGCCGCCACCAAAAGGTCCACATTTAGGGCGGACCTTCCCACTTCAGTCAACCCTATCAAGAACATCCTTCACAGTCAGGCAGCGGTGGCGCACACCTTCAATCCCAGCACTCAGGAGGCCGAGGCAAGCTGACCTCTGTGAGTTTGAGGCCAGCCCAGTCTACAAAGCAAGTTCCAGGACAGTCAACGCTGTTACACAAAGAAACCCTGTCTTGCGGGGGGCACTCAGGGAGGACAGGCTTCATGGGGTGCCCTGTCACTTGTCTCTTAATTGATCAAGTCAATCAGTACACACAGCGGTAGATAAACTATACACAACCACTGAACAACTGTCATATTCCTGCAATGGTTTCTGGGGACTTGGCCAGCAGTAAGGAGTGACCCCATCCCCAGCCCAGATACAGTAACAAGTAAAGAAGCAGCTAACACACTTTGTACATGTACCCTTGCCTCTACGAGGACTGATCTGCTTCCTTGGTAAAATGCCACTGTCAGTCTTCACACGTGACACTGGAGGAAACACTTCCTGACTAGGCCTCCTCTCTTGAGTGGAGATATTTCTGAGTCCCATTGGTGACAACAGGGATCTTTCATTGAGTCTTAATGTTTTTTTGTCATTCCACCTTCTGCTTTTAACGCTAACAACCTCGGTGAGACCTGTCTAGAAGAGCGTGACAAAACCTTACGGAGACTTTGTGGGAAACACTGAAGAAATGCAGAGTACTATTCCAGAAGAAAATTTGGCTTACAAGGAAAGACACCTTCCTCTTCATATCCCAACCCTCCACTGCCACAACCCAGAACCTTAGAGCACCTGGGCAGAAAGAAATCTCAGGTCCTGAACTTAGAGCTCAGAGGAGAGCAGTGGAGTCCTAACTCCATCCACCTTTGGGATCTGTTGCTGCCTGAGGTCCACCATGTGCTTGTTCATCCTTACCAGGGACAGCCAGCCCAAAGGGCCACAGCTAGAGATCCAGACTATCATATTAACGTAATCTTCTACATGCATTCCTTCTACATGCTGGGTGGTAATTTGAGGGAGGAAAGGTTTATTCTGCCTTATCTTCTGAAGGGATCATTTCATCATGGTTGGGAAGGCAAGGCAGGAGGCAGGGAAGGGATGACCGTGGAGAGCAGGAGGCCAGCTAGGCCAGGAAGCAGCTATAAAGTCTCAAGAGCCACCAGTAGTGACTCACTTCTTCTAGCGAGGCTCTGCCTTTTAAAGGTCCCACAACCTTCCCGTACAGCACCATCAACTGGAAGCCAAGTGTTCAAATACGTGAGTCAAGGGGAATAATTCACATTCAAATCACAGTGTATACTAGAGCCCTGTGGAGACAGCGGAAGGGATAATTTCCCCTGCAAACTGTCAGTCAACCAGAAAAAAAAGACAAAGACAAATTGATGCTCCTAATCACAGAGCCAATGGACCAGCCGAGTACATGAGCACCTCTAAAAGGTCTCCTAGAGAAACACAAGGCTCTTGCCTCTAATTGTATCTCCCAGTAAGAAGTATATTGCATGCACCATCCCATGCTTGTGAAACCTCGGGACTGGGACCATAGACTACCCAACCATTTATACGGTGAGAGAAGCCCCACGCCAGAATATTCTTGGATAAGCCAAATGACCAGATGCTCCATATCTTCAGAGACCACTGATCCTATTGTACGACCTCTAGCATGAGACAGCTCTGTCTCCTAAGAGCTCGCCCCTCATTCCATTCAAGCATGCACGTGCCCTTCCCATGTGGGAGTCACCTCAGTCCTCTGCCCTGATACATTATCTCGTCCTTCTGCTCTGTGACAGCCCCATCCAAGGCACAGTGGCAGCGGCCGTTGTTTGCCCCAACACCATCTCTTCATCAACCGCTCTTTAAATAACATAGTTTGAAGGGCTTTCATTAAATAATTCACATTCCTCCTCTCCTCCTCTCCTCCTCTCCTATGTATGCTCTTCATTGCATAAGAAATTGGCATTAATCATCATCCTCTAACTAGGTCTAGACAATGGGTTTTCACTGCCTCTGATGTTGCTATCATAATTCTAGGAAAACAACACAGGTTTGTACCAACTTGCTCAGAAATTGCATCACCCTGTTAGTTCACAGTAATCACAGGATTAAAAACAAATAAAATTTATTGGCTCCTTTCATATAAACTACTATTAATCCAAGTAACACCACGCAACTAAAAGAATAATAGTGATAACCATAACAGTAAGAACAATAAACTCCTGAGGGGATGTCTCCATGCCTTGCTCACTTGGGACAATACTTTTATAACTGGACAAAAAGTATCTTTACACAAATGTAGTGATGGCCACCTGTATGCAGAATAATTTTAAATATACTTAAAATACAATTCTGTAGGTAGTCATAAAGACAAGTATACCACACTAAAAGTGAGACAGCCAGGAGAAATAGAAACCCTAACCCCAGATTCAAATGCAAATGAAGCTATTCCCATGTCTCCCCAGGTGTCAAAATCTACTACCCTCTCATTCCTTCTCTTGGACATTATTCTACCTGTAGTCTGTGCATCTGATTTTCCCCTGGGTTTCATTTCAATGTCTGTGTGGCTTTCTCATAGACATGTAGCTCATCAGATGTGTCAAAATTTCCTCACTAACTATCCACCCAATGATCTCAGTGTCTACAGGTCTTTTTAGTGGAATATTTCAGACATGTCCCCAAAAATGTAGACAAAAAATTTCATCCATCTATTCTGGCCCCTTACTTTAGTATCTACCAATGTTCAGTGAAATATTTCAGACATATAAACAATATAGATGATGATATAATGACTGTCTGTCTTGTTACAGCCTCTGTTCAGAAGGAATAAACTTGAGCTCTCACTCTGTTCTTTTAAATGGCCTCTGGAGCTTGTCTGTCCTGAAAGGAAGCCATGCTTGGAACATGCTGGAAATCTCAGTGGATTTCTTTACTCATCCACTCCCATATTATATTGTTCTAATTTCTTTTCTGTTGCTCTGGTAAAACACTAACCAAAAGCAATATATGGAGGAAAGGATTTATTTATCTTGCAGATTACAGTCCATCATCAAAAGAAGTCAAGGCAAGAACTCAAGGCAGGAACCTGGAGGCAGGAACCTGGAGGCAGGAACTGAAGCAGAGACCATGAAGGAGTGCTGTTTACTGGCTTGTTCTCCCCCTAGCTTGGTCAGTTACCTTTCTTATATAGAACAGGGCCACCTGCCACAGGGTGACAGCCCACAATGGCCCTCCTACTTAATTAGCAATCAAGAAAATGTCCCCACAACTTGGGCACAGTGGCACATGCCTTTAATCATAGCACTCTAGAGGCAGAGGCAGGCAGATCTCTGCGAGTTCAAGGCCAGCCTGGTCTACAAAGCAAGTTCCAGAACGGCCAGAGCTATACAGAGAAACCCTGTCTCAAAAAGAAAGGAAGGAAGAAAGAAAATGCCCCATAGATACACTCACAGGCCACTCTGATGGGACTGACTCCTCAGTTGAGATTCCCTCTTCCCAGATATGTCTGTGTCAAGTTGACAAAAAATGAACCAGCATGGGAGCCCAACCCCAGAATGCACATTTACAGCTTAAAACCTGCACCTGAGGCTCAGGGAATAGCATGGGAAAGGGGTGGAGAAATTATGAGAGCCAGAGGACCGAGAAGTCTGCTGTGAGATTGTCTCCTAAGAATGACAGGGAAGCTTTACCTGTGGTTCCCCAACAATATGGGTGGCCAAACAAGACCCGAACAAGGACAACTCTAAGCATGCTAACATAGAAGGGAGAAATCTCACAGTGTCCCACCCCTAGACAAAGAACAATAGACAAATAATGACTTCTGAAAGGTGGAGAATTAGTCTCCCAGGGACGAACTCCCTAATTGGTTACCCATCCACAAACTGCTCAGCTTGAAATCATGTCCACAAAGCAGCACCAAATAGACTTAGTAGGTTGTATTCATATATGTACACATATATGTGTGTATGTGTAACAATAATAATCAAAGCATAGGAGACCGTCCATTTGAGAGGGAGTAGGGGAATGGGAGGGATTGGAGGGAGGAAAGAGAAAAGGGGAAGTGATGTGATTACAATTTAATTATTAAAAAAAAAAAAAACTAACCAGCGCACATATCATGTGTACGGTTTTAAACGTCAACTGAATAATTTCAGATCCTGCATTTTTCCTTTGAGACTTTATTTCACTCAAAACCCTGTTTCCATACTGATACATGTCGCTATAAATTATTCATTATATCCATTCTATAATAGCCCCAAATCTGTCTGGGTATGTGACTTACTTGTTTTCTAGTTGACAATTACAAAGAGTTGTGTCTTAGTTAGGCTTTCTATTGCTGTGACAAAACACTATGACCAAGATCAACTTGCAGAGAAAGGAATGTATTTCAGCTTACAACTCTCAGGTCTCCTTCCGTCTCTGAGGGAAGTCGGGGCAGGAAATCAAGACAGAAACCTGGAGAAGTAAACACAGAGGAAAGCTGCTATTGCCTGGCTCCTCACGGCTTGCTCAGACTACATAGAGGACTCAGGATCACCAGCCCAGGGCCATGGCACACTCCACATCAATCAATAATTAAGAAAAGGTCCTGCAGACTACCTTACATCCCGATCTTATGGAGACGTTTCCTCAACTGAGATTCCCTCCTCTCTGAGGACTCCAGCTTGGGTCAGATTGACATAAAAACTAGCCAGCACAACTTGTCTGCCTCGATTTCCATTATTGAACACGGCCTGGAGATTCTCTGGTCACATACTCAAACGGGAGAATTGCCGTATCGTAGGTCATGCTTATTTTCTGTGTTAGCAGTTTGTTCCCTGAACCGACTCAGTGAGTGAGAGCATGTAGCATAGGAGAGGATCTTGGAACTCCACACACTCATCAGGTGTCAACAAAGGTCAGATTTAACTATTAGTCAACTCAAGGGCTGTGAAAAAGTTTCCTCTTCTCTCTCTCTCTCTCTCTCTCTCTCTCTCTCTCTCTCTCTCTCTCTCTCTCTCTCTTTGGTTTTTTAAGACAGGGTTTCTCTGTGTAGTTTTGGAGCCTGTCCTGGATCTCTCTCTGTAGCCCAGGCTGGCCTCGAACTCACAGAGATCTGCCTGCCTCTGCCTCCCAAGTGCTGGGATTAAAAGCATGCGCCACCACACCCAGCAATTAATTTTGAGAGGGCATGCTAAATTTCTGGGGTCCAAGAAATCAAGAATCACTTGATATCTTGGCTGGAGAAATGGTTTATCAGCTAAGAGGGCATACTGCTTTTGTAGAGGACTTAAATTTGATTTCCGGTACCCACCTCAGACAGCTTCTAGACTTCCTGCAACTCCAACTCCAGGGGACCCAATACCTCCGACCTCTGTTGGCACCTGCATTCACCTGCACATACTCATACACAGACACACAATTAAGAGGGGGAAAAGAGAATCTAAAAATATATCTTAAAAGATTTCAGAAAAGGAAGAAGGAAGAAAGGGAGGGAGGAAGGGAGGAAGGGAGGGAGGGAGGACAATGGACTTGCTATTGGTCCTCCTGTCCTCTGAGACCCAAAGCAAAGAGCCTTTAAAACTGCGACCAGCGACCAAATGTTTTCCTGGGCACCGACTCGTGACTCATCAGTCACATCAGTGATTAAATATTTAAGTACCAAGGAGTCTGTGATTAAATATTAATTCCCAGCCAGTCTGCTATGAAATATTTAAGGACTGGTAAGTCTGAAGCATGTGGCTTTCAGCCCAGAACAGAAAGAACCCATCAAAAGCCGGATACTGGATGATGGAGCAGATGCAGGAGGCTGGGTCGGCGAGGAAGGAAGTGGGCCGGGCTGAAGCTCCCCCAGACGCTCTGGCCATGCAACACGGTGCCCGTGGACAGTCACCTGGGGCCTCTTGAGGTACGTCATCACTAATCTGCCATGAAGAATGAAGGCACGGACTGATTAGCATTTTAGAGATGGGGAGACCGGGGCACGGGCATCAGGTCAAGCAGCAGCGGGCATTGAGATTTGAGGGGGCTGGAGAGATGACTCAGTCGGTAAAGGACTTGATGTATGAGCATAAGGACCTGAGTTCGGATCCTCAATACCTTCATTAGGAGAGAAAAAAATCCAGATGTGGGATCCCATGCCTCCCAGCACTAGAAGGGTCTCTGCAGCTAGCTGACTGGTCATTTTAGCCAATGGGTAAGCTTCAGGATCAGTGAGATACTCTGAC
Source organism: Peromyscus leucopus (assembly GCF_004664715.2). NCBI lineage: Eukaryota > Metazoa > Chordata > Mammalia > Rodentia > Cricetidae > Peromyscus > Peromyscus leucopus. Next base: position 44,961,110 of record NC_051081.1, read on the forward strand.
TCAAGAACTGAGGTAGAGAAGAGATCGAGGAAAGCATCTGAAGTTGACCTCTGCCCTCCACACGTACACACACACACACACACACACACACACACACACACACACACGATTCACCTTCATTAAGGCATTATTTTCTTTTCAGCATCAGGGACACCGTGGGCAGAGTATTTGTCTAGCCCTGGTATCAGCAAGAAATCATGTGCTCCAGGGGCTGAAATGCTGGGAGATTAATATAGGCAACTGCTCATAATCCATGAGCTGAAGGAACTGGAACACAAAGAGAATGTGTGGGACAAGACTGAGTGGCTGTCTGTGCCTTGTAAGGACAGAAAGGGTGGCGACTAGAGCTCAGAAGGCTACTCTTGCTGCTGAATCCTTCAGGATGATGTCTCAGTTGGCTCCAGATAAAAGGCATCTTCTCAACCAGAAGGAAGGCCACCAAAAAGGATGGCCATTCTTCCAGCTGCCACTCTGTTCCTGCTGCTACCACAGCAACCATAACCACCTACCTAGTGGCCATGCTATCTCCTGTTTGAGCAAAGCAAGATCCTCCCGTTGCTTTCCTCTTTGAGAGATCTCCTAATGGTGACTCCTATTGGCAGAGACAAGCATATTCCTGCCGGCCAGATGACCCAAGGAATGTAAATTGTGGACATCTAACTTGTGATGGCTTGAAAGAAAATGGCCCCCAATGGGAGTGTCACCATTAGGAGGTGTGGCCTTGTTGGATGAAGTGTGTCACTGTGGGGCTGGGCTTGAGGTCTTTTTCTCAAGCTTCCCTCGGTGCGACAGTCAGTTGCCTTCCTGATGTCTCCTGGGCAGCATGTAGCCAGCACCACATCTGCCTGCACGCCGCCATGCTCCCTGACATGATGATAATGGACTGAACCTCTGAAACTGTCAGCCACCAGCTCAATGACATGTTTTCTTTGTGAGAGATGCCATGGTCATAGTGTCTCTTCTCTGCAACAAAAAAACCCTAACTAAGACATAACTCCAGGAGAATATTTTCTTTAAATAGGGTGGAAGGTGTACCGTGTTCCTAAGCTGTCTGAAGAAGATGGCTCCTGCCTCATTCTTTGCTGCCTGGCTCTGCCGTGACCAGCACTCCTGATACCATGTATTGATCTACTCCACGTGCATTCCAGACATTATGGGCTGACCTCTCTCAAACTGTGAGGTCCAGGTTAACCAAGTGCAGCTGGACCTCCTTCCTTTACTCTGTTCTCTTTTTTTTGCCATAAGAGAGGATCTTCATAATTTCACAACATTTTCTGCAGTCTGGTCTTCAAATGCGAGCGGTAAGCTGCCGCAGATGTCTTAGTCAACTCTGACACTGAAAGAACATTGGATGAATCGGTGGGGATTTGCAAGCTTCGTTTTTGTTGCTAGTTCTCAAATTATCCCAAATTGTTCTGGTTATGAGATTTGCAGAGGAAAAACTTGGAAAGAGACCAGCCCAGGTGACGCCGTGGGAAACTTGAACTTAATGGTGCTCAGAGATCAGAAAGACAGCTGAGACTGTCCACTGGGACTTGCCCAAGGGAGCTCAGGCTAGACCACCACAGGCCCCTCTGATCACACACAGGGGAGCTTGCCTAAGGTGGCTCAGGCTGGACCACCACAGGCCCCTCTGATCACACACAGGGGAGCTTGCCTAAGGTGGCTCAGGCTGGACCACCACAGGCCCCTCTGATCACACACAGGGGAGCTTGCCTAAGGTGGCTCAAACTGGACTACCACAGGCCCCTCTGATCACACACAGGGGAGCTTGCCTGAGGTGACTGAGGCTGGACCACCACAGGCCCCTCTGATCACACACAGGGGAACTTGCCCAAGTTAGCTCAGGCTGGACCACCACAGGCCCCTCTGGTCACACAGGCCTCCCCAGGTTCTCCCTACCTTGCTCCATGCTTGGCACGTTCATCTTCCAAGAGAGATTTATCATTGCCGCCCATTGTTCCTTACGCATCCCTTTCATCTCCTCAGTGAAGAAAAAACACAAAGAGAATAATTCATCTCACATATTTTGCAGTTTATTAGGCATTTCTAAAATATCCATTTTCTCCATTGATCCCCCAAAGAAGCCTATTGACTGAAAAGCCAAGGCACTTACTCCATCTCCGAACGTGTAAGGCATAGCAGAGTTGAACTTGCTCAAGGGCACACAGTGGTGTGTCTATCCTTCAGGAAATTACCAGAATGTTCTTGTGGACTCGGTCATCAAATAGAAAGTGCAACGTTTTGAGCCTGAAATGTCCCTACAGGCTTGAGCTTTGAACACTTGTCTCCCGGATAGTTGCACTATTTTGAGAGGCTGTGGAACCTAAGAGGTAGGCCTAGCTGGCATGAGAAGTCATTAGGGGTGGGCGTTTGGAGGGTCCAGCCTGGTCCCTGGTTCCTACCTCCCGTCATTGCTTCTCTGTCTACTGTGATGCGGACAGGCTCTTCCTTCCTGATGCCGTGAACTGAGCTATTTTGCCACGAGTTCCTCACCGTGATGGACTGAAACCATTAATTGACATAAATTTCCCTTAAGTTGCTTCTGTACAGTATTCTGGCCACAGTGATACAAAAGTACCTATTATGGGGTTATATTCATCATCCATTAAGAGCCAGGACTGAGGAAGTATATCATTGAAAGTCCACAAGAGGCCGACACGGGCAGGAGACAAGTGAGGTGGGAAGCAGGACAGAGCCTGAGAGGAAGGCATCTGTTTCTCGGCATGTCAGGTAGGAAAGCAGCTCTCAGAGTCCGCAGAGGCCTCGTCACCTGTTTTCATGCCTGCCGGGACAAGGATTCTAATTATGAAGCTCCTGAAATCGGGATGCCGGTTCTAGAATCATCCAAGCACAGATGACCACCAGTGTTAGAGGTTCGAGGCCAGTGAAAGTGCCCGATGCCTTTCCCTGGTTTCTGGGTATCCACAGTCTTTACCTTGTTACCTCCTGGCACTCTACTCCCAGCAGGAACCTGTCCTTCCATTACCCCGGAGTCTTATGGGTTCCCGCTCCCCCTGTCCCTTTGACGCTCCCCCTCCACCCCCATATCAAAACCAAGAGTGCCCTCTTCCTGATCCCTGATCGGGGTGACATTCCAGGCAAGCCACCACCAGGTCGGTTCTCTTTCCACTGACTGGGGCTTGCTTTGTGCTGACTCCACTACGGCGCTTGTTTTGAGACAAGGGGGAAGATGTGCAATCTATTACCCTTATAAATCAGCTCCTTTCTTCCTCTCTCTGCCATTTAAAAGGGCCTTTCTATTTGACTGAACAAGAAAAGGAACTCTAAGAGGGGAATTAACATCGCCCCCATTATATTGTCCAATTAACGCTTGTCCCGTCAAAGACTGAGTAGGAAGCCCGGAGCCTCCGTCAATGAGAACTTTTAATCCCTCAGGTAAATGCAAAGTCGCATTGAACACGATCAAAGGGCAGATCTCAATGTATTCTCTCCCCTCCCCCATCATGTATGGGACTGTATGTGGCTGCCGAGTTCTGGTTTGAATTAGTTTCAACCTTCCTTTGTGGCCGGTTGGGTGAAAGTGTAGGGGGGTGCTTGGAGAGACATTTGAACCCTCACACCAAGGCTCTCAGTCCCCTTCCACACAAAGACATCGACACAGACCGGCTGAAATAATGTCGACCCCAACATCTTCTTTTCTCAGACTCTATTTCCTCCCTGCAGGTACTAGGCCAGGCACCATTATTAACAAAGTAAATTATGCAAATAACTAATCCCTTCCAGGGATGGAATTTGGCGGTCAGTTTCCTCATTCTATAGAATGCTGGTGTTCACTGAGATCTGACCCATGAGAAACTGAGGGGTATGGAATAGGGACTTAAGCTGGGGGGGGGGGGCAGGGACGTTTTCTAGTCCCTCCTGCTGGGCCTAACTCTTCCTTTCACATAGTAGGTACCTAAAACTTACTTGCAAATGACCCGCGTCTGGAAGTGGGATTTCTCTGGGGATCTGTTTAAGACCCAGACAGCTTAAAAGTTTCAAATTGGGATACTAAGGTTAAAAAAAAAAAATGTAATACAGGCAGGAAATAAGAGTAGCATTATAAATTAAAGTCCAGGGTGGGTTAATATAGAGATGCTCATGCTGAGGGTTCCTCTCCACAGTCCTATGAATGAGTCACAGGACTGGAGGAGCTTCCTGGCTGCCAGGGGAAAAGAGAAATGTGATCAATAGCACAATCTGTATTGTCCAGAGAAGAGCTAGTAGTACATACACTTAAAACCAACACTACAATATGAACACATTTTAATGACTAGAGTAACACCAAGGAACATCTATTAAACTGGGGGGGGGGGTGCCACTCTTCTCATCCTGGATATACTGCCTGATAAATGGCTTCCAAAATTATACAGAACTAGTATCAAGTGAGGATTCCAAGCCCCTGGGATGAGCCTCAATCAAGGTCTACAGAGCAGGCTCATCTGTAGAGGTACCATTGGCCTTCTGGAGGCTGATGCCATCAATGAATGTCAGGGGGCATGGCTTAGAGCTCAGGTGCTGTGGGAACCTCTACGTGCCTGTAACATGCCTGCAACCTGATCACATTGCTCTAGCTTGTTGTCCTGGGAAGCTTTCACTCAGATCCACTGTGACCAAGAGAACAGATAGGTAAATGAGCCAATCACCATCCTTCAAGACCATAGAGACATGGCATTAATGCCAGTCAACTGCAGGGAAGACAAGACTTTGGGTCATTCAATCTGTGTGCACTCTCCACTCAACCACTAGCTGGCATTGACATCCAGCCACACAAAGGTCCTGCTCTTCATTTCTTGGGACTTGGGCACCTGCTCCTTTACCTGAAATACCTTCTCCCCACCAAAGTCATTCACATACTGCATCAGACTTGGTTTAGACAGCATCTTAGTAGAGAAACTACTCTACTTACCCTGTAGACAGGACTTACAGATGCTCATCACTCCAAGCCCGACCCATCATGGCCCTACTGTGCTCATCTTTACCATCAAGGAACATTTACATACCTTTTCATATAATATATACTTTCAACAGGAATTGAATGATATATTACCTAATTTATATACATTTTAATAAGGGTCTCACTACATAGCTTTGGCTGGTGGCCTGGAACTCAAAGAGATTCACCTGCCTCTTAAGTGCTAAGAGTAAAGGTGTTGCACCACCATGCATACCCCCCTCCATTAAAATATATTAAATATAGCTGGGGTTGGTGGCACCACAGAAGTAGAATTACAGCAGTTTGGGTGGCTGAAGCAGGAAGATCACAAGTTCAAAGCCTCGATATGTAATATTGAGCTCAAGGCCTGCCTGGACATCCTAGTGAGACATTATTTTTTAATCTCAAAAAGCAAAGGGAGCTATAAATATAGATCAGCAGCAGAATGTCTGCCTAGCATGCACAAGACCCTTGTTTCAATCATAGGCATGTATGTAGGAGAAGCAATGCATGGGTATAGGTATCAGTACTGTCCATGGCTTCAGGAATCCACTGAGGGGAGGGGGTCTACAATGAACCTCCCCCTGCCCCAGGGATAAAGGAGGGTACTGTGCATTTTTCACACTTCAGTCATTAGGGAGCAGAATTGTTTTGTGTTCATGTTCTTATAGTCTGTCTTCCTTTTACGCCTCCTGCTTCCTAGTGCCTTGGGAATGCTGTGGTGTACTGTAGGTGGGCACAGAATCCTCACTGAATGGAGTGGGGGCTGGAAACTAGAAACGCACATGGAAGATTGGCGAGGAGACTCCCAAGCACATGGGTGGTCAGTTGTCTGGAAGATCAGCTCAAGGCAGCATGGCGGGAGGTAAGCATCAGTGGTCATTGAAGTTGAGAAAGCACTCTGATCATAATCAGGACAATTAAGGGGACCATATAATTTATCACTCTAAATAGGACACTTTGTGGGTGAAAGGGAAGCTATTAATAATTACACCAGGGCAACAGGCATAAAATAGGACTGTCTCAGGCAAGCTGGAATTTATGGTCACCCTGTGATCATTAACTAAGGGAGAGACCCTCCTGTAGGGATGTGTGAGCCTGGGCCGTGGGCATTCTATTTGCTTGGTAATATTCTAAGGTTTGCCCTGTAGGGGTCTCCAAGATTATATCCCACTAGATAGAAGGGATCTTTTCTGAAAGGGGTAGACAGACATCCTAAGTCATCCATCCCTGAAGGAAGCAGACCTCCCACTAACAGACAACGGAGCTGCGAGGACAAAGAAGAGGAGATTGCTTCTCCATGTTATCAGGCCCCACTCTGAGCTGAGAACCCTGGGTCAGTACTAAGACAGCAGCCAGGAGGTGAGAAGTTTTAGCAATAGTGATTGAATAAGTCGTATGTCCCAGGCACCCTCCATACACATCTGTACATGTGTATGTCCCCAGTGTCATCTCAGATGTATGGGTAAGGTCCGTTCTCAGTTCTCTAATGGATAAAAGAAGTAGCCATCCATCTCATATTGATTAGAACAAGAAAGGGGAGGTGGGTAATGTGTAAGAGTTTGTGATGGCTAGACTTAATTATGAGCTCGACACAATCTAGAATCATTTGAGAAGAGAGTCTCAACCAGAACTCATATAGACCAGGTTGGCCAGTAGATATCTGTGGGGGACGGTTTTGATTAGATTAATTGATGCTCAATGACCCAGCCCACTGTGGGTGACACTATTCCCTAGGCAGAGGATCCTTGTCTAAGAGTAGAAAGGGTGCTAAACAAACAAGCAAGCAAACAAAAAGGGTATGCATGCATTCAATTCTCTCTGCTCTTGACAGTGAATGTGATGTGATTAGCCTCTTCTTGCCTAGACATTCCTACAGTGACGGACTCTAACCTAGAATCCCAAGCCTAGCTCCCTTCTTCTCCCCTAAGATGCTTTTTGTCAGGATGTTTTATTACAGCATCGGAAATGAAATTGGAACATGTGTTCCCAACAGTGGTTCTTAAAATATCTCTTAGGACAATGATTTTCAGACAGTTAGTACGGGAAAACTAAATTAAATGTTTAGAATGCCAATGTAAAATCTGATGAGACTGAAGACTCTAGGATTCAACTTTCTGCTTCCTTTCCTTTTCCGTGTTCTAGCCTCAAGAAGTGGCACTAATGGATACACTAAATGCTGCTGCTTGGACCATGGCTTAAGCACAACTACCCCCACTGAGGTGACATCTTGAACACACTTTACATGGCAGCAGAGGGTAGAGGTTGGGATAACATGCCTAGAGGTCACATAGCACTTGGTTTTGTTGATGTCTTGTTAGCCTTCCCATGGCATACTTCAAATCTAAAAGTGGATACCAGTATAACACCAAGAAGAATGACTGGCCAATCCCAACTCCTTGAGGCCAGGATCTAATATACAAACTGTGTTTGTTCCCTGGGTCACCCAATGGTCTAACACAGTCTCAACCTCTTGTCTCTTGACTCCTCCTGCTCTCTCCTGTAGAGCAACCCAAATGTGGTATCTATGAGGTCAAGGTTACTCAGGTCTCCAGGGTTGCCTGCCACAGCTCCCATCACTAGTGGGTATTGAGATCTAGGGAGTAGGGTGAGGCCAAAGAGGCACTTGGGTACAAAATTTAAATCGAATCACCATCAAGATGGAGCCATCAGTTGGCCCTTCACTTTTCCCCTCCCTGTTCTGGTCTTGCTGAAATGTCCACCTTGTTAAATGTCCACCCTTCCATCCCCTCCCAGAGTGGAGCCTCTTCCTAATGTCTGTTGTTCTTGCTAATCCTGAAGGCACCAGTTGAGTGACCATGTTCAAGACCCCTGCTGTCAGGTATGTAAGCAGTTGGTCCCCCACTGGTGGCACTGTATTGGGAAGTTGCAGAGCCTTCTGGACACAGAGCTCATCTGGCAGATATAAGGCCACAGGGATAAAGACAGAAGGCTATAGCCACCTCCACTTCCTATAGCCTGATTTCTCTGTTTCCAGACCTGCCCAAAGTCAGCCATGCCCTCCCTGCCTCTCAAATGGGTGAAACAGAATAAATCCTTCCTCCCTCAAATTACTTTTGTAGGGGATTTATTCGGTAAGGAGCACGCTCTCCCTCGGGGATGAGTAGAGTGATCACTGAAGGCAGAGTTTCCAATTTCTTACCAGGACAGGCAGGCTGCACATGGGTGGGGTTGATAATAAACTATGCACACACAGTCAGAGGCATCGTGGCTGCTGCGGGGCCTGGCCACATTTTCTCCATTTCTCTGGGTCCATAAATGGCATGTTGGAGGAGGCTGGGTTGCAGCAGACACTAAAGTTTGTGACCCATTTGTTTCAAAAGCATTACAGTGTTCCCACAGCTGTTGAAGAATGCCAGCGGAGAAAATGAACAGTGAGAAGGGGCATTCTTCTTGTCTTCATTATTTTATTTTTATTATTATTGCTGTAAAGAGACCATGACCAAGGCGACTTATAAAGCCTTCAATTGGGGGCTTGCTTACCATCTTGGAGGTGAGCCCACGACCATCATGGTGGGGAGCATGGCATCAGGCAGGCATGATGCTGGAGCAGTAGCTGAGAGCTTACATCAGATCCATTGGCAAGAGGCAGAGGGAAAGATAGCTGCGGATACCATAGTGTTTTGGACCTCACAGCCCACCCCCAGTGGCACACCTTGGCCAACAAGGTCAACACCTAACTCTTTCCAAACAGCCCCACCAAGAGGGGACCAAGCATTCAAATATATGTGGTGATGGGGGGCCATGTTCACTCAGACCACAGAGTTCTGAAAGTCGGGCTGCTATCCACGCCTCTGGGCAGGGCTCATCTCACACAATCACTAGCGCCCCAGCAAGCCCAACAGAAAGACAAAAACAATCAAATTACGAACCCCATCAAGGGCTTTCTGTATTTTTTTTTAATCTTTATTTATTTTTATTTTAGGTGCCTCGGTGTTTTTGCCCGCACGTGTGTCTGTGTGAGGGCGTCAGAGCCCCTGGAACTGGGATGACGGACAGTTGTGCCCTGGTATGTGGGTGCTGCAGGTCTTTTGGAAGAGCAGCCAGTGCCCCCTAACCACTGAGCCATCTCTTCAGCTTTCTGTCTTGGACTCATTCTTTCTTTGGCCCAAACTAACATTTCCCATCATTTTTCAAGGACTCACCCGGGTTAAAACAAACATCCCGGCTGCACTTCAGCCCTCAGGGTTTGCTCGATTTCTTCCACTGTTTTTCACAGCCTTTGCTTAGAGATGACCATTCAGTCCAACCGCCACCAGTTTTGATCACCGGTTATTGACGGATGTCATCAAAATTTTTTGTTTGGTGTTTCATAAAGCACTGCCCTTGAGAGTCTTGTGGGGGCCAGTGGGAGCTCAACAGCAGTAAACGGGGGTCCCTCATCCTTCCCTTCAAAGCCTGGTGTCCTGTGACACTATGCTAATCAAAGGCTGCGTACCCCATGGCATAGAGATCCTGGGGTGCTTCCTGGATTAGGTGTCCTTTTAAAGGGATATTAAAGGAAAAACAATTTTAAAAATGTCAACATGAGAGAAAACTCATTGCAGGTACAAAAAAGGCTCACGAAGAAAGGCCATAAGGCAGAAACATACTAAAAGACTCCAGGACTTAGCTAGAAAACAAATGGGATAAGCTGCTGGGGTTAGCATATGTGAAATCTTATTTATAAAGTTCATTAATCTTGCAAATGTTATGGGTGATTTTCAAGGGGAGAAAAGCAAACAGGGGATTGGAAGGCTGCGATGCCACTACTAAGAATTATGTTCCTGGCCAATTAGGAGCCGGCAACAGGCTCATCAGGGGCCTGCCAGGTAGGGTCACATGGGGGCTTGAGAGCGACCTTCTCAGAGGCAGATGCTGGGGAGGCTAGAATGAGATGAAACCCAAACACATAAAACGACCACAAAGAGCTGCTGGATTTCTGACCCGAGGCAGGAAGATATTTCAGAGGCAAAACTGTCATTGTGGGTGCCAATAAAACAAAGCTGTAACCGGAGAGTGTGGAGCCAAGGGAAGCTGGCTGCAAAGTTACAAATACCCCCGCTTGCTCACTTTTCCTGAGGACCCCGGGCTCGGTTTGTCACTGATATGAAGAAGGCAGTTCCTCCTGCTCCTGCTGGCTATAAGGGCCAAAGAAAATTCCATACCACAGCCAGAATACGGCCAGTGTCTGCCAGTTCCCTTCTTTACCGTCACAAATCGAAATCTGGGTAGGGAGCGTCTTCACCCAGAGGCCGCAGTTGAGATGCATGCTGCTGTTATCAGTCAGCATCCTGTCTGTTTTCTAAGCCTCTGTGACCTTTATTATTTGCCTTGTGTGAGTCTCCTCAGTTATTCATGAAAAGGATGAAGAAACTAAAGGGGTCGTGTGTATTAGTCAATCACATTCAGAAATTACTCCTGTGAGATCTAAAAAAGGAAGGAAGGAAGGAAGGAAGGAAGGAAGGAAGGAAGGAAGGAAGGAAGGAAGGAAGGAAGGAAGGAAGGAAAGAAGGAAGGAAGGAAGGAAGGAAGGAAAGAAAGAAAAAAGAAAGGAAGAAAGGGGGAAAGGGGGAAAGAAGAGAAAGTTTTTTTTTTTTAAAAGAGAGACTGTGTTCTTCCTTTGGGTCTAAACAGATGTTTACCAGATGCATTAGAGACAAGTGACTTGTGTGTGTTCTCCTCACTGTGCCTGGCTGATGCTTTGCTCTTGTGTGATGCAGGAGGCTAAAGAGACATTTCCAGAGAGCTACTGTCTAGAGACCAGGCAGCGAATCAAGGTCCCTCAGGCTCCTTGTGACCAAAAAGGAACTGATGTTTCCTTTGTTGGCCTCTGGCTGCTAGGAACCCACATTTCTTCATCCACCACAGTTTACAGAGTGAAGGAGCCCTGGGGACCAGGGAGCTTATTGCTAGAAACGCAGGGATGCCAGGATCGCTGGCTTGGATGGGCCATGGTTGTTGGCCTTGACTGGAAGGATCAGATGCAGGGTCTGCAGATAGCCTAGGTGCTGGGTGTGCTCCTGGCCAGTCCAACTGCATACAATTATGCAGCTTTGTTAGTGGCATGTTGATAGTAGTAACTACAGTCTGGTGAATTAAAGGAGATGAGAGATATAAAATGCCTTGAAGAGGAGAAAGTGTCTTCTAACAGGAGATATGACTTCAATAGATGTTGGCTCCCAGAGCAGTGGCCTTTCCTGGTGGGTCCAGGGAGGGGAGAGTTGTCAGAATGAATAGACAACTTGGAACATTCCTCAAGGCTCCATTCCACCAGCACTCAATACACACACACACACACACACACACACACACACACGCACGCACGCACGCACGCACGCACGCACGCATACGCGCGCGCGCGCACACACACACACACACTCACTCTCAGGCATTCTGTGAATCGACCACCTTCTTGGACATGTCATCCTGAGATCCTGAGTGTGTCCCTTTATCTGTCCTAGCATCTCTTCCCATCACCTTTCCAATGTCCACAGTGATGCCTGCTCTGCTCACCATGATAGCTTGTGGCTAAGGGCATTTAGAAGATCCAAATGCACATCACATCAGTTGCCAAAATGTCACCACTGCCCACGCTGTCTAATAAACTGTGTGAACTGGTGCAAACCGTATGTCCATGCTGGGCCTCACTCATCCATCAATGGAAATTAAACGCAGTTCATGGGCAGGACCGTATGAGAAATAATCTAAGAAATAAAGGGTCAAACGCCAAGCTTGACAAATCCTGTCTATTTACTCCTTACTAGCAAGGGCCTAAATCCTTACTTCCTGTTCCATAAATCTTTAGTGACCCATAGATAGACCTGAAAAGTTTTGTCGGTCCTTTTATGTAGGGTTTTTAATGCTGCCCCGAACAGAAAAGGCTGTGTCTAGTACCTACCTTCTTCTGCTTCAGAAAAATAAAAATCAAAATTCTAGAACCACTCAGTTCAGGGAGGTGACTGGATAGGGACCTTTCTACTAATTCCAGTGGTCATGATCCACATAATGATGTCTCACTCAATGCCTGTAGGACAGTGATTTTGTATATATCACTGTGACACGGTACCCATTTAAGTTTGTGCAATACAGTCTATGATAGCTTTTGCAACTACAGAATCATGTAAAAATAAATATATAGTGGGGGACTTCTTTGTTAAGCAACGCACTACTGTATTTGAGTGCAATCGTACATATCAAGTCCCATCTACAGCCCCAACCTTAGGAGTCAGAGGAGAGAGAGAGAGAGAGAGAGAGAGAGAGAGAGAGAGAGAGAAGGGAGGGAGGGAGGGAGGGAGGGAGGGAGGAAGGAAGGAAAGAAAGAAAGACCTGCTTAGAAGTCATTGCAAAAAAAAATGGAAATCCTCCCCAAAGGGGATAACCTGGTTTTACTGTAAGAGTGTAAGAAGCAAATCCGACTCTCTCTCCCCTGAGTGGTGGATAGAAAGTTACAGGACTCTCTTAAGGTTAATGACACCCGTCAATCTGAGCACCAGGGAGGCAGCACTGAACAACACAGTCAATGACTGCTGTCCTCAGAGAGACAACGAACAACGAAGCTGTAAGCACCACGCATGTCAGGAAAAGGAGGGTACAGAGTAGCCGAACCTCAACTCTCCTTGGAGGCCCCTCAAGGCAAATGCTGAGGCCTGAAGGAGGCCAGCTATACTTGGGAACACCTTGGGCAGGAGAATCTGCTGCAGGCAGATGAGCCAACAGACACCAAATAGGATGTGGATACACAGAGAAGTCTGAATTCAGAGACTGGGCTCAGGCCAGTATGAGGGAGCCCTAGAAAGAGCCAGGGGATCCTTTGGGACCATCCAAGAGTCAGACACATCCACACAGTCCCCTGCACGGACCACAGGGGGGCAGGCAGAGTGGCTCTGTACACATCCTCCTGGGTAGAAGCTAATTGTTCTGAGAAACTTCCTCTCACTGCTCCGTCATCATCTGGGAAACCAGGACTCACCATGCCCATCCCAGAAGCTCTGTGTTGGTAGATGTGCTGTGTGGAAAGGGTGCACCTCAGAGGGATGGCAGGGTCACTAATGGGGGGCATGTGTCTCCCCAGAACCTTCCCTAAGAGCTCGTAGATTATTCATGGCTAGTAAGAGGCCAGGTTTCCCCCCAAAGGAGAAACACACTGGCTGAGCACTAGCAGCTCAGGCTGGATGGGAACGTCATCCCGGGAAGGGCCCAGAGTGTGACAGGCAGGTGGCATGAAGTGCTCATCCTAGAAGCCTGAGGGCTGAAAGAGACCTCTAGGGAGCTGGGAGCCAGGCAGGGGCCAGGTCTGCCAGCCCCACCTCCTCCCACAGCAGGCACTGACGGCGCCCCAGCCTGCAGGCAGATGTGGCCATCTAATAAATAATTTACACTCTCCAGGAAATGGACCGCAGAGATGCCAAAGCCATTAGAGGCCCTGCTGATGGGGAAAGAGAGAGGGAAAGAGAGGGAAAGAGCAGCCATTCAAGGGCTGAATCCTTCTCAGGTCCTAGCCTTAGGGTCCCAAGCAAGCTTATAATGTCCCATTCTCATCTGAATTCACAGTAGTCCTCAGGAGTCTGGATTGCTACCTGTACTATCCAGACGAGGAAGAATGAGGCTCAGAGACGTGGAACCTCCCACTGGGATGCTGGATGATTGCCAAGTCGGAAAACTAGGACCACTGACCCTGAAGATGTCTTTGAGCAGAAGGCATTATGACAAGAGATCATCATTTCCATTTTACTGTTATTATTACCCTAAAACAAATGCCGGGAAGCTCCTGGGTGTTGTTCCTGGATGAGAGCAAGGCTCTGCTTTCCTCTCAGCCCTCCCTGTCAGCTCCCAAGTACCAATGTCCCCACTCAGGCCCACTGAAGGGTCCTTTGTGGCTGTCGTATCCATGGGGAAACTGAGGCAAAGGGAGGCGTGACTTTCTCAGAATTACATGCTTAAAAAAGGGTGAAGGTGCAACAATCCAGACTTGACAAATCTAGTCCCCTACCTGTTAGGAGGGCTGCCTCTCGTGTCTGACCCGGTCCCCAACTCCGGTGTTTTACAACACCCCATTTAGAAGCACAAGGAGAAGAGTCCTACCGAAGAAGGGAGAGAAAATGGCCTCGGCACCTGTGCAGAGTCCAGGAAGACCCCACCCGTGGCCTGCACTAATCCAGGAAAAACATATCTGCACATGCCCTGTCCCACACGGCAAGGACAATCCCAGATTCCTCCAGAGAGAGAGAGAGAGAGAGAGAGAGAGAGAGAGAGAGAGAGAGAGAGAGAGAGAGAGAGGAGGTACAAAGCTGTTACTGAAAAAACAAGCTGTAGTGCTGTGCCATGGCAGAGAAACAAAATGCGTCTCCAGGGGAGAGACACAGGCCTGAGGTTTTATCGATCATTTCTCAGAAACGAGGCCAGTGCTGCTGGAGAAGTGTTGATCTCTCTCTCTCTCTCTCTCTCTCTCTCTCTCTCTCTCTCTCTCTCTCTCTCTCTCTCTCTCTCTCTCTCTGTGTGTGTGTGTGTGTGTGTATGTGTGTGTCTCTCTGTGTGTGTGTCTCTCCCTCTCTGTGTGTTTCTGTGTGTGTGTGTATGTGTGTGTCTCTGTGTGTGTGTGTGTCTCTCTCTCTGTGTTTCTGTGTGTGTGTGTGTGTGTGTGTGTGTGTGTGTGTGTCTACTCACATGCACAGATGCATGTACCCATCACGAGGTACCACCTCTTTAGGTGGGTAGGCTATGCCAAGCCCAGGGTATCATCTTCCAAGGCTGCTGGAACAAAGCACAGCAAACATCAGAGATTTAGTCCATCATAGTTCTAAAGCAGCTGGTGTCAAGGTGTCAGATGTCTGGATGTCCCCTCCAGAGCCCTGAGGGGAAGATCCTTCCCAGCTCCTTCCAGCTTGTCACGGCATCCCCTCTAGTCTCTGTCCCAGTAGTCAAATGGCCTTTTCTTTGTGTTTCTGAGTCCGAATTTCCCTCTTGTAATAAAGACACCAGTCATCCCTAAATAGGGACTCAACCTACTCCACTGTGACCTCAACTTAGCTTGTGACATCGGCAGTGACCTTATCTCCAAAGAAAGGCACATTCTGAGGTCCTGGGAGTTAAGCCTCAGATATATCTTTCTGGGGGACGCAATTCAAGTTCTAATGCTGTATCAAAACTGTGAACCTCTTGGCTCCAAGGGTCAGGCAGGAATCACTTAGCCAAGGCTTCCTCGACCCTCCTGCCAGGGACGGTGGTGGTCTCTTTGCAGCAGCCTCAGGCAAGAGAATGCCAACCACACACAAGAGAGCACGGGACAGAGGCCACAGTAGCAATGGGGCCGGGCCCACCTCCTGTCACCAGCAGGTTTTGAAAAGCTGGCAAATGAGTTGCTTACATGAAGTATCACAGTTTTGGGGGGTTTTTTGTTTTTGTTTTTGTTTTTCTTTTACGTTCAGGATCCAAATGAGGGCACTCCTTTGATTCAGTAAATTCCATACCTGGTTGTTGTCTTTGAGACAGGGGCTCCTGTATCCCAAGCCAGTCTCAAATTCAAGGATGACACTGGACTTCTGATCCTCCTGCCTCTACTTCCTACATGCTGGGACTGCAGAAGTGCACTACCGTACCTGGTTTATACTGAACTGGGATTAAGCCCAGGGCTTCATTCATGCTAGGCAGGAGCTGAACTGAGCCACACCCTCAGCCCAAGGACACCTTGCATTACAGCATTTGTCTACAGGGGCATCATGATGGATTTTCTCAAATGGCTCCATGTCTGGGTTCTAAGACCCTATCTCAAAGTAAACAAATTAAAC
Organism: Peromyscus leucopus; assembly: GCF_004664715.2. Taxonomy (NCBI): domain Eukaryota; kingdom Metazoa; phylum Chordata; class Mammalia; order Rodentia; family Cricetidae; genus Peromyscus; species Peromyscus leucopus. The sequence goes on from NC_051081.1 coordinate 44,976,836, forward strand.
AACAATAACAAACACAAATTCACTAAAAACTATAAAGAAAGAGGTCTGGAGAGATGATGGCTCCGTGGTTAAGAGCACTGGCTGTGTGCGTATCTAGAGGATGCAGGTTCAATTCCCAGCACCCACATGATAGCTCAAACGGTCTGTGACTCCAGTTCTAGGGGATCCAATGCCCTTTTGTGGTCTCTGTGGGTGTCCAGGCATGCATGCAGTGAACAGTCATGCACACAGGAGAAGTATGCACACACATTAATGAAATAAGTACATTTTTTAAGGAAAGGGGGAAGAGAACAGGTGTATTCGATATCGAGGAGTATAGAACAGAAGCAAGCCGGCCTCTAAAAGTTCTCTATCTCTCATATTACCAAGTGCTCTCTATCCGCCCCAATCCAGATGTACAGCCAGGAATATACATGCCTGGGGTCTTTTGACAACAAGTGGTTTAACAGGTGGCATACTGAGGCATCACATGACCCTCCAGGTAGGTAGTGAGACTCAAAGCTCGCCAACATTTCAAACCACGGATATGGACAATAAAAGGCTTAACAAGATTCTTGAAAACCCCCAAGCCACACAGCCTGATAGAACCCACTTTTTTTCCTGGTCACAGCAGGTCCTTGCATCCCTTGGAAATGGAAAGCCACCAAAACATTTTTTTACCATTTGTATAAAACCAGTGCCAGGACACCACGCCACCAAGTTCAGGACCCTGCCGAAAACCACACATCTCAGAGTCCATGTCTCCATGTGTAGAAGGACTGTGTGGCAGAACCCTGGCAGCGCCACCCTCTCAACAGCTGTGACATCGGCCAGGACAGGCGGCCCCTTTGATAGGCTCTTATAGGAGATGACAGCTTCCCCGCTGCACAGCCTAAGTCTCATGGGAGAACAGCGGTAGCTGGGCTGTCCACAAAGAACCTTGATGTCAATATCAATCAGCAATCAGTCCACCAACACAGAAAACAAAAGCCCAGAAGCGCATTGAAAATGTTCAATCAATCTCACACTCAAAGAGATGTGAATCAAAGTGACAACTCATTATCAATTTGTATTTATTAAAATGTCCATGCTAGGAGCCAGTGAGATGACTGGGTGGGTGAAGGTACTGGCCACCAAAGGCTGATGACCTGGATTGGATCCCTGGCATCCACTTGGTGGGAAGAACCGATCCCTACAGGTTGTCCTCTGACCTCCACTCATGTGCTGTGGGCTCATGTGTGTGCACACATGCACCAACTAAATAGAAACGTCATTTAGAAGATACATAAAGGTCTGGAGAAACAGTTGGATGGTTAAGAGTACTTGTTGCTTTACTGGAGGACCAGAGTTGTGTTCCCAACACTTACACTAACTGGGTCACAGCCACCTGGAGTTCCAGCTCTAGAGAGTCTACCACAGAGAGACACATAACTAAATAATAAAATAACTATTTTTGAAAAGAGATACTAGAAATGAATGTACTAGAACCAAGTGACGGATGCTACAAGTGAGTTTACAGATAAAACACAAAAGGTTTCTCGGTTTCTTCAATGAATGCAATCCACTGTGCTTGCTAGATAACTGTATGTGGAGTTTACGTTTAAGCACTGTGGGTATGCATCTGTATTTTTCCTCTCGCAAATAGTACCCACCTATAATCCAACAAGACTTTGCTTAGGTAGGTGAAAGAGAAGTTAATAACCATTTTTTCGATTTCCACTCATCACATCAGACTTCCTCTGTATTAACGTCTCAGTTGGAATGCCCATTTTCTAATCTGCTCACCTGAATTTTTTTTTTTTAAATGAGACAAGGGTCTTACCAGGTGGTAAGAACTCACTCTGTAGACCAGGGTGGTCTTGAACTCAGAGAGATCCTCCTACCTCTACCTCCCAAGGTGAAAGGCATGTTCCAATTTGCCTGGCTAATTTTTTTTCTTATTTTTCCCAAGCCTAGTTCAAATTCAGCACTTTGCTAGAAGACTCAATGAAAACCTAGGCCACTGAAACGTCTTCCTTTCTTGGGAACCCATTGGATACGACTTATCATTTAACTTATTGAGAAAGCTGTACATATTATTTTCTCATTTACTTCCTTTCTGTGAATGTTTTCTCCTTGCCAAACATCACCCTTGGGATCAGATGTATCGGTTAGTGATTGCTGCGTAACAAGCTACCCCAAAAGGTATTGGCATAAAACCACAAGTCTGTGAGTAGGCTATAAGGCTGGAATGGGCTTTCTTTGTATTTAGCTGCCACATCAGCTAAGTTAGTTCTCAACCTTCCTAACATTGCGACCCTTTAACACAGTCCCTCATGTTGTGGTGACCCCCACAAATTATTTCCATTGCTACTTCATAGCTATAATTTTTGCTATTGTTATGAATGGTAATATAAACACGTGACGCACAGATGATCTTAGGCAACCCCTAGGGGAGTGTCATTTGACGCCCCGCAAAGGGTCACAACCCACAAGTTGAGAACCCCTGGAGTAAGCGCCACAGGTTTAGAATAAAACTTGGTGCTGATGCTGCCTGTCTCCGAGCCCTCCGTGTTGGCTCTCCCCCCACGACACACCGGCATGTGTGTTTTCCCAGGTGGAGGCGTGTTTCAAAGAGACTTAAATAGAAACACACAGGGCCTTTGAGACTTGGCTCACGGCTGGGGCCACTTCCCCTTTTGCTAAACATTATTCTGTCCACCCAGGGAAGTCCGAGGGGAATCTCAGATCCAAGCGGTGTTGAAGCGGGCCCCATCCCACAAGGAGAGGGACTGAGAAACCACATTACGTGAAATCGAGAAGGGAGATAATGTGGCTCAATGTTCGCCACGGAGACTCCTCTTTTCTTTTCTTTTCTTTTCTTTTCTTTTCTTTTCTTTTCTTTTCTTTTTTCTTTTTCAGTTCTGTACTCTGCCTCGGAATTGCTCGGCTCTGAATCCCAAGAGGCTAGACGCCTGGAGACTACACACCACCCAGCTCCCCTGTCAGCTGGCTTTAGATTTTGAGGCATTGCCAGGCAAGTGAAAGGCAGAGGGAGGGAGAATGTGCACATGCAGCTTGTGTTGCCCACATTGTCTCTGGGCAGCAACAACAGAGTGGGAGACGGGGGGGGGGGGGGTGGGGTGGGGGGGGGGGGGTGGGGGTGGGGGTGGGGGGGGTGTCCTGGGATGCTCACTCCTTTGGCAGCACAGGCCCAAGGGTGTTGACAACAGAGGACAAGGTGTCTCAGTGGCACTGGTGGCTCCGGCTGGAAGGGTGCCTGGAGGTAGTGCGCGGCCGGAAATGCTCCTGAGGGACTAATGGATGCGCAGGGCAGGAGGGACAACTGGGGCCTCTCAGGACCTGAGGTGTTCATGGGGGCAGGCGCATGGCTTCCCAAAACAACAGAACGGCAGTCAGCAAGAGCTGCCACCCCTGGGATATGTTCATGCCACCCATAGCCCAGGGCTCTAAACAACCAGCTCACAACTGTGAGCCTGAGACTGGTTATCCACACAGCGGGTAAAAATGGCATACTGGTAGATAATGACTAGTGGCTTTTAAAGGATAATTTAGTGGCAACAGGTGATTGTCTGTGTCAGAGTGGTCATTAAAGGCAATATACTGTGCTGGGCAGTGGTGGTGCACGCCTTTAATCCCAGCTCTGGAGAGGCAGAGGCAGAGGCAGAGGCAGGGGGCTTCTCTGTGAGTTCGAGGCCAGCTGAGTTCCAGGACAGCCAGAGCTGTTACACAAAGAAGCCCTGTCTGGGAAAACAAACAAACAAAAGCAATATATACATGGAGATCAAGCCAGAGCCTGACTACAATCATTCCAGCCACTTGGATGGACAGGGAGGCGCTGCTTCTTTCTGGGCTTCTGGTCCTGCTTGCTGGCTGACTGAGAGGAATGGCACATTCAAGTCTAAATACTTAAACACAGTCATCGTGGTATATGCCTGTAATCCCAGCACTTCCGACGCAGAGGCAGGAGGACCCGGGCCAGCCTGGGCTACATAATTAGTAAATACTCAGCGGAAGGCTCAATCTGGAAACCAGAAAGTCCTAAAATAAAAAATTAGTTACACTTCCTTGTATCCTCAGAATGGGTAAAGAATAAACAGAAACACCATTTAATCTTACAAGTTGCACAATTATATTATAAATTGGATAGACAGCCTTGCCAGGTTTAGATATGACCTTGACTGTGATAGAGTAAAATTCTGAAAACGTTAGAGAAAAGTGAGGATCTAGATCCCAGAGACATCAGATATGCTCTAGTGTTCCTTTGCTCTCCGGATGCACCCTTTTCTTCCATCTCTGAGAGAAACTGTGATACAAAACGACCATCGTTACATAACACAGAAAATAATTACATGCCAAGGCTGGGGATGTGGCTCAGCTGTCAGAATGCTTCTCTAGCACGCATGAAGTCCTGGATTCAATTCCCATCACTGCATAAACTGAGTGCGGTGGCACACATGTGTAATCACAGCCCGTGAGAGATGTGCTAGAATCCAAAAATGGTCCCTAACACAGCGTCTTGCTAGACTAACTAACCCCTTGGGCTTATTGAACTTCCAACATCAATGTGGTTTGTCTCCAAATTGTTTTACCATGAAAGATGTACCAAAGTGATCTTGTAAGAGTCTACTTAGTGTGTGTATGTGTGTGAGAGAGAGACTAACAGACAGAAGAGAGAGAAACAGAAACACACACACACACACACACACACACACAGACCTATGTAGCCTAGGCTTGACCTGAGCTTGTCCAAATTCATGATCATCCTGCCTCTGTCCTTGAGTACTAGGATTGTAGGCATGCTCTAGCCATACTTGACTGAGGATTCTACCACTACACTCTTGGAAGTCAGCCACCATTTAGAAGTCCAGCGACTTTGCTGACGAAAATGCCCCATGAAAGTGGGAGGGAAATGGGGTGAATCTGATTGAAATTATGCACATGTATGAAAATGTCATAACGAAACCCATAACTGTGTATAATTAACATATGATAATAAAAAATATCTTTAAAACAAAGAGAATAGTTAATAATAAAATAAAACAAAACCCTGAACATGAAGGTCCGCCCCTGTGGATGAGGCACTAAACCATGTAAGAAAAGATGAAGGTCCACCCCTGTGGATGAGCCACTAAACCACGTAAGAGACGATGAAGGTCCGCCCCTGTGGATGAGCCACTAAACCACGTAAGAGACGATGAAGGTCCACCCCTGTGGATGAGGCTCTAAACTACGTAAGAGATGATGAAGGTCCACCCCTGTGGGTGAGCCACTAAACCACATAAGAGAAGATGAAGGTCTGCCCCCGTGGATGAGCCACTAAACCACGTAAGAGACGATGAAGGTCGCCCCCGTGGATGAGCCACTAAACCACGTAAGAGACGATGAAGGTCGCCCCCGTGGATGAGCCACTAAACCACGTAAGAGAAGATGAAGGTCGCCCCCGTGGATGAGCCACTAAACCACCCCTGTGGATGAGCCACTAAACCACCTAAGAGAAGATGAAGGTCCGCCCCTGTGGATGAGCCACTAAACCACCTAAGAGAAGATGAAGGTCCGCCCCTGTGGATGAGCCACTAAACCACGTAAGAGACGATGAAGGTCCACCCCTGTGGATGAGGCACTAAACCATGTAAGAGAAGATGAAGGTCCATCCCTGTGGATGATCCACTAAACCACCCCTGTGGATGAGCCACTAAACCACCTAAGAGACGATGAAGGTCTGCCCCCGTGGATGAGCCACTAAACCACGTAAGAGAAGATGAAGGTCCGCCCCCGTGGATGAGCCACTAAACCACGTAACAGATGATGACGGTCTGCCCCAGCCCACTCCTTTGCAGATTCTAGAGCTGGGTATGACATAACTGCAACCCCACAAGAGATTCAAAGAAGCCAACAAAACAACCACTCACTGAACCCCAAAGTAACCCATGAGATCACAAGAGGCTACCTTATATTGTTGTAAAACACTCAACTTGACAGTGACTTCTTACTCCCTACAAACAACTGAAATACCTACCACACAAAAATGATTACTCCATTCTTTGGGGCACTTCTTGGGAATTGGGATTAAGTCTTTTTTTTTTATTTTTTCAATCTCTAGATTTCCATATACCCCATGGCAACTGATGAAATAAGTGCATGTCAGATACGTGATTGACAGAACGACATTAACTTCATTTATTCTTCTCTTTTACAGAGAGTAGGACACGTGGAAGGAAAGGGAAGGTATCAAGTTAGCAAGCACATCTGAAGGACGCTTGAGCCTTTACCATGTTCTCCTATTCCCAAAGGACGAGAATCTGTGTGTGTGTGTGTGTGTGTGTGTGTGTGTGTGTATGTGTGTGTGTGTGTTTCCCTCCTCTCCTCTTTCTCTTCCTCCCTCCCTCCCTCTCCCACTCTAGCTCGCAAATATGGAGCCCTTGTTTCCCTGCATTCTAAAAGCAGCTCAGCTACTTGGAGGGGGTAGCTATTTTCCTTTTGCTTACATCAGCAAAAGTATCTAAAGCTCTTGAGAGCACTACCACCCCCTAGCCTGACCCAAGCTTGGTTCCTGAAAACAACAGTTGTCCATGTGGACTTCCACATTGTCTTCTGAAGGAGGCATGTTAAGACTGTCAACTCCTGTGTTCCCAGAATAAATCTGTCCTGGACTGAATCCAGGATTTCTGAGACATCCCAGGACATGCCAGTAGCTGGTGCTCTTAGAATCTGAGAGGAGATGGGTAGGTGTCGTCAAACTATGCTAAGAAGTGTAAACTTGGACTTACTGAGACTATCACAGGGGTTGACAATCCTTGGGGGTGGGGTGGGGGGGAGGGGGCTGTGCCTTGAGAAGATCTCTTCTAGAACTCAAATAGATTGTCAACCGAAAGTTTGTTCTTACCCTTTATACACTACTCATTCGATCTCACTCTCTGTACATTTTTATCAGATAAGATAAAAAAAAACCCTAGGTCACCGTCAGGCCTGAAAGACAGCTAGCTCCGTTCAGAGCATGACCCCACACTACTGCAGCCTGGGTGGCTTAGAGACTGATCTGACTGGTGAGACAATAAAGAAATTAAAGATGTACGTAGAGAAAAGTTGAGATCAGGTAGGCCATGAGCTCTGATGGAGATGCACCAGCAGCAGTGTAGAAACTGAGACGTTTGCTCTACAGGGCAGGAAGGAGGGAGGCAGGTTGGCCAATCTCAGCAGGAGGTCCCAGGAGGGGCGCAGTCATCAAGAGGAGGAAGCAGCAGTTGATACCTTAATGCATACACAGCTTTTAGCTAAAGGTCAACCGTTCCTCAATCATCCCTACTCTGCCAGGCAAGGAATTTGCCATTTCTGTTGGTCTGAGGCATTGCGGTCCTCCACATGGCGGCCTTCCTGTTCCTTTGTCTTTGTGTCAAAACACACATTCTCTCAGGACTTCACACCCTCCCCACACCTTACTGTCTGCCAAATAATGGTGTTGTTGAACTTCTGTTTGGTATTGGTGTCAAGAAGATGGTGTTTTGAAATGGAGCTTTCCTATGCAGCTCAGGCTGACTCTGAACTTACACTCCTCAGCCCGTGGATTGCCGGTATTGCAAGCGCAGTGCCGACGGGCCCAGGTCCTAAAGTATTTCTTTGTGGTGTCCGTTCCTCTCTACTTTGGTGTTGATTGTTCCCGTAATTCTTTAACTCGTCTTCTAAAGTCTTCTCCACGGTAACACTCAACCTCCAGAGGGGGCTTTCTACCAACTCCAGTCCCACCAACTCCAGACAATGGCCGGACAGGCCAGCAGGCTGAACTAAAGGGGCGCACGGGCTCTTCCATCACCTCACCCCTGATGGGCCACCTGCTAAGAGCTCTGACTTCCAGCAATACAGAAAGACTTGGGTACCCCATCAGAGCTCATTGTAGGCTCCCCCGACCCCCCCCCCACCCTGCTGCCAACATTACTCCCACCAAGAACAGCCCACCTTCCCCCATCTCTCTCCAGCCTTCCCTTCTAGACGGCAATGGAGTATCCTTCCGTCTTCCTACTTCACCACTTGCTCTAGGGCTCGCCCAGAGCCCAGCAGGCGGAGGTCATACATTGTTTATTGGCATGGCTTTCTCTCCTGTGAAGTGCGCGAGCTCCCGGGTGCCGTCTCTCTCTTCCACAGAGCAGGTGTTCGGTGCCATCTACCAGATGGATGGAAGGATGGAAGGATGAAAGGGTGGACGGATAGACAGATGCCTACCATACTATTTTCTTCTGCTGAAAGAGAATTATCTCTCACTCACCCAGCCCCCATCAAGCTAGAGCATGTCCCCCCGTCCCTCAGCTGTGCGAACGAGAGGATATTATTGCTATCAGTGATCATTTAGCAATGTAAAGACTAATACTCACTTGGAGCAGCAAATGCTTCCTCCTTAAGGTACGGCGGGAAGAACATTTGCTAATTTGTATTTGCATTTGAAATTGAAACACAAATTGGCACAAGAACTATTACACATCCCGGCTAATTAATGTTCTAAAAATGAATTATGCAAATCAGCCTCAACAGACCTCAGAAAGCTCTTTCCGTGTATAATAAACGACTTGGAACATGAACCTTGTTTAAGGGCGGATTCTGACCGGGCTGTGCAGTGAGGAGCGAACAAGCCCTGAACAACAGACCTGTACTCTCTGGGCCTTGGTTTCTATACCTGTGAATTCGAATTGGAATCAAATGAGAGTTGTTAAAGAATTAGACTCATGTCTGTGGCAAGAAAAAACAACCTTGACCCAACATCACTGTTTCTAAGCAATATCCGTAATATTACCACTCTAGAATCCCCTGAGTGCTCTGGGTATCTTTGTGGCTTATCTTCATGGCATGTTTCCTCTCTACTTTCTTTGCACTAATCGTACCTCAGACATCCAATTAGGCACTCAGTCTCCCTAAAGCAGAGGCCCCCAGAACTGGGTATATTTTTGATTCACGAACCAGGAACCTGCAGAATGATGTAAACATCCAACTTGGCCACAGACCATTCCGTGGGCCTTGAGAAGAGAGTATCGGACCAGCTGGGAGGAGGTCACTGTGACTGACTGGGTAGCCGCGCAGACAGCTATGGAGCTCCAGCCAGCTGTCTGTGTGGTCTGTGGTAATGCTCTGATAACCTATCACTGTGACCGTGACCCCTGGCTGGCTCCTGACTCGGCCGGACACAGCCCAGCATCACAACACCATCCAAATAGTGCAACAGTGTGGGGCTGAGGACATCACTCAGAAAGGCCTTCACACCACAGCCCACAGCAAGCAGGCCTAATGATGAACACTGATGTAGAAACAATTGGTCTGTGGACTTCAAAGAGCCTGAGAAAGACAATACTGAGTCTTGATTTATCTGTCTCCCTGGCTTCCAAAAAGTGGTCAGAAGACTCCATCTAGCCTTCCCCCATTGACATGAGGTAAATTTCATTAGTATCAATTGCAGAGTTGGAAATTAAGTGAGTGGGGCCTCCAGTCAGTGGCTGCTAAGGAGCAGAAGCTGAATTGGATCCCAAGTCCAGTGACTAATGCTGGACTTGTTCTCACATGTACACAGCTCATATGTTCCTGGAGTGCAGTGTTGGATGTGTATGCCACCACCCTGTCACCTAGCACAGTGACTGACCATGGCAGGTATTGATCAGATGGGTAGGGTCCCCCATCTGTACTGCTCAGGGAGCCTAAACGTCACTCACTGACACCTCTACCCATCCCAAATACATGCAGAAAAAGTTCACCATGACCCACTGACTCTCCTGCCCTTCTCTGTTCCCATCCCTGAAGGCCAAAGGCCACCAGAGACAAGGTCACAACTGAGCAAGCATTGCTTTATCAACACGACTGTTGGTGGCCAACCTCAGACAGTGCCCAAGAACCTCTCAACCTATTTCTGGCCAGCTCTTTTAGTCTTCAAAGACTAGTCTAAGCCTCACTGCAAGCCCATAGTTGGAGTCTCCATCCTGTTCTGTTACAGGTATCCTTCCTGCCCATTAAATCAAGAAAATTGAAGCCATTGGAAAAGATCCTTCTTCAATTTCTTTTTTCTTCTCCAAATGTTGTACCTCTTGTGCCTGGTTAATGCTTCCATGCATGATTTTGTCCTTATACCTTCCTGTCTCCTCTGAAATGTTGATTCATCGCACATATAAACATGTGCTCTCTCTCTCTCTCTCTCTCTCTCTCTCTCTCTCTCTCTCTCTCTCTCTCTCTCTCTCTCTCGTCACCAGGGACTACTCACTTAGCAAGCGCAATAGAACACTTCTAGCTCTTACCTCATGATGGACTCTTGTGTTTGTTGCTTGTCTTGTTAGCGTGACAAAATCCTCTCACAAAAAACAGAGTGAGGAAGATTGGCTCAAATTTCCGGGTTACAGCTTCTCATGATATGTTGAGGCAGGCAGGTCAACAGGAGCTTGAGGCGGCTGATCGCATTACGTCCACAGTCAGGAAGCAGAGAGAGATGAATGCTGATACTCGGCTAGCTTTCTCCTTTTTATTCAGCCTGAGGGCCCCATCCCATTTTCAGGATGGATCTCCCCATTTCAATGAATTCAATCCAGATAATCCTCTCAGACATACCGAGAAACGTGTTTCCACAGTAATTCCAAATCCCAACTAGTGAGAAATCAAGATTAAGCCTGTTGTCCTCCTACCGTATGGGGAACTCTTTGAGCTTTTTGAGGTCGTACCCTCTAGGTCCCTCTGCTTTTCCCTTCTAAAGAGACATTTCTCTCAGCTTTGTGTCAGACCAGTATCTTCTCACTCCAAAAGCATCCACCAGATTAGCCTTTTTACAATCAGGGCAGCTAACCTCCACATCTACCTAGGATCAGCCCTCATGTCAACTTAGGATGTCAGCTGCCTAGGAAGCAGCCCCATCCACACGAGGCCACCATGAACCTCCACGTGTCCCAGGTTAAACTCACCCGGCCCCTCTTAGGATGTGTTTTCTGAGTGAACTGGAAATGGCCCCCCAGCAAGGACTCTGAGAATTGTCTTCGACTCTGTACCCCCTACTCCTTACGTCTAAACTAAAATTGAATAGTATTTTCAGTTTTTTCCCCTCCCTAATCATATCTACAAGGCTTAGTCAACTTTCCCTTCTTGCCTCCCTGCCTTGACAAGCCCTCATCTCTTGTTTAATGCCATGGCAACACTTCCCTGCGGGTCCCTGCTTCCAGTACCTTCCATTTGGTTCCACTGCTACAAAAGGCTGCCTCTCTCCCATTGAAAGTCCTTTGAAGATTCCTTTTCAGCTCTGAGACGAATCCAACCTCCCAACCCTCGCGCAGAAGCCTGTGACCTGGCCACACCTGAAGCTGTAGCATCCCTTCCTTCTGCCCAGATGTTTTTGCTCCTCGTCACTAAGCTGCTTTGGGACACAGACACCGAAACCTGTCACCGTCCCAGTAGAGAAAGTCCTCCTGTGGTCTGACCTGTCACCCTTCTGCTCATCTCACTGGCCTGGGAGAATTACTCCTCACCTTAAAAACTAGTGCATGTCACATCCTCATCATTAAGCTTGGACAGTTTCTGAACAAAGAGAAATGCTGTTTCCTCTCTGCTCAATCACAACTCTGAGGCCAGGAAAAAAAAAAAATGCCAGTTCAAGATCATCCCACTTACTACCACATTTCACAGATTTATGATTAAACAACATGGCTCAAGAGAAGCTGTCTCAAAGGCCACCTGGCTGGTGACAGAGTGAAATTAGAACCAGGGTCTCCGGGCTTTCAGTTCAGAGAATTTTCATTACTTCCAATGTCAGACTTTCCAAAAGATCCTCAATTTAAATCAAAGCAAAATTAAAAGAAAGAATGCATCAACTGATCCATAAAAGAAAGCTAAAATACATCAGTAAATAACCCCCAAAGAAAAGTATAATAAGCAAAACAAAAATAGAGAAACCCACGACCTTGGGGCTTCCTTCCAAATTCCCATGAGCTGCAAATGAAAAGCCCTTAAATAAAGACCTACTTTCCACTGAGTTCAGCTTTAAAATAAAAGAAAATCTGCCCCTGTCTTCCTTTGTTTCCGTCTATTCATTCATTCATTCATTCATTCATTCCCCAAGCATTTTCTAAACACTTGCACTGCGCCGGATTTCAGTAGACTCGGAAGGACACTGACACACAGTCACTGCCTGGGGAAACTGAACTTGACCTTACCTGCACAGTTGGGAGACGGGGCAGAGCACATCCAATACTGAGGCAGGTGGGCGGGGGGCAGAGGGGGTGGGGTGGGGGTGTCTAGAAGAGTAACTGGGAAGGGACCCGTTCATACACAGCATACTCAGGTGTGTCCAGATATAAGCAGGAGAGGGGGAGAACAGGAAGGGTCGTGGGGGCTGCCGGCAAGCCTTTGCAGCACCCCAAGTGAGCTCTGCTCTCTTCCCACCCAGTTCCGGGCGAAAAGGAAAAGGAAATCTGAAACCAGAGAGGCAAAGGCAGCTGCCAGGAAAGAGGGTCTAACGGCTGTCTACAAAGTAGAGCCATCCGCACGGGAGGAGCCGTAGAGCGGGAGGAGAAAGGCTGGTAGCCAGGAAAACCCCAACTCTTGCCCTGGTCACTCACCCACTTCCAGGCTCAAGGGGTTCCCCAAGCTCCTCCTGAGGAAGCAAGGCTCCTGAAATGAACATCTTACCCAGGATGACTGCCATCCATCAGCATTCACGGGCATTGCCTACCCAAAGACCGTGAGCACCTGGGAGGCAGGTGTCCCTGCCATGACTCAGGTGACATGTCAGGCCTATGAAGAAAACTCAGGGATGGCGGGGAGGATCTGCACCATACAGGAGAAGCTGTGTACGGATTGAAACACTTCTAATGAGGATTAAGAGGGGAATTACAAAGTCAAATGACAGAAAAATGTCCTAAGATGTATTTATAATCAGTTCTTTGAATTTTCATTCTTCTTTTTCAACAAGAGCTCCAACTTCAGAGCCAGATACACCAGTGCATTTTTTGGTGGATTCTGTTGTTTTGTTATTTTAAATCTGTTCCATGGTTTGTTGCCTACAGGACCTTGGAAGTGTCATGTGATCAGGCAGGCGCATGGTTCACACCTCTAACCTCTGAACTCAGCAGGCTGAGGCTGTAGAATTTCAGGACTGGCTAGTATAAAATTTGTTGGAGATTTTATTAAACATTTTAAAATTAATTAATTTAATGTGTCAAATATTTTGTCTATTTGTATGTCTAGGCATCATGTGTATGCCTGGTACCCTCAAAGGCATCAGATTTCCTAGGATTGGAGTTACAGATGGTTGTGAACCAACATGGAAGTACTGGGAATTGAACCCCGGTCCTCTGGAAGAGCAGCCCATGCTCGTAAATACTGAGCCATCTTTCCAGTCCCTGAAACATGTTTTAGTAGAGACTTTAAGCACAAGGGTTAGGAGGAAGAGAGGCACCCAGAAAGAATGGAAGGCATGCCCAAAGTGTGAATTCGGGCTCCTCTAGAGAGAACTGCAATTAATTATCTTAGAGTTAGTCATTTGCAACATTTTGGTGGCTCTCAAATTACACCTCAAAAGAGTTGCTAAGTAGCATTTGCCCCTTTCTCTCTCTCTTGATAGGTGAGATTATCCAGTGGACCTGGAGAAGCTGCGGATGCGATAAAGTCAGACAGGAGCCACCAGCTTGCACTAGATTTCAAGTATTTCCCTGTAGCTGGAGTTCTGGTGAGAGTCCTGGGAAATTCCAGGCTTAGCAGCTGGGAGAGGAGGAGAAGGACCTTAGGCGATGGCTACTTGCACTGAAACTCTAGCTTCTCTGTGGTGAGAGGCTCCAAGCAGACTCCAGGATGAAGGGCTCCTTTTCCTCCATGTCTTCCCTCAAGGGCCTCTGCTTTTCTCCCCTGCCTCAGAGGAAGAACCCCCTTCCCCAGAGTGGGGAGGTTACCACCTACTTTAGAGGAGGTTCAGAAAATTCTGCTTCAAAGAAGGTCAGTGGAGAAACTGCCACGGTGGCCTGGTTTGCAGCAGCCCGTCCTGAACCCCACCACTGCCGTCGGAAGGGAGAGATCCGAAGGAAAACTTCCAGAGCCTGAATTTGACTCCCGTTCTCTCTTGGGACCTTTGCACGTTTCTTCGCTGTGTCTGATTCCTCGGGAGTCCAACAACGGTGCTGCCCTCCGAGAATTGGTAGGGGTGCTGAGGTAGTGCGTCAGTCCAGGGCCTGGTGCACAGTAAGCTCTTCTGTGGTAGCCGCTGGCCCTGTTGACTGCCCCTGATAGCCATGGCCTCCTCCAAGCCTGGTGCTGCATTGCAAGCTAGAACACAGAAAGGAACTGATGGGGACACCCCCAGAGTTTCTTGGTCCAGTAGAAAAGACGGGGCGGACGCAGATAATTGCATGCATTGACAGGCTCCACAAGGAAACCCAGTCCCATCAACAAAACGTCTCAGGAAAAGTGGTGCTTGAGTGAACTTTGAAAGTAAAAAAAAAAAAAAAAAAAAAAAAAAAAAAAAGAATGTCCAAGCAGGTACAAAGGTCAAAGTGCATTCTCCACAAGAAGAACAGCGTGTGGACGATACAGAGGAGAAGACAAGGCAGAGAGAAGAACAGGGCACTTTGGAGCTCCAAGTGGCTCAAAGTCGCCTGAAGGGGATGAGGCATGAGCCCGACCCAGCTCAGGAGGACTTGAATGGGACTTTATCCCGAGTGAGTGCCAACAGACAGACTTTGATTCCAAACTCAATGCCAGATCTGAGAAGGTGGATTAACTTCCCAATTGTAGAGTGTTTGAGAGCATCCTCGAGTCCCTCTGAAGCCATTGAATTCTCCCCAGATTGTAAACTCCTGGGAGATACGTCCCAGCTTGGCAGCCACGGCTTCCCTGGAACATCACAAAGAGTACGGGTAGCGTGGTAGGAGAGTGAGGATTGGAGAGAGCATCCAGCTAAACTTCTGAGAGAAGCCAGTTGAGACAAGATGGCAAATCCTTCCCCACTTGGGTGCCATGCAGCAAAGAAAAAAATGTTCAGAAAAAAAAAACTTGCAAGATACAAACAGTATACAGATACATGAGCGGTGGGTGCTGTGTCAATGGCCTCTAAAGGGTCATGAGCCTCTCGGGCCGGCATCTTTGAGTGTGTGCCTTTTCCTACCCCGTTAGCCTCCCCTCGCTCTCTTTCCTAATGAGCTACCTCCATTTGTGTCGCCGTGTGCCCATCTAACGCGTTGTCCTGGGACACGAGAATCTTCACATTTCAGTGGGTGTGGTGGTATTGTGTTCCCCAAAATATTGTGCATCCTAATAAACTTATCCGGGGTCAGAGAACAGAACAGCCACTAGATATAGAGGCCAGAAAATGATGGCACACACACCTTTCATCCTGGCATTCCAGAGGCAGAGATCTGCCTGCATCTCTGAGTTCAAGCCCACGCTGGAAACAGCTAGGCATGGTGATTCACACCTTTAATCCCAAGAAGTGAGTTTTTAATCCCACAGAGTGATGGCAGAAAGCAGAAAGATATATAAGGCATGAAAACCAGAAACTAGAAGCTTTTAGCTGGTTAAGCTTTTAGGCTTTCGAGCAGTAGTTCAGCTGAGACCCATTCGGATGAGAACTCAGAGGCTTCTAGTCTGAGGAAACGGGATCAGCTGAGGAATTGGCAAGGTAAAGTTGGCTGTGGCTTGTTCTGCTTCTCTGATCTTCCAGCATTCACCCCAACACCTGGCTTCAGGTTTGTTTTTTATTAATAAGACCTGTTAAGATTCCTGCTACAAGTGGGTGCTTTCTAAACTCTGATCCACACCTAGAACGCCAGGGCTTCATGCTCAAGACAAGCCTTTTCTTCTTTTCTCCATCTCAAAGGCCATGTTGCTTGGCAACCTCTCATCTCAGTGGTCCTCTCACAACCGGGTCCCCGAAAACACTCATTGACAAAACACAGCAGCTTTGTATTGCCATTCTGCGTTTTCTCATGCAAACAATTTTTTTTAAGTGCAGGTGATGTCAAGGCTACGCCTCATCAGTGGAAGGGCGCCAAGTCTTCCCGATTCAAAGTCACCTGGGCTGCTGAATTATGGGGGAATGCCAAGCCCTGGGTGCCTCCTTTGAAGAAGACCCTCTGGGATGCTACAAGGTAGAGAGCCCAGGAGACAAGCCAAAGATGATGCTTCCAAGCCCTGGCTCCTGAGCCCGATAAAATTAACCAAAAGATGATCTCCATGGCAACAAGAAATTTGTTTCTTAAAGAAGGTTAGAAAGAATGCTTTGGGAAGAAACTCCATGACAGATAGAATATTCTCAGATTACACCTAAATGCCATCTATGCCAATAAAATGAAGGGCCAGGCGGCTCAATTATCTGGATAATTGAGGCCTGAACCAGTGATTTGTAAGAGAATAGGAGGTTTTAATCCTGAAGAATGCAATGCGGCAGGTATGGGCCCCGATTCAGGGGAAACCCCCTGCCTGTCTCTGCCTGCAGCTTCCTAGAATCACTGGGCCCCGGAGGAATGCTTAGGAGGATTAGTGGGAAATCTTGGCAGTGGGGGAGCTGCTGGAGGAAGCTACCCCCAGGAGGCCTGGGGTCTCGAGTGTTGGGGGGAGGGGAGGCTACACCCCAAACCGGACCTCCCTCAACCCACAGGAAAATACCTCCTCTTTCCTTCACACATTTCCTACCTCCTCTCTTCCAGCATGCCTTGGAAGCTTAGAGATGGTTTGGCAAATTGGAACTCATTTTGAGGGGCAACACAGAGGGCCCTGAAGGGCCCTGATAGAAATACACAAAAATTTTATTCTAATACGCAGAAATTTTCTGCTTTGTTTTGTTTTTATTTTTTGTTTGTTTGTTTGTTTGTTTGTTTGAGACAGGGTTTCTCTGTGTCGCTCTGACCTGTCCTGGAGCTCACTTTGTAAACCAGGCTGGTCTTGAACTCACAGAGATCCACCTGCCTCTGCCTCCTGCATGCTGGGATTCAAGGCTAAGAGCATGTGCCACCACTGCCCTGCCCAGAAACATTTATTTTTATTTTTTTTTTAATTAATAACCAATACTTTTAAATATCCAAGTCAGGCATCCTGACGCATTCCCATAATCTCAGGCCTTGGGAGGGGGCAGCAGGAAGATTGCCATAAATTCAAGGCCAGTCTGGACTCCATAGTAAATACCAGGAGTGATACCCTACGGAGGAAAAGAAAAGAGGAGGAAGTTATAAAATTAAAACCTCTAACTCCTATCAAAGCCAGGCTGGCCTCACAGACGCAGGGGCCACCACGGTGACCTAGGCTGAGGTTTCCTTCACTGTAAACCTCTAACAAGTTCCAGATGATGCAGATGCTGGGACGTGTCCCCTGTCTTTTGTCTTCTCTGTCACATGTTAAAAAAAAAAAAAAAAAAAAAAAAAAAAACAACTGATACCAGGGGCTGCAGCACCAGCTCGGTGGTTAAGAGACCCAGTTGCTCTCACAGAAAACCAGAATTTGTTTCCCAGCACCCAAATTAGGTGGCCTACGATCACTTCCAGCTCCGGCTTCAGAAAAGGTGTCTCCCGCCGCCCGAGGCCCCAGACTGCACACACACTTACATGTTTTTCATCTTAAAAAAACTGTTCTCTTCATTTTTATTTTATGTGTACCGGTGTCTTCTCTGCCTAGAAGTCAGTTCATCCCACGTGTGCCCACAGAGGCCAGAAGAGGGCACTGAGTCCCCTGAGACTAGGGATAGCTGTCTCATACCGGTGCTAGGAATTGAACATGGGGCCTCCGCAGGAGTAGCAAGTGCAACAAAACACTGGGCTATCTCTCCGGTCCCTAAAAAAGTAAATCTTGAAAAAAAACAGAAAGAGAGAGAGAGGATGGAAGGAAAGAAGGAAGGGAGGGAGAGGAGGAGGGAGGGAGATAGATGATTGATAGATAGATAGATGATTGATAGATATATGGATGGATGATTGATAGATAAATAGATAGATAGATAGATAGATAGATAGATAGATAGATAGACAGATAGATAGATGATAGATAGATAGATAGATGATTGATAGATAGACAGACAGATGTAAAAATGATGTCAGGCTGTGATTGCCAGTGATTTGCAAATGCACCTTAGACTTCAAGCTCAGGGATCCGCCAGCTCCCCCCCTCCCCCCCCCGCCCCCCAGCTCTGCAAACGCCTCCAGACCAGGGCCTCCCTTTTGCTTGTTTATTTGCCTCTTGGCTTGTTTACGGAAGGGAGACATCTGTCAGCTAAAGACAAAGTTCTCTGCGGTCCAATTAACCGTTTTCTGTTGCTTATCATTGTAGGACTGTCTCTGCAGGGGTTTTGTTGTTGTTGTTGATGTCGTTGTTGTTTTTGATGGTAGCATCTGGCTATAAAATCCTAGGACCCTAAAGCCCTGGGGATTCCCCAACACTGTCCTACGGAGCCCCGGGGCAGCTCTAGAGCCTTGTGACACAGATTAAATTTTGGAAGCAAATAGGGAACCCAGGCAATGCCACTTCTCAGCTTTGGGGGGAAAAAAAAAACTCTTTACCTCACCTTCATTCTGAATTGTGGAAATATCCACCTCAGACGGAACGTTTAAAATGCTGTCCACACTGTGGCTGGAGCTTTAGACATTTGATCTTACTGGGTTCTCACCTTTTTTTTTTTTTTTTGAGGGAGAAAAGAGGGACTCAAAGGATTTATTCCCCCTTAGTGCAAGGAACGTACCCAGAAGGAGAATGTATTTATTGATGAATGCGTAGATGGTACAGCCTGAGCTGTCCTCCCCTGAGTTCTCCCGGGAGTGGGGAGGTAGAGGCTGGAGTCAGCAAATGCCCAGACGCTACTGGACTGGAAGGACCAGTGACCCTTGCCCATCCTCCTTCCTCCCCTTCTGAAGACCTCCCTCCTTCCATTCCGGCTAAGTTCTTCCTCTCCTTCCCCTTTCTTCTCTATCTCTGGCCCCATCACACATTAACCGAAAACATTCTCAGAACTCTGCAACAGCTTCCTTACTAAGAGCTAAGCGGACGAACTCACCTGGGTAGGGCTGCCCTGCTCCTGCGGATCTGAGGGTCTAGTCCTTTGTTTCACAGCGGTTCCCTCATTCCACAGAAGAAAACACCAAGAGTCTGCATTTCTATTTCCTTTGGAGTTGGTTCCATTGTGCTGTTAATGGAAGAAAGAAAGCACAGGCACCTGCCCCCGACCCCCAATCTTAACCCGGCTCATTCAGCCATTCTTTGAGGAGTATTAGTATGCCTGTTTTTTTTTTAAATATACATAAAATTTATTTTTATTTTACGTTCATTGGTGTTTTGCCTGCGTGGACATCTGTGCCAGGGTATCCGAAGCCCTGGAACTGGACAGGTGTGAGTGAGCTGCCATGTGGGCGTTGGGAATTGAACCCGGGTCCTCTGGAAGAGCAGCCAGTGCTCTTAACCAGCTTGCTTGCCCGTTTTTAAGGTAAGAATACCGGAGCACTGGGGACTCAGGGTCTGTTCCTAGGTGGACAGTGACAAGGACGCCAAGCAGAAGCCTAGCCTAGGCTAGCCCCCTCTGTTTTCGCTGACTCCACCTCTTCCTCCTCCGCAGCTCACAGCTCTCTGTACCCAAGTCTCTAGTGACTTTGCAAATGGTGATTATTAAGATTTCTGGGGAAATGTCCTCGTTTTGGGAAAAATTTAGCCAACATTTCCATTCATAAACCCTTTTCTCCTCAATGGTCACAAGCTCTCTTTCCCACAGCCGGAGCTGAGGTCCTGGGCAACCCCTGAGCTGCCTCCTGCTGGGGCAAGCCTGTGGCAGCGGCCTCCCAGCTAGCCACCGAATTAGGGCCAGCAGCCCAGCTGTTTCCAGCCAAGGTGAGGACTTCATCTTTAATGGTGTCGTTTACAAGTCAATAAAGCCGGGATGGAGCACCATTTCCTGCGCGGGTCCCACCTCTCCGGGCTCTGTTGTTTCATGCCTGCAGTCGGGGTGCTGAGGGCTGAGCCCTGGGGACTCATTTCTCCCTAATGGCTCTGCTCTCCCACCACCACCCCGCCCCCAGCGGCCTGGCCATAAAGCAAGCCCTAACCCCCTCAGAAGGCAGAGTTCAAAGCTCGGATGCCCCAGGACCCCAAACTGCCAGCCCCTCCCTGCTTTATGGCTCTTGCCAGCGGGGTGTTATCTTTGCTAGGAGATAAAGGCACAGGCTGGAGGCTGCGGGGCTGAAAATGGAGGCCCCCCCCTGGACTGAGGATCATCCACCCTGCCCTTCAGGGGCTATTAAATGAGCTGATGGAAAGATGGCCTTTTTCAACCTCACAGCGATGACATTCTCTCTGGGTGCTGGGGCTTCTCAGAGCAGACCTGCAGGGGTCTCATCTCCCCCCGGAGGGCTAGGAAGGCCACAGCACTCCAAGGGTGTTCCTAGCAGCCGAGGTGAAGCTCCTCTCAAGCCTAGGTGATAATGAGGTGAGAGAAGATGGAGGTTTAATGGCACTCAGGCCCGCTGGAAGGCAGAGCCAACCCAAGGTCACAGCAGCCCAGCAGTGACAGGGCAAGGTCAGGACCCTGCCCAGGTCAACCATCTGTTGCTGAAACAGTGCTGAGCACCTAGGGTGAGCTGGGGCGACTTCGATAGGTGCTGAGGGCTCACCAGGATGAGACTCAGTGGGGATTCTCTGGCAGTGGGAGGTATGACTTTACAAAAGTGTGGACGGACGGAAGGACACAAGCCTGGCACCGAGGGGCATGCCCTCGGGTACGTCTGTGGCGGCAGGTCCAACTCCGCCGACTGGGGCATTCATGAGATCCAAGCCACAAGCTTTCCACTCTCTCTCTCTCCTGGTTTGTGATGTCCTACACACTTGTCTCCCATGCAATGGCCACAAGAAGCCCAGTGGTGAGAAAGCCACCAATTCCTCATCCAGAAAGTCCAGGCAGGGGCAGCCTCTATGGGCTCATATGCAATTGGAGCCCTGGAGTGACCAGAGAAAGAAGACAGAAGCCAAGCAGGAGCGGCTGCTTTATATATGCCAGGGTACAAGCTTCTGCAAGAACCTGGTATAATCCCAGGGTCCAACATGGTTACAGTACAATCCTCGCTCCAGGGAGGAAACTGAGGCACGGGGGAGTCAAAGCAACAGTCGCCAATCAAAAGCCACCATCAGCCTGCTTGGCACCTGTATTTCGTGCATTTCAGGTTTCATCTGACTAGAACAACTTAAGAAAGGGAGGGTTTTAATTGGCTCACCCTTCAAGGGTTCAGTCCATCGTGGCGGGGAAGCTCAGCAGCCTGTGTGTGAGATGGCTGGTCACACCACACCCACCATCAGGAAGCCGAGAATGATGAAGGCTGGTGTCATGAATTATACAATACGGAGTAATCAGAGTCTATGGTGGCTTCAGTAGGTATGGCCCCCATACCTATGTTTGAATGCTTGGCCCAGAGGGACTGGCATTATTTGGAAGGTGTGGCCTTGCTGGAGTAGGTGTGGCCATGTTGGAGGAAGTGTGTCCCTCTGGGGGTGGGTGTTAAGGTCTCATCTGCTCAAGTCACACTCAGTGTTTCCTGCTGCCTGTCAATCTGGATGTAGAACTCTCAGCTGCCTCTCCAGCACCATGTCTGCCTGCGTGCCTCCATGCTTCCTGCCATGATGATAATGGACTAAACCTCTGAAACTGTAGGGAAGCCCCAATTGAATGTTTTCCTTTGTAAGTGTTGCCTTGGTCAAGGTGTCTCTTCATGGCAATAGAAACTCTAAGACAGCCTGGTCTCTACAGCTGATACTCTGTTATTCCTTCAAGGACTATACCCATGGGATGGTACTACCCACAGTTAAGGTTGGCTCTTCCTATCTCAGTTAACCCATTCTAGAAACTCTCTCATGGACATGCCCAGATGCTGTCAATGTGACCCTCAGTATTAACTCATCATGGTCCCATAGTACTGTTGTGTGCATTAGAAGGGTGCCCTGTCGAGTGGATCCAGCCATGAGCCGGCCTCAGTGTGTAAAAGGACCATGCCCTCCCCCCACCTCCCCCTCCTCCCTACCCCCGGATACTCAGATGCAGAAACATGCCAGATACACAAGTCTGCAAGGAAGGCCAGGGTTGATGCCAGGGCCCCCCTCAGTGGCGCCACCTCTCACACGCTTCTCACCAAAATCACTAGGGTCACCCTGGTGACCCTGTTAGCCCTAACAAGCTGCATTCAATCAACCATTCCCTGTAAGCAAACTAAACAAGTAAGTAACAGTGGAGACAGAGGCAAATTTGTGCACCGTCACATTGAGAAGGAGAATAAATAAAGAAAAAATGATGGCCCCCATCCACCACCAGCAACTTGAGGGGCCTGACATGAGGCGAAGGATTAAACAGAGAGCAAGAGTCATGTATAACTAAGCAGTCCTGGCCAAGGTATGCTCCCACTCATCATTGACCCGTCACTGTCTCAGATCCAGTCTCCCCTGCAAGGTGGTCTGACAAGTTGTCAGAATTGTGTGAAATCTCTTCCACAGGACTTGGCATCAGGCTTCAGCCTTTTTCTTCTCCCAGTGTGAAATCTCTGGGGGAATTCCAATTTCGTGGGGGGCAGCGGGGAGAACCCTCGTTTCCATAGTCTGATAGCCAAAGGGAGGGGTATAAGGGTCTCTTTAGAATATCTCCCTCCCTTCCAGGATGGTTAAAAGCTAACAGAAGCAAAATGCCCTTTCCACGCCGCACTGTGTGAGGTAGACATGGGGCGGGGCGGGGGGGGAGGGGGGGCTCAAGAATCAGGCACAAGTGTGATTCAGGTCTGGCTCCCAGATTCCACTTCCAAGTTCACAGCCCCGACTGACCCCCATCCACGCACCTGCAGACGAAGTCTCAAGGACCTCCTTCTGGGGCTTTTGGTACACACTGAAGAGCAGCTCTCTCTGCTTGTTATTCTAGCGCCGAAGAACTGAATCTGGAGGCTCTCCAGAGCCTGGACGTTTTCCTTCCTTCCTCACTTAGAGAAATGTCTTAGTTATTTGTTTCCTGCCGGCGTCTAATTACAGGGCCAGAGTCCCATTCTCCGAGCCGGGTTTAGTGGAAAGAGGAAGGAAGTCGTGGCCTTTTCACAGCAAGCCCCGTGGCTCGGAGATGCCAGCTGGGAGCCGGTCTCACCCAGAACAAGGGACTTTGTGCACGGGCAGGGTCACCCATGCCACCATCCAAATGCAGGGTACCTATCTTCTCCCGTGACTTCACAAGTATACAGCTGGAGGAGGGAAGGAAGTCTACCCACCGACACACTGGGAATGAAGAATGTCAGGGCCGCTGCGGCCGACGATGCCTGCTCTGCCCACCAGCATGTCCATGAAAACAGTCATTGTGTTCATCCCTCTGGAGGGCTTTGGGAGCACTGTACCAGGAAAGCACTTGCGATCTCTAAAAAGTTCTCCCAGACTACTGGAGGGGGGATCTTAACTCTTCCACTTGCTTCAGAGGGCCCAAGATATCTAAACAGGACCGCTGACTTGGTCCTGGGAAGTCCTGGAAGAAGTTTCTATTGAGTCAAGGGACAAAGTCACGATGCCAAGGCCATCTCTGTCCTATAACTTGGTCAAGTCCCTTCTTATTCTGTACCAGCTCCTCTGTAAACCAGGGGACTCTGGGTATGCAAACCCCAAGGGCCTTCTCAAAGATGGGCTATTCCTGATATTGTGATTCGGCGAGTTTAAGGACCGCTGCCTGATTCTGTGTTAATTAAAAGAGCTGTCTGTAAGAACACAGCTGCTTCCTTTTCAGGGGATGGTCGAAAGAGTCCACCTGCTCACAGGAAGCTTTGACAGAAAGCTTGATCAGACGAACTTCCACCGCGGACCCTGATGGAAGCATTTTCAGCATGCGTCAAGAAGAGAGTCCACGGGACTAGGAAGATGGCTCCATGGGTAAGGCGCTTGCTGCATACACTTGAGTACTAAGTCTGGATCCCAGGCACACCCATAAAAAGCCGGCAAGGGCAGTGTCCATCTAATCCCAGTGCTAGGCAATCAGAGTCAGAAGGACGTCTGGGGCTTGCTCCCCAGCCTCTTGAGCTGAATCAGTGAGACCTCAAATACTAAGGTGAAGAGTGACTGAGGAAGATACCTAACATCGGCCTCCATGTTCTCACACACACACACACACACACACACACACACACACACACACACACACGATACATACACACGTGGGCAGGGGAGAGAGAGATTCTACTGGCCTACAGGTCAGTAGGACTATGTTCACCTTGCATGCGTGAATGCATGAGATTCTAGGTTCAGTTCACAGCACTAACGCACAAGAGGAGACTCCAGGTTAGTGTAATGAGAATTTGGAACCTTGCTTAAAGTGGGAGGCAAGCCAGAGATAGCCAGGCCTGATTAGCAGAGACCCCCCCAGAAGCCGCCGGCCTTACCCATCTCATTACCTGCTGTAGGCTGGGACCTGGGCTCACACCTCTCCTGCACTCATTACGGCTGGCTCAAGGAGATTTTCATTCACCGGTTTATCGACGACCATTGGGACTATCACAGGAATTTCAGTCCGGACCTAGTTTGAACAGAAAGGGCTATCTCCATCTTTACCAAACAATTCACCCAGGCTTGGAGAGATGGGTTCGTTTGTCTTAAGGCCACAGGGCCAGGGAGTGGTGCAGTCTGTGAATTCCAGTCTTCTGACGATGCTGCGTGGACCACACCTCTGTGTCTGGATAGCAGAGGGTCCAGGTCCAAGAGGTTATCCTGGGTGGAGGTCCTACGTGAAGATGCTCCTCTGTGTATTTGTAGATAAAAGTAGCTTGTTTCTTGGCTTTAGGACTCAATACCAAGACTTGGTTGATTTCTAAAGCCCTGAGTTACGTCTTTCTAGTCCTTTCATCTTGAGTGTTTGTTATAGGACAGTGACTTTTGCAAATGGAAAATTCTCGAAGGCACCTCTCCTGCAGTCCTCTTCAGCCTGCTGGCACCACAAGCAAGCATTCCTCAACATGCTGCTGTTTCCACCAAAGACTTGGAAAACCTCATCTGTCCGTGCCAGCAGAGAGCCAAGTAGAGCCTGGGAGTGAGGTTGATGTCCATGCCTGCCCTTGGGTTACTAGAGGGAAAATGGTCTTCTCTGAGCCCAAGTGATTGTGTCTATAAAATGGAGTGAATATTCACTTTATAAAGATGTTGGGAGAGTGAGACGAAATTCTTGAAAGCCCCGTCACATCACAGCTTGGATGTGGCTTGGGACAGTGTGGGTTTACATAAGCAAGTCCCTTCCTTGGCCCATAGTCTCCTGGAGCCAATTCCCACCATCATCTCTGCTTTGTTAGTAGTCAGTGCTATTAGCCTCAGGTAACGGATCCTTAACCAGCAGGTTCCGCTGGCTGAGCTGCTGAGAGGCCGTCTACTCAAAAGGGTGTCTCTGCTGTTTATGCACAGGAAGCATGGCCATGGGGTCTTCAAGGGCTCTTTTTTTTTTTAATCCTCAAAAAAAATACGTGTCTCATTTGGGATGGGGGAACTGAGGTGTGTGTTAATCAGAAGACAACCTTGTGGAATCCGCTCTTTTTCCATAGTATATCGGGGCCAGGAATCCAATTCAGATCTGTAGGCTTTTGAGGCTATCTGTCTGTGAGGCCAGCAGCTACAGGCCAGCCTGAAGAGCTTCAGAAAGCGCTACATAAATGTCTGAGGATGGACAACACGAAAGCAAGTGTCCGTGGAATACGAAATGAAAACTGCAAACACGACGTTTAATTCAGTGACTGACAGCCGTAATGTTGCATCCTATTCCAGTGCCCTTTCATTCTTATTATCTGTGAAGAATTTCACTGCACTAGAAATCAGTCTGTAGGTTATATGCATTCCTTTTGCATGAGTTCCCAAATAACTGAGGGGGGGGGGATACTGATAAGTAAATAATTAAATGACCCAGAACCCAATAATTTCAAAGAAAAATTATTAAGAGTTTGAGGCCAGCCTAGGTTATATTGAGACCTTGCAGGTGTGTGTGTGTGTGTGTGTGTGTGTGGCAGAGAGATTCATTGACCTCTGTGGGACCTGACCGTGTGCACACCTGTAATCCTAGCACCTGGAAGGTAGAGGCAGGAAGATGGGGAGTTGGAGGGCAGCCTCGGCTACACAGCCACTTTGAGGGGCTTGTGTGAGTTACATGAAACTCAGAACCAACCAAATGAATAAAAGGAAAATTAGACTCAGCTAGGGCACTCAGTATTTTAGGCGACAGGATCATCAGCTTGCTTATTTCCTTTATTCTTCTTTTCTTATCCACAATTCTAAAATTTTTGTAGAAAACATTATCCTCTAAAAAAAAATTAGTTGTTCAAAAAAAAAAGTGGTTTTGGCAGGCAATGGTGGCACACTCCTTTAATTCCAGCACATGGGAGGCAAAAGCACTGGTCTCTGAGGTCTCTGAGTTCGAGGCCAGCCTGGTCTACAGAGTGAGTTCCAGGATAGCCAGGGCTACACTGTCTCGAAAAGACAAAAAAAAAAAAAATGGTTTTCTATATTCCACAACATCACCAGGCCCAGGCCAAGATCTACATGGAATTCCAACAACTTGACTGTGTAGCTCAGAAATGCTGATTTCCCTGGGATTCTAACCAGCTTACACAGGCAAACAAAAGACAGGAACACAGTTACACCTCAGCTGAACTGCGGGTCCAAGGCTCAGCTTACCCTTAGATCTATTGTGTGGCCACCCAGGTAAGAGCAAACATTCCCCCACGTGAGTGATTTAGTTGTTTTAATCACAGGAAAGTAAATCCATCCTCTGTGCCTATCTGCCTTCCTTCCTCCCTCCCTCCCTTCTTTCCTTCCTTCCTTTATTTCCTGTCTGCCTTCCACTGCCCCCCCCATACACACATACACACACATTTTTCTTTCTTCATTAAATATTCTTTGATCCATGTGCATCAGGGTTAAGACCAGGAACACACCTAAGGGCAGAAGCCAAGGCTTTGCCCGCTTTGGAATCTGAAGTGTCCCTTATGGTCCAAGAAGGGATGAATGCCCAGAGACACCTAGCAGCTGCCCCAGCCAGAGCGGTTCAGGCAGACTTTGTACGTACCAGGACATCTGAGCTCAGGTACCAAAAGACCAAGGCATTATGGGGTAGGGCAGGCCATCTCAGAAAGAAGGATAGCGCCAAAAAGAAGTTTCTCTGAGTCCCCGAAAGTCCTGAAACCCACACGCTGCCCAGGAAGTTGTTCTTTTGGTGACTACAAAAGAGCTTCCCAGGACTAAAGGCGGAAATAGGATATGGTTCCTACTTCTACCCCAACCATGTATTCCTAGGACCCCCGAGTCACCCCCAGACATCCTAGGGTACCTCGAACATGCCCTTTATCTTTGGGCCCCAGGCTTCCTGAGGCTGGTCTCAGAGGAGATATGGTGGGGACAGGGCTTCTTCTCTGCTCCTGCATGGACTTCTGTGACCAGCCCAGCTGAGCAAGCTCCGAGGCCTGAATCAAAACTTCAGGCATCACTACCTCTGGACAACTCTGCAATGGCTCCATCTGTCACTTGGGGACAAGTAAGTCATCCCAGTGTCACAGGGTGTTGTGAGGTCAAATGGGATGATGTGGGGTTTTTGTTTTTGTTTTTTTTTTGTTGTTGTTGTTGTTTTGTTATTTTTAAGATTTATTTATTATGTATACAATGTTCTGTCTGCATGTATGTCTGCACTCCAGAAGAGGGCGTCAGATCTCATTATAGATGGTTGTGAGCCACCATGTGGTTGCTGGGAATTGAACTCAGGGCCTCTGGAAGAGCAGTCAGTGCTCTTAACCCCTGAGCCATCTCTCCAGCCCCTGGGATGATGTTGATGAAGGACAGACGGACAGACTGTGGCTGTCTATCCACCTCTCCTAAAAACCCTCTGGCTGGGCCTGCAAAGCTGCCATGGCCCTACTCTGGCTGAGGAGTTTCCTTCCCCTGTGTGAGCAGAGAATGCCTCAGAATAGATGGGCCTGAGACATTCTCCTCCTATTTACTGTCTACCACCAGCCATGGCAGAAACCAATGTCCAGGATGCTGATAGTGATGCAGAGACCCGGTACATCTGGGGAGACAAATGTCCTTAATTTGGCCTGATGTCCAGACAAGGGAAACCCTGGGAGCAGGAAGAGCTTGCCATGTGACCCAGGACCCAACCGGTACTCAGTGCCAGAGCTCTGTCCTTTGTCCCGAGGGGTCCTCATCATTCAGGCTCATGCCTCCACCTCTGAGACCTATGTACATCCCTCCATACCTCACTCCCAGGGAAAAAATCCCATCGCCCCTGTGGGGACTCTCCACACCTCCTTGGTTCAAGGCAGCCCTGCCTAACTAGTCAGACAGTCTGGGCCCTGCTCCCACCAGCTGCCTGGAGCCCAGCCATTTGTCCCCAGGCACAGCCCACTCTGACCATTTGGTCTTTCCAAACTCCCGCAGGACCCCACACCTCCCCATTCATAAAACTCTTGTTTATCTTTTCAGTTACAGCTGGTGTGTCACTTCCTCCAAGGAGCCCTTTTGTCCTTCCTGAAGCACATTTACCATTGATCACGCTGTACTGTAACCTGCCCGCTATCCATCCCCCTGCCCCCCTCTGCGCCGCCGCCCGCGCCCCCCCCCCCATGTCAGGACGCACTCTTCTCTCAAACCCTCCATCCTGGAATACGGGTGGGTGGGGGTGTCCTTGGTTCACACGGATGCCGTGCAGTGACTGGAAATAGGTTTCAGCCAAGAGTGCTCTGGTCATCTCGAGGCACCCCATCCAGAGGGGCATGCGCTCTGTCTCCAGCTTGAAGACTAGGGCCTCCCATCAGAGGGGAGAGTTCAGGTGCTTTGTGGAAATGGCTTCTGAGAGTTTGTGAGCAAGACAGTAGCACCCGGGGGCGGGACGGGGGGATGGCGGGGTGGGGGTGGGGGGAATCAGTCCTGTCTCACAGATTTGGGCATTGCCCCATCTCCCCAAGTGCCTGGTTTTGTAGTCAAGAGTCTGGGAGATAACTCAGCAAAATGAAGCCAGTTTCCATCAGCACAGGCTTCTTAGAGTCCTCAGTAGAGAGTATGGAGGGTCTTCCAGAGAGAGGGGACAGTGTTTAGGAGGACATTATGAACACCACCCTGCCTGTGTCGAGAAACCCTTCTCCGAGTCTGAAAAGAGTCAGTATTTCATGGAATACCATGGAAACCACTGCCCAGGGGGCTATTTATGAACTTTGGAGTTTCCCAAGGCCATGTTTGCTAATGTCCCAATCTATAGGGACATTGTATTGGTAGTTTTCTCTGACATATTACTTAATGTCTTCTGTGACTGAGATGGCGTCAGTTCTTGTTGATACTGTGAGCTGTGTGTTTCTCTCATTACTTAGGCTCCTAGGGAGCTCAAAAGTGAGTTCCAGCCACTGCCTCAAGGGGTATTTCTCTAGATTGCGTCTATTTTTGACTCAGAGTAGTCGTACATATTTGTGGGGTGCGGTATTTCAATACATGCATAACATCTGTTGTGACCAGATTGGGACCATTAGCATATCTCTTGCCTCAGACATATATCTTGTTTTAGAAGCATTCAAAAGCCTCTGTAATAGCTATTTTGAAATATTGAACTCAGAGTTATTAACCAGTGATTTTACTGTCCTATAGAATATGAGCAGTATTCCTTCTTTGCGGGTTTTTTATTTTTATTTTTATTTTTTATGACAAGGTCTCGTGTATCCCAGACTAGCCCTGAAATCACCATATACCCAAGGATGACCTTGAATTCCTGATCCTTCCTGACTCCTTCCCAAGTCTTAGAATTGCAGACATGTACCACCATGCTGGGAATCAAAGCCAGGACAGTGTACATTCTAGACAAGCTCTCTATCGACTGAACTATAGAACATCTAGAAGTTACGTCTACTATCCCCTGAAACTATTTAGCTATCCACACTCTATCCTAGAGGGGAACTTCTGACTCTGTCTTCACAGTTCTGTCAGCTTTGTTCTCCTGATCCCGGGTGCCTTTATTCTTTGTAAATCTGTTCCGTTGATAATGTTCAAACCCTTTATAGAAAGAGGCAAGATGGATGTGACCAGGGCAACCAAGTGCAATGATGTTATCATCAGCAATAATGGCCACAAACACACCTTCCTGCAGAACAGCAGGAGCGTGCCCCCAGGGGTGAGCCACCAGCTCCTCTCCCACAGGGAGAAGTAAGATAGGCTGAGGGGGTCTTCTTAACCCTTTCTTTCCTCTTCAAAGTCGGAAGTTATCCTCCTTTCTGCCCCCTGGCCCCCAAGGGGCTGAAACAAAACCCCCTTCCAGATTGCACAGATTAGGCCAGTGACAAAGGAAGAGGAGATGACTTGTGTCCACTCCCACAGCCCGGCCAGACAAGAGGCCTTTGTGCTCAGGGGAACGGGGCCAGGGGCGCTTGGTAAGTCATATCCACTATACAAGGTCTTCAGGCTGATGCTCCAGCCCTCGAAGGACGACTCATGCGGTAGGATGGAGGGCTAGCCTTGACCACCAGCTTTAGCCCAGCTGCTTACTCAGGCACGACCAGGACTAACTTCCAGCACCCTGGGGACTACCTAAAATAGCCGAGTGCTCAGAAGCCCTCGCCTGCACAAGCTCCAGTCGGCTGCCTTGACTGAAAAATGAGTCACCTGTCAAAACCCTCCATCATCCTTTGTGCTTGGGCTGGAGTCACATGCAGCCATTATGGACTGCTCACTCCCTCTCTCTGGACCGTGAGCAGGGGCTTCCCGGTGCCTGAGCACAGTGGCTGCTCCCTGTTAGCTTGGAGCTGTGCCCCCTTGGTAGCCAGGGGCCAGAAAGCAATTCTATCTTCTTAAAGGGGGTGTTCCATGCCCCCCCCATACTCAAAAGACATTCTTTGTAAAAAAAAAAAAAAGAGGAGGAGGAGAAGAAGAAGAAAAGAAGGAGAAGAAAAAGAAGAGGAAGCAATATAAATAAATAAAACTGGAGCCATAAAGTAAGGGACAATGTCACCTGACCCCAGAAAGACATAGACACTGCTTGAGGTAACTGGTTCTCCTCTGAGCCAGGCACAGGCTGTCTGTCCTGTCATTTTGGTTGTCCATCACTGCCTGTGCCAGGGGTGTCCTCCCCTCATCGAGCTCACTGCTCTTCCTCAGTGTCTAAGGCCTGCCTCTGAGTACAACCTAATACAGTAAGAAGAAAGAGCCAGGAGCGGGGTGCACGCCTGTAATCCCAGCAGCCAGGAGACGGGGGTGGGAGGATCGTGTGCTTGTGGCCAGCCTAGCGTACGTACTGTCTCAAAAAGGAAAGAAAGCGGAAAGGAAAAGCAAGGTCTGAGAAGGGCCTGGAAATGGAGAAGGAAGGTCACGGGTGTCGGGGTGGCACGACATTCTAGTCACTGTCTCCTCGACTCTTCATCGGCACCCCAGGAATTCAGATCAGTGGTTCTCAACTGTGGGTCATGGCACTTAAAGGCCATTGGGGAACACAGATATTTATATTATGATTCGTAACAGTAGCAAAATTATAGTTATGCAGTAGCAACAAAAATAATTTTATGGCTGGGGGGGGGTCACCTCAACATGAGAAAGGTTGGGAAACAGTGGTTTAGATAATGTCATCACCCTGTCTTGGAGATGGGGACACTGTGTTCCTCAGAGTGTGGTTTGCCTATAAGGAAAGCCTGAAATTTACCACAGGTTGGACCAACTTCAAGCCACTGCCACAGCTCTATGTCCTGGGACTAGGCTGTGCCATGACTGGCCTAACTTCATCCCACAGGCAGCCAAACTAGAAATCTTTCCGAGCTCGTTAGCTGAGTTGACAAAAACGGTATTAAAATATAAACAGGGTCTTTCCCGCCATGCCTGCTCGGCTTTTGGCTGCACTCAGAGCCAGTAGAAAAACCTAATCTTGGAAGCCAGGCAGTGGTGGCACACGCCTTTAACCCCAGCACTCAGGAGGCAGAGACAGGCAGATCTCTGTGAGTTCGAGGCCAGCCTGGTCTACAGAGTGAGTTCTAGGACAGCCAGGCTACACAGAGAAACCCTGCCTTGAAAAACTGAAGGGGGGGGGAAAAGAAAAGGAAGGGAGGGAGGGAGGGAGGGAGGGAGAGACAGACGGATGGACAGACAGACAGACAGCCTGCTCTTGGGACTAGAGAGCTAGCTTAGGGAAGTGCTTGTTACACAAGTGTGGATTGGTACTTGGTAAGTGAAGTACCAGAACCCTCATTTAAAAAGCCAGGCATGGTGGCACAAACTTGTAATCCCTTGGCTGGGGAGGCAGAGGCAGGTAGATCCCTTCTGCTCACTGGCCAGCCCGCCTAACATGCTTGGCAAGCCCCAGGTCAGGAAGAAACAATGTCTCAAAAACACAAGCCGGATGGCATAGAGAGGAGTAACACCCAGTGCTCACACACACACACACACACACACACACACACACACACACACACACACACACACACGAGAGAGAGAGAGAGAGAGAGAGAGAGAGAGAGAGAGAGAGAGAGAGTTGCTCTGAAAGAGCGTGCATGCTGGGCACCTGAATCAGAAAATGCATGGGGTCTCTGAAACAGAGACCCCTTTGGTGTGGACTATACTCAGCTGAAAACTCAGACTCCACTCCTCCAGCGTGCTCTAGTCTCCTGGGGAAAACAAGAAAGGAGATAAAAGCTCATCAGCCAGGTCAGCTCTCTCCATTATAACAAACGAGGCTTCACTAGGGAAACACAGCCCCCGCCCCATCATCAAGGAGACGGCTTGTGCCCAATCCCAGCCACAGACCCACAAAGGCCCATGAGCATCAACACCCAGACAGGAAGCCCAGAGCAGGAACAGCATCCATAGGTTTCTTGTGCTCAGTGAGCAGTATGGGAGGTCTATCCTTATCTATCTGTAGGTTTGGCTCTGTGGTCCATGAAACCATCAGCTCTTCTGAAGTGCACAGTTGTAGAGGAACTGGGTAGGGTGGGGGTCTGGGATGTGCTAGCTTTCTTATTAGCTTCCTACTCTATGCCTTTGGACAGGGCTTCATTACTCCCACCCTCACCCTGACTGCCATCGGAAGCCTCAGTTTCCCCATGTGTATGTCAATACCTGCTATGCCCTGCATGGCGTTCTCAACAGTACTTGGTAGACACCATGTGACAAGCCGTGAGAACGTTATCAACCTCACAGCTGTTTCGCTCTTACAGACCCTGGTACTGGGAGGCCTGGTGCCAGGTACAGCCCCATTCCGTGCTGCGTCTTGGACAAGCAACTTCTCCTCCAACCAGACTCCACATCTGTCAAATAAAAAGGGTGAGAACTGGACGTTCTCCATCCCTCCGACTCTGTGTGCCGTCACCAGACTGGGAGGGGCTGAGATTGTACTAGAAGGCCAGTCAATAATCTGCTTCCTCAGTCTGGGAAACCCTTCTATGAGAAAAAAAAGAAAGGCAAAGAACTGAGTCCTGGCTGAAGACTGTTGCGCATTAAGAAGACAACATGTTAAGAAGCTCTTTGGAAGGCTAGGGAGTAGGAGGAGCCCCGTTGGCATCCATGTTTGGGACTTGAGTGCTGTCTTGCAGTATATCCAGCTGTGAGCTGAGCTCTGCAGTGCGCTCTACTTATAGAAGCATTCGCTGACTGTGTGAGCCTTTGACCAAATGACCAACTTCCCTCTACACCCTCAGTCTGCCTCCGACACAAACAGGATCCTGGGAAGTTCATGAGATTTAGGTTTGTTGATGTTCAGCCTTGGCCACCTTTCTTCTACTTGGTCAATAGCTTCTTATTAAGGACCTGTTTTAGGCCAGCCCAGGGCGGCCTGCCCAGGAGCTTCCACACCAGGTTGGGAGGTTAAGACATGAGCAAGAATCAAGAACTAGTCAGATTTTCAACTAAGGGATGGGCACCAGACAGTCCTGCCCAGGGCAGATCTAGGGAAAAATCCATGTAAGAAAATGTCACTGAGACAGAGAAATTGGGGAGGGCTTCCTGAAGGAGGCGATTTATCCCAGTGTTGATGAAGTTAGTCGACTGAGGTAACAGAAATGTGTGGAGAGACCAGGAACACAAAGCCTTATATATACTGTCCTATGATCATTTCCAGGACTCTGAGAAGGACAGAAAGACAATATGCCCATACCTTCCCTGTCAAGTCTGGGCTCTGAGGCTCCTGAGTGGCTTACTGGCCACTTCTCTCAGGCAGACAATCATGGATGGCTTCTCTCACGGAGTTCCACTCCAGCTCACTTCTTGGTACCGTGCTTGAGAACGACGGCAACCACACAGCAGGATCTCCAAACCCTTTGGCCTTCAGGTCGCCTGTTAAAATAGTGACTTCTGCCTCAGTTGTCCAGTCTTTATCTGGGACTCAGACTTCCTGGGGCATACAAACTGTTGCAGGGTACGACCGACCGTCCACTGTGCTGGATTTGCTGTGGCGACGGCAAAGCTCAGCAGATACACAACAGGCTCTTTGTTCTTTGCTTATACTTCACTGTGCAGGGCAAGACATGGTTCCTAGAAATATATATCCCGTCTGCTGGAAGACTCCTGTCTCCTCTCGAGCTCAGAATCACACTCGGGGGATGTCATCAGACTCCCAGCTAGCTGTGGGTAATAGTAGGACTGCAGCTGCCCACACAGAGTCCTGTCCTTCTGGTTTTCGGCACGAGCTTTGTTGCCTCCAAATGTCTGTCCTTGTGCTAATTGGCCTATCTTTTAATAGGCTGTCTTTTCTTTCTTTACATCTTTACCGTCTTTCTATACAATCCATCGGCCGAGTTATCTTTCCCATTTAACTTCCCGCGCTCAATTGACTGTGTTTTTCTATGTCTAGAAAGGAAGCAGTCCCATGGGAAAAGATAAGTGTGAGACGAGGGGGCGAGGGTCCTATCTTTGAGGTGTCCCGCCTTATACAAAGAACTTTTTAATGAATTGTTTTTCCTTCCCAAAGGAAGACATGTGTAATCTCCCCCCAGAGGGTTCTCAATTCTTAGCTGAGACCGATAGAGACCAGCCCCTTCGCTTATGAATCCCGAGTCTTTGGGAGCTAAACGAGGATAAAGAGACTTTCGGGTAAATGTTGTAATAAGAATTCTGGACTCCAGTGTAAGGCACGTCTGCATATTCTCACTAGGAAGTGAATCGCCTTGGATTTTCATAGGCCAGTCTAGAATTCTTGGGAAGGGCTCCCTTTATCCCTAGACCGCCTTTGATGACACACAACCTTTGACCCTGATCAATGCATCCTCCTCCCCAGCCGCAAAGGCCAGAGCGGCTCTCTCAGCGCCCAGAGGAAGAGCGGGCATTCGGCCCTGACCTCTCCCCCTGCCCCTAACCTCACTGATAATTGAGCTTTCCATCCGTGCTCACCAGCAGGCTCGCCACACAAAGGAACCGGCCCCTCCTGACTCCGTCTTTCCCGAGATGAAACCATGAACCGAATCTGTTTAGCTAACACCAGCATCCGGTAGAGAACACACACAGGAGGGTCAGATCGCGGGACCCTGGCCCCTCCATTCCATCCTGGCCCTCCCAGCACCTCCCACGCCCCCAACACAGGCTGTTTGACCCAACAGCATTTGTCTCTCTCCAATTGCAGGCCTTGAACAGAGGGCAAGGTCTCCTTGCAAGATGTTCATATTGTAGAGCAGTTTAGAAAACACACACACACACACACACACACACACACACACACACACCACAATACACTGCAGACACATGTATACACATGCACATCATAAATACATATGTATACCACATACACACATGCACACACCCATATATACACATGGATGCCACATACACACATGCACACCACACATCAAGCACGTGTGCACACACACCTCACATGTACACCATACCACACACATGCACACATATACTGCATACACTACCCATATCACATACACACATGCTTACAATACACATCATACATGTGTGCACACATACCACACATACACACACATGTATACCATACATACTATACCACACCATACAGATATGCACACATATACACATACACATATGCACACTATATACACATCATACACATATGCACATGCATCTCATATGCATACCACACACACATATTACATATCACATCATACCACACACAGCATACCACATCTTTTCTTTAACATATGTTTTCCTAAAAGCATATTTCCCAACACTTTAAAAACTGCAAACCAAATTAAGAAGAATTTTTAAATCACCTTTCTTCACTCCCTTTCAATCTTTGTAAATGGTCTTATTTTAAAAATAAAGTGATAAATACGCCCTCTAGACGCATTTCCCCACCTGGGTTTGCCTTCCCAGAGGGACAGGATGGATAGCTAGGGTCACTGCCCTGCCCACTGCTGAAGAAACACGGTGCTGGTGTGGGAGTCAAGTTCATGACCGGAGCACCCGTGGAGCCCAGGCAGACCCGCTGCCTGAGAAAGACAGGACATGGAGAGTCCTAAGGTGCCCTCCCTGCCCTTGGGAGTTTTATTTGCTGTGTGATGAATAATAATGACTTCATTTGCATGACTGTCTCCTCTGATGTACCTATATTCTGCTCCAAGAAACCGAAGGGCAGAGATCTAGTCCAAGGTGACCCAATTACTCAGCATCAAGTTTTCAGGCCTGGGACCAGGAGCTATCTGGAGCATCTCATGGCTTCCCCAGGACACGGGAGGAAGAGGAATCGTCCAAGATAAGACATAGAGGAGAAAACACAAAGCAAAGGCAGAGCCCAGGCTGTCAGGGAGGTAGACACCGGACTTCAGAGGATGGCTTGCCATAGGGGAAGAGCGGACCTCACTGGGTCTTAAGGACATCACCTCATCAGGAATTCCTGATAAGAAGAAGGAGAGGTGCTGCTAGAGGGGGGGCCTGTCTGAGAAGATGCCCCAGAAGAGGAAGCCTTTCCCAGGCCCATGGTGAGACAAGATGTCAGTGGGTGCTCAGGGTGTTCAGGAAAAACAAGACGCCATGTTCCAGATTCTACCGCATCTGGAACTGAGGTCTGAATGAATGAAGCCCGGGCATACGGGGCTGGGTGCTGGTTCTGACCTCTTGTCATGGACTCAGACACAAGTTATTGTGCCTCCACACGGAGCCTGACTGTGGTTCCGCTTAGCCTGACGAGTGATGACTCATGATGGAAGTCAAGGTGAAGGATAAGCCCCGGGTCCTGGGCTAAAGACTTGTACATTCTCAGGTCAGGAGTAAAGAAACTATGTGGGTCTTTTGTTCAATGTAAAGCCCAATAATTCACCCTGAATATTAGGCCTATCACCTGGTACTTCCCGTGCATACAAGTGCTGGCACTGTGCTGGGAGCTCACCCCCATGTACTGTCACAGATGTCCTGTGTCACAGATGTCACAGATTGTCCTGAAGTCCCTTTCAGGCTTTAGATTAGGAGTTAGGTCTTACCTTGAAGTCAGTTTGCCCCGACTCTCATCTGTTAGTCAGGGATCTCTGGAGAAGCAATACCAATAAGGAAAATGTATAAATAGGTAAGGAGATAGATGATAGATAGATGCATAGATGATAGATAGATAGATAGATAGATAGATAGATAGATAGATAGATAGATAGATGATAGATAGATAAGTAGATAAGTAGATAGATGATAGAGACACAGACAGATGATAGGGAGAGAGAGAGATGATGGGTGAGAGAACGAGAGAAGTTTGATTTAAAGAACCCATTCATGAGGTAAAAGATGGCTCCATGGGTATGAGTTTCTGCTGTGCAAGAATGAGGATCTGAGTTCAGATCCCAGCACTCATGTAGCTGCGTGTAGCCACATGGCTGTAAATCTGGTGTGGTCAGGCGGGGGTGAAGACAGGAAGGTTTGCTGCGGCTTGCTGCCTGCCAGCCTAGCTCCGGGTTCTGGGAGAGATCCTGCCTCAAATAATAAGGTAAAGGATGAGAGAAGGACATCTGACAGATTCGGGCCATCACATAGCTGTACATGTGAATATATCATATTCACATGTGTCATACACACACACACACACACACACACACACACACACATTATTGCCTGGCATGATTACCGTATATACTAGTAAGTAATTTGACAGGTCAGAACAGAGACCCAGAGCCGTCAATGCTGAAGTCTTGAGGTGGAAGTCCTTCCTTCAAAAGGAAGCACATCTTTTCTCTTGAGACCCAAAGGTTTCGTTAAGAGCTACTGTCTTTAATGCTAATCTTATCTAAAAATATCTTTTCCCTTGGTCTCGGCACTGTAGCACAGTCAGGACAACATACAAAACCAATGCTCCCCCTCCCTAGGTTTGCAGTAATGAAAAGGAGCTCAGCCTAACTGAGAGAATGTGGGATGGGGTATTAGAAACGGAAGAGTTGCCGGGTGGTGGTGGCGCACACCTTTAATCCCAGCACTCGGGGGGCAGAGCCAGGCGGATCTCTGTGAGTTTGAGGCTAGCCTGGGCTACAGAGTGAGTTCCAGGAAAGGCGCAAAAGTACACAGCGAAACCCTGTCTCCAAAAAACAAAAACAAACAAAAAAGGAACAGAAGAGTTGATAGCACACTATTATTTGCAATACTTCAAAAGGCACTGCTCAGAGTGACGCAACTTACAGACTTGCTCTGAAGGGACAGAGCAGATACCTTGGGCAGCTACCTATGCAGAGAGGATCATGGGACTGGCAAGGGGCACTTGAACATACTGACAAGTAGTGCTTCCCGAGCTACAGAACGGAGCTCAGCTCTCTGCATTCTGGCCCAGATACAGAGAGAAGAATCACATTAGCAAACGCTACAACTACCTTATGTGTCTTCTCTCTTGTCTACCTCTCCTTCTAGACCAGCTCTTGACACACTCTGAGCCGTGAGCCAAATCCAGCCCGCCATTCTGTCCTCACAGTCTTGTTGGGGCACAGCTACACTCTTGCTGTAGCTGTGGCCAGAAGCTGCTTTTGTTCTTCCTGGGGGCAGAGGCGAGAAGCTAAGACCAAGACTTGGTGGTCTGCAACACTTCACGTCTTCGTGATCTGACCCTTTAAAGAGAATGTCACCCATGTCTGATCCATGAAAAGCTCCACGGTGGCAAGAGCCAGCTGAACAAGCGCAGCCGAGTGGCCCGGTGAGGGGAAGAGACAAGGACCAATGTAAACACAGGTGAAACACAGACATCCTTGCACTGTGCTGAGTGGCTCAGACCATGAGCGGTAGCACATGCCTCTGTTCACTTCCATGAACATGCACTGGGCACCCTTCGGGCCCAGGCCTGTATGCATGCTTTTCTTCTGCAAAGGAACGCATTCTTTCCTGCCTCTTCACTAATGAGGCCTCCTCAATGAGGCCTTTTCTGGTGGCTTGCTCTAGACTCAGAAGTCTTTATGCATGCAGCGAGACCACTCAACACTTTCTGACGATGCTCATGTGCTCTGGGCATTGTTCATCTACTGATCTGCCATCTTCCTTTGGGCAAACCCTCTTAAGAGCACGGGTCAAGTTCTACTTGACTCTAGATTCCCAGTTCCTACGGCACAGCCTCTAGCACACAGTAGGTGCTGAATAAACATTTGTATATAAAATCAGTAAATTTAGGAGGGCATAAATAAAAGGGTTTGCTTAGAGACTATAAACACGGCAGATCTAGCTCGAGTGGCTAGCTGGTGAGCCTTGTAGATCAACCTGCCCAGAGCATTGCTATTAGAGGCCAGTGCCACAAGACCCAGAGTTTTCACATGGGTTCTGGGGAATCAAGCTCAGGTCATCATACTTGTGCAGCAAGAGTGGAAGACTTACTGGGAAAGGAGAAAAAATGAGATTGGAGGAGATCAGGAGAATGTATTCTATGGTGGTACATGCCTGTAATCCCAAAACTATGAGAACTAGGCCAGCCTGGGATCCATAGTGAGACTCTGTTTGGGAGAAAACAAGAAAGTGAGAAGAGAAGGGGAGAGGAAGAGAGCAAAGAAGGGATTGGAGATTGGATGCCAAAAGTCTGGGAAGAACAAGAAGTAGATGCTTTCTCCCCCAGGACATGGCGCTCAGGCCTGACTTAAGCACACAAAAACTGCCCACTGAATTATTTGGAGCCCCAGGCCAAGGCAACCAACCCCTTTTGACCATGCAATCTTTTCTCCATCTTTGCTCCTCAGGTGACCCACCTGGTTCCTCTTTCTGAGCGGACCCAAGTATACCCCATTTATGATGAGGGCCCAGAATAGATGCTTGGGGGTTATCTAGTCTGGACAGAACATGTGCAACTTCTCCTGGATCCTGGAAGCAAAGGGTTCAGATGGGACTCAAAGAGTCTGCCTTCTTTAGAACTCTGAGCCCATGGGCTGGTCATCTACTAGATCTGTGGTCACACGCCCTTCTTGTCTGTGGGATATAAAGTAAATGATGAAGTAGAGTCTAGAAGACTCCTATAGAGCCCTGTCTCCAGACAAAACACACACACACATACATCACTTCCTGAGCCTCATGTCCAATGGGGAAAGATTTCTAGGTGACTTCCTCAGCCCAGCTGTGTTCCAGAGGCAAAGTAGAATGTGATGGGTGGCCCATATACGCTAGGCATGTGGTGTTGTAAATCCGGGATGACCAGCCAAAACATTAAGAACCAGAAAAACGTATCACTTGCCATCCAGTGTTGCCATGAGGCACCGTCACAGACTGGTGCAATGTTTGCTGGGACTTTTCGGTCTAAAGCCACACCTAGGATGACCAAATCAATGGGAATGAATTTCTTCATGATCATGGAGAGCAAAAGTTTGAAATCAACATACTGCCTGGGTTGGTTTCTCCTAAGGTCTTTCTCCATGACTTACAGATCATCTTCTTTCCCCCTGTGCAAGCATGTGTACATGGGTGTGTGTGTGTGTGTGTGTGTGTGTGTGTGTGTGTGTGTGTGTATGGAGGGACACACATGCTCACATGTGTGTGCACATGTATATGGCGGCCAGGGATTGACATCAGGTCTTCCTCACTCTCCCTCTTAGTTTTTGAGGTGGGGTCTATTACTGAACCCACAATAATTCACAGATTCCGCTAGACTGATTTCAGCTAGCTAGGGAGTCACAGAGCTCCATCTCCTCAGAGCATTGGTATTATAGGTTAGTGCCACAACACCCAGATTTCTCTCATGGGTTCTGGGGGATCGAGCTCTGGTCATCAGACTTGTACAGCAAACACTTTACCAACAGCCATCACCAGGTATAGACTCTTAGAAGGATCTAGGGCAGTGGTTCTCAACCTTCCCAATGCTGCAACCCTCCAATACAGTTCCTCATGTTGTGGTGACCCCCAACCATAAAATTATTTTCATTGCCACTTCATAACTGTGACTTTGCTACCATTATGAATTCTAGTGTGTAAATATCTGATATTCAGGCTATCTGACAGGTGGCCTCTGTGAAAGGATTGCCTGACCACGGGTTGAAAACCACGGGCTTAAGGTTGGTCAATGGTGTCATTTGAACTCTCTTGCCTGCATTAAAACCTAATCTCCAAATACCTCCTGACTTCGCAGGGGTTGGGCCTGCAGTGTGTGGATTGTGGGGAGTGGGGTTCAACTCAATCATAACAACTGGAAAGAGGCTGGGGTTAGGAGCTGGGTGGGATGAGCTAAAAGTCAAGCACCCAGCTCACCTTAAGAAGGTGGGAGGGCAGAGATCCACATACCTGTAATCAGTGGAGACCGTGACGATGCAGGGTCAATCTCTAGAGGCACCAATAGGCTTCCTCTAGAGCATCAGGGAGACTTCCTGAAGATGAGGCACCCACCATACTCCCTAACTACATCAGATGCTCCAAAGGGCATCGCTCACCCTGTGGCCAAGGAGAAGATGTCACAGCTTTCTTCCTCAGCATTGATGTGGGTTTTTCACCAGATCTCATTTCCCTCAAGCCAGAGTCTGCAAAGAGTCTCAATATGACAACTCAGTCTGTTCTCTAGGTCTGAGACCTCTCTGGGCCAGTGGATCCTGATGGACAGTTACATTTGAGAACCACGTGATTAGATCACAGCTTCTTAAACTGAAAAGGGCATGTACAGATCCAGAAGACCTGCTGAATGATGCAGATTCTGAATCAGAATTCTGGATGAGGCCTGAGGCGCTTCCCTTTTATCCTCCCTCCCTCCCTTCCTTCCTTTTTACAGAATCCCCCTTCTGTCACCCCAGAACTCCTCCTATGATCCTCCACAGTGTGCCCATCCCAGCTCACCAGGCTGAGATTCCACATTTCCAAGGAGTCCCCAGCCCTGTTGATGCCCCAGGTCCTGGGGTGACCCTTTGAATAAGAAGGGCCTCGACAGCTTAATCCTGGAAAACATTTCCCCTGAACCAAAGGGGGTATATTTGAAAATTTGACAGACACATGCTGATGGCCAGGCCACTGGCTCAGAAGCCTCAGTGCTCGGGAGGGAGCGTTAGTGAACCTTTGGATTGGGGCAGAGAGGAAGCTGGGGGTGGGGTGGCCCAGAAGAGAGCCTGGCTGTTTACGCTGGGCAGAGAGTTTCCATGGTTAAAGAGCTGGCACCAACCTCGGGTGTCTGCCAGCTGCCTGCCCTCCTGGCCCCCCGGCAGCACCCATGGCCAAGGACAAGCCTAAACAGCCTGGCCAGCGGCTATATCCGAATACAGTGGACATTAGAGTGTGCGTTGGCAGGAGCTGCCTGCTGGGTAAACATCATCATTCTGTTTTTTTTTTTTTTTTTTTCTCTTCAAACAAGCCCTCCTCAGCACTGGCCACATAACCCTTCACAAGGCCTCTCAGAGCTGTTGACACAAAGGCACGAATGGTGTCATTCCAACCCAGAGATAAAAGGGACCCTCCCTCCCCGGTGGTGGTGGGTACTTCCTCCCGGGAGGAACACCAGCCATCAGGAAATTGACCAGGCCAGTCTGAGCCTCCTCGGAGGCGGGGCTTGGGATTTTGTTATTTCTAGTGGATTGCTCTCTCCCCCAAAGCTCCCCTTGTTCCATGTGGCTCGGTCAGCAGCTATGTCAGCGGCAGACAATGGTCTCTTTCTGCAGACAATGGTCAGCAGGAGGAATGTCAGAGGAGGCGGGGCTTCGTGCGGGACAATTCAGCTTTCAGAACCGGAGACCAAGTGGGTGCTACAGGGAGGGTCCCACAGTCCCCGGGGCAGCCTCTTCAAAGAAGCCATTTATGGAACTACAGCCCCAGAAGGAAAAAAAAAATAATAATGGATTCCTTAGGCCATGGTTACTGAGGCTGCTTGCATGCAGGCTCACCTGCCTGCCAAAGAAGAATCGTAGTACCTGCTCTGTCGGGCTCCAGGATCACCTGTGGCCACAAGCCCTGCCATGCAGACTTTGTTTAATGAAAAGGCACACAGCTATTCAGCCCTCCCCTTCCTAGCAAGCCAGACCTACCCCTCCGGCCTGGGCCTCCACTGGTCAGCACTAGAGAGAAGAGAGGACTTATTCACGGCCAAGGTGGAAATGTCCCTTCTCCCGGGAAACTGTGTCACTGGTTTGTAGCGGGATCAAATACAGACCTTGAGGTCTTGGTGGGGAGCGCGAGGGTATAAAACAAAAACAGATAAGGAGGCAGAGGCTGGAGCCCGCACTGAGGTCTTCACGTTAGATTTGCTCCCTGATGAACGACTGTCCCTACCAGAAGGCCACAGCCCTACTGTCACATCAGTTGGTCACCTCTGCAGTGATTAGAAAATGAAATGACTGCTGTACATGCATGCCTCTCGCTCGGGGGTTCTCAATCCGTGGGTCGCGACCCCTCTGGGGGGGTCACATATCAGATATTTACATTACAACTCACAACAATAGAAAATTTACACCTATAAAGTAGCAAATGAGTAATTTTATGGTTGGGGTGGGGGTCACCACAACGGGTCGAGGTATTAGGAAAGCTGAGAACCTCTGCTCTAGCACAGTTGGTGCATAATAGATGCTGAGTAAACATTTCTGGAATGAATAAAACATTTGATAATCTGTAATTCGTTCTCTCCCTGCTAGAAAGAAAGAAAGAGAGAGAGAGAGAGAGAGAGAGGGAGGGAGGGAGGGAGGGAGGGAGGGAGGAAGGAAGGAAGGAAGGAAGGAAGGAAGGAAGGAAGGAAGGAAGGAAGGAAGGAAGGAAGCCAGGTGCACTCAGGAGGCAGAGGCAGACCGACCTCTGTGAGTTCAAGGCCAGCCTGGTCTACAGAGTGAGTTCCAGGACAGCCAGAGCTACACAGAGAAACCCTGTCTCAAAAAACCAAAAAAGAAAGAGAGAAAGGAAAAAAGGAAGGAAGGACAAAAAAATTCTATAGTGCAATGCTGCCCATGTTGTAGATTTCATCTGGACCTGAACTATGCCTTATCAACTAGCTCTTCAAGTACCTTCCCAATGCCCCAACCCCTTATACGTCTCCAGTATCCCCTACTCTCTGCCTAGAATGTCTTGAACCAGGAATT
Organism: Peromyscus leucopus; assembly: GCF_004664715.2. Lineage (NCBI taxonomy): Eukaryota > Metazoa > Chordata > Mammalia > Rodentia > Cricetidae > Peromyscus > Peromyscus leucopus. The sequence continues at coordinate 45,021,124 of NC_051081.1, forward strand.
GTTGTAAGAACTTGAAGCCTTTGCCCCAACCATCTCAATTCCCAGTAACCCCAAGACCCGCCCCCCAATCTGGTGAGTTCCTCCCAGAGAATCTCCCTTCCAGTGTTTGGCCCTCCTACGAGACGCTGCCACCCAAGGTCCAGGTGCGTAGCCCCATCAGGTCACCTGCCGCAACGACTTGTACATGTTCCCGGAAGCAGAGACCGAGTCTGGCTCTCTGCCACCCACCCAGCGAAGCTAAGGAGCTGCTCGAGCATCCATCCACAGAGAGCAAGGGGAGTAGCGAAGTCCTGGTGTGCCCAAAGCACTAAAAGCTACACTCCAAGAAATCCCTCAGTCCTTGGCAGAGGGGACTATCTATCGGTCCTCAGCAGTAAGTGAATGTTAACTCAATAAATGAGTGGATTTCTATTCATTTGCTAGATAACTTCACGTGCTTATGGTACTAGGTCCCCCACTCATCAGCTAGAGAGAATTTCTGAGCAGCCATGTCTACCAGATGAATCGGTGCTACTGGATGGTCGTGAGCCTAGGAGGCTCCGCTTGGGCCCTTGTGCTTTTTCCTAGGACAATGCGACATTGTTCATAATGCATCAGTCGACATCTGTCTTATTGCCCTGGACTTGCTCTGGGTCTCTGTTGCTCTCAGAAAGGATGAGCCCTCTAGCCTTACCACTAAATTCCTAGCAAAGATTAAGTCCAAAGGCGCCCACTGGAGTGCTGTTGTGTGGCCAGCGGGGGCCCCAGGCCTTCAACGCAACAGCAGCAAGAGCAGAGGCAGTGAGAGGCAGGACTCCTGTGTGTGCTCAGGCTCCCACAGACCCTGGGGCAGCACGGTCCCATCTGTTTCTCAGTTCTAGGTCAAATCAAGCTGCGAAAGGATCAGGCTTCATCTGACCTGAGATGGCTGGAGCATCTGGCTTCTCCCTACACCTCCCCCATCCTCAGAAACAGGCTGCCTCCACGCTACTCGGCTTCCAGGGACGCCATGCTTCTTTGGCGATGATTTCAGGTCTCCTGAGAAGTGTGTGACCCAGTAGAAGCCGCAAGACAAACACCTCTTCCTGGAATACCAGTTCAGCTCCTTAGCTCTTGGATTCTGGATAATTACTGCACGGTCCTGTGCTCATTTAAATGTTTTTTTTTTTTCCTATTGTGCATTCTGTACTATTGTTATAAAGATGATGGGAGATCTGATAGGCATCAGGCTCTGTGTCCAGCACATCACAGATGCTACAAAACCAATTTTTTTTTCTACCTCCTCACACAAGGGAGTAAGCCACTATTTGGAGTAAACCTTCAGCAATGTGGAGTCAAGCCCGTACTTTTTGGTATCTCCCTCTGCCCGCAAGAGAAGGGGCAGAGTCACTAGGAGGGGCTATGCTTGCCAGTCCTTTTCTAAGATGTTCACCTCCAAAAATGCAGAAGCCACTTCAACTCCCGTGGGACACAGTTCTTACGAAGCAGAATGTCGCTGTGAATGTGAATTGACTAGCAAAACCAATATTTACAGATACAGCTCTGTTCACCCTCATTTCAAAAACTCACAATAGAAATGTTGTCAAAAAAAAAAAAAAAAAGTCTTAATTTCCAAGCCTAGTTAAGATGAGGTGTTTTGACCTGGAACCACCCGGAGGTCATTATTGAGAGAATCCCTGTCTCAGGGAGTCTCATTCTCCAGGAAACTTCCTTTCCCTGCTCAGCAGGTAGCTGACTCTCCAGAAAGCAAAGCCCATGAGACCTGTGTGTGCCGTGACCCTCTCCCTCCCCCAAACTCAGGCATATGTGAGCAGCCTGCCCCTGTCCCTCGCACCCACAGCACTGGGACCCGGTCACGCACTGAGCAGTCGCTTGATGAGCTTTCTCGGTCTGTCTTTCCATAGAACTTCAGTATCCCCGTCTGTGGTTTCCTGTTTCTAGAAATACTTGGACTTCGCATCGAATCAAAACTAGTAGATTTACGCACACAGGGATCAAGACTGTGCTGCAAAGCTCGGAGACTTCTATCAGCTTCTCTGAGTGATGTCTTCTCTCCCTCTACAGCAGTCCTGTATTCCTTAGTCTGCCATGGCGTCTCATGTCTATGTCTCCTGGGTTGAAGGACAACATATCTTCTGTGAGCATACACAGGCTCTGGAGTGGGAAGGATACTCGCGCAGCAGTTTGTGAAGCCACAGGGGAGACCAGAGCATCCACTTCAACAATGCCGGCTGCCCTACTTTTGGCAGGGTGTCGTCGATCATGTCTTTTATTCTGTAACACTCGGGAGGCAGAGGCAGGCAGATCGCTGTGAGTTCGAGGCCAGGCTGGTCTACCGAGTGAGTTCCAGGATAGCCAGGACTACATAGCGAGACCCCGTCTTGAAAGAAACAAGAACAAATAAATAAAATAAAGTAAGAAAGAAAAGAGTCAAGGTGAAGAAAGTCTAGAGGTGCCTGGGGACGGCCACAAAGATGGTCCCACGGAGGCACCCCTACACACGCCAGTCTCATCTTTTTCCAATTAGTCCTTTGAAGCGATCCCCTTTGTCCCGCACTAATTGCTGGGTAATTGTCCACTTTAGCCCTCTGACCAAGCGGGTAGGTATTTGAGAGCCACGATGACCTCTGGCCTTTGACCCAAGGTGATCTTTGCCAGGAGAACCCATGAAAGATTGATTTGAGCAGCGCTGAGCTAGACAAACAAGCCATTCAAATAAACCTCAGATCTGGAGGCAAAGCAGGTAAAAATGTAAGCAACCTTTGTGGCCTGGAATTTCCTGTCCCTGGCGGAGTGATGGCCAATTTTCGGGTTTAGAAAGGCTTCCCTTTAGCTCAGGAGAACAATCTGATGAAGCATGGGGTCCCATGCACAGGTGAGCTAGGCTTTGCCCAAGGCCCTTGGAGAGGAAGTGAATGAGTGAGTCTTCCACACATTTGAAGCGGCTGCTCTTTTGTTTTCTTCCTTTCTTGGCTGTTGGACACAGGGACTCACTTTATAGCCCAGATGGACTGGAACTGACTCTGTAGCCCAGGCTAGCCTCAAGCTCAGGGCAACCCTCCCATGTCAGTCTTCCAAGTCCTGGGATTGCAGATGCGAGGCCCCATGCCTAGGTCCACAGCTGGAGCTATTTCACTCTCCTTTGTCTTTGTCGTTGTCCTTCAAGTGGGCCCACTTTGAAGACTTTCTACCCTGGAACTGCGCCCTTTCAACTCATTTATTTCTCCAGTTCTCCATCTCCTAAATGCAAGGGGCCAGGTATCACGACTTCCAATGGGGCTGAGGTCAGTTGAGGGATGGTCACGTGAATGGGATATGTGGGATATGATTAGCAGTGAGAACCCGATTCGGTGGTGAGGTGGCGGGGGGGGGGGGTGTTCACGGTGAGGTGGAACAGGCGCAGGGGTCAGCAATACTGGGGTGATATTCTCACCCGTTCACAGCTCCTCTGCCTGGCATGGTGGAGCCCGAGCTGGTACCTGCTGTCCCCAACACTGCCACCCACTCTGCCCCAGCTTGTCACCCAAGTTTAGAAGACAAGGAGGGTAGTGGAAGAGAGTTTAATCTGGCTTCGTTCCTTCCTTTTTAATCTGGAGTGTTACTGCTGAAGAAGAGGGGGGGGGCGGCACCATTAATAAAAATTTAAAACAGAAGCAATAATAAAGGCTGGGGATGTGGCTTAGGTAGAATGCTTGGCTAATAGGCACAAGGCCCTGGGTTCAATTCTAAGAAGGAGAAAGAAAAAGGACAGGAGAAAGGAGTTGGGAGGGGGTGCTCGATAAGGACAAAATAATAGGAGCCTAGAGAAATGGTACAAAGATTGAGAGTACTGACTGCTCTTCCAGAGGACATGGGTTCACTTCCCAGCAACCACATGGCAGCTCACAGCTGTCTGTAGCTCCATGTCCAAGGTGTCTGACCACCTGGACATGGAGCTACATTACTAGACACATACATGGTACACAGACATACATGCAGGCAAAACACCCACACACACAAGATAAAAATGTTCTAAAAGAACAAAGTCATAAATATAAAAATTTAGTATAGTATGAAAATGCAGCAATATAACCTATTTTGTACGTTAACTTACAAAAACTAATTAAAAAAAAAAAAGCATCACTAATAATCCTGTAATTTCCCAGCATGGTGATGCACACCTTTCATCCCAGCACTTGGGAGCTGGAGGCAGGAGGATCAGAAGTTCAAGGTCATTCCCTGCTACATGATGAGATCCTAACTCGAAAGAAAATAGTAATATACTAAAAAGAAAAAATAGTAATTCTATAACTGATGTTCAGTGTGAGGTCCTGGGTTCAATCCACAGTTATCAGAAAAAGACAGAACAAAACAGAGAACTTCATCTGTGCTACCTCTGTCTGATCCTCACACACGAATTTGTTATTTGTGGAGTTTAAGTTTGCAAACTCGCCTGCTGGCTGAGAGGTCTTTGCAACCCCAAAGTCAATACTCGCCCACGGCACTGTAACAGTAATTCTACATGTGCACAACGTGGTAGAAAACTCGAGGTGCCCTTGTACAAGCTCCCTCTCATGCCCTTTATCTCCACTCTCAGAGAGCCAGCAAGTACCCATCGCTCTCTCCTCCGGTGAGGATACTTATTAAGGCCACCAATGTTTCAGGCTTAGGGACAAAGCTGGAAAGATATCTTCATGCATGGAATGTACTGGTTCCGCAAAGATACACGGTCATCCTCTTCTGTTCCACATCCCAGAGTGTTCTCAACAGGGACTCGACCTACAGCTTTACCTCAGTAATGTTTATTGAGTGAATGAATGGCTTAAGGTTGGGCCATAATGACCAGGGATCATCAATCCAACACAGGGACCTAGATGGAGTATTCAATCACTGTATGTTATCTGACGCGTTCACATCAACCAATCATTGGTGCAACTAGCACTGTGGGCAGACTCTGACTTTCATTAGATTGTTCAGGTCCTCACTGCCCTAGGGTGCAAGTTTTTATAGCCTCGTTTTACCTGGAAGGAAAATGGGACTCCCTAAAGTCGCGTGTCATTGTACTAGAGCGCCACTGTGATCCTGCCTTCAATGGAGACTGTGAGTGTCTGCTCTTTTGACTACACCAGGCGGAGGCCATCTGTGCTCCTGAGACCAGCTGCACGGCTTCTGGAGTCACCTGATCAGTGTCAGCCAGATCCCAGAGCCCCCCCATAAAGCCCACAGGGGCATGGAACCCCTGGGGCTCTGCTTTATCCTCTCTGCCCACAGTCTTGCCCTGGAGTATCTCCTTTCTCCTGCACTTACACATGTCTGGAACCCTGGCCGCTTCTATGGCTCTGCCTTCGTCATCCCCCAGTGCCTGGTCCCTCACACCTGAAACTCACACCTGACTTGACCGAAGTCTGAGAATAGGAACAATGGTTTGTAGAGGGCAGAGGACGCTGCATGGTGTTCAAGAAGGAGTTTTTATCTGTTCTCTTGCTTAGAATCGACTTGAATTAGGGTAGAGGTGGAGCAATTCGAGGTGTTTCCTTCTTATTTATAAAAGAAGATGTCAGGGGGCTAGGGATGCAGCTCAGTTAGTCAAGAGTTTGGCATACATACCTGAGGATCAGAGTTCGATTCCCAGCACCCATGGAAAAGCCAATGTGACTAGGGCTTGTAAAATCCCAGTTCTGGGGAGGCCGAGACAGGAGGATCCCTGGGCTTGCTAGCCAAGTCTAGCTGAATTAACATACTGCAGGTTCAGGGAGAGACACAAGTCTCAAAAAACAGTGTGGAAAGTGATGGAGAAAAATACCCGACATGAACTCCGAATGGGAAAATGTGCCAAGAGGAGGATCAACTCATCTGAAAAGAGGTGTAATGCCTTCTTTCACATTGATCGATGTAACCAATCAAAGAATTCACAGTGCTGTTTGAGAACATGGAGGAGACTCCAGCTCCACTTTACCCCTCCATACGGGTCCTCTCTTCAGTGTCCTTGTGGTGGTTGAAAGAAAATGGCCCCCAAAGGGAGTGGCACTACTAGAAGGTATGTGGCCTGGTTGGAGGAAGTGTGGGGGCGGGCTTTGAGGTCTCCTTTGCTCAAGCTTCCCTCAGTGTGACAGTCAGTTGACTTCCTGTTGCCTTCTGGTCAAGATGTAGCCAGCTCCAGGTCTGCCTGCCTGCTGCCATGCTCCCCATCATGATGATAATGGACTAAACCTCTGAAGCTGTAAGTCAGCCACTTACAATGAAATGTTTTCATAAGAGTTGCCATAGTCATGGTGTCTCTTCACAGCAATAGTAACCTGAACTAAGACAGCCCTACAAAAAGTAGCTGTTCAACATTTTCCTGGGCATCTTCAGCTATGGCAAACTGAAATTAACCCTAAATTATAAACCTCTTTTTCACTTTCTCTTTCATTTCTTGCTTTTTAAAAGATTTGGTTGGGCAGTGGTGGTGCACACCTTTAATCCCAGCACTTGGACAGGCAGATCTCTGTGAGTTCGAGGCCAGCCTGGTCTACAGAGCGAGATCCAGGACAGGCACCAAAACTACACAGATAAACCCTGTCTCAAAGGGAAAAAAAAGACTGATGTATATGTAGTATGTGTGTGTGTATGTATGTGGGGGGCACATACCCCTGTGCAAGGCATCAGAGACCAGAAGTGTTTACCTCTGTCATTGTTCACCTTATTTCTATAAGGCAGGGTCTCTTAAGTGAACTTGATGTGTGACATTTCAGCTAGGTTTGAATGGTTTGAGTGAGAATACGCCTCCCTTGCCCCTCACTGCCCCCCACAGGCTCATAGATTTGAATGTTTGGTCATCAGGGAGTGGCACTATTTGAAAAGGATTAGGAGGTGTGGCCTTATTGAAGAAAGTGTCACTGGGGGCAGGCTTTGAGTTTTGAAAGCCCAAGCCAGGCCCAGTCTCTCTCTCTCTCTCTCTCTCTCTCTCTCTCTCTCTCTCTCTCTCTCTCTTTCTCTCTCTCTATCATCATCATCATCATCATCATCATCATCAGAATGTAGCTCTCAGCTTCTTTTCTAGCACCATACCTGCATGCTGCCATGCTTCCCACCATAATGGTAATGTAACCTCTGAAACTGTGTGCCACCCCAATTAGATGCATTCTTTTATAAGAGCTGCCATGGTCACGGTGTCTCTTCACACAGCAATAGAAAAGTGAGTAAGGTACCAAACTAGCCAAATCGAGAGGCGATCCAGATTCAGTGAGAGAGACCCTGTCACAAAATAGACTGTGAAGAATGATTGGAGAAGACATTTGATATGGACCTCGGGCCTCCAAAATGCACATACCCGTAGGGAAAGGAGAGAGAGGAGAGAGACGAAAATAGAAAGCAGGAAAAGGAATCTCCACAGACAGCCTCGAATTCTGTTCTTTACCTCAGTGAGTGCCAAGTCCTGTCTAGCCCTTCCCAGCTTTTCTAGTGATGCTTCCAGGCATGGGGTATGGCGGGAGTCATGGCGGGGGGCACGGGGGGGGGGGGGGTGTTGTCCCTCAGCCTAGCATCCCTGAGCCACCACTGAAGCTTGAAACAGCACCTGGAGAGCAGAGCAGATGGAGCCAACCGCTCTAGGCACAGGCCTGCTCACCTGCCACCTTGGCTACCTACCACCTTGCTGCTGGGACAATGCTGAGGAATTTCTCCTTTGTGAGTGTGCTAAGGTTTGGGCTTCTGCCATAGGAAAAGGCTGCCCCGTGCTGTCGCTGTGAGAAATGAGGTGTAGGGCTATATGAAAGGTCCTCCGGGTGTAGCCAGGGTGAGGTGGGTGCTTCCTCATTCTCTCCCCTCCCGCTCCTGGCAGGAAGAGGCACTAGCTGTCTGTGAGGCACTTCCCCAGCACTTCCTGGGCCCTCCCGACCAGCAAGTGAGACCTCCTGGTGGCATCGGTATTGGAAGGTCAGAGCCTGCCCGGAACTGAAGCCTTCTCTTTGTCACCCAGATGAGCTTGGCGGGATAGGGCAACAAATGTGGGAAGTCAGCCATCCTGGCTCAGGGCCCACCCCCCTTCCTTGGGAGAGCTGTCTTCCGGTACAAACTTGGGAACTGGGCTTAAGAAACCAATCCATAGCCAGAGATCCAAGCCCAGCTCACTGACAGTTCAGACTTGATCCTCCATCTGATGGACCCTTGTTGACTACAGCCGACCCCCCTCTAGAGATGAAAGGTTACAGCTCTGTGCTAATGCCAAATGAAACAATAGAGCTTAAACTCGCCTGTGCCAACTCACACCTTCCGTCAGGTGGACCCAGATGAAGAATACACACCTCTTCCCACAACCTCAGGAAAGGGTACCCAGAACAGAGATGGGCTGAAAGGAAGGGATCTCACATCCAGCCATTCTTCCTTCAAGGTTTCAGCTGATGTTTTGTGAAAACGGGGATCAGAATACTAAACAAATCACTTTGCAAACGTAATGGCATGGCTGTTACCCACCATCTATCAGAGGGAACCACTGGCTGATGGTCACTCCTCCATTTTCTAGGCTCTCCATGCTCTGTGGTACTGTTTCCCTGGGTGGAGACATTGCCTGGCACACAGCGGGTGCTCACTGTATGCTCATACACAGGTGCCCACTTACAAAGAAGAAGGACCAGAGGACTCAGCTCCTTTGACAAACTGGTGCGTCCCAGTGTGACTTCCAAAGAGACCCACACTGCAGACAAGCAGCTGTAACCCACTTCAGAATCCAGAGTATACTAAGGTCAAGGTGAAATGCAACCGGAACCCAGGAGGCTAGGGACAGACCTTCACTCCCCCTTTTCCCATACCAGTGTGAAGTCGCCTAATGCGAGAGAGGAGCAATCAGGCAGAACTTTCTCCCAACTCAAAACTGGAATGTTGGGAGGGTGGACCAGCATCCAAGCGAGCTCACCTAAGAGATGCTATGAAATGATGATGCTCAGCCAGGGCAGGACATAGGACCCAGGGATGGAGGGAGAGGAAAGAGTCTCCAGTCCTCAGCATCTGTCATCATCTGTGATGATTAATAGCAATCAACAATGAAACTTCAGCGTTCTAATGAACTTGGAGGAGTGAGACTTCTATTTTTAACTGGCCCAATTTCTTCCTCATATCACATGATTCCTATTGTCTTGGCTGAGAATTATGAGACAGAGAAGAGGGAGAGAGAGAGAGAGAGAGAGAGAGAGAGAGAGAGAGAGAGAGAGAGAGGGAGGGAGAGAGAGATCGGGGAGAAGGGGGGAGAAATTGGGCCACACTCTCTAGTTCAGTAAGGTGATGAACTCCCCACCAAATGTCTATTTCTTCTTCCATTTCAATTTTGCTAAATAACCTTAGAGGAAATAGCTCCCCTTGGCCACCTTCTGATTCTATTTCAGTGGTTCTCAACCTTCCTAATGCTGTGACCCTTCAGTACAGTTCCTCATGTTGTGGTGACCCCCCGACCATAAAATTATTTTTGTTGCTACTTCATAACTGGGATTTTGCTACTGTTATGAATCGTAATTCAAATATCTGATATACAGGATAGTCTTAGGTGACCCCTGTGAAAAGGTCGACCCCCCAGGTTGAGAACCCCTGTAATTTAAAGGAACAAAAGGCTAGTAAGTGATCTTACTGAGGCCACATGCAATGCTCTGAGATAAGTAAGCTGCATGGGAAACAATGTCAGTGTTTTGATGTTTTATGTTCATGGGGCTTGGGGAGTTTCAGAAACTGTTTGGCTTGGAGATGCAATGGGTTCCTCTGCCTGTTTTTTACAGTTCACGTATGAGTTTATCTTGTATTGGATAGCAGTGTGGAAGGAAAGATAAACAAAACTTAAACTTGTGAGGGAGCTGAACTTGATTCCTCTGTGCCCATATGGCATGGCCTGGGCTGGTATCTTAATATGTAGATGGTGTGGATTTTACCTCAAGTGACATGTTTCCTCCATTTCCATGAATGGAATCTTCCGGTACGATTGGCAGTGTCTTGGTGACAGTGAATAACTTACAGCTCAGTGTCCCTGAGAGAAAAAAAATGTCAAAGTAGCCTGGTGTGTTGGCCACACCTTTAATCGCAGCGCTCAAGGCAGAGGCAGGTGCATCTCTGAGGTCAAGGCTAGCCTGGTCTACAGAGTGAGTTCCAGGATAGCCAGAGCTGCACAGAGAAACCATGTTTCCATGTCTCAAAAAATGAAAAGAACAGAAGGTAACAAAGATAGAAAGAAAGAGAAAGAAAGAAGGAAGAAAGGGTGGAAGGAAGGATGGAAGGAAGGAAGAGAGAGAGAGAATATTAAATTATTCTCTTAAAAATTCAGTGGTTGGGCCGGGCGGTGGTGGCGCACGCCTTTAATCCCAGCACTTGGGAGGCAGAGGCAGGCGGATCTCTGTGAGTTCGAGGCCAGCCTGGGCTACCAAGTGAGTTCCAGGAAAGGTGCAAAGCTACATAGAGAAACCCTGTCTCGAAAAACAAAACAAAAAAAAAAAAATTCAGTGGTTGGGAAGACTATATCCTCCCATAGAGACACTTGCACATCCATGTTTATTGCCTCTCTATTCACAACAGAAAAGAAATAGAATCCGCTGAGAAGCCCAAGAACAGATAAACGGGTAACAAAGTATGTCACATATACAGGACAGGATTTTATTCAGCTGTAAAGAAAAACGAAATTGGCAGAAAAACAGATGAATCTGAAAATCTCCTCACTAAGGTAACCCAAATTCAGAAAGATAAATAGCTCCTGTTCTTCCTCCTATTCTGATTCTAGCTTCTACGTTTCCTATGGGCGTCTTCACACGGGTTTGAGCTGGGGTACGGGTTTGAGCTGGGGTACGAGTACGTGGGAGCGAGTAAAGAGGCCTTTAGGGAAGATGGGAAGGGTGATTGAGTATGTGAGACATGAAAATGGAAAGGAAACCACTGGGGGTGGAAGGGACAGAAGGGCGGGGCCGGAGGAGATGGGAGAGGAGCCAGGAAGAAGGGTCAAGCGGAACAGGGTGAGGAGTGCCGTCGTGAAGCCGTTACTTTGCGCATTCATTCTTAAACATTAAAAAGTTCGATGGGGTAAATTTACTTCACCACTGAGTAGTCAGAATTATCCAAGTTTAGTCTGTCCCCCCAAATGAAGTCTGGGTGAGCTGGCTAGGAAGGGTGGTATCTGTGAGCAAACAGCACACATGTCATATACACGTCACGTCGTCGTCGTCGGTGTACTCAAGCCCATGCTTCCCAAACTGGGTGCCGGGGGACCCTGAGGTCCACAGCAAGCTCGTGGAAACACTGATGAAGGCTCACCTTGAGGAGTATTGCTAGGCTCCTGTGGGGCTATTCGCATTGAAGAGCCTGGGGTCTTCCTCAGCTTAGCATCCCTGCGAGCCACATTTTCAGTAGTATCCGCCCAGAGCAGAAATGGGCATGGAGTAAGCCTGCAGGTGGTGTGGTCCAGTCAGAGCCCATGAGGGAAGAAGATGCTCGATGTCCACCAGGCTCATGGGGCTTGATGGGTGGTATTAGTAAGAGTGGATACTTCCACTTACAGGTTTTCTTTTTCTTTCTTCCTTTTTTTTGTTTGTTTGTTTGTTTTGTTTTTGTGGGAGGTTTTTTGTTTGTTTGTTTGTTTGTTTGAGACAAGATTTCTTGTGTAGCCCTGGATATCCTGGACCAACTTACAGATTTTACAGATTTTATTATTTCAAATAGCTACTAATTCTTCTTTAGGAAATAAATACTCAGTAAGCTTTTGGCTGTAACTAGTTAATAAATGAAACTGCTATTCCTTCCCTGCCTCCTGGCTGAGCTCCAGTGTTTAAAAAAAAAAAAGGTACTTCTTTTGGTGTAGACCTACTGTAAACCAATCCTACTGTGGGCCTTTCAGCCTGCAGCTGCTTAGCAACACAATAATAACGGCTTGTGGATTTTTTTTTTTTTTAGAAATAAAAGAAACCACAGCTAATGTTCTGGCCCCAGGTGCTTTTCAGGAACTTATTTTTCATAGGTTGAGTTTGAGATGGGATTGTAGCTCAGTGGAAGAATGTCACACTCTCCTGTTATATGAAAAGCCCTGACTTCAATGATCCCCAGGACCACAAAGGGACAGGAGAAAAGGAGCGTGTGTGTGTGTGTGTGTGTGTGTGTGTGTGTGTGTGTTTCTTTGAATGTGAGGCAACGGTAGCGATTTGCTCTAAATGAAAACTGTCTAACGCAATGTGTGGCGATAATACTGCGTGGCTTTCCAGGCTATGTGGAATGGGCGCTTCGGTGGCAGCCTGCTTCTCTCTGGGACGCTCATACTGAGAACCCAGCCACCAGGCTGTGATGGAGCCCCAGCTGCTCACATGGAACCCATCTGGTCCATGTGGGAGGAACTGAGGCACTCACTCCACCAACCAACTGCCAGCATCAACCACCAGGCCTGTGACCAAGCCAGCCTTGGAAGAATTCTACACTCAAAATTTTCAAAAATATTTATTCTATTGTTTTATGTGTATGAATACTTTTTCTGCATTGATGTATGTGCACCACATGTGTGCCTAGTGCCCGAAGAGAGGAGGTATTGGATCCCCTGGCACTGGAGTTACAGACTGCTCTGAGCCACCAGGTGGGTGCTAGGGACAGAGCCTGGGGCTTCTGCAAGAGAAATAAGCGCTCTTAACCATTGGTCCACCTCCCCAGCTCGCCAACCTTCATTCTTGCAGCAAAATTCCAGGTATCACAGGGCAGACAATCTATTCCCAAAAGTGTTGTGAGCCAGAGATGGGCGACAGTGGAAAGGGAGGACAGGGCATGGGCAGACACAATCCCAGTGTCGTAGCCAGTGTTCTATTGCTGTGAAGAGACGCCATGACCACAGCAACTCTTATCAAGGGAGACATTTAACTGGGGCTGGCCTATAGTTCAGAGGTTTAGTCCATAGTCCTCACGGTGGGGAGGGCACACACGCAGACACAGTGCTAGAGGAGCCGCAGGCAGCGAGAAGAAGAGAGACACTGGGTCTGGCTTGGACGTTTGAAACCTCAAAGCCCACCCCCGGGGACACCCTTCCTCCAACATGGCCACACCTCCTCCAAGAAGGCCACACCCCCTAATACCTGTCAAGTAGTGCCACTCCCTGATGACCAACCATTCAAACACAGAGGCCTTGGGGGGGGGGGGCATTCCTATTCAAACCACCACACAGACTTTTGAGTCTTGTACCTGCTGTCTATTCGCTTTGTAAGCTTCAATTGTCCCAACCCCAGTTTTCTCATCTGCTCTCTTTGAGACAGTGTAGAGCTAAGAGAGTAGTGGACACGGCGTGAGAAGACAGCAGCAACAGAAGTCCAGGATGTGTAAATGATCTCAGACATTCCATCCAACCTTGAAGCAAGTCAATGAGTGTGGTGGCTGGAAAGAAAATGGCCCCCAAAGGGAGTGTCACTATTGGGAGGTGTGGCCTTCTTGGAGTAGGTGTGGCCTTCTTGGAGGAAGTGTGTCACTGTGGAGGTGGACTTTGAGGTCTTTTTTTTTTTTTTTTTTTTTTTTTTGGTTTTTCGAGGCAGGGTTTCTCTGCGTAGCTTTGCACCTTTCCTGGGACTCACTTGGTAGCCCAGGCTGGCCTCGAACTCACAAAGATCTGCCTGGCTCTGCCTCCTGAGTGCTGGGATTAAAGGCGTGCGCCACCACCGCCCAGCAACTTTGAGGTCTTATATATGCTTAAGCTTCACTCAGTGTGATACTCAGACCACTCCCATTGCCTGCAAGATCTAGGACTCTCAGCTACTTCTCCAGCACCAAGTCTGCCTGTACACCGCTATGGCCCACCACGATGATAAGAGACAGAACCTCTAGACTGTAAGAGAGCCACTCCAATTAAATGTTTTCTTTTACAAGAGCAGTCGTGGTCATGGTATCTCTTCACAGCAATAGAAACCTTAACTAAGACAATGGGTTTGAACATATTCTTCTGCATATGAAGATGAGTCTCTGCCTGCCTAGAAATGTCCACCAAGAATGCCAGTCCCTAGAACAGGACCAGAGGAAGATAGCCCTGCCTACCCCAGCTGCCTGGAACACCCATTCCCAACTCTGCCCTCCCTCCGGTACTCTGCAGGAAGCTTCAGGAGGATGCACATAAACAGTTATGTGCTAGGCCAGGCTAGGCATGTAGAAAGCATTCCCACATGACAGCTCCCCTCTCAGTCCATTCCCTGGCTTCCACCAATTTGTGATTCTCAGATAAGATACAGTAACTTACAATGTTTGTTTCCAGGAGCAAAGGGCTGTAACTACATCATACATCCGTGGTGAAAGCCCACCCCCTTCCCTCCCGGGCCTGGCCTCACACCACACAAACAGAAGCCGAAGAAGGGGAAGGTCCAATTATTCCACAGAGATTTAGCTACTGTATTGACAAAACTCAGCATTAATTCCCAGAAAGCATTCAGGCCCTGGGGTGGGGGTGGTTGGTGGAGGGAGGCAGGAGGCGGGGGCTGGCTGTGTAACTGGGTGAGAGTCAGCCTCTTTTCAGCTGAGTCTGACCTACTTTAATGAAATCAGGTCATCTGTGAGCTCTTCATTACCCTCAGACTAAACAGGACCCAACAGAGCAGCCAATGTCCCCGGACTTTTTGAATCCTGCTCATTCGAATTGTGACATTTGGATGTTGGGTCTTAATGTGGGCTGACTTTGTGGCCTGACCCCTTGCAAAGGTAGTAAACAGTCCCCGGATGAAGGCAGGGAGGTAAACAGAGGGATGGTTTTCAAAGCATAGGCACACAAAGGCTAGGCAAATACCCCAGGTCCCCAGCCTGCATCCTCAGGGATGCCCAGAGACAAAAGGAGACCGACTCTGGTGTCTGTGACCATCGTGGCTGATGGATGGATGGAGTCTACCTATTATCTGCTGCCTCCTCAGACCAAACTCGCTGTTTCAGCAGATCTCGGAGGCAGGAGGCGGGGTTGGAGGGAAATGAAATTGTCACTTTAGGAATGGCAGAGGATCCAAGGGCAAATTGCTCTCCAGCAACAATCGCAGAGGACAGGGACAGTTACCTCTCTGGAGACTGTCCTTGCACTGGTGACGGCTTTATTTAACTCGGTGTCCAATGTGCATTGTCTGGAAGCCAAAGCCTGTGGCCTGGGGCGGGTGGGCAGGCGGGCGGGGTGGGAGCTGGGGGGTGGGGTGCTCGAAGCAATCCTCCCTCTCTCCAGTGAATTATTAGTTACAGGAGCAGAAGGTGGTGTGAGTGCCCAGCTCCTGGGAGAGCCCCAAACTAACCTCTTCAGAGAGTGCAGTAGTCGCTATAGGAAAAAGTGTAACAGAATTTAACACAGAATTTAACAGTCTCCCAAGGAGACTGTGCTGTTGGGATGCGAACTGCTTGCTGGTAATTCTCTCTCTCTCTCTCTCTCTCTCTCTCTCTCTCTCTCTCTCTCTCTCTCTCTCTCTCCCTTCCTCCCTTCTACCCTCCCTTCCTTCTTTCTCCTTCCCTCTCCTTTTTTCGTCTTGTGTTTTGTTTGTTTGTTTCTGGTTTTTGAGACAGGGTTTCACAATACATCCCTGGAGAGCGGGTCTTAAACTCACAGACACCTTCTCACCTCAACCCCAAGAGTACTGAGAAAGAATATAAGCTGGAGCCACCATGCCCAGGTGGTTAGTTGATCTGGAGGGGGCAAAAAAAACCCTGCAGAAGTGTAGCCACAGTGGCGCAGTGGCCTGGGCAGGGACAGCCCCGTGTGATCGCGCCAAGCCTGCCCTTAGCAGAACTTCACTCCTTGTGAACTCCTAGATCAGATGTGACTGAGGGCTATACACAGGAAGATCTGGAGAAAGTCAGGAATGACCGTAGATGAAGTGAACCAGGGGGTACCCCTTCTTCCTTACATCACCCAGACCTACTCTCGAAATCATAGCAGTCCTCCTGCCCCAGCTTCCTAAATTCTGAGATTACAACACCCAGACTGACTTTCTGTTGTTCTGGACCAGAGACTTGGGTGAGTTACCTAGAGGATGATGTGGACTCAGAGTTCAAGAGGTGAAAGTTCAAAGGCCTCATCTGACATGCTTGCTGATGGGACCACACAGCAAGTGGCAGATAGTATGTATGTACGTATGCGTCTATTCACGTGTATGTGTGTTTTGTTCTCATGTCTTAAAAAAAAAAAAACTATCTGGATTCAGACAGGGGGACTCAACCTTAGTGACTTTAATTAACCATAATTTCCCATAGAGCCTCCAGTCTACATAGCCTAAATGTTCACCCTAATACCTCATGATGGGGATTAAAACTCAAAACCCAATAATCTGAAGGGGGCTCAAACTCTGTCCAGTTCACACCACAGACCAGGCTGCCTTGAACTCACAGAGATCTGCCTGGCTCTGCCTCCCGGGTGCTGGGATTAAAGGCATGCGGCCCGCGCCCCCCCCTCCCCCGCCGCCCAGCCACACCACTTTTCTTAAGATTCTGTCTCTCCATATTTGTGGTGAGGCATCTCCATCTCATGCTCTGGGGGTTTCCTAGGCCAGCTCTTCTTCTGAGGGACCCAAAAGCTACTTCTCATTCGGCTTGTTTGTTTGAGACAAGGTCTCACTACGTAGCCCTGGTTGTCCTGGAACTCACTTTATAGACCAAACTGGCGTCGAATTTACAGGGGTCCACCTGCCTACGCCTCCCGAGTGCTGGAACTAAGGGTATACGCCACCACACCCAGCTACTTCTTGTACTATCTCCCCGATCCCCCAAGTGATTATGTTGCTCTTTTTCAGAGCAGGTTGGCTCCCTCACGAGCCTCTCCTGACCGCTGAGGCATCCTCTGCTGACTTTGGCCTCCTTAATCTGGTTCCCATCCAACCAGCTCACTCTCTAACCAGGCATGAGATACAGCGTTAGGCCTGCATTTATTGTTTCCTTAGAGCTTAGTAAACATGGCTGAACAGAGCAGAAAGCCGCCTTCTCTTTCAAGGCTGAGGGAATGCAAGCTGGACAGCTGTGGTCTTCCAGAGCTAAGGAAATGGCAGGTGTGAATCTGGGTTGGTGCCTGGATGGATGTCCTTATTCTCCTTCCACATAAGGAAGCAGAAGCCAGCTTCCAGGACAAGGACAATGACTGGTGCCTGTGGTCACTGTCCAACCAGAGTGGAAAGTAGAGTTTCTGGTCCTGCTGGTGTCCAACCTTCTGCAGTGAGCAGTCATGTCTGTGCTGAGATGAGATGGGGGGGGGGCAGGGGGGTGGTTATAGACTTAGAATTCCAGAAAGGTGATTATCTAGACATGCATCTTAATTTACTGGAACTCCAGCGAGCTCAGCAGCATCTAGATTGAAGCCTAAGTGAGCACTGAAATGACCCAATCAGGGAACCTGAAAAACAACACGCACATGAAAATCTTTGACAGTTTCTTCCAATGATTCTCAAACAACTAACTATAGATCCTTTCTTTTTTTATTGATATGTGTGTGGTATGTGTATATGTGTGCATGTATATGTATACACCTATGTATACAGATGCACAAACCCCTGCAAACAGGTATGAGGTCAGAAGACAAAGAACGTCCTCCTCTATCACTCACCATTTTATTTTATTATTATTATTTTTTAATGATTTAGTTATTTTTTTATTTTATGTGCGTTGGTGTTTTGCTTGCATGTGTGTCTGTGTGAAGGTATTGGGTCCCCTGGAACTGGAGTTGCAGACAGTTGTGAGCTGCCATGTGGGAGCTGGGAATTGAACCTGGGTCCTCTGGAAGAGCAGTCAGTGCTCTTAAGCACTGAGTCATCTCTCCAGCCCGCTACCCCCCACCCCACTTTTCTAAATTTTGATAATTACAGGAGTCTTACCAAATCTGGAGCTCTCCTTTCTGGCTAGATTGGCCAGCCAGTGAGGCCCTGGAATATGCTCTCTTCACTGTCACTGGCCCTTACAGCTGGGATTACAGCTGTGTGCTACTGTGCCCAGCTTTTACAGAGATGCTTGGAGTCTGCACTCAGGTTCTCATGCTTACACACCAAGTATATATCACCCACTGAGCCATCTCCCCAGTCCTGGATCAGTTTTTGTTAATACAAGCTTATGTAATTTCATATGTAGAGGGAAATGATTTTCTCAGCACACACATAGATTGTTAATACATATTGTACTAAATTAAATTGTACTAAAGGACTTCTTATTGAACAAACAGACCTGTTAAAACTTGTTTTTAGGGCTGGAGAGACGGCTCAATTGTTAAGAGCACTGACTACTCTTCCTGAGGACCCGGGTTTAATTCCCAGCACCCACATGGCAGCTCACAACTGTCTGTAACTCCAAGATCTGACACCCTCCCACAGGCACACATCCAGGCAAAACACCAACACACATAAAATAAAAGAAAACTTTAAAAAAAAAAAAAACACTTCTTTTTTAATCAAAAAGGAATTTGACACAAAAACAAAATAAATAAAACAGATCCAAGTGAGCCTGGCCACAGGGACTAGAGAAGTCCCTGAGCTGTCTGCCTTTCCCTTATTCAACCTTCTTCCCCAAGTTATCAAGGTCCAGGACAGCCCAGGGAAAATGCGGGGCCTAGAATTTGAAAGGCAGTGACTTCCTCTCTCCAGGCATAGAAAGGTGAACTGATCTGCCAGCTACAAGTAAGAGACAGAATGACATTGGTTTCGTTAACTGAAGTTCCCACAAAAAGCCACACATCTGCTGATGATCCCATGGGCTAACTGGAGAGCATTGAATGCTGCAAAATAAAAGCCCAAATCATCTTAGGCTCTCTTCAGTATCTTTAATAGCCAACCCTTGGCCTGCCTCTGTATCTGATCCAACATTACCTTCTGATTGCTAGGTGAAATCTTTGGACTGGATTCTTAGCAGACCACCAGCTTTCTTTAACCCCAAACCTGTGAACGTCACTAGATAATACCAAAAACTCCCCTTCCTAACGTCCCCACCGATGTATTTGACAAGTATATTGATTGATTACTTTCTTTTGCCCTGGGACTATAAAAAGTCCGAGTAACTGTTCCCACATGGAAACGTGTCACTTGGATCAACCTGAATCCGCGCTGCTGGACAGTGGGCACTGGAATCTGGCTATGAGTACATTGTCCAATCAATCAATTATCCCCTTGGGAGGGAGAGTTAGCTGTGTTTGGCGTGCGTGGTTTTCGGGAGGTCTTGCTTTTGAATGATAGTCACTTATCTTTATTTCGGGTGCCTGCTTTGCTAGGGCGCAGCAGCCAGCCATTGGCAACCGTCATTGTCACTACTCTGAAGGGCCTGCTAAGTGTCCTCTACTGGAACTGCAACCAATCTTCAGGGTGATAAGCTGAAAAGGCGCAGTACCGCCATGGGGAGAAAGCTGCCTTGGAATTAGGAAGAAATGCCAGATTGCTTTAGCTAAGTCGCTTTCCAGAAAGTCCCATGCCTCTCTGGAAAGCGTCCTCCTCAGCTGTCAAGCTGGGGGTGGAACTGGAGGGCGGAGATGCTGATATCAGTAATTAAAGTTCAGAGACATTTCAAAGCCAAACATCACAGCTTCAGGTCACCGAAGACATCTCCTCTGTGTCCCTCTGCAAATGACTCTTTCGACGAAACAAAGCCGCTAAAATAGAAAAATGCAGTGGAAAGACCAAAGAATTAAAGTTACGGAGACTTCCAAAGTACACTGTGTGTACTTTAAATTTTGAAGTGATGGAATAGAGCAGAGAAAAGACAAAAATGCCGTGATGAATCTAGTCTACTCAGAACCAGGCTACTGGTAATTATAGAAAGAGAAATCTGAGGATATTAACTAATCAGTCACTGTTTTGCATGAAAGATTGAGAAAAGGAACTGGGGGTGGTAGCACATGCCTGTCATCTCCATGCATGCACATGGGAGTAGGGCCAGGAAATGACAAGTTCAAGGTCAGCTTTAGCTACAGAGCAAGTCTGAGGCTAGCCTGGGCTTCATGAGACCCTGTCACCACAAAAGGAGGAGGCGGTAGGATGGCTCAGTGGGTAAAGCGCCGGCTGTGAAAATCTGATGACCCGAGTTCAATCCCCAGAATGTGCTTAAAGGCAGAAGGAGAGAATCAACCTCACTGAGCTGTCCTTCGACTTGTACACAGGCGACACAGCACATGTACACCAGCTCTCACATATCACACACGCACACGCGCTCGTGTGCGCACAGAGAGAGAGAGAGAGAGAGAGAGAGAGAGAGAGAGAGAGAGAGAGAGAGAGAGAGACAGAAATAATAAATCAATAACATTTTAGAAAGATTTAGGAGAGAAACACATGATGCATAGAGTATTATCTCACAGCAAGGTTTCCAGCACTCTGGGCAGAAGAAACATGGGGCCAGCCTTCCAAGAAGAAAACAAAAATCCTCGAAGGATGGAGGGTCAGAATGACCTCATCGTAGCAGAGAACCAAGGAACAGAGCCTTCAAGATTCTGAAAATATTTTGTTTTGCTGTTGGTTGGTTGGTTTTGAGACTAGGCCTCACAATGTCACCCTGGATAGCCTGGAACTTTGTATGTAGACCAGGCTGGCCTCAAACTCAGACAGATCCATCTGCCTCCACCTCCCGAGTGCTGGGATGAAAAGGGTACATCACCATGCCCAGCTCTGAAACTGCCTTTTAACACAGATCTCTGAATCCAACCGCATTAGCTAAACACAGATGTGAAGACAGAATGAAGGACATTTTAGCTATGCATGAATTGAAAAGTTTTGCCCCCTATGTCCCATTTCTTAGGACACTCTATCACAACCAAAATAGATAAACAAAACACACAAGACCCACTCTGATATGTTGGGGCTGCCATAATAAAATACCTCAGAGGGGGTAATGTATAAACAACAGAAAGGTATTGGCCACTTTTATAGGTGGAGCTAAGGTGTTCAAGACCAAAGCATCAGCAGATGCAGAATCTGCTGAGGCCCTGCTCCTTGTAGAGTGTTCACATGGTAGAAAAGACTCACAAACCCCTAAGGCTTCTTATAAAAGGGCGCTTGTTGCTGGAGGGCTTCTCTCCAGGTTCCCCAAGCCCCGCAGTCCCACAATCCACTTATAAAATAATCACTCAGACGCTTATATCACTTATAAATTGTATGGCCATGGCAGGCTTCTTGCTAACTGTTCTTTTATCTTAAATTAACCCATTTTTATAAATCTATACCTTGCCACGTGGCTGGTGGCTTACCGGCATCTTTACATGCTGCTTCTCCTGGCGGTGGCTGCAGTGTCTCTCCTTCTTCCTGTTTCCCTAGTTCTCCTCTCTCTTTGTCCCACCTATACTTCCTGCCTGGTCACTGGCCATCAGTGTTTTATTTATACAGAGTGATATCCACAGCAGGCGCTAATCACATCCATAGGGACCTAATGACCTCCCAAGGGCCCACCTCTTAAATACTATTGCATTGGAGATGAGGTCTCAACAAATGATATTAAAAGGACATTATGATAAGCTATGGAGAGGCGTCCTTCTTGCTTACCTGTCTACTCTGGTTTGATTATGGCTCTGCTCCATTGTGTCTTTACCACAAATCTGACTGAGTGTAACACGTCTGAAAAATGGGTGGCCATAACGGCTAGGAATAAAAGAGATCATGGCCAACCTTACTCTGACCCTAAAAATCTCTTCTCAGAAGACACACCATACACACACACACACACACACACACACACACACACACACACACACATCCCTAGCAAATTTCATCAGACAAATCACAGTAGAAGAATGACTAAGCCAGATGTCAATGGGCTAAATCTTCAAAAAGAAGGGGTATGTTTGAACGCAGAGTTTACTACACCATGGCATGACAGCTGTGTATCCAAGCAGAAAGCCGTCTTGGCTGGAGCAGACTATGGAGCACTCTGGGAGAGAGCTCCACGGGGGGAAAAAAGACACTGCCAGATTGTCTGCTTTGTAGACACTCTCCGAAATAAATGATTAACAAACTTTAAAGACAGAAAAATTAAGCTACTAACATAAACCCATACAAAAAAAAAAAAAAGGAGATAAAATAATCAGCTCCAGAAGAGGCTAAAAGGAAACTGCACACAAAAGAAAATGAAGGTTTGCAGAGGTCATTCTGCAGGGCTAGGATTGATCCCAGGACCTCCAACATGGATAGGCGAGGGCTCCGTTCGTTCCTGGCTGCATCCATCCCCGGTCCTCAAAGTGTTTTCTTTTTCTTTTCTTTTTGTTCTTGTTTTTTGAGACAGGATTTCTCCATGTAGCCCTGGCTGTCCTGGAATTTGCTCTGTAGACCAGGCTGTCCTCAAACTCAGAGATCAGCCTGCCTCTGCTTCCCAAGTGTTGGGATTAAAGCTGTGCACCACCATCGCCTGACCCTCCAGGTGTTTTTAACTGAGAGCCTGACTCTTTGCTGAGCAATATTTTCAGGACACAATGAAGCTACTCTCAACTTAACTCCCGATAATTCTATCAGGAGAAGGGAAAGACAAATGGCAGGCTTAGTTGTAATAATTTTTTTGTCTGTTTGCTAATTTATTTTTTTTATAAGGAAGGGGTCATGGAGGGGTCAGAAGACAACTTTGGGGTGTTGGTTCTGGTTTTCCACCACGTGGCACACTGGGTCCAGGGATTCAGCTCAGGTCATCATTCTTGGCCTAAGTACCTCTACCCACTGAGTCGGTTCATCGGACCTTAGTTATAAGAGATTTAGATCTGTGGGTGTACAAGCAACTTGAAGTTTAGATATGCCTTTCCAGCATGTGCCTGTGCAAAAGTTCTCTCCGGATGACATTCATCAAGAATCAAACACATGTCAATCAATCTGAAGGACAGCAGCAGTCAATAGGGACAGTTCCCAACATTAGTCAATTTTAAAGTCACAATATAAATAAATAAATATGTATAACTACGGAAAAGGTTGGACTTCATGACACAGGTCTGTAATCCCAATGGCTCGGGAGCTGAGGCAGGAGAACAAAAAGCTCAAGTCCTATGCTACAGAGTGACTTCCAGGTCAACTCTTGTAACTTAACAACTTATTAAGACTCTTTCTCCAGATACAAATTTTAAAAAGATGAGTAAAGGGTCCAGGGAGAGCTGAGGATGTAGTTCAGGGAAAGAATATGTCACTTAGCACATATGAACCCGAGATCCAACCCCAGTACTACACACACACACACACACACACACACACGAAATATAAACATAAATATGGCCCAGAATAGTGGTGTACGTGTGTGAAGCCAACACTTGGAAACAGAAGGAACGTGCTATCTTGGACAACCTGGATAGATTAGCTTCTCTTCTGTTGCCGTGATAAAATACCATGACCAAAAGTAACTCATAGATAAAATCACTTATTTTGGCTTTTGGTCCCCGCATGATGAGGTCATTTTGATGGAACGGCATGGCAGGATTCAAGAGGAATAAGAAGCTGAGCAATCACATCTCCACAGCAAAGAGGAAGCAGAAATAGTGAATTAGAAGTGGGTCAAGGCTACAGTCTCGCATATCCCAGCCCTAATGACGTAATTCCCCCAGTAAGGCTCCGCCTTCTAAAAGTTAGACGGCTTCTTGAAACAGTGCCACCCACTCAAGTGTTCAAATACCTGAGCCTATGGGAGTCATTGGTCACCCTAACCACCATACCAGGCTACATAGTGACACCCTTTCTCAAAATAAATAAATAAATCAAAATTACAGCATCCCAGAAAAAAAAATGGCACTCACAATTGTATTGCAAAAGTAATTTAAAGTGCTAAAATGGATTGCCTTTAGAGAGTGAAAGTGAGGGGCAGAGTGGAGAATTATTTCTGTTGATAATGACGTTGAGACGATGAACATTTTAGTTTCACAAGAAATCCAAATAAAGTCCCATCTATATATCCACACATATATGGCATACTATGTGTGACTTGCTTCTTAAGTCAGCAAAGTATGTGCATAAATAAGTAATGAAATCCTTATCCCTTAAATGATTCATCTCTGAGGCTTCCAGACACCATAAACCAGGCCTGGTATCACAACCACCCTGGCAGGAACGCAATCTTTCTTTGATGATTCAGAAGGCATTTGGAGGACTTGGCCTTGGCCCAAGGTCACCTTTCTCAGCATCCTTCTTATTCTTTCCTAATTTGTTGGTCTTGTTAGAAATGAGTCTATGTGGGTCACTCTAAACATCCCAAAGACTGCTTTCTCATTGGTCAAAGCAAAAAAACGCCTTCACTCTTCAGCTGTGGAGGAACACAAGGAAGAGCTTTGACTCCTTCAGAGAGGCTTGTGTCATCTGGGGAAATGAGGCTTGGTCCTCACATCCTCAGCCGCAGAGAGGTCCAGTCTAGGAACGTGCTCTAAGAGGGTGAAGAAACTACAGATCTCTGTGTGGGGAGTCTAGACAAAAGCTCTCAGAACCACATGGTTTTTCTTAAGTTGCATTCCTTTAGAAGACAGGGCTAATCCCAATGCTCATGGCCTTAAAAGATTTTCCTTTGAAAGAAAATTACAGCCAAACTTTTAGATAAAAAAAGGGTATATGTATATGATATATGTCATATATATGTGTGTGTATGAATTAAAAACAAAACAGCCATCACACACACACACACACACACACACACACACACAAAAAAAAAAAAAAAAAAAAAAAAAAAAAAAAAAACCCTCATTGGTGGTTTGAATGAAAAGGTGTGGCCATGTTGGAGGAAGTGTGTTACTCTGGGGGCGGGATTTGAGGTCTCATATGTGCTCACGTCACACCCAGTGTGGCCGTATCTCCTTCTACTGCCTTCAGATTAAGATGTAGAACTCTCAGCTACCTCTCTAGCACCATGTCTGTCTGTGTGCTGCCATGCTTCTCGCCAGGATGATAATGGGCTGAACCTCTGAACTGTAAGCCAGCCCCAGTTAAATGTTTTCCTTTAGAAGAGTCACAGCAATAGAAACCCTAACTGAGAGACTCACATACAAACAAATAAATAAACAAACAAGCTCATGGCCCTAGGGTGACACAATTAGGAAGTGATAGAACCTTCAGGGCTAGGGATCTGGAGGAGGACCTTAGGCCACTCGAGGATTGTCCCCAAGGAAGATTACAGGATGCTGATTTCCTCAGCCATCTCTTTGCTTTGTGGCTTGTAATAGGACTAAGTATACGGGATCAATTGTTTCTGCCACAGTGTCCTGCCTCACCACAGGCATCCCAAAGCTGTGACTCAAAATTAACCACTTCTCCTGATAAATTAACTATCCCAAACATTTTGTTATCGTGAAGCTGACTACCTACCACACTGTCCGACTCTAAATGATGGGGGTGGTAACTCAGAGAACCAGTGCTATCTAGGTATGGAGCTATGTACCAGGAATCGCAGCAGCTTGGGGTGGGGCTTGGGGGGTACAGCTTCATAGTGAGAACCTGCCCAAACACAAACCCAGCCGTGAGCTGCTAGCACAGGCCGGAACCACCAACTGCTCACTGAAGCGAGAGGCTTGAAAGTCCAAGGCCTGTGTGGGTTATAACATGAGTACCGGGCCAGTCTGCACAGCTTAGTAAGTCCGTGACTCCAAGTAAAAGGCAAAGGGAGAGCAGGGGCTATAGATCAGTGGTAGAACATTTGCCTAGCATGCACAAGGGCCTAAATTCAATCTCTGGTGCCACATAAAAGTAATGAATCTACAAACGAATACATTCGAAAATGAAGGAAAGGAGCCAGGTGTGGTGGTGTGCACCCTTGATCTTAGCACTCAGGATGCAGAGGCAGGCAGATCTCTGAGTTCAAGACCATCGTGGTCCTACACAGAGAATTCCTGGAAAGCCAGGGCTATGTAGATAAATGCTGTTTCTAAATAAATAAACAAATAAATAGGAATGGAAGTCAGTGTCACTCAAATAATTATTTGTTATTATAAACAGATTACTAAATAAAGCAGGCAGTTAGTCCTGCTTTAGTAACCAAGCAACTTAGGGCTTTGCAAATCCATTTGCTTCTGCTGTGTGGTTCTCACACGAGATGGAGCAGCTGAACGAGGAAAGTGGCGGGGTTCGCCATCTGTGTGCACAGTTGCATAATCTCGAAAGTCACTATGGACTGACTGTGTTCGACATTGTTTTTTTCTCTTTAATTTTTTTTTAGAAAGAAAGAAATCTTTTTATTTTATTTATTTATTTGTTTGTTTGTTTGTTATTTATTATGTATACAGTGTTCTGTTTGCATGTATCCTTGCAGGCCAGAAGAGGGCGCCAGATCTCATTACAGATGGTTGTGAGCCACCATATGGGTGCTGGGAATTGAACTCAGAACCTCTGGAAGAACAGCCAGTGCTCTTAACCTCTGAGCCATCTCTCCAGCCCTAATTTTTGTTTTTAATGAGACAGGATCTCACTTTGCAGCCTTCGCTGACCTGGAACTCACTATGTAGACCTGCCTCGAGTGAACAAAAACCCACCTGCCTCTGCCTCCATCCCAGTGCTAGGACAACAGGAATGTACTACTACCACACACTGTTTATTTTCTGTAGTTCAGACTCTGGTACCATCCAGCCTTTTTCCTTCTTGCGTTGGGATCAGCAAGCTCAAGAGCAAAGGCAATTTGGTCACTACTTCATTCTTTTTTTTTTTTTTTTCTTTTTTTGAGACAAGGTTTCTCTGTGTAGTTTTGGTGCCTGTCCTGGATCACAGGCTGGCCTCGAACTCACAGAGATCCGCCTGGCTCTGCCTCCGAGTGCTGGGATTAAAGGTGTGAGTCACCACCACCCAGCTCGTTACCCCATTCTAATTACTTATTATGTCTATTCTTCCACCACCATACAGGAGATTCACATGCCTCTTTTGATTTTTATCTGCCCTCCCTCCCCTATCCTTTATCTTTCTTTATTTCCCTTTTTTCCATTTTTAGAGAATGTTTCACTATGGGGCCCAGGAAAGTTTAGGATGTGAGGCCTACTGAAGCAAGGAGGTCATTGGGCACATGTCTTTGAGGACCGTATCTTGCCCTGAGTGCTCACTTCCCTTTTCTTCCCTGTGAAGTAAGTACAGTCTACCTCACGCTGACACCAACATGATGTTCTGCCATGGGTCTAGAAGCAACAGAGCCAAGGACGACCGACTACACCCTCTGAAACCGTCAACCAAAATATAACTCTTCCGTTGCGTCGTTTCTTTTATATACTTGATGCATCAGCGGAGCAAGTGTGTAAGACATCATTGAATTCTGATTCTTCACTATCCTGCTCTGGTTGACCTCCATCTAGAAGTAGCACGCAGCATCTCCCCCTGGATGCCCATAAATGTTCCAAGTAAGAAGAACAAACGTTCAGTAAGGTACTATTCCCCCACACACACCTGCACACCCCACAGGAAGCAGGGATGGGTCCTAGTTCCTCTCCAGTGAAAACGACTTGTTCCACGTTTGGTCTGGAATCCATCTTATGGCTTTCCAAGGCAGCTCCTCATCAAGTTGGGGTGCTAGGATTTGTTTGCTCTTGCTACACCAAGGCCAGAGAAAGCTCCTATATGGGTGGGAGCATGCTACCCAGAAGCTCACCCCTGGACTAGGCTCTTGGATTTCCTACCCACCAGGTCCTTCATATAACCCTTTGCCAAGGTCACTTACGACTGCACTGTCAAACCCAGTGGATTTAATCAGTCTTTCCCTCCCTACACTTTCAGTTGTATCAGCCATGCTGACTGCCCCCTCCTTCCTCACATCTATTCTCTCTGAAATGAATTTCTCCAACACCTCTGGATCTTCTGTGCAAACTCCTTCATGAGCCATTGTGTACCTTAGATGGTCCTCAGGGTTCCCACCTCCACCTTCTCCTTCCACTGCATGAGGGCCTCCTGAGGCCACCCCTTTCCAACTCCCACCTGTCTGCGCTACGCACCCCTCCCCAGCTCTCCTGCGGTTATAATCCTGAACTTTCAATGACCACTGTATAATTTAATTTTCACTTAGATCATTTGCCTGTTGGATATAACAAGTTCAAACTTAGACTCAGCCTCTTTCACCTCTCTTTCATCTTCTCTCCCATAAAATGGCATCATCATCCAGATAAGTAGCTAAATCAGGAAGTTGGAAATAGCCTAGACCTGAACTTTCCCTCTGTATCCAGCACTGCCTTGTTACACCAGTTGTTAGGTCAAAGTGTTGCTTACATACATTTTCCTTCTCTTAGCTCTCCTTTCTCCTACTATTTTGATTTTTATTCTCTCTCTCTATTTTTTTAATATGTATCTATGTGTCTGTGTGAGAATATGTGCATGTGGGTGCAGGTACCCTCTGAGGCCAGAAGAGGGCGCCAGGTCCCCTGGAGTTGCACGCTATCTGCCGCTGCAAAACATAGGTGCCACCAAACTCAGGTGGTCTGCAAGAGCACTGTGTGCTCTTAACCACTGAGACATCTCTCCAGGCCCTGGCTTGCCTCTTCAGACCTAGATCGTCTCCTCCACAAGTACAAGACCCTCCTTCCTTGTCTCCCTGACTCTGGACTCTTTCCTCCTAGCTGTCCCAGCGTCTTGTGCCAGATACCTCATAAAAAATGTCAGATCTTCTTCTTCTTGAACTCCTCCACAACTGAGTTGCACTTCCACTTTCTCTAGAAGCCTTCCGTGATTACTGATCTCAGCTGATCCCTTTCTGACCTCCCAAAGGAGGGAGAGAGAGAGGGCACTGAGGTATGCCGTTGAGTCTTGCCATTGATCTACTGTACGACTGGAAGTATGACACTGGTTCTTGGAGTCTTGCGTTGCACATCTGCAAAGTGAGCCATTTCATGTCTAAAGACAGGTACCTTTGGCGCAGCATCCCTTGTATCAAGCACAATCCTCCTCTTGGTACCCACTGTAAATGTAAACGGACCCTTTCTCCTGTGCTGGGACCATGCGGTTAGGATCATGTTTTCATGGCTCCATTCTGCACCAGGGACAGATGGCTCGTTCGAAAGCATTTGCCACGGCTCTTCTATTATTGATGTGCCCCCTGCACACCTCTCCAGGGTCTCCTGAGCTCTGTGAAAAGTGTGTTTCTAATCCCAGCTAGCTTCCTCTCCCGCAGTACTGCAGGGAGTAGAAAGGACAGCTTTTCCAGAGCTGTCCTGCCCTCTGGAATACATCTGACTGGTTGATAGGTGTACATATGCCAAGCATCTTTTTCACGGATAATTTTAGCTTCAAATTCCATGTTGTCTGCAAGTTACCAAGAAACAGTTTTATCTTGCCCTGACTTCAAGTTTCTGGGCTCTCCCTCCTGCTTCTCATATCCTTTTCCTCTTCCATATTGCCAGTGGTAAAGGACATTCTTAGAGGAAATGCAATGTTTATACCGCTCAAATGCATTATAATAAGCATATTATTTTTAAAGAAAAAAATCATGTTCCCAAAAAAATCTAGAGGCCAGAATTGAAACAATGAAGCCCCTTCTTTGCTATAGAGTTAGCAAGAAATGTGCATCTTGAGAAAACTGGGATAGGGTACTGAGTCCCAGCTACCCCACACCATTTTATCCCCAAGCACCCAGATACTTCCAAACCATTCAATCACAGTAGTTGATTTCAGAATGTTACCATTGAGAAGCTGCATAGGAACACATCCCTAACACTAGCCCTGAGGAACAGAAACAGCAAAAACATGGGCATGTTGGCACACCATGCGATCTTAACCCTCAGGAGGCTGAGGCAACAGACTCAACTTGGATTTCTTAGTGAGACCCTGTCACTAGGAATCAAGAGATGGGAATAATAGAGCTCTCGCCTAGTATGCACAGGGCCTTGGGGGTCAATCCTAACAGTGCCAAAATAGTGAATGAATGAATGAATGAATGAATGAACAAACAATCAAAATGTGGCACAGGTAGTACTGGAAAGAGGGATAGTAATGAGAGAATTTCATACGCATACCCCACCATGATGGTCAGCTTTAGCTGTCAACTTGAAATAGCCTAGAATCACCTGGTGTCTTAATTGAGATGTCTATTGCTGTGACAAAACATTGTGACCAAGACAACTAATAAAAGAAAGTGTTTAATTGTGTTTATGGTTTCAAAGGGTTAGAGTCCATGGTGGCAGAGCTAAGTTATGGCTATAAGAACAGCTAAGAGCTCATGTACACTGGGAATGGCAAGAGTCTTTTGAAACCTCAAACCCACCCCCAGTGACACATCTCTTCTAACAAAGCCACACCTCCCAATCCTTCCCAAAGAGTTCCACCAACTGGAGACCAAGTACGCAAATGTATGAGGCTATGAGGGCCATTCTCATTCAAACTACCATACCTGGGAAGAGTCTCAATAAGAAATGGTCTATAGTTGGGTTGATCTTTGTACATGTCTATGGGTGATTGTCTTAATTCGGTTAGTTGACATGGGAAGACCAAGCCCACTGTGAACTGCACCATTCCCTAGGCAAGCAGTTCAGGGTTTTTTGTTTGCTATTGTTATTTTGTTTTTCAAGATAGGCTTTTGCTATGGAATAATCCT
Source organism: Peromyscus leucopus (assembly GCF_004664715.2). Lineage (NCBI taxonomy): Eukaryota > Metazoa > Chordata > Mammalia > Rodentia > Cricetidae > Peromyscus > Peromyscus leucopus. The sequence goes on from NC_051081.1 coordinate 45,051,451, forward strand.
TTTGTACAATGTGAAGATGTTTTTCTCCCATTGGGTTAATAAAGAGCCAACTGGCTAATAGTTAGGCAGAAAGAGGTAAGGCGGGAGAGCCAGACTGAGATAACACTGGGAAGAAGGAGGGTGAATTGCCAGCCAGATGCAGAGGAAGTAGGAGATGAATATGCTATGCTGAAAAAAGATATCACCACACGGTGTGTGTGTGTGTGTGTGTGTGTATATATATATATATATATATATATATATATATATATATATATATGTTAATTTAAGTTGTAAGACCTAGTTAGTAACAAGCCTAAGCTACTGTCAAGGTATTTATAATTAATAATAAGTCTCTTTGTGGTTATTTGGAGAGCTGTCTGGCATGACAGAAAACCCTGCCTATAGAGTTTTTGAATATCCTGGAACTACTTTGCAGATCTGGGTGCTAGGATTAAAGGCATGCACCACCATACCCAGATGGCAAGCAGTTCTTAACTGTGAAAGAGTGGATAAATGTGAATCAATAGAGTTCGGCACAAGCCAGCAGCTGGCATGCATGCATTCACATCTCCACTCCCAATTCTGGATGTGCTGTGACTGCCTGTTTTAAGTCCCTGCCTCTACTTCCCTGCTATGATGGACCACCATCACCTGGATTTTTGAGCTCAAATAAGCCCTCTCTCCCTTAAGCTAAGTTGCTTCTTGTCAAGGTATGTTATCACAGCAACAATTAAAATTAGCGTGCCCATATCAGGAAGTTAACAGGTTGTTCCTTAAACGGTCACATGAAGATATGTTGCTATGGGAGGCAGAGGCAAATGACAGAAGTCAACAAAGAGTTCAAAGCTATCACCTCCCAGGAGGAAGAGATGGGGAAAGGCTGAGGGGAGAGTTCCTGTGTCTCAGGAAGTCTCGTAGAAAGCTTCAAGTGTGAGGAGCAATACATGAAAGGAAAATAAATCCTCATTGGAACGATGAAGTCTGCAGCCTGGATTGTCTCTCACTGACTTCCAGAGCAAGCAGCTGTTTGGGAAGCCCCACTTTCCCTATCCTACACCCCACCCCCCTCCCACCCTCCTCATCCCCACTCCCTCCCCAACTCCATCAAGCTGCGCTTGAGAATCCTGGTGTGCTAGCTAGGTTTTGCAGGACACAGAATGGGCTCCTTGCTGACGAGTCCCGCTGCCCTTCCTCCCCGGGGGTCCTTGTAGGCTGTGGGTGGGGCAGCTCTGGCCAGAGCAGGCATATCTGGAATACAGAGCGGGCATTCTCAAAGGAGTGGTCTGTGAGTTTCTCACTGCCCGCAGCCCCACCCTCTCATCAGCTTCGAGGAATCCGAGCAAACAAATTCCACCCCTGTTGGAAGCAGCAAATCTTCGTTTATGGGTGAAATTCGCCAGCGCCTACAGCAGAGAACAATTTCTCTCCTTACACCGACTCCTGGCGCTCTGGCTGGTGGCAGCTGTTGCCCCATTAGGAACACATTTTCCACGGTGTAACCCCACTCTGCCACCCGCCGGGCGACCACCAGCTTCAGAGTTATGGCCAGAAACAGCTGGAACGGGTCACTCAAATCCACAGGACTGTGGCGCCGCCGAGAGAAACATTAGCCCCCAGATACAGTGTCCCCCGCGCGCACAGGAGGAAAAGGATTGCGGCTGGGAAGAGAGGTGGGTGGACGGCTGGGATGGGCCCTTCCCCAGTGCCCTGCCCCCACACTCAGGCACACCCACACAGAGACACACGCTTCGGCCTGCACACCCATGCATACCCACACAGACACACACATACCTCTGTTCCCACACACATGCACACCCACACAAACACATTAAGTCCCTGCTCCCACACGCATACACACAAACACAAAAGGCACAGGCCCCTGCATCCACACCTATGTACATCCGTGCAGGCATACATGCCTCTGCTCCCACACACATGCACACCCACAGAGATATACAAGTCCCGGCCCCCCGCCCCCAGGTGCATACTCACAGAGACACACAGGCCCTTGCCCTCACACACATAGACACCCACACAGACACACAGGTGCCTGGTCCCACATACATGCACACGCCCTCACAGACACAGAGGCCCCTGCCTATACACACATGCATACCCACACAGACCAAGCCTCTCATCCGTACACACACTAATACAGACACATAAGCCGCTGCGCCCTCATGCGTGTGCACCCACCCAAAGATTCATGCCCCGTTCCTGGAGTCCTCAGAGACACTAGCCAGAGCCTTTTCCCTCATCCTGACACAGACAAGAAGATGCTCTGTGTTAGCCACAGCATCCACAGACTAGCACAGCCTGGGCTCATCTTTCTCTTCTATTCCTGAAGGGAGTAAACAATTTTTTAAAATGTGCTAAACAATTCTTTTAAATGTGCATCCTATAAATAAAATGGTGAGAGTCGGGAGACAACAACATCCTCTTTGCAACCCTCCAAGTCTGCATTCCTGCCAGTTATCATTCCTGAAAGCCTGGCTGCTCAGAGTATCACTTGCATTTGGCTTGAAGATACTGTTTGATTTGAACATCATGGCCTTAAACAGCTAGTTTGGTCCTCTCCCGGCAGACTGTCCCCTCGCCTCAGTGTGCGCGACTGCATTTTTAAAAAATCCCCCCGGAAAGCTCCTGTATTGTGAGCAGGTCCTGCTGACCTGGCTGAGTTTTACAGCCCAGCTCCCCAACAATGCCATTTATTGCACACGAAAGATCACAGCGGCAGATGTGGGCGGCCTCGCTCTGGCCTCTTGAAATTGCATCTGTTTTGAAATTCGACTCGACTTCAATCCGAAGCTGACCATAACATCCATGGCATGGGTGGGAGGTGTTTACTAGATAAGCTTTTGATATTTGATGTTCCCTAATCATATTAAACGCTTGAAACAAAATCCCAGCTACAATAAATCCTCACAATTGTACACGAGGCAGGAAACGCTGCAGAGCCCTGCCTGGGGTGTGATCGGATTGAGGGTGGCTTGGGAAAAGAACCCGGGTTTCGTTTAGAGGTCAAGAAACAGATACCTGGGGATCCTCTCACACCCATACTAGGGCTGGAATCCCCGCGCCCCCTCCCGCAGGATCTTGCCCATACTAGGTGAACGTTGAACCATTGAACCATATCTCCAGTCTCCCAAATTCTTTTCAAAACTGTCAGCTAGGAGCTGCAGTCTCCATCTATAAAAGTGGGGCTCAGACATGTAGAGAGACTTGCCCTAGTTACAGGGCCTAGGGTAGCCAGGGACATCAAGGGCTTTCACAGGTCAGAATTATAGGCAGATGTGTGGACTGTCACCTGGTTCTTAGTTAGGCTTAGTTCGCAGTGGCTCCATCTGCTTCCTCATTCCATTTCAAATGCATTACAACCCAGTGCTTTGGTGTCAATAAAAGGACAGAAGACTGCCATACCTCTCATGAAGAGTGGCCATTGACTCCCTTCCCAGATGGAAGTGTCTTTGAAGGTCATCTCAGCCATCGCCTCTTTCCTCGACAAAAAGATCAACCCCACTCTCCCATCCTGTCCATCATACATCTAGCTACTATTGTCCAGCCAACTCCATCCCACTCCTACCCAATCCTAATGAGGTGGACCCCTAGATTCTCTCTACTTCAATCCTAACCACACACAGGCTGAAAAATCATACTTCAAAAGAAATGAGAGGCTGAGGAATGTAGCTCAATGATGGATCACAGACTTCATATGCACGAGGCCTTGGGTTCCAGCCCCAGCAACAAAATAACAAACAAAGGAAACACAGATTCCAGAGGATCTGGGACTGGTCTCTGGTGTCTTTACTGTTCTCATACTCCCTGGTTTTACCTTTACATGGCTCCAGATCGCAGAACAAAGCAAGCATTTGATCCTTAATTATCCCTACGAAACTGACCTAGTAACAGTACAAGGAGGTACATTTCTTGCAAATGTGACGTCCCGAGTCAGTCCATCCATGTAAAGGGACCGTGAAGCCTAAGACCTTTGAAGACTCTGCAGCATTGGAAGTGTTATGGTAGAATGGAGTCACTGTTTCTGACCAAAGCAGTTTCCCTCATAACCCTCCTGATCCTGATCATCTATCCCTCCTGAGTCTTCCAGGGTTTCTCTGGGCCATCTGGTCTACCTGACAGGAGCCATAAGCCTAAGCGACTCTTCACATATATGCTGCTATACTTGGGTTTCTCTCCTCTTTTCTTAGATCTAGGCCTTCCTTAAGTCTCCACAGCACCAGAACCTCTTCCCACAGATACCAGAACCTCTTCTCAGATATCAGGTGAATGAGCTGCAGTTAAGTCATTAGGCAGTTAGACAAGGGTAGATAGATAACCTTCAGAGCAACATTTCCTGCTTGCAACCCCCATAATTAAGTCCCTTCCTGCTTGCAACCCCCATTACTAAGTCCCTTCCTGCTTGCAACTTCCATAATTAAGTCCCTTCCTGCTCTCAACCCCCTTTGCCTACCTATATATACCTTGAGAGAAAAAATAAAATTTTGGAGCTTGACCAGACGTCCTGTCTTGCTCTCATTCTTTGTGTCTCTTGTCCCTCTCATTCGCCGGCCCTCCCTTTAGGTCCCTGTTGAAGACCCTGCTGGCCGGGGCACTACCCACCCCTGTGAAATACCTATACATATACATATTGTAGTGACAATGGACAACTTTTGCTCATAACCAAGAAACCTCAAAGTATTCACAAAAGTGGTATCAAGGAGGTAAAAGACCAGAGGAAGACCCTTAAGCTCACCTTCCTGGGAGCCCAAATGTCAGCTGTAAATGACCTGCACCCCCCCTCCACCTCTTCACATACAGACACAGAAAAGGAGTCTTATTTACTTCAACCTCTTAGATCCTGTGAAAGCCCCCCAATTGTACGCTGTAGTGACTGGCTGGCTTCTTTGTTCTGGAGGGGGACATTCTCATTGGTGCCAGCACAGACCAGTACTGAAGCAGTCTCCTTTGTAGGACTAATCTACTATTTGCCCACACAATGAAGGCTACCTGCCATGCCATGCCATTAACCAAACAGGCCAATTTAAAACTGGGAACATCACAGCCAGGGTTTTCAACCAGTGAAATTCTCTCAGCAACAAGGAAGAAGTAGCTGAGACTTCCGCTATCTGGTGGCTAAGAACCTTCAAGTAGAAGTGAACCGATGCTGAGCTATTCCTCGGCAGCAAGCTCTCTACCCACAGATGTTTGAGTATCTACGCCTATAGTGATAGGGCTAGTTTTAGAACATCATCTTCAAGTCAAGCATGGTTGTGCACACTTTCAATTCTGGCACTCAGGAGGCAGAGGCAGGTAGGTCTCTGAGTTCAAATTCCAGGACAGCCAGGGATACATAGAGAGACTTTGTCACAAACAAACAGAAAACTTCATCTTTAATAGATAAAATCCCAAATTCCAAAAGGAATAAGGAAGAACAGGATTTGAGAGTGACCCTTAAGTCTAGACTTGGCTGTGAAAACACTTAGGGTTCCCAGTTCCCACAAACTTTAAAGTTAGAAATTAAGCCATTTTATCATTTTGCAAAACCTTGGATGGTCCAGGTGTAATGGCATACATCTTTAACACCAGCATTCAGGAGGCAGAAGCAGGCTGATCTCCATGAACTTGAGGCCAACTGGTCTTCACACTTAATTCCAGGCTAGCTGGGGTTACAAAATGAGACTGTTAAAAAAAAAAAAATATATGTATGTTTTCTTCTTACAAGGTCAAGGTCTTGTAAGTCCTAGCAAATCCTGGAACTTGCTATGAACAAGTGTAACGTGAGCATCTGGGCGGTGAAAGTAGTTACAAGCAGTTAGTTGTGAGCCACCTGGCATAGGTGCTGAGAACCTAACTCTGGCCCACTGCAAGAATACCACACCCTGAGCAACCTCTCCAGCACCAAATTGAAGGACTTTGCGATGTGATATGACTGGGTCCTGAGGGATCTGACTTAACCAATAGATTTATCCCTCCATAATCTGATGGCGTTATCGAGAGTTGGTTACAAAAAAAAATAAGTAAGTAGGTGGTAGGGTCTCCCTGGAAGGAATAAGTGCCAGGGAAAGATGAATCGTCTTCCTAATCCTTCCCCTCTCCTGCCCGCTCCCTGACTGCCATGGTCTAAGCCTCCATGGTCACCAGGCCCTCCTTACAATAATGGACTAAGTAAGCCCTCTGAAACCGTGAGCCAGAAGGAGTGTTTTCTCTCCTTAGTTATTTTCCTCGGCTATTCGGCAGTGATGAAGAAGAATCTGGCTAACACTTATGCTTAGTGTTTTATCAGCATTATTTCCAAACTCCTTACAGTTCTATCAAAGACACTTAACACCTTTAGTGTTTTCCTATCTGTAACTGTGGTGCTCTTGCTTGGTGACGTTGTCTTCACAATTGTGATTAAACATCCAATTTTATATCCTGTTTTTCCTCCTTGATAAAACATAACCATTTCCCTGTATTTTTAATAGAGTCCATAAACATCCTTTCAATTACTGCAAAAAAAAAAACCCCATCTATTATGAGGATGTAGCAAAGTGAATCCCCCATTCTTAAAGCCTTATCTTATTCCTAATTTCCCCATAATATATAAACAATACTGTACATCCTTGTTTATGTACCTATTTCCTTCAGAAATTTTTCTGAAGTAGAAACATTAGGTCAAAGGTTGATCTTTGTTTGAATGGTTTAAGATTCTTGTCTTGTTGTGAGAAAACAGTACTCTAAGTATACTTAAGGACTTGGTTGGTAGACTACTTGCTTGATGCACTCAAAGTCCTGGGTTTGATCCCTAGCACCATTCAAATTATTATGTCTAGTAGCACATGCCCAAACTCCAGAGGTGAACGCAGGAAGATCAGAAGTTCAAGGTCATATTTAGCCACATAGCAAGTGTGATGACAACTTGGAACTATCTGAGACCTCGTCTCATAAAAGAAATAAACAAGGGACTAGGAAGATGGCTCCAGCGATAAAGCAATTGCCTTGAAAGCATGCGAACCTGAATTTGGATCAGCAGCACTCAGTTAAAAAGCAAGCCTAGACAGAAGGAGGATCCCTGGGCTGACTGGCCAGCCAGTCTAGCTGAATCTGTGAACTACAGAATTGGTGGGAGATCTTGTTTCAAAAAAATGTGGACATAAAGGTACTTGCTGACAAGCCTGACAACCCGAGTTTGATCCCAGGGAACCCCGTGATGTGAAGAAGAGAACTGACTCCCCCAGTTTCAACATGCGAACACACACACACACACACACACACACACACACACAGAGGCATATGCACACACAAACATATACACAGAAACAGTAAATAAATGTAATATAAAATTGAGCTGGAGAGGGCTGGAGGAAGACACCTAATATCAACTTCTGACCTCCATGCACATGCATACACATGTGCATGCACCCACATACACACACACACACACACACACACACACACACACACATACACACACACACACATGAATAGACATTCACACATACGCACAAAATAAATACGTACACTTTAAGGATTGCACACAATATCAAAACAGGAAGAAGTGCTGCAAATCCGTGGTTTACTCTCTGGTCCCCTGTACGAAGAGCCAAGGGTGCTACATCATTGTGGCCAAGGGTCCCTACCCATTCAACCCAACGGCCCCTCTCCTCCAGCTCACACCTCACACATTCCTAGAAACATGGCTGCCTTGAGCTTTATCTGGTTCTCTTGACCCATTTCTCCTTACAGAGAAAACCACTGAAACATCAAAGCCAGCAGGTAGTCCTGAGTAGCTCTTTGCCTATCTGATAGTTAGTCATGGTTTGAGGCTGGACAAGGATTGCCTCTCCGGGCCAGGAAGCACCTCTGATCCCAGGGAACCCCGTGGGACACCCCCTCACCTCCCTCCCACTCCTACTCCCACTCAGCTGAGAGCACTGCTTTCCTTGGAGAGCATCCCCTTGATTTCACCCTCCCAGATGAGAGGCAGCTAGTCCAACCTTATGACAGAACAAGTGTGGAAATCTGCTCCTTGGCTTGGCCCGGCCCCACGAGAAACCAGATTCCTCATTTCTTTCCTCATCATGGGGGGCGGGGGGGCAGGGGCATGGAGGAGAGTGGGGGAAGGGTAGCTGTCCAGCCAGAGACCCAAGTTCTACACAAACTCCCATAGGCAAAGAGAGGCCATGATACAGCGGGTAGAAGGAGTCACATTCTGAGGACTAGGAAAGGGAGAATGTGATCTTCTAGGGGTGACTTTCTCACAGTGACCTGTCAGACACTTGCCCTTTCCTAATCCTCAGAATGTGACTCTGTCTACCTATCCCGAGGGGGTTATCCATGCATCAGGGGCAGGCAAAAGGATGAGAATTCAAAAGACAATCAGAGATGGTAGTTCCCTCCTCCAACAATGGCTCCCGGCTAACTGGGACATCTTCGCCAGGAAGCAATATGCACAAAGACATTGAGCCTAACTGTGTAATTATGCTGGGATCCTTTCTAATAATTAGCTTTCCCTTACGAGAAAGGCAAATAATTATCTTTCTACACAGATCCCAGACATCACGTTCAGAGGCAACTATCCACACATCCGGGGCGGGGGAGGTGGTGGGGGGGGGGGAATGCCACCCAACAGAACACAAGGACAGTTTAGAGGCAGGAAGTGTTCTCAAAATTTCTTTGCAGATAATGCAACCCATTTAGGAGGATGGTGAGGTTTGATGTTTGGCTGGGACATTTGTAAATGATAGCCTTGGGGTAGCCTGTCAAGAGATGACAGTCAGCGTGTGTCCATCCCCAAGACACAGTGGGTGAGTCCAACTCAGAGACCATATTGACAGAATGGACAATCCTTGTGCCTAAAGGCCATACCCAGTCAAGGGTTGGAGCCTCCTTCCTTTACACTCCAACCCCTTCCTCCATCCCAAGGTCTTCCCATAATCCACCTTTATGATCTTAAACACAATTCTCTTCCGGTTAGATGTCTTCCTTAACCTTTCAGAAACCTTCAAGGGTAGTGTCATCCATCAAAGCCCATGTCTTCTTTGCACCCCACACAGTGCCGGCCCCTTCCAAGGACACCCCACTGAAGTGTTTTGTCTCCCTCCTCACAAAATGTCCCAGATGGCCTCATCACCCGACCACACTCAACTCAGTTTCTTCCTGGCAGAGACCACCCTGCCTTCACTCTTTATCTCCTAAAAACTTAACACAGTTCCAAGGGTTTAAGCAAAGCATGTGTGGAATGAATACACGAGAAACGACTCATTGGCCGACAAATCATTATTTCTAGATTGCTGTGACAAAGCAGAGGAGTGGATAAGCTCAGCGATGGGGGGAGGGGGGGAGGGGAGGTGGCAACAACCCTGTTTACCTTTTTGGACCATGGTAAACCAGGGCTGAAGAGGGGTAGCTAATAGAAGGGGCTGTAGCTCTGTGTACTGCCGAGGGGACTCTAGGTAGATTCCTAGAGCGCTGGCACAGGGCAGCGATCTGGCCCAGATCCGGGGCAGATCTGGCAGGCTGCCTATAGGCAAACCCACATTTCCCGAAGAGGTACAGAGCCGAATGTCAATCTAGAGCAGCTAGAAGGATGCACTTGGCTGCTGTGAATGCCTCGGTGGAATTCCCCGCAGCCATTAATTGGCATGTCTGCTGGAGGAAATGGAGTGAGGCTCCCAAACTACTGGCTATAGCCTAATACATTTCTTGTGACCATTTACATCTGTCTCAGTCAGTTCAGCCTCAACTTCAGGGTGCAGGTTTCTTCCTCTAGGTGGAATTCAATACGCCCAGGGTTCATCTGCCACTACACCTCCTGGTAGATTGTGATATCCCACATGTGTTGGTAGCCACAAAGGAGCAAACCCCAGGGAAGTATTCCATTCCTGTTTGTTTGAATTAGGACACGGGGCTGGGCGTGTAGCTCAGTTGGTAGAGCGCTTATCTAGCATGAATGAAGCTCTGGGCTGGATCTCCAGCACCATGTAAATTATGAATTGGGGCACACTTGTTAGGGTTTCCCAGGCTGAGCTGAAACTTGCTGTGTGTGCAAGGATGCTTTTTGACTGCTGGTCCTCTTGCATCTACTTCCTGAGTGCTGGAATTCTAGAAATGCAAAAGACTCTGCCTGGGTTGGGCTCCCCATCTGGTAAAGCGACATCCTGTCTTAAAAAGTAAAATAAAAGAATAAATGAATTGAGCCTTTCATTGGTTTTAAAAATTCACCCAGTGTGGTCATCGGTATGTAAAATAAATGAAAACATTTAATTCATAGAAAAAAAATTCACCAAGGGCTTCTCATTGTCTCTATCACTTCATGACCCTAGATCTTAACTCCAAAAGTTAGGGACATTCACCACATTTATTCCTGTCTATGCTGTAAAGATTTCTTCTTTTCTTTTTCTTGATTATTTTATATGCAAGGCTGTTTTGCCGGCATGTATGCCTGGTGCTTACAGAGGCCAGAAGCAGCCCTGGATCCCCGGAACTGGTGTTACAGATGATGTGAGCCGCCATATGGGCGCAGGCAATTTAACCCAGGTTTTTCTGGAAGGGCGAACACTGCACTTAACTGCTGAGCCATCTCGGCAGCTTTCAAAAATACCTTCTGAGAGTGTCAGAAGCCGTCCCATAGATGGCTGGAAATGGTGAAACGTCGCGTGGGTTTTGTCCCTTTGGGGACAAGGGTAGGGCAGTGAGTGGCGGCATCCGGCAAAGAAGGCATGGCATGGCATGTGCCTTCACTGAGCTCAGCTGTGAGGGGAAGTAGCTCCACTGGAGGCAATCACAGGAGCCTGTCAGAGAAAAAAAAAAATCCTGTGCTGTAGCACGGAAGGGCTACACTCATGAGGGACTAGAGACAGCATGTGGAGGAAAGCAGAGAGCAATGAAAAGAATTTTGTGGTTGCGGGGAATCACCACAACACGAGGAACTATGTTCCAGAGTCACAGCGTTAGGAAAATTGAGAACCACTGATCTACATTGCTACTTCGGAACTGGAATTTTGCTACTGTTATGAGTCATACTGTGTGGTGATATTTTGTTCCCCCCAAATATCGTGCACCCTAATAAATCTGGGGTCAGAGAACAGAACAGCCACGAGACATACAGGCCAGAAAATGGTGGCACACACACCTTTAATCCTAACATTCTGGAGGCAGAGATCCATCTGGATCTCTGTGAGTTCAAGAGTGCACTGGAAACATGGTGACCCACGCCTTTAATCCCTGGAAGTGATGGCAAAAAACAGAAAGGTATATAAGGTGTGAGGACCAAGAACTCGTTGGTTAAGCTTTTAGGCTTTTAGCAGCAGTTGCACTGAGATCCATTTGGATGAGGATTTAGAGGCTTCCAGTCTGAAGAAACAGGATCAGCTGAGGACTTGGCAACGTGAGGTGGCTGTGGCTTGTTCTGCTTCTCTGATCTTCCAGCGTTCACCCCAATACCTGGCTCCAGGTTTGTTTTATTAATAAGACCCTTTAAGATTCGTCCTACAATACTGTAAATATCTGTGTTTTCCGATGGTCTGAGGGAGACCTCTGTGAAAGAGTCATTTGACCACCACCCCCATGGGGTTGTGACCCACAGGTTGAGAACCACTGCTGTAGAGGGCAAGGTGTTTGAGAGGATAGATTCCCGGGAAGGGTCTGGAGCTCATGGGGGAGAATGAGACAGGCCGGGTACTGAATGACATCAGGACAGGTTGAAAGTCTGTAAGTAAAGTCCTTTATCCTGTCCTTGAAGACTCCCAGGCTTTGAGTGTGGAAGGCGCAAGAAGGCTCAACCAGAGCTTTGAATCAAAAGGGGGGACTTGAACGTCCCCTCCCCCATGAAACCAGTCCTACCTGGCCACCAAGCCTCAGTGTTCCTAAGTGTTCCTAACTCCAGACTCTACCATTCCCGTAGCACCCTTCTAGGTGGCTGGTTAGCTACAATGGCCTCTTGGAAGCTAGACTCTAGGTACAAAAGATCAAAGCCCCAAATAACCCCCGGGGTCACGATGACAAAATGCTTATGAACTGGAAGAGGAGGAAGCCATTGGTGTGAGGGAACAGAAGCAAGTGTTTTCCCCCTGAGTAGGCACAAAGGGAGCCAGGGAGGAGGAAACAAAGCTGCCTAGCTTGGGCTGGAGGGACACAGGGCTGTGGGGAGCAAGCCAGGCTGTTCTTTGGCCCGGCAGTTAATGCAGGCTATAAGACAATGGGAGCACTGACCCGGCTGCAGCTCTGGGGTGAGAACTCTGTCAGGTCAGAGCAGCCTGACCCTGGCGAGGTTAACCAGATCAAAGCCACTGTTGACTGCCCAGTACACCAATGCCACTAAACTGCGGGGAAATGGAAGCTTCCCCAGGACTTTTTTCCCTTGCCGCTTTTCCAGGGAGCTCTAGAGGAGAAGCAGGAACCACTAAGTTAGGGCCCCCTTTACAATCACCATCTCTGACTTGTTCCTCTGGAATCCACCTCCCCTGGTCTCCCCAGGTACTTCTCACATACACACACACACACACACACACACACACACACACACCCATGGGTACTTTCCTGCTCCGTTCTCGGTGGCAAAAATAACCCCCAGCTTTGAACTTTATATAGCTTTTGTTTTGTCTATTATAAAAGTCAGGCACACCCATGTTAAAAGGTAGAAGAAAAAAAGCAAGGAAAATAAAATAATAGTCAACCTAGAAACAAGCACTGGCGGGCATTGCGTTTGCCATGCATTGCCAACCTCTGAGTATTGTTTTCACACAGCTGCGGTCACTTGTGTTCATCATTTCATACCGTGCACGTGACATCTTTTTCCTGATACTTCATTATTTGTTATTTTACTAGTGCTTTTTAGTGGGTACACAAAATAATGGGTTTCAGTACAGGACTTTCATACCTATCTCTCATCATATGGTCTTTGTACATCACTGTGTCATTGATGATAATCCCCTCCCATCATCCCCCATGGTCCCTTCCTGTTGGTTCCCTTTTTCCTCTCTATTAATGCCCCTCTGACTTCGTTAATTCAGCTTCAGCCAACAAGAGAGAGAGCACACAATATTTACCTTTCTGAATGTGGCTTAATTCCGTTAATATAATGATGATACCAGTTCTATCCATTCTCCTGAGAAAGACAGAACTTCCTCTTTGCAACTAAATAAAACTTCACTGTATATCTATACATAGCAAATTCTCTTTATACAGTTTGATGGGCATCTAGGCTGGTTCTGTATCTTGGCTCTTGGGCAACAGTAAACATGGCCATGGGATTGTGGTATGCTGACTTAGAATGGGTTTGGGGTGTAGCCGGATCACACGTCAGTTCTATTTTTAATTTTTGGAAGAATCTCCACACTGACTTCCATAATGGTTGCACCTGTTTGCACCCTCCTCCAAGCAGTGACTAAGGATTCTTAATGGCCCACTTCCTTGTATCCTTATCAGTATTTTTTTTTTGTCATGTATCTATTTTTGTTTGTTTGTTTTGAAATAGGATCTCCCTATGCAAGCCACGCCATCCAGCTAGCTCGGAACTCTGTGTAGCCTTGGATGGTCTGTGACTTGTGATGCTCCTGCCTCTGCCTCCTTGGATGTCAGGAATGTTCCACCATCCCCACAGCCAGGCTCTGCTTGTGTTCTTGGTGTTAGCCATTCTGACTGGGGTGAGACAGGCTTGTAGTATAGCTTTAATTTGTAGTTCCCTTATGGTTAATGATGTTGAGCTTTTTTTTTTTTTAAGAGAGAATTTGTGTTTCCTCTTTTGGGAATTGTCTGTTCAATTTACTTACCCATCTATTAATTAAGTGATATGGGCTTAGTTTTGTGTTTGTTTGTTTGTTTGTTTTGGAGCTAGGTCTTTCAGTTCTTTGTTTATTTTAGACACTAATCCCTTGTCAGATACGTGCTTGGTCAAGATTTTCTTCCATTCTGTAAACTCAGGCATATTTTGAGTTGATAGACTACCCTAAGAGCATTCTCATATGGTTGCAAATAATCCATAAATACACTATTTAATATCTATATCAGGTTCCACTACAGTCATGCCAACAATAGCATAAAATGAGAATAATATAATTAAGCACCGCCAGACAGTAGTGGTCCACACCTTTAAACCCAGCACTTGGTAGGCAGAGGCAGGTGGATTTCTGTGAGTTCAAGGCCAGCCTGGTTTGTAGAGTGAGTTCCAGGACAGCCAGGACTGTTAGACAAAGAAACCCTGTCTTGAAAAACTAAAAACTAAATAAATAAATAGAAATAAATCATATATATATAATCATATATATATGATTTATTTCTATTTATTTATTTAGTAAGCACCACCTTCTAGTTTTTTTCTAATATTTTATTTGGTTTTGTTTTAAATGCTTTATTATCGTGTGTGTGTGTGTGTGTGTGTGTGTGTGTGTGTGTGTGTGTAATATGGTGGGTGATGTGTGTGTGTATGCCACTTGCACATATGAAGGTGAGAGACAATTTCTGTGGAGAGAGTGCTCTTCTCCCACCTTTATGTAAGCTCCAGAGATGGGACTCAGGTCATCAGGCTTGGGCAACAGAGTGCCTTTACTGACTGAGCCATCTAGTCCAGCCTTCATTTGGGTTTTTTTTCAAGACAGGGTCTTACTGTGCTAAGCTGGCCTGGTGCTCACTGGGTAGCACAAGTTGGCCTTAGAATTGCAGTGATCCCCCTGTTTCAGTCTCCTGAGTACCGGGATTATAGATATGTGCTACCACAACCAGCTCTTCTTATAATTATTTTGATACAAATATTTGTATGGTAGGCATCCTTGGTGTAGAGCTTTGTCTATATATCTGATTATTTCTCTGCAGTACCTTCAGGAACACATAATGGAATGCTCCAGTCTGAGATAATGAACATTTTGGAAGAAATTTTTATTTGTTTTGTTTTTGTTTTTCAAGACAAGGTTTCTCTACTCGGCGCTGGCTGTCCTGAAACTCACTCTGTAGACCAGGCAGGCTGCCCTCAAACTCACAGAGATCCATTTGCCTTTGCCTCCTGAGTGCTGGGATTAAAGGTGTGCATAACCACTGTCTGGCTTGGAAGAAAATTGTATTTAAACTTTTAAAAATATATAGTAAAAATCAATAAATGGGGCTGGGGAGATGGCTCAGCCAAAGAGCACTTCCAACTCCTGCTGAAAGCCCTGGTTCCATTTCCAGCACCCATATACAACAACTTGCAACCCCTGTTCTAGAAGATCCAACTGCCTCTTGGGGCCATCACTGGATCCTACATGTACACAGCAGACATAAACTCTTGTTGACTTACCCACACACACGCATACATTAAAAAGGAATCATTAAAAACCAAACAAGAACTATGACGATCAGTGAGAGGCCAGACACCCATCACATGGCTCCTATTCTTGGACTAGCCATAACATATACATGCACACACATACATGTTCCCCCCTGAACCTCTAAATTCCATGAAAAATGGACCATTGTCTAATAAAAACCATACCACAATGTTGAAGATCTTACATGATCTTACCCATTCACCCATGTGAGTGTCATTTGTTTTACATGCATGATCTATGATTGATTTTCCTTGGAGTCAAGCCTATGAGAGATAAGCAATTTGAGATAATATGAGGACCCATCACCTTGCCCACCAGCTTCTTTCCTGCCTCTGTGCCTTCCTCATGCCATCTCCAGCCTGGGAGGCCTTTCCCAGACAAATATTTCATGAAGCTTGAAAGGCCGTATCCAAGCCCACTCCAGATACGTCCCCAGGCTTCCTCTGTCCACACTGAATTCCATCTGTGCCCATTATAATGATCACTCTCTACTACTGAGAGGTGATTTCTTGGAGGCAGAACATCACAAATCTGACAAAAACTCCAGAGGAGTTCAATGACTCCATCAAGCACCATATTCTACCCTATGCAACTCCCTTAGACTATTGTATGCTACTGTAACAGAATACCTGAGTCTGGGCAATTTTATGAAGTAGAAATGTATTAGCCGATGGCTCTGGGGGAAATCCAGCCTTGAGTCATCAGCATCTGCCAATGGCCTTCTTGCTTCACCGTCATAAAGAAAGCATAAATGTATGGAGAGGCAGAGAGAATAAGAGGGGACAAAGCCATATCCACAGTCACAAACCCACTCCTGTTGGCACGACTCCTCCAGTCCATGAGATGATCCTCTCACCACTAAACATTTCTTAAAGATCCCACCTCCCAACACCATCCCAAGAACAGTTACAACCGCAGTGACCTTTGCAGGGGACAAGTCTTGAAATCAAAGCACCTGCTTAATTATTTTGGTTTGGTCTTTTGAGACAGGGTTTCTCTACATAGTTTGACTGTCCTGGAACTCACTCTGTAGATCAAGCTGGCCTCAAACTCAGATATCCACCTGCCTCTGCCTCCTGAATGCTGAGATTAAAGGAGTGCAACACCACCACCTGGCCTTATTTATGTCTTACCTCTTCAAATAGACTAGACAGTCACACTTAGGATCTGGAGCTGAAGGATGAAGATCAAACCCCAGCTTCACTGACCTCCATTGGCTATGTGGCCTAGAGCATCCTCCATTTCCTCATTGAAAGTACAGATGGTAACAGCATCTCTCTTTGGGATTTTTGTGGGTTTATTTGTGTGCTTATTTTGATGGGGTCTCTCGTAGCCTGGGCTGGCCTCAAACCCACCACATAGCCAAGAGTGACCTCAACCTTCAGCCTCTACATTCTGAGTGCTAAGGATTGCGTGTGTGTACCATCATGTCCATTTTTATGTGATGCTGGGGACTGAACCCAAGGCTTCGTGCATGTTAGACAAGTACTCTATCACCTGAACTCCATTCGAGCTCTGTTTCCATTTAGTAGCTAGGCTGACCTTGAATTCACTACATAGCTCAAACTGGCCTTAAACTTCTGATCTTCCTGCCTGCGTGCTGGGATTCCAGGCATACGATCACACCTAGCTCTCTTTTTGTATTTTGTATCATAAAGTATGTTACACAAAGAAACAGGGACTCCAAGGGTAAAGGGCAGAGGAGCCAATATAAAGGATTGCATGCAATTAAAAATGACACAATTTGAGCATGGGGGGAAAAAAACCAACAACAACAGAAAAACAGAGGACTGAAATGTGAAATATATAACAATTTATCTGTTCAAAATAACGTTTAAAAGACCTCATTGTTCAGCTTAAAAGTTGCTTGGGATTCAAGGTTTTTCTGAAATTGATAAAGGAAGCATCTGGCATTTAAAAAGAGAATTAAACACACATCATACTTATCGCACATTTGTTTGCTAGCACACACCGAGTAGCCAGTAATGTTATGCTCTGCTAGACAATGAGACTGTAAGAGCAGGAAGTGAATCATCTTTCTTTTTTCATCCTCCCCTTCCTTCTTTTGATTAATCATCTCCCATTCACCAACAGCTTGAGCTTGTCTCTTAGTAGGTGCTCAGCAAGCACCTGTCAGCTCCCACTTCTGAACACATGACGGTCCCCCATGGGTGGGATGAAGGATTTCTCACAGGCTACCGGGATGGCTCTTGGAGGCAGCACTGTGATACAGGCAGACACTTCCTACCTCTCTCTGCCTCTCTTCCTTAATAGGAGCACAGGAAAGGCTCTGCTGTAAGAAATTCTATCATCAGAGCCAAGGGGGGTATAGCTAACATCCCACCGACCTCCTCATTTTGCAGATAAAGGAACTGTGACTCCCAAAGGTTAAGTGACTTGCCCAAGATCACAAAGCCAGCCAGCTGGGCTCCCAGATGACAGCATTTCTACTGGGCAGCCTTCTCTAAGTTGTTGGAAAAGAAATTCAAAGCTTAGCTTTGAGTTGCCGGAGTCTGCTAAGGCAGCCGGCCCAGCTCTGCTTCTGGAGAAGGGGAGAAGAAAAACGGAACTGCTCTGAACCAAGCTTCTTCCTGGCTGATATTCTGCACCACTTTGCCTGTGATGTCATCAGTGAGACTCCCGTGGCTATGTCAAGGGGAGACCACAGCTGCTCTCAAATGCTCCTGGGACATGAGGACACATAAAAGACTCTGTGGGGGACTAGACTCCCCAGAGACCCAGGGAACTAAAACTCCTTCTCTAGTGTGTTCATGGAAAGTAGTTCAAGACTTCCACACCAAAGAGAGACGAGGATGCAAAGCAGATCCACAGGAAAGGACCCTAGAATGATAGGACATGTGCTCATTTAGAGTTTCAAGGATGGCCATGATGAGCTTGGGGGTAGAGAGCTTCCACTAGTGCCACAGTTTCTGTGGTATCCCTGAGTGATGCTCCCTCCCCCAAGGCCTCAGTCACCTTCCCTGAGCTCCAAGCGTCTCTTTCTGGGTGTCTGGGTGTCCCCTCAACATGTCTCCCTGACTTTCCATCTCCCTTCTCACACCTTACTCCATGCTAGTCCTTTCTAACCACTCTCCCCTCATTCTTGCCTGTCTAGAAACGGCACTTTCTACTGTCCAGGCTAAACTCCTAGGGGTTACGACAGTCTGGGCCTTCATGTAACCTCTGGGTCTCAACTCCCAAGGCCTGCTTCTCTTCCTGCAGAACCCACTGGCTTCCTGGCTTCTCCACCTTGGCACCTTTCTATTCCTCCCAATGCCCTCTCTAGCTCAGGTGCATCCTCAACCACTTAGGTCCTCTCCCTGTGCTCACCTCTCCCTGCGCGTACCCCAGAAGCTAAAAACCAGACCTGATCCCCTCCCTCCCTGTGCCAAAGCCTTGACACCTCCCATGACAGCGCGAACAAATCCTCAGCACCCCCCCACACCAAAGACCCTAACTTGCTCTTCAGTGTGGATCTTTACTTCACACTCACTACCGGCTCTCCTGCCTCCTGGCCTTGGCTTATGTGAACAGCTGCTCTACCTGGGGGCTGCTCACACAGGGTAGCTCCTCTCTGGACATGGCTTCCTTGGTCCACATCATTTCTGCGTACTGTTGTCTCATCTTCACGGCACTCCCAGCACTAGCATCTGTCTTCCCCATATGTGTCTGCATCCACAGGCTAGTGTCATCTCCATGGAGATAGGACTTCTGTGGCCTTGCTGGATGGTACACCCTCTGGACGACAGATATCAAAGGTGCCAATAAAGATTTGTCCAAGGTTCAGCTGGATGGAGTTGAGAGGACAATTCCACAGGCTAATAAAAGCTCCCCTGAGAGGCCTTCTCTGGTCAGGGCCTGCTGGAACCCAACAGTCTATGGATACTTGGTTCTCACCTTAGCTTGCACGCTAGAGTCATGAGATGAGGTGCTTTTGGTACTCTGTTTTATTTGTTTTGTTTTTGTTTTTGTTTATTTTGTTGTTTTTTTTAACAGGCTCATGCTATGCAGTCCAGGCTGGCTTTCAGCCAGAGATCTTCTTGACTCACCTTCTGGATGCTGGAGTTACAGATGTGTGCCACCACAAAAAGCACAAGGTTTTGTGTTTTGAAAGCTGAATTGTGAGTTCATGTTCCTGATTACACTGTTTGAAAGGTAGGGCTAGACACACAGTGTTAGTTGAACGTTGTATGCACAGTTCTGTAATAGGTAACTTTGTGACTATTTTATTAAGTGTTGTAAGCAGTACCGTGAAATAGATACTGCTTATTTATTTATCAAACCTGTGACTTTTTTTGTGTGTGTGCATATGTGTATATATATGTACAGATACACATGTGCACATGTGGAAACTAGAGGTTGACATCCTGTCTTCTTCAATTATTTTCCACCTTATGTTTTGTCATTTTTATTTGGTTTTTTGTTTGTTTGTTTGTTTTTGCTTTTGGTTTTTCTTTTCTTTTCTTTCTTTTTTTCCTTTTTTTTTTTTTTTTTTTTTGAGACATGGTTTCTCTGTAGCCCTAGCTCTCCTGGAACTTGCTCTGTAGTCCAGACTGGCTTTGAACTCACAGAGATCTGCCTGCCTCTGCCTCCCGAGTGCTGGGATTAAAGGCGTGCACCACCACTGCCCTCACCTACCTTGTGATTTGAGGGTCTCTCACTGAACCTGGGGTTCACTGATTCAGCTATACTGTCTGACCAGGAAGCCTCAGGGATCCTCCTGGCTCTGCTTCCCTGGCTCTGGGATTACAGACACATGCCGCTTCTCCTGGCCTTTTCCTTATTATGTGCATCACAGTTATTGATTTATGTTGTGTTTATAGAAGGGGTGGGTATGCACACGCCATGGTCAGGGGACAACTAAAAAGTTAGTTCTCCTCTTTTACCATGGGGGATGGAGGATTGAACTCAGGTTGTCAGGCTTGGCAGCAAGTGCCTTTACCTGCTGAACCATCTCACTTGCCTGGCACCTGGCTTTTTACATGCTGGGGATCCACACCAGCATGTGCTGGGTGCACATGCATCCTCATACTGTGCTTACTGACCAAGCTACCTCCACCACGGCCCTCAACCCTTTAGTTTTTACCAGGCCCTCTTCTTAGATCTTTACACCATTAGCTCATGGAACTGTCATAGCAATTTCATGAAACAGGAATTATCACTATCCTCATTTCTACATGGGGACCTGAAGTGCAGAGAGGCGAAATCTCATGTCTGGGATCACACAGCTGAGAACTGCCAGAACCCTATCTGTTTCCGGAGTTTAAGTATGTAAACTCTTGTTATCCTGCCTCCATGCCTATCTCTATTTGATAACGAAACTGCAGCTGAATGGCATACAGTAATCCATTCAAAGTCCCACAGAACAGGCAGTCACGTCTGACTTCGAATCCTGTTCCCTATTCTTTTCATGCTCTCAGCTGGACCCTGAGATCTGATCGCCGGGACCACACTTGCGGTATCTTCTCAATCCCCTGAGCCCACTGAGGTGCAGGAGGACACAGTAGCTGCTTAATAAAGAGCTGGAGAAGTAGTGATTGCAAGACTGCTCCAGACCCACGGAGTCAGATCAATTTCCAGTACATGCGGTATTTACAGTCGGGCTCACCACCCGCCAGAAGTTGTTCTTTAATAATAAGATTAGAATGATTCGCAATTAACACATCAAAGCATCAGCTGACAGTACCCAAATCACTGCTCATTAATGGAGGCTCCTTCTTTACACAGCAATGAGAGCCTTGCCGCTGGGAAAGCACTTGTGTAAATTGGTAAACAATGGTAATAATGATTTTAATAATTGTATTAGTGCGTTGTCATCATAACAAGGATATTGTGATGGAGGAGCAGCAGCTACCTCCCACTGTGGGAAAAGCACCGATATCACAATCTACTTCCTAAAAGCGATTAACCTTCCTTCTCTCCTTCGTTCCGTGTTTAAGGTCCCTCTGAAATGCTGGCTGCTTTAGTGACAGGACAGCTTCAGAAACCAAACATCTGCGTCATTTTCATTTCTGTGGCCATTGCTGTGGTGTTCAGGGGGAAGGCATGGGTTTCGGGGGGAGTCTGCTCTCCTGTTCTCTGTCTCCATGTGCCAGCCACTGGGATTTCTCTGTTCTTTAAGGAGTCTAAGTCTCAGGCTGGAGGCATGGTTCAGCACTGGCTGTTCTTCCTGAGAACCAGGGTTCAATTTCCAGCACCCACATATGGCAGCTCACAACTCTTTGTAACTCCAGTTCCAGGGGATCCGATACCCTCACACAGACACACAGGTGAGACACCAAGGCACATAAAATAAGAATGAACAGATAAATCATAAAAGAAAAAATATGCTAAGTCTCAGCAAGGATGCTTTTGTCCATATGCCTGGCATGGCTTATTCTCTCTCCCTCTCCCTCTCCCTCTCCCTCTCCCTCTCCCTCTCCCTCTCCTCTCCTCTCCCTCTCCCTCTCCCTCTCCGTGTGTGTGTGTGTGTGTGTGTGTGTGTGTGTGTGTGTGTGTGTGTATTTATGCGCACAAGCCCTTTTTTTAGATACAGTGTCTCTCATTGGCCTAGAGATTGGTATGTAAGCTAGGCAGACTGCCCAGCAAGCCCCAGGAATCTCCTGAGTACATACCCAACTCTGGATCTACAAGCATGTGCCACCATGCCCAACCTTTCAAAACATGAGTCCTAGTGCTAAAACTGGGGACTTCACTGATTCAGCCCTCACTCCACCCACCACCACAGCTTATCAAGTGTAGCATTTCTGGGTTTCCTTCAAGGGACTTGCCATCATCACCAGAATTACCCTCATTTTACAAATGGAGAAACTGAGGCACAGACTGGTTAAACTTCCTGCCTACATTCATTCCATGCCCAGTACAATGGCCCTAGAGGTCAATGCCCTTACCAGGTGGCCTAGTTTGCTCTTGATTACAGTGATAAACACCACAACCAAAGGCAACTTGGGGAGGAAAGAGATTACTTCATCTTACAGTTTCCAATCCATCACCAAGAGAAGTCAGGGCAGGAACTCAAGATAGGAAAATGAGACAGGAACTGAAGAAGAGACCATAGAGAGTGCCGCTCATTGGTTTGCTCCCCCTGGTTTGTTCAGCTTCCCTTTCTTAGACAACCCAGGACTGGCAGCCTATACATGGCACCACCCACAGTGGGCCGGTCCCTTCCACATCAATCACTAGTCAAGAACACACTCCATAGACTTGCTTATATCAGACTAACCATCTGATAGGGACATTTTCCCATTGAGTTTCTCTCTTCTTAGATGATCTGAGCAGGTGTCTTTCACTGGTCACATGGAACTCTCTGCTTTTGTTTGCTTGCCTTTCGGAGACAGGACCCCAGAGATCTTTCTTCCTGAGACTCCTAAATGCTGGGGTTTCAGGTATGTGCCACCAAGCCCAGATAAGAATCCCTGCTTATGTAGAGATGCTAGAGAATCCACTCTGGGTCTCAGGTTTCTTGATGTATAATGTGGGAGCATTATAAGCAACTCCCTAGGAAGGCTATTTGTGAAGATGAACTAAATTTACCAACTGCCACTCAGATGTAGGTTTCAAGCCTAAATCTTCTGGCTGTATGACCCCTTCGAGGGGTCACTGGTCTTAGTTTTTTCATCTATAATAGAGGGATAGAAACACTATATTCCTCAGGGTTCCGTGAACATTATGTAAAGTAATATATGTGAAGAGCTTAAAACCAGTAAAACCAGTAGACAGATGCTCAATAGACTTAGTTATTATTACTGTCATCATCGCCACCATCATCATCATCATCATCATCATCATCACTCTCTCCCTTTGGCCCAGCGCATGTGTTTTCTGGTTTAATCAGCATATATGCATTATCTCAGTCTCTGCTGTTGATGTAGAACCCATATCTTGGTCATTCTTCCGAAGTCTCCATGTTCGGTCATTAATATCACCATTGATGTTGTTTGGAACAAGGTCTCATGGCCCACAGATCCCACCTGTCACTGGAATGTGTGCAATTCCATGTGCAAGAAGTTTCAAGGTGGCCTTAAACTTCTGACCCTCTTGACGTTACCTCCAGAGTGCTGGAATTGCAGGCCTGTGCCCATCATGCCCAGTTTTTGTGGTAAGGGGAGGTGGAATCCAGCGGCTCATATGAGCCCAGCAAGCAGTCTACCGACTGAGCTCCGTCCCCAACACCGCCTCTGAAAATATATTACTTTAAAAAGAAGTTGTGGACTGGAGAGATGGCTAGGAGGTTAAGAACACTGGCAGCTCTTCTAGAGGTCCTTAGTTCAATTCCCAGCAACCACATGGTGGCTCACAGCCATCTATAATGAGATCTGATTCCCTCTTCTGGGGTGTAGGATTATATGCAGATAGAACATTGTATATATAATAAATAAACAAATCTTTAAAAAAGAAGTTGTGTTTATTAAGAGATTTTAATATAGATTTTAAGCACAAGAATTAAGAGGAAAAGGCTCTCAAAAAGAAAGCTATATTATGGATATGGGATTATATTAAAGAGAGAGTCGCCAAGCTTATTTTTGTTTGTTTGTTCTTTTTGATTGCCATTTTAACTACAGTGAAACAGGTTGTCAAGCTGCTCACTCACACCATCTCATGGATTTTCAATTCAATAAGCATCCCATGAGCTTATCCCAGGGTTTTCAGGATACACACGTACTCTCTTCCCTATGCTTAGGAAAACTCAAACACAGCATGACACCTACCTATAACCAAGTTTAAAGGAAATTTTTCACTAACTCGTGGGGAGAAGAAATCAATTCCATCCAAAGGGAGATTTGGATTTTCAAACTGAGCATGCGCCTTCTAAAGCTGCCTGCTGGCAAACTGGAACTAGAGTCTAAAAGACTGGAGTGAGAAAGCATCCCTGCAACCCTCAGGTTCTTGACGTCACATTACAGATGTGGAAACAGGGGTTCAAGGACAGAGGAGGGTTGTCACACAGCACCATGGTGACTTTAGGGGAATAAAGACCTTCTCTTCTGGCTAGTGAGAAGAAAGCAAAAGCATGGGGCTTCCTACTGGGACAAGTGTCCTCCAGGCCTGATACCAGGACTCCTGGATGGAGTGGATGTACTCCACTGACCTTAATCACCTAGTACATAAACACTTTTAAGGATACAGCTCAGTGAAGAGTGCTTGCCTACCATGTGCAAGGCCCCAGGTTCAGTTCCCAGCACTGCAAAAATAAAATTAAATTAAAAAGCTAGTAAAACCATAAAACATGCTCTCAGTTCAGAATGAGTTCATTTAAAATTAAAAATAAAATAAAAAGACAGGTTGGGGGATGGGGATGGGGTTGACTCAGTCACTTGCCTCACAAGCATGAGAACTTGAGCTTGATCACCAGAGTCTGTGTAGAAAAAGCCAGATATGGTGACATGTGCCTGTTATCCCAGCACCAGGGAAACAAAGATAGACAGATCCAGCCCACTTAGCAAGTTCCCGGCCAGTGAGAAACCCATCACAAAGGCTGAACCATCTCTAAAGAAGGCCACCTGAGATCATCCTTTGGCCTCCACACAGAGACAACCACAGTGCACATACATCGCACACAGATGACTGTGTCTACACATCCACACAAACATACAAAACAAAGGTTGCTAGCATTTAAGAATTGGAATCAAATAAAATCCAGCCTGTGTTCTCCGAGGTGGTTTTCTTCCTTATTTTCATTACAGTGCAGCACTTGCTGGCCAGGCTGAAAGTGATGCAGGAAATAGGTTCAAAGGGAAGACCATTCCAACTCCAACAGCCTCTGCTGAGGCCACCCATACCACCTTGTTCTGCCAAGGCCTTTGTTCCTTATCGTTGTTTGTTTGTTTGCTGTGCCTTGTCAGAGGTTTGGCAACTGTTGTAATAAGTAGGTCTTACCCCAGAGTTCACATCCATGCTGTGGCGAGTTGGAATAGCATCAGTAAGTTAAAAAAAAAAAAAAAAAAGTGTGTGTGTGTGTGTGTGTGTGTGTGTGTGTGTCTGTGTGTCTGTGTGTGTGTGTGTACAGATACGTGTATGCATATGAAAAGTCCAAGGTCAGACACAACACAAACTCTTATACATGCAAGATTCAACAGTGTATCATTATTTTATTTCAGTTATTTAAAGGTATTATTAGTAACTGTGTGGATCCCAGGAAACACTTGGGCCATCTGCATATTTAAAAATTAAACACAGCCAGGGTCATTGATGGTCCTGAGTGCTGGCTCCAATGGAGGGGACAACTGGGTGTGAGCACTTTCAAAGCACTGTAGGGACAAAGTGTCAGGGACCTAGAAGTCAGGTTTTCTCAATTCCTCTCAATGGCAGAAGTCCCCAGGGAGGGGATACTGGAGCTCTGGGCTTACTTTGAAGTTTCTGAGAGGGAGGCCCTCTGGGAAATTCCTGGAACGCCCTCAAATTGGCTCCATGTCAGACCCCCAAGACCAAGGAGGCATTCAAAGGGAGGTCCTGCAAGAACCATTTATATGGAGATCTCCTCACAGGCTGTTCAGGGGCTTGGATGCAGTCCACGACTAACAGGCAATTTCTGTTCCAACCCCAAGACGCCTATCCAGCTTGGGCTTCTAACCAGGTGTAATGGCCGAATACATCCACTTAAAGGGAAAAAAACAGGGAAGGAGGAGGAGAGAGGGGGGAGAAAGGAGAGAGGAGGGGAAAGAAAGAGAAAGAAGGAGGGGAGATAGGGAAAGAGGAAAAAAAAGACATTTTCTCTAGTTTTGCACCATGGAGCATTGCATACAATTGAAAAAGACCTTCCATCTTAGCTCATCCAGATGTTCAGATACTTGAAGCTGTCTAAGCCTGATTGTTTTTTTTTTTTGGAGGGGGGGTGGTTTTTTGCCTTTTTTCAAGACAGAGTTTCTCTATGTAGCCCTGGCTGTCCTGGAACTTGCTCTGTAGACCAGGCTGTCCTCAAACGCACAGAGATCTGCCTCCAGAGTGCTGGGATTAAAGGCGTGCCCCACCACTGCCCAGCCAAATCCTGATTTCTAACCCAGAAAAATCCACTGACCTGTAGAGATGGACAAGGGCATGGATGGCCCACAATAGAAATCACCATGTGTACCCGCTCCCAAACTGGACTTCTACGAGCATCCATGAGCTTACGCAGGAAGCACCAACCTTGAAGAGGGTTTCATTGCCCATCCTCCTGCCTCTACCTTCCACCTCATGAGTCTCATGGAGCAGAAAGAGCAAAGCCCGGGAGCTGGAGAGTGTCAGACATGAAACCCAGCTTTATCATGGCCTTTTTTGTTTTGTGGGGTTTTTTGTTGGTGTTGTTGTTGTTGTTGGTGGTGGTGGTGGTGGTGGGTTTTGTAAGTAAAAAATGAAGATAGTCATCCTGACCTACAGAGGTCCTTGTGAGGATGACATGCATCAGTCACTGCAAAGTAGCAGCTGCTAAGGAGGGGCCCTGCCCTTAATTGCATAAAGACTTCCCCCAGAGAACAGTACTCACTGCGAGTGTGTTTGTGTGTGTGTGTGTATTTGTGTGTGTTGGTTCACATATATAATGGTGTGTACATGTTTGTGCTCATATACCTGTGGAGGCCAGAGGTCATCCTCATACGCTGTCTACCTTTTTTGAAACACTGGCCTACTACTCACAGATTAGGGAGATTAAAATAGTTGACCAGGGAGTCCCACAGATCTTCCTGTCCCCAGTGGCCCCTTTCAGTGCTAAGATCACAGGCCTGTGCTGCCACGACCAGTGTTTTCCACACAGGTTCCAGGGATCAGAGTCAGGTTGTCCTTCTCACATGGCAAGCACTTTGCCCACAGAGCCATCTGCCCAGCCAGAAGACTAGCTTTGAGAAATACATCCCCTTCTTCCTTTTCTGGCCCCTAGCTTCCAGATGTTGTCTTATTTTCATGCTAAGAGTCAAATCGGGGCCTCCTGCATGCTAGGCAAGCATTCCACTATTAAGCTCCACCCCAAGCCCTCACTTCAAAACTACGAGGACTGAGATCTGGGTTACACCGAGAAGGCCACAACTGAGCCAGGTCTTACAGCCTAAGCCCCTCATTAAGCACTAAATAAAGAAAAAAATGTGGGACCAAGGTCTCCAGGTAAACACAACCCCAGGACGACCCGTAAGAAAGCCAGTATCTACTTAGGCGGGTAGCAGGTCCACCTCTAATTCGTTTTATAATAGCAAAAGTGCCAGCTTGCCATTCCACACAGTCAGCCCAGCCATCAAGAAGTACAAGTTGACCTAATGATTAACTAACTGATACCGGAGAGTCCCTTACAGTTCCAAAGCTCTGTCTCCTCATTAGAAGCCTTTGTGATAGCCACTGAGCAGAGTAGACCTTGAAAGAATGCAGTCTCTCCCAGGACTGCTGTTCTGACCAGATTTTCTTGCAGTACATAAGAGGCAGGCTTATCCCAGGAATGATGTGAGATCCGGGGGACCTATCACCCACAAACTGGGGAACTTGCATCCTAGAGAGCAGTTGCAGTGGAATTCCAGGGCTTTACAGCAGTCTGAGTGAAGATATCCCCGCACCTCTTCCTCTTCATTGTTTATAATTAGCTCTGACATCGTCCAAGCAACCTAAAATTCTGAAGGGGTGGCGGGGTGGGGGGTGGACATTCATGAACCCTCCCCTTTCCCTCCTGACCATAGCACTGCTTGTCTCTGTTCTCTTTTAACCCAAGGCCTGGAGAAGGGTGCTTCTTGAATTTGAATGTGCACGCAACACGGGTGCATTTAGTTAAAAGTGATGATCGAGGCTAGAAAGATGGCTCAGCCGTTCACGGCGCTGGCTGCTCTTGCGGAGGCCTTGGCTTCAGCTCTCAGCACCCACAAGGTGACTCACAACTATTGGTAACTCCAGTTCTGGAGGATTCGATGCTTTCCTCTGGCCTCTGTGAGAACCAGATACACGTATAGTGCACATATATACATGCAACATCATACACATAAAATAAATCTTTTTTATGTTATTGTTATAGATTATGGGTGATTGGAAATGGGCTGTCTCATCTCGTCTCTCTGTCTCTGTCTCTGTCTGCCTCTCTGGGAGGGTACATGTGTAAGCACATGAAGGACAGAAGTCGACACTGGGTGTCTTCCTCCATCACTCTGCACCTAATTTTTTGAGGCAGGGTCTCTCACTAAAGCTGGGGCCTCCAGATTCAGCTAGACTGGCTAGCAAATAAAACCTCCCAGCCTATGTGAGCCTCCCCAGTGCTAGGATTTCAGGTGTGTGCTGAAATTACACGGCACCCAGCTGTTCACACGGATCCTAAGGATTTATACTCTGGCCCTCATACTTGCACACTGCTGAGCCATCGCCCATTCCCAAGTTTTGCATATCTAACAATCCCCCAGCTAAGGCTGTGAGTTCAAGGCCCACACTCTGAGTATGAAGGCTGTAGGCCAAAATAGCAATTGCCCCTCACCGGCTCATTGTAACAAAAATCCCCTTCCTGAAATCACAGAGTTCACGGAGCTCATTAATTGACAGGATTTTTCTCTAGACCTCCTTTTGAGAAAGCGACAACAGTCCTCTACACTGGTGAGAGCAACTTCCGGCTCACAAAGTCATTTCCACTGTCTTCTCCTTTCTCTTGGAATTTCCCATTTGTTAACAGGAGGAAAGTCAAACTTGGGGATCACCCCATTTTCTAAGCAGCTCAGGTGTGTGCAACACTAAAAAGCTGGCTCACCCTTCCCACACTTGTTGTGACCACTGGCTCACAACCACAGCCCAGGTAGCCTCTGACTTCAAGGGGTGATGGAAAGGGTCTTGGTCTAATACTTGTTACTCTAACAAAACACCGAAGATTGGGTGATTTATAAAGAAAGAAGTTTCTTTGGCTCACAGTTTTGTAGGTCAGGCAGTTGAAGAATATGGTCCCATCTGATTGGCGTATGGTCAGAGCCTTCTGGCTGGATCCTAACAGAGCAGGGTTACATGATGAGATAGAGTGTGTGCTAGCTGAACTTTCTTACCCTCTCTCCACGCCTACCCTTTTTGCTTGTTTAGGGTTTTGCTTTATTTGATTATTATTATATGTTCTTTTTTGCAATTTTTTTCCGACAGGGACTTCATATATCCCAAGCTGGTGTGGAACTTGCCACAAAGCCAAGGAAGCTCTCGATCTCCTGACCCTCCTGCCTTCTTCATCTCCTGAGTGCTGGGACTGCAGGCATATGTCAATAAGCCCAGTGCGTGCAGGGTTGAGAAATGAACCCAAGACTTTGCTCATGCTAGGCAAACACTCTACCATCCCTCTTATCCTTTTCTTATAAAAGGAACTAATGTCATCAGAAGATCCCACTTTCAAGACCTCATCTAGTCTTAATCACTTCTCAGAGTACCCCCCACACACACTATAAAAGATGACTAAAGATAGATATGTAAATAAAGATTTATTTAAAAAAACTATCTATTTATTTAATATGCACTGGTGTTTTGCCTGTACATACTGTGTAAGGGTGTCAGATCCCCTGGATCTGGAGTTACAGACAGCTGTGACCCACCACGTGGGTGCTGAGAATTGAACCTGGGTCCTCTAGAAGAACAGCCAGGGCTCCTAACCGCTGAGCCATCTCTCCAGTCCCAAAGATTAAGTTCTAAACACATGGATTTCGTGGGAATACATTCTCCCGTTGTGGCAGAGGGATTTGCATTGAGCATACCCATGACTTTCCTCGCTCTGAACCAGATACTTCACAACAAACATCACAGAGGGATGACTTATGGTGGCCCCACTGTCTAAGGACACAGTCCATCATGATGGCGGGGAACAGCTGGAGGCTGTGGTAAGCAGGAGCAGCAGCTGCTTGCTCACATCTGGCCAGATCAAGAAAGAGGAAAGGGGGCAATACTGATCCTCACCAGGCTTTTTTCTATTTCTCTTTTACTCATCCCAGCACCCCAAGTTCATACCCCCTCAGGGGTAGGAGAGTCTCCACCCCTCGCTTAATCCTCTCTGGAGACACCTCCACAGACCCACTTCAAGGTGTGCCTCAATCATATTCTAGGCCTTTATTAATACAATCAAGTTAACAGCAAGACACAACAGTGAGAGAGGATTTTCCCATGCCCAGCGAGGCCAAGCCGATGCCACCATGCTCCCTCGAACCACCCCATCTTTTTAAGGAACTCGGTACCCTAGTCTACACTTTCAGTAATCCGAGTGGATCTTACACCATCTATGCTGAACATCTGACTCGCCTCTGCCCTTGTCTTCACAACAGCCCTTCAAGAACAGATTCTCTGCCTCCCTTATACAGTTGAGGAAACACAAACATCGAAAAGTTCAGTTACTGCCCGCAGCGGGGGTGGCGGTGGCGCAGGCCTTTAATCCCAGCGCTCAGGAGGTAGAGTCAGGCAGAGCTCTGTGAGTTCAAGGCCAGTCTGGCCTACAGCGCTAGTTCCAGAAGGGCCAGGACTGTTACACAGAGAAACCCTGTCTAAAAAAAAAAAATTAGGAAAAAAAAAAAAAAGCCCAGTGACTGATCAAAGTCACACAGTAAGCTACAGGGCAGGGCTCAGAGTCAAGGTCTCGAGACACCCATGTCTGCATCCGCAATCAAGATCTGCTTTTGTCTTTTACATATCTTAGTTCTAATACTCATCTGTGTTTCCTACCATATAGTGCCCAAAGCCTGTACACCTCCCCTCCCTCTCCCCGCCTCCCCGCAATCTTCTAGAAATGTCTACAAACATCTGTTGACTAGAGTTAAATTGAGTTGCACTGAATGATGCTTTCTAAGATATTTCAGGAACTTCTTGCCCCCAGGTGACCAGGAAATAGAAACCCAGAGAATCATAGTCTAAATACAGGGCTCCGGGCCTGTGAGATTACACGCAGGAAATTTACAAATGGAAATGCCAGACATTTAGAATCAGGGTAGCACATGCATGGTGGTTATTTGTCTCTGCTTCACATTTTCTTAGGGGTAAGAAGTCTGTGCTGGCTAGTTTTATGACAACTTGACACAAGTTAGAGTTAGTTACCTGAAAGGAGGGAACCTCATTTGAGAAAAATGCCTCCAGCCAGGCAGCACCCCTCCATGGTTTTTGCATCAGCTCCTGTCTCCAGGTTCCTGCCCTGCTTGAGATCCTGTCCTGACTTCCTTCAATGATCGACTATGGCGTGGAAGCGTAAGCCAAATAAACCCTTTCCTCCCCAGCTTGCTTTTGGTCGTGGTGTTTCATCACAGGAATAGAAACCCTGACTAAGACAAGGTCCATCCTGTACATGGTCTATTTCATCTTTTTTGCTTCATTCTTAACAATTACAAATAGTAACTCCCCCCTCCACACTGCTCCCCGGATGTTTTAGAGCAAGTATTATTTCTTGTAACTTTGCAAAAATCCCAGGGTGCTGGTGTTATCTTCAAGCGAATGAAGCCAACGCACAGCAAGCTTAAGTACCTGGCTCCAGGTCCCGATCCTCTCAAAGGCGGGTTTTCACAGGTCCCCCCTACACTGCCCCTCTGTTCTCTGCACACCTTCCCATGTCGAGCCAAAGTCAGTTGGGAAATAGGATCAAACTCAAATCCTCTATGACATGGGGGGGGGGCGTTTTCTTGTGTTTATAATCTCATTCTCTCCACCCTCAGCCACCCTCTGTGATCCCTGCCTTTGATGCTGCTACTGTTGCTAAGTTAAAGCGGAACACGGGTGAAGTCCAGGGAAAGGTTCTCATCAACCCAAAGCCACCAAGTCCAGCCACCAAAGAGACCATGTGACTTGGAGATTCCATTTTTCCTCACCTATTTCTTTTTTTTTTTTTTTTTTTTTTTTTTTTTTTTTTTTTTTTTGGTTTTTCGAGACAGAGTTTCTCTGTGTAGCTTTGCGCCTTTCCTGGAGCTCACTTGGTAGCCCAGGCTGGCCTCGAACTCACAGAGATCCGCCTGGCTCTGCCTCCCGAGTGCTGGGATTAAAGGCGTGCGCCACCACCGCCCAGCTCCTCACCTATTTCTAACAACTGTTTTTCCTCCCTGTCCCTTCCCTGTCTCCTTCCTTTCTTCTTTTTCCTTCCTTCCTGTCTTTTGAGACAAGGTCTCCTGTAACCCAGCTTAGCCTCAGACTCACTATGCAGTGGAGCATGGCCTTGAACACCTCATCTTCCAGCCTCTACCTCCCGATTTCCTGGCTTACCCTTCTCTTCTCACTGAGACCTGATCCTGTTGCTATGGAGCAAATTCCATGGAAGACCATGAAGGATGAAGTTATTTGAAAAAAGTTATTCTAAATGGGTATGGATTTGTGAAAATGACAATAGGAACATTTTGGGACTATTCACAAGTCACTGCGTGAACACTTCATTGCTTCATCCTTAACTACTGGTCGAACGAAGACAATGCAGCTCCTAAAAGGAGTTCGGCTCTGCTTCTTTCGGGAGAGGGAGAAAGAGACTGTGGAAGCTGTGTTCCTTCCTGGGTAACTTCCCTTCCCTTGTGGCTGAGTCCCTGTGATGGAGCCTCCGGAACGACCTCCCCTGACATCCATGTGGAAACTCAGAATGAAAACACTGAGAGGTGCCTCAGGATGTCTTAGTCACTGTTCTGCTGCTGTGAGGAGACACCATGACCCAAGGCAACTCTTAGAAAGGAAAGCATTTAATTGGGGCTTGCTTGCAGTTTCAGGGATTTAGTCCATTAGCATCACTGTAAGGGAGCCTGGTGGTACACAGGCAGGATGGTGCTGGAGAAGGAGTTGAGAGCCTTACATCCTTATCCTCAGGCAATGGGGTAGGGGGAGTGAGGGAGGTAGGTAGGTGTGGGCTTTTGAAATCTCAAAGCCCACCCCCAGTGACACACCTGCTCCCACAAGGCCACACCTCCTAATCCTTCCCTGAAAGGCCTTTCTTTCCACTAGCCGAGTGGGTCATCAACTGGGCACTAAGCATGCACATACAGGAGCCTATGGAGGCCAAACTTATTCAAACCACCATACATGGGCTGTTGGTCTCAAGGGCATCTCTCCGTGACTGATTACAAACAACCATAATGACAATAATCAACGCCTCCAGCTAGCTGGCGCAGACAGTTCTCTCCACTTTGGGAGAGGAACTTATGGAGGCATGGCCGCAGACCCACCTCCCAGCATTTGAATGGATGAAGGAGAAGAAGGGGGAGGATGGTGTGGGGGGAGAAACCTCATCCTGTTCAATGGGCCCGAAGAAGTCATACGAAGACATGGAGCTTTGAGAGCGAGCAAACAAGCAAGCCGCAGAAGATCTCAGTGCAACCTAAAAGTGGCTCGTGGACGGGATGAGAGAAGGCTGGAGAGATCTCGGAAGCTGGACCAGAAGGGTTTCCACGCCAATCTGGTAGTCTGGGTCTTTATCTTCTGGGTGACAGCTCTCAGTCATTTAGTGCTTTCAAGAAAGAGAGGAATAAACTGGAATTGGGTTTTTCCCACTGGTCCCAGTGGCAGATAATAGATGGGAAAGTTAAAGGTGGGAAGGGTGCCTCAGTTTTCAGGGGGTTGTGAACCCACTCATGAGAAGCCACCGGGCTGTAAGGTCTTGGTGTCTGCTTAGCTGGAAGGAGACCAGGGAGCCGGGGCTCCCTCACGGATTTCTCTCTCGGAGCCACCACAGATGAAGCGGGTTTCCACGTGCAGTGGCGAGCGGGCGAAAGCTCCATCCTGTTGCTATTCTATTTCCCTTTCATTTGGCTTGGACAAGGGAGGCCACACTCCTTCAATAAGGCCTTTCTTTCCGCTAGCCGAGTGGGTCATTCACTGAAGTTGGTGGCAGGGGAGCTGGCGGGAGGGCTGAGGGCCAGGGATATTAGTAAACATGGGGCAAAGACTCCGGGGGTTGTTAAACAGAGAGCTCGGCTGAACTGGGCGGTGGCAGCACCTGCCCTGGGCCCCCCGAGTTTCAGATGCCCAGAGCCCTGGCAGACACCGAGGTCTGGCCACTCGCTCACTCACCCAGCGGGCAGTGAGAAGCTGTCTCCAAACCCAGAGAGACAGAAGCGCAGAAGGTAAAAGCAGTGTCCCAGGACACAGGTTCCGGCCTCCAGGATGCAACGTGGGGACAGACAGTCCTTCTAGCTCAGGCCTCAATATACCTTATGACAATGGGGTTTCATTGGTTTTTCTGTTTCCAAAATGTCTACACATTTCAGACTCTGGAAGACCCTCGGGCCAGTAACCAGAAGGGAGACAAAGTCCCACACATCTCAGGCTGCATCCCAGAATAGCAGCGCTCACCCCCTAACTTCCAGTGGGGGGCTCAGAGACCGGACTCTGGCTCCCTTCCCAACACTTCCTAGCCTCACAAAGGGAAGGGGGGGGAGAATCCCTTCTTTTCCTTTACTTCCTTTCAAACTTTATTTTTGGTTTGTATTTCATCCTAGGGTCTCCTCTTTCTCATTTTTCTCCATTTCCCTGTCTTAGATAGTCCTGGGGGCTCTCACTTCTACAATCACAGTACTTAGGAGGCTGAGGCAAGAGGATTGCTGGATTCTGGGCCAACCCATGCTACACAGCAAGTTGTAGGCCAGCCTGGGCTACAGAGTAAGACCCTGATTCAAAACAGCAGCCAATTCCCCTTGTCCGTCTGTCTTCGCTTATCCCTGTTGCTCTGTCTTGCTCTCAAGTGTGTGTGTGCCTCTTTTTCTCTTTCTTCCAATTTCAAAGGAAAACCCAATGAATAACTGAATATCGAGGACCTACAGAATGAGGCCTCTTTGGGCTGGGCTGTCGTCAAAGCCCTGTGCGCTTCTAAAAGGGGCTGCAGGCTGATCTACCCCGAGCAAGGCAGTGGCTGTGGCAGCCACTGAGTGTGGCCTCCCTGCACTGAGACTGGCCATCTGTATGCAAATCTCAGCGACCCAGCAAACTTGCATCAGCCTGACTGGCCTGGCGGGCTGTGCCTCAGCAATTATCAGCGCACATCGGGCCTTTGTGCCCGGGCGGCCGGGCTTTGTGGGCGCCGAGGCTGCCCAGCACCTGCATCTCGGAGGTGGCAGATGGCAGGACTTGGCAGCAATATGGAAGTTTGCCTGAATGTGGCTGAGCCACAAATGGACATCTTTTATTTCTTCCTGGGGGTGGGGAGCTCAAGGCAGAGGATTAGTGCTAGATTACTACCCATTCACTCACTTGGCAAATATGTATTAAGTGCCTACTATGTGTCCCGCCACCAGCAGCCTAAGAAGGAGCCCCCCAAAGGACACGGTAGTACTATAAAGAGGAAGAAAAAAGACCTGAGAATGGACTACTGGCATTCAAAAATCACTACATAGGCAATTGGCAACACAGTCCCCCAAAGGCCTTGATTTCATTCCTGGGGACTGTGAGCAGCACAGTATAACACATGGGGCTCCTCCCCTCCCGGGGCTCCTCCCCTCCCGTCGGCCCACAGAGCCCAGTCCCTGCCTGATTGACCCATGTGCCACAGATACGTGCAAGCTGTTAGAAGACCACAATACCCACAGCTGGAGTGAAGTAGCATTGCAGGAACCGGCATGGTGGCGCACGCCTTTAATCCCAGCACTCAGGAGGCAGAGGCAGGCAGATCTCTGAGGCCAGCCTGGTCTACAGAGTGAGTTCCAGGACAGCCAGGGCTGTTACACAGAGAAACTCTGCTTTAAAACCTCGCCACTGCCCACCCCTTAAAAAAAAAAAAAAAAAAAAAAAAAAGCAGTAGCATTGAGGGTCCATTAAGGGAAACCAACTCTGAGTAGACAACACAGGCCACTGTCTGTTCCCTAAAGAGTTAATCCAGCAGGTTCAACCAAAGGACCACCCCTCAGGAAGGTGGTTCCACCTGAAGCCGTTAAAGAGATGCGGAGATTAATTAGACCTTTGATGAGATAATGTACCCTTTCTTATCAGAACTCCCGGCCCTCTGTCTCAACCCCCTCCATCCGCCATGAACGTCCCCCGGGTCAGCCTGACTCAGAAGAGCACAACGTCTCCCTTTTTCCTCTATTTTGTTCTTTTCTTCCAGGTGCTGCCCAGATCCTAAGTGTGCTTTCTCTGCACTTTGGTGTCCTCTCTTCAGCTCCCCTCCCAATACAGGGCTGCTTGTCCGCTGTGTAGCTGACCTCCATGCCAACTAAAATGGCTGGGCTTTCATTCTTCTCGGTCTCCCTCCTGGCAGCTGCTGATACTTACAGCTTGCCTGTTTGGGGGTT
The DNA here is from genome assembly GCF_004664715.2 of Peromyscus leucopus. Taxonomy (NCBI): domain Eukaryota; kingdom Metazoa; phylum Chordata; class Mammalia; order Rodentia; family Cricetidae; genus Peromyscus; species Peromyscus leucopus. Next base: position 45,087,836 of record NC_051081.1, read on the forward strand.
TTCCTTTTAAAATTGTCCTTGACCTTCTATTTGAGTCTGTTCTTAAATTTTATTAGCGAGGCTAGGAACCCTAAGAGGGGACCCCAATTTCCCAGTATCCTATAGATAAATATATTCTTTATTTAAATTCCATTAATCAATTTGTGTGTGTGTGTGTGTGTGCGCGCATGCGTGCCAGATGAGCTTGTGGAGGTCAAGAGAACAGTCTGTGGGAATTGTTCATCTCCTTCCTCCATGTGGGTCCTAGGTACTGAACTCAGAACATCATGCTTGGAAGCAAGCACGTTTACCCACAGAACCCTCAGTAGCTCAAGGGTACATAGATTCTTGAGCCAGGGCTGACAGCTAAGATGATTTCCATTCACTTTGGAGACAGCTATAATCACTCATCTTCTGGAAACGGGCTGACCTTCTCATCCAAGCTTTCTGGAAATACTTTTGCAGATTCGCACCTAGGGGTGTTCCCACGGTGACCCATGGGAAAGCATCCTTCTGCAGAGTTCTGCGGGCTAAATTTGTTCTCTTGCTGATGTGATGAAGTACCTATCAGAAGAGGGACTTGTGGAAAGGAAGGTTTATTTTGGCTCACAGTTTCAGGATACTGTCTGCCGTGGCGGGAAAGGCATGGTATGAGGTCATGTTGTATCTGCTCTCAGAGTACCAAGAGATGGAAGTGCTCCGCTTTCTGCTCTATTTGTTCTGAGACCCTAGCTCATGGGATGTTTGCTTTTGTTTGTTGTAGAGGGTACTGGGAATCAAATACAGAGCTTCACGCATATTAAGCAAGTACTCTACCACTCAGCCACAGTCCTAGCCCATAAATTATTGGGTTCATTTGTTTTACATAGCACTTTCTAGATGGGCTGAGCACATTTTCCTTCAAGAGCAGGAGATCTCTGCTTCATATGGCTATTGCAATGTGTCATAATATATTGTGTACCCTAATAGACTTACCTGTGGATCTGAGAACAGAGCCAGCCACTAGAATCAACATAGAAGTCAGGCAGTGGTGGCACACATCTTTAATCCTAGCACTCGGGAGGCAGAGATCTGTCTGGATCTCTGTGAGTTCAAGGCCACACTGGGCTACATAAGATTAATCCAGTATAGGAGAGAAACAGAGCCAGGAAGTGGTGGCACACGCCTTTAATCCCAGCACTTGAGATCTCATGCTTTTGCTTGGGAAGCACACATGCCTTCAATCCCAGGAAGCAATATGGCAGGGCAGAGAAAGGCATACAAGGCGTGAGGAAACAGGAACTCACTCTCTTTAGGCTGAGGATTTCGTAGAGGTAAGAACTATCGGCTGGCTGTTCTGCTTCTCTGATCTTTCAGCTTTCACCCTGATATCTGGCTCTGGGTTTTTTTTGTTTGTTTGTTTGTTTTTTTTTATTAAAAGACCATCTAAGATTCAAACAACAGCAATGTCAGGATATTTTTAAGGAGCCACTTTAACAGGGCTTAAATATTAAATTAAAAAAAAAATTTAGCTCAATATGAGGAATGCACTTGCTGCTGCTCCACACACCTGAGCCTGGGTTTCTGTACAGCTCTGCTTGCCACCCTGCCCCTGAGTCTTGCTTCATTTCTCAGCCCCTCCTTCCTTCTCATCTGCTTGCCGTCACCCTGGCCTCGAACCCCCTCCTGTAGAAGTCGAGCCTTTTGAACGCTGTGTCTGCAAAACTCCCACTGGAAAGTGTGAAGTGTGGGGAAAACGGACGAGGACCCGGTGCGGAGGGATGGTGCTAGATCTTGCTTCTCCATTTGTCTTGGTCCATTCCGGCGGCTGTGAAAGATCACCCTAGAGGAAGTGATTCCAACAGCAAGCATTCACTTCTCCCAGCTGCAGCTGCTGCAGGTCCGAGGTGAGGGGCTGGGGAGGTAACCTCTGGGAAGTCCCATCCCTGGCCTGCAGGAATTCCTGATGTGGTGTCCCATAGTGTCAGATAAGAGGAAGAATGCTTCTCCACCTTTTACAAGAACGCTAATCTCATCAGGAGGAATCTGCTCTCCCGCACCAGCGACTTCCAGAAAGTTCACCGCCACATTTAGGCACAGTGCGGTTCAACACTGAGTTCAGTCTTTGGTGCCATGGAGGAAAAAAAAAAAAAAACAACTGAGGTTGAAGAAAAGGCAAGTCAGAGGGAAACCTTGCATGGTTTGTCAATACCTACAGAGTGAAGGTAAATCTGGGAGCATCGAGATGGCTAAATCTAACAGTGAGGTTAGGACCAGCAATTGAAGAGGAAGAAACCACCCTTTACCCCCACCCTCTCACCCCTACACCCCTACCCTTCCACCCCCACCCTCCCACACCGCCACACCCCCACATCTCCACAAGTTGCAGTTGCCCGTGTCTCCTGATAACTCTTTGGTGCCATTTGGGGGCATGCTGTCAAAATACGCATTGGTGTGGCTGGGTGTGAGGTCTCTTGCCATCAGAGAGGCACTGCAGACTCCTGGGGGTTAAACCTGAGGGTTAGACCTGAGAACCAGGCTCTACCTGATTCTCACTGTCAGGAGGAAGTAGCTCCGTGTGCCGGGAGCTGGACCACACTACAGTCCTGGGTCTCAGAAGTTCTGGAAACTACCTTCTGCATATTTCCAGAAGGAAGGACAGTGGGTCACCGGTTTATTCTGTGAGGTGAGTTGTTTTTGTTTTGTTTGTTGTTTCTGTTGTTTTGTGCTTAGAGACAGGGTCTCCTTATGTAGCCCAGGCTGGCCTCCCACTCACTACATTCCTTCCTCGGTTTCCTGAATTGAAAGGGTTTCGGGTCTGAGTCACCATCACACCCTGTTTGAGGCCAGTTTAAAAGGAGGAACTTTGAGTGACATATTCAGTGGGGGGTGGGGGTGGGAGTGGGCCTCCTAATTTAACTGAAATAAAAGTGAAGGAGAGGTGAGAATTTAAAATAAATAAAAAATAAATGAATGAATGAAATAGATAAATAAATGAATGAATGGATGGATGAAATAGATAAATGAATGAATGAATGATAAAAAAATTTTAATGACAGGAAAGTAAAATGAGTTCAAGACCAGATTAGTGGCTCACCCAAGATCTTGAATTCAGGATGGGACTCGGACCCCAGTCACTGAAAAACCACATGAGGGTCCTGGGCTTCCTCAGGCCTGTTTGAGACAGACGGAGGAGTAGCCCTCTGTAAGGACTAGAACTGGGAAGTCAACCAGGGTGCTAAAACCAGGGGAAGGAGCTCTTAAGATAAGAGCCTCTTCCTTGGTGGAAGAGGAGATAGAGCCGAAGGGAGAGGCATTCTGTTTGCCTGCAGCCATCATTCTTATCTCCCAACGGGAAGGGGGAGCCCTGGCCTGGCAGAACGGCTCTAATTACACAAGGAGGGTGTGTGTGAAGCTACCTAGTGCAGTCCCCGGCACATAGCAGAGTCCTAAGAGCTGTTTGATTAATGGCTTACTGGGTTTAGGTGGAAGAGAATATGGAAGAATAGCTGGAAAGATTAATGAGTGGCAGGCAGGAGAGATTCGTGCATGCATGAAGAGAGGAAGGAAGGGAGAGGAGGGGGGGAACCGCTAAGTGTATTCTTCAAGATCCATTCAAATGCTGTCTCCTCCAAGAGAAAGAAGCCTCCAGGGACTTCCTCTTACTCATACCACACCCCCTACACACACACACACACACACACACACACACACACACACACACCCCAAGTGACCTCCTTGACCATGCCCCTCACTAATATAAAGTCCTCTCTTAGGTTGCTGACTCCTGAATGATTTGGGAGGATTAGACAGAGAACTATATGTGCCGGAAGTGGGCCTCAGCTACATGCTGTGAGTAGCCTCCGTGTGAGGCTGAGAGGGAGACAACGTTTTTCATGGGGAGCATAGCTTCAAGCCTTTACCAACACACCCCCACCTCCCACCTCTCACTTTCCACCTCAACCAGAAAGATTGGGATGGGCCCTGGGAAGCCCCCAAGGGTCAAAAATGAGTAATCCCCCCCCCCTAGAAATGGTTACCACCATGTCTTACAAAGATCCAGCCCATATTTCTCACACCCTGGTTTTTATTAGGCAGTTGGCTTTTTTGGTTATGAGTCATTGATGACGTTTAGAACTCTAGGCACTCAGGGATACCAATCTAAGGGCTATTTTGAACCCCTGCCTATATCTGCTCCCCACTGTTGGGCTGCCCATGTGTCCCCAAGTGTCTGACCCATCTAGGCATCACAATTCCGTTCTTCTGAGTAAGTCCACAGGGTAAAGTAGCAAAGCAAACCCTTCAGAGGTGAAAGCAGGGACTCCTGTAGAGGAAGGGGGAAGACTGGGCTGCACCGTTACAATGTGATTCCTAGACAGGTGTCATGTTTGGGGAAAATAGAAAGCAGTGTGTGTGTGTGTGTGTGTGTGTGTGTGTGAGAGAGAGAGAGAGAGACAGAGACAGAGACAGAGACAGACAGAGACAGAGAGAGACAGAGACAGAAAGGGAGGGAGAGACAGAGAAAGAGAATTATGTATGTGAGAGTGAGATGTGTATGTGCGTGCATATGAAAGAGAGAGAATGTGTATATATGTATGTGAGAGGGAGGTGTGTATATGTGTGTGTGTGAGAGAGAGAGAGAGAGAGCTAGGTGTGTGTGAGAGAGAAAATGTATATGTGTCTCTCTGTGTGTATGTATATGTGAGAGCTAGGTGTGTGTGTGTGTGTGTGTGTGTATGCGTGTGTGTCTGTGTGAGAGAGAGAGAAAGAGAGAGAGAGATGTATGTATGCATGTGAGAGTGAGGTATATGTGTGTGAGAAAGAGCTAGGTGTGTGTATGTATGTGTGTGAGAGAGATGTATGTATGCATGTGACAGTGAGGTGTGTGTGTGTGTGTGTGTGTGTGTGTGTGTGTGTGTGTGTGTGTGCTCAAGTGCCGATGAAGAGAATGAACAGAGCCAGCCATGGTGATGCCTTGGACAAATCAAACTTTCTCTCTGGGCCACAACTCAGATCGTAAGAGGTCAGACAAGGCAGCTCCTTCTTCTGTTACTGCATAGGAGCAGGATTCTATAGATGCAGAGTCACCTCCTCTGATCACAGGCCTTTGCCTACATGCTCAGTCCTCTGACCATCCCAACTCTTCCTGCTTTCTGGCATGGCTAAGCCGTGAGTGTTCTCAGTACCCTCCGCAAGAGAGCTTGCTTCTATCTACTCCATATGGAAAGGTGATCTCAAAAAATAAATAAATAAACAAACAAACAAACAAAAAGACAGCCAAGAAAAAGAAAAAGAAGGAAAAATCATTTTGGAGCATGCACTATACATCAGGTTTTAGATCCAGAAGTTTCATATCTTAATCCTCACAATACCCCTGAGAGATCAAGAGGTCTTATTTTGATTTTTGTTGTAATAGAAAAAGTAATTGGAAAAAAAAGAAAGAAAGAAAGAAAAGGTAATTGAAGATTTCCCTCAACCCTCAGTCTAGCCAAATGCATGTCTGTGTCCCCTCCAGGACACAAGGCAGGAAATCAGGATAGCTCTGGAAGCAGAAGTCATTCTTGTGAGAACCCTTCTGCTAAGAGACCAGCTCCCGACTGGCTCAGTCCCCTACCTATATGCCAGTTCCCAGAGAAGAGAACCATCATGAGTTAATCTGAACTGTCCCCCACAGGCTCCTGTTTTAAATTCTTGTCTCCCGGCTTGTGGTCCTATTTTGAAAACTATGGAGCCTTCAAACTGTGGGACTTGACTTGATGAAGAAAGCATGTTGCTAGGGGTGGGACTTTTAAGGTTGTATACACCCCTGGGTCTAGCCTGAGCTCACGTTTCCTGTCTCCAACTAACTAAACAAGCTGCAACCTCATGCTACCCACTTCCACCACCATGGAACCACCACTCTGACAAGATGGTTTGAAATTTTTGAGATAGACCTCTCCTACCTGAAGTTTTCTCTGTGAGGACAGTCTGGTCACCATGACAAGTGAAAAAAAAAAAAAGTAATTTTTTTTTTAAATCAAAGTCTCCAGTTCTGTAAACACTTGATGAGAGATGAGATATAGTTCATCAGTAGAGCACTCGCCTAGGGTGTGTAAAGCACACATGTGAGGACCTGAATTTATTCCCTAGAACTTACGTAAAAAGCCAGGACTGGTGGTGTGCATGTCCTCCCAGCACTGGAGAGAGGTAGACAGGCAAGTCCCTGAGGTTCAACAGTCACTACCCTATATTAATTGTCAAGCGACAGGCCAGAGGCAAGACGGCGTCTCAAAATGCAGAATGGGGGCTGGGGAAACGGCTCTTTGGTTCCCAGCACCTAAACATGATGCCTCACAACCATCTATAATTACAGTCCCAGGTGATCCAAACCTACCCGGGCATGTCCCATGTATGCATGTATACACTCAAATAATCAGTGAGCCTTAATAGTCAAGCAAACAAACAACAACAACAAAAACCAAGATAGGTAGCACCTGAGGAACCACACAACCAAGGTTGACTGACATCTGGTTTCCATGAGTATGTGCACACATGTGCATGTGCATGAGCTGGACTTTTTTCTCAAAAACAAAACATGCATACACAGAGGGATGGGGGAGGGAGGGAGGGGGAGAGAGGGGAAGGGGAAAGAGAGAGAGAAAGGGAGGGAGGGAGGGAGGGAGAGAGAGAGAGAGCTCATCCCTGCCTTCCGACCTGAATGATCTCATTTGAAGCCAAGCCCCATGAGCCAGCATTGGAGCCCGTGGTTCCTGGAACTGCATTCTGGAATCTGAAGACCCTTTTGTGGTGATCCCAGGTCAGTGTTCTTGGCAGGGATCTTGCCTGGCCTGCCTGGGGCTTCCAGCTCCTGAGGAAAACACTCAGTTGCCCTCCTTATAAGCCCTCAGGACCCAAGTGCTCTTATTGCTAGGGCCTCTGAACCAGGTAACGGCGAAGATATTTGGTTGACAATTAGCGACCAAGGCTACCCGACTCATGGTCCAGTGAGGTTCCTCCCTATGACATCAGTCTATGGAGGGCAATAAGACTTCCTTAGCTCGTCTCCACAGCTGCCATGTAGTCTCTCAGGGACAGCTTACCTACACCACTTCCTTCCTGCTCTGCTCCTTCCTCATCAGCTTCCCAAGACAAAGATGGTCTCTTCCCTGAACAGCACTTGTAGCCTGCGTTACTGTGATTAGATGGCCTCTTGTGCTGACCTGCTTCAGTTTCAATGAGCCTATTCATGGAGCTTTTCCTTCTCTGAACTATATACGGCCCCCATATCAGTTTCCTGGCTCCTTTCTGGACTACAGAGGTGAAGGAGAGAATTCAGAAAACGGTCCTTGTGTGAAAGGCCTTTACAAAGCCCCTGCTTTAACTTTATCCTGGGAAGCCAGGCTCACACCACGCCCTCTATTTTAGGAAAGGAGCAAATGTCCTTTCTGCTCATATCTTACCTTAGCGTCACCCTGCTCAATGTATACACCTCACAAGTCTTTGAAGAAACCTTGCCATCGCCATTAAGAAGCTACGGAGCATCGTTTGTTGAAGACAGTCTGTTCAATTCCAGGTAGAGAGCGTGCTAACGATGCTGCGCCATCCCTACACTCAGACCCAGAAACTGTCACGAGTGAAGGGGGGGCCAGGCTAGTTCCCGTTTCTAATTAATCTATTAGCGCCGCTCTTCCCTGACTCGATTGCTCTCCTCCGCGTTCGTGGCACACACACACACATATCAAGCACTCCTCCATTAATCCGTGGCACTTGGAGCCGTCATTTTGCGATCTCTCTTCCAGGTGTAATTTACTGTAATCACCACAGAAAATGAAAGCCATTTTCCAGAAGCCAGGGAGTAGGAGATACTCATTTGTATCCTTTTCAAGTCCTAGATGACTGCCTGGGTCCCCAGAGGTCAAATGACAGCATTCCCTGTCATTTTAGTTCTGTCATATGCCAGCCTCTTTCAGCATCCTCGTGGCTGCCCAGGTAAAGAGAGCGTTTAATCCTAGCTCTCTTCCCGGGCTCCAGGATGACTGAAAATCCCCCCCCCCCTTTTTTTTTTGGCCACAATCTGATAAATATGGATGGGCCGCCTAAGTATTGAGTGTAGCCAGTCACCAAGATGGACAGTGGCATGGGGATACGACGGAACTGGGGCCGTGGACAAACAGGTGTAGGCTTGGTACTCCAATTTGAATGTGAAATGTCCGGCCCTAGGCTCAGGCGTTGGGACACTTGGTCTTCAGCTGACTGTGCTTTTGAGGGGAGGGTTTGGAACCTCTAGGAGATGGGATCTACTGAAGGAAAATGGGTGAAGGGAGGGCAGGCCTTGAGGTTTATAGTCGAACCCAGCTTCCAGCTCTCCTTCCCGGTTAACCTCCATATGAACAAGGAGCCCTATAAATCTGTTGCATTATTGCCAGGCACTTCCGCGACCCATGCCTCCCCTGCCATGGGGAACTGTCCTTTCAAATCATGGGTGTAGCGGTAACGCCTGCATTACCGATACCCGTTCACCATGTCCGAGCGAAGGGCTGCGGATTAAAAATAGAGACAAGAGACAGCGAGTCATTCGCCACGGCTGAATGCCAAATGCCGTTTATTGAAAGAGGGAAGAAACCTTAAATACAGGCTTACAACACAAATGGAGGATCCCCGGAGGGCAGAAGTTCGCTACCAATGGTCTACATTCTAGACCCAATGTTCTACGTTCTTGCATCTAAGTTGTTTACACCAAAATACAGGATACAGGAACAAAGAACTTCCGGTGAGCTCTCCGGTGATCCTTAGGTGAGGAGACCGGCAGGGAATCTGAATAGGGAGGACATCTGGTCAAGGTCAGCAAGCAAGGCGGCAGCCACTCACAGTCAGGGCCAGGGCCCACAGGGCCCACACATGGGCCTAAATAAACCCTTCCTATGAAGTATGCAGTCGGTCATAGTGATATAATCGTAGCTCATCTGAGAAGTTCCATCAGTAGAAGAGAGCCTATGAGGAGGTACAAAGATACCATGAAGCCCCGGGCTGTGTGTGAGATTCTGGTCAGAGACCTGGGATCTCAAGAAATAAGAGGCCATGATCCCCAGCTTGACATCAATCACCCAGACATTCCAAACTGCTACTTCCTGAGAACCTACTACAAGCACATGCTGCAGGTCATGGCACACGGTTTCCCATAATATAATCCTCTCAGGCAATACATCCCTGGCCAGTGGGATTACCCATGATTCATAGCTTTCGAAACTGAAGCTCTGAAGGCAGCAGGTCCCTGGCCTTGGTGCAGGGTCACTCAGGAACAGGGAAAGGTGGAAGTGGGGATTCAGACATGCTGGATTCCAAAGCTAGTCGCAGGTGACTATTTCAGAGGCGACACAGTAAGGTCACAATAGTGCAGAGCTGATGACCTCCAGGGACACTTCCTGCCCTGAGATATACAAGTCTGCATGGAGTACAAGGTCATCTTTGGCTATGTAGGCCTCTGTGGCTGTTTTGGAAGCACTCTCATGTGAAGTGTCTAACTGTCACCTGTTGAATAACAAAGTCCTTCAGCAACACTACCTTAGTCTGTCAACCCTCACAGAGTCCTGCCAGGTAGTTGAAATAGATACACTGGGCTCCAAGAGGCCAAGGGACTTAGCCAGGCCATGGCCAGGCACTGAGCAAAAGCATTCCCGTGAATGTGTACACCAGGAGAAACAGAACAGTTCTGAGGAAGCCCTCCAACTTTAGACAAAGATCTATGCTCTGACCCTGGCTCCAAACTACCTTCAATGGCACATCTGACTAGTTACTTAAGATCCACACTGGTACTTCTTCATCTGTTAAGGACAGGTAGTTCCAAAGGGCTGAAGAATTCAGACCCTTGACTGGCACTAGCTAAGTGTTACACGACAGTTAGTTGATGGGATTTATTTTTACCTGGGTTGAGTTATATACTCCAACGTAACCATGGAGAGTGCGTAGGATGAGGCTTCCTGACTCTCCGGCTTGTTCAATAGAGCTGACCATTATTTATTCAACTCTACTAGAGAAGGAACCAGCAAGCCGCATCCCCCTGACTCCCAGATATTCTCCAGGCTGGAGGAACAGTCCTCAGTGACTACAGGCTTTCAGCTGGTTTCTATGGACCCTCCTTGAAGCTTGCCTGTCTGTCTGCAGAGAGAACCAAGAACCAGAGACTCTTTCATGCCAATAGACAAGCATGTTTGCTGTCCATGTTAGGAGAGATGTTGTCATATCAGAAACTGAGTTAAATCTAGGCCAGCCCCCAACATAATTGACTTAAAATAATATTTATGTGACAGCTGTCTTGGCTAGGGTTTCTACTACTGTAGTGTAAGACCAACACCAAAACCAAGTTGGAGAGGAAAGGGGTTTATTCAGCTTATACTTACACATCACAGTTCATTACCAAAGGAAATCAGGACAGGAACTCAAACAGGACAGGAACCTGGAGGCAGGAGCTGATGCAGAGGCCATGGAGGGGTACTGCTTACTGGCTTGTTCTCATGGCTTGCTCAACCTGCTTCCTTGTACTACTTGCGACCACCAAGCCCAGGGATGGCCCCACCCACAGTGGACTGGGCCCTCCCCCATCAATCAATCAATCCATAAGATCCAGCTGTAAAGCATTTTCTTAATTGAAGTTTTCTCCTTCCAGATAACTCTAGCTTGTATCAAGTTGACATAAGACTAGCCAGCACAACTGACCCCTTGTCAACTTGACACACAAACACATCACTGTTAAGCCACAACCCTTCCTTTCATATTCGTCCCCAAGAGCTCACATAAAAATCATAGATAACTTTAAAATTCCCATAGTCTTTACAAATGCAAACACATTAAAATTTCAGTCCCTTTAAAATAACCAATCTCTTAAAATCCAAAGTCTTAATATTCAAATTTTCTCGGCTGTGGGCGCCAGTAAAATAAAAAATAAATCAAGTACTTCTTTACTTCAAGAGGGAAGAACCAGGGCACAATCACAATCTGAACAAAGCAAAACCACATGCCCAACAGTGTGAATAACAGAATGCCCAATGTCTGGGATCCACTCACGATTTTCAGGGCTGCTCACCAAAGGGCTTGGGTGACTTCCCCAGCTCCGCCCTCTGCAGCACACACAGCTTGTCTTCTAGGCTCCAGCTGGCTCCGCTCCACAGCTGCTGCTGTTCTTGGTGATCATCCCATGGTCCTGGCATTGCAAAGCGCTGGTGTCCTCTGTTGCAACTGGGCTGCATTTTCACCAATGGCCTCTCATGGGCTCTCTTCATGGTGCCAACCTCAACTTCTCTGCCTGACCCCTTCAGTCCTGGGCCTTCAACTGCCACTGAGGCTGCACCTTCACCAAGCCTCTTACAAGCCAAGCCTCAGCTGTTCTCCATGATCCCTTCGTGCCTTCAAAACTAGTACCACCTGGGTGACTCATATGCTACCAACCTTGGCTGCTTCTGGAACACAAATTTTGTGCTATCTCGGAATGCTTCCCAGAATATTTCACCTCAGTGATGCTGGTCTCTTCTTAATCACCCACTAATTTCTCAGCTCCAGCCGACCAGCAATGAGTATCCCAGCAAAGCAAAGGTTTCACTTTAGTTGTTCTGGTATCTTGTTAATCACAGCTGATTCTTCAACCTTAGATAACCACAACCACAGATTCTTCACACAAAAAGCATGGTAGAGTCTTGGCTTCTGTCTGAAATCTCACAAGCCAGGCCTCCATCGTCTGTCCTGCTCTCAACATTCAATGACTTTTCTAGCCCTGAAGTTCCAAAGTCCTTCCACAATCCTCCCCAAAACAGCCTGGCCAACTCTGTCACAGCAATACATCATTATCCTGGTACCAACTTGTTTTATAGTTAGGGTTTCCATTGCTGTGATGCAATACCATGACCAAAATGCAAGTTGGGGAGGAAAGGGTTTATTTGGCTTACCCTTCCACATTGTAGTCCATCACTTTAGGAAGTCAGGACAGGAACTCAAGCAGGGCAGGAACCTGGAGGCAGAAGTTGATAGAGAGACCACTGAGGGGTGCTGCTTACTGGCTTGCTCATGGCTTGCTCTGTCTACTTTCTTATAGAACCCAAGACCACAAGCGGGGGAGGGGGGCACCCACAAAGCTGGGCTCTCCTGCATCAATCACTAATTAAGGAGATACCCTAAAGCTGGGTCTTATGGAGGCATGTTCTCAATTGAGGTTCCCTCCTTTCAGATAACTCTAGCTTGTGTCAAGTTGACATAAAACTAGCCAAGACACCAGCTCATGCCTGTAATCCCAGCATTATCAGGGCCAAAGCAGCATGGTTGTAAGTTTAAGATCAGCTACATTAGCAAGACTGTGTGTCAAGAAATATACATGTTATCTGTGAGTTCTGCTATGTGCTGGCATTTCACATTCCTAATTCAAGGGGTCATCAGAATGAAGAGGTGGGTACTGATGATGGGAGAAGGTAGACGAGTGTCTCTAGGACGCAAAGGTGTAAGGGGAGGGAGCAGAATTGGACTCTAGGCCTAGCTATCTGCATTCACCCCTATCCATCTCCAGACCTGCACCCAAGCATCTCAATTTTAGCGAGATATTTATTCAGGCCTCTCCAGTCAGCTTTTGTTTCTGTTTTCTCGTAAAAAACTTCTAATCACATAAATGCCTGTGTGCTCTTGTGTGGGGCTGCTGTTGAGCCAAGACAAGTTAAGTGTGCAGGTCAGAGCCTTGGCAAGAGCTGGTGACCCAGGAGAATGCGGAGGGCCACCCTCATTAGGCGTGGGGTTTCAACATCAGCTCCACCTGGGCTGTGCCAACCTTCATCCTCAGTGTACAGCAAGGTCATCTTGGCCAGGGCCTCAAACAGCTGCGCTGGGGAAAGGCGTCACCCAATCCCCACCCCCACCCCCCCATCCTAATGAGAATGAAAGCAAAGCTCAGACTGTAATCCACTGCCTGCAGAAGCCAATCATTCCTCCTCGTTACTGAGCGAAGAAATGCCTCTCAGGGCGCCTTTGGCTCCTTACAAACAAAATAAAACAAATCCTTCCTATGGATTTCATTTGCCATTTAATGCAACCTAATGATTTCCAATTGAAACCATATTCATGTTTGTATTGACTTATTAATAGCACATCCATTTTCCACACAATAAAGCCTGAACATGAACTGGTGACTTTGACCAAAATGCATTAGGTAGCATTAAAGATTAAATAAACACTGTTTCTATGAGTAATGTTTAATGCCCTCTATTTGTCAGTCTATTGAAAATTGATCTCTGGGTATTTTGAGCAGGGGTTCCACAGAGTGCATTTTGAACATATTATGAGTCATGACTATGTATTAGGACGTGGAATGTTTTCCAGGCCGTCGGTAGAGCTCATTACAACTTTAGAATATTCTGGTTAATTTGCACAAATTGTTCCAATGTTGATGGCAAAAGCCAAATAGTAAAAGGGCAGAACCGAAACACATGTGTGATTAAACAGCAACTTAGAAATGGTTCCGCCGGGCACGAGAAACCCAGTCCTGTATTCTCCCTCTGGGCCAGTGGCGGTATCTGCCCACATTGGTCCCTACTCATCTTTGCTGCTGCTGTTTGGGTGGATTGAGCTCAGAAGTGGGTTCCCTTGCCACTGGAGAAGGGGTAAGGACCGTGGAGACCTTGTCTGCTTATTGAAGTTCTCACCCTGCATCTACTCTGCAAGGCTCAAGACAGTGTTTTCTTCGATTTTGTTTTTCCGAGGCTGAGAGCAGATGATCTAACACCCAAGAGAAGTATACAGTGCCAGGCCCTGGCAAAGGCCTATAAATCCCAACTCCAGGAGAGACTGGGATAGGAGTATCAAAAGTTCTAGGCAACCCTGGACTACTGAGTGAGCTTGAGTCAGCCTGACAACTCAGTGAGACCTTGTCGTAAAATAAAAGCTAAAAAGAAGGCTGGAACCATAGCTTAGGGGTAAAGCATTTGCCTAGCATACTCAAAGCCATGGGTTCGATCCCTCAAGTCTACAGTAAAGGCGGCAGAAACTAGGAGTGATGGTAAAACACACGTAATCCCAGAATGTGGGAGATAGAGACAGGAGAATCAGGAGTTCAAGATCAGCCTGGGCTACACAAGACTGTCTCCAAAAACAGTGGGCAGCAGGGGTGGGGGGAACAGAAGGAACAGAAGGAAGACTTCAATAGACTGATTGTGACAGTTACAATAATTGCTACTTATTGAATACCTTCTTGAACAGTCAAGATGCTAGATATGTGGTACCCATTACCTCTAATTATCTCACTAACCCCCAAAACACATTCTTCCCTGTGTGTACACCAGATGACTTGTCATTGTTGACGCTATTACTGAGACCATTCTCAGAGGTGTTGTGGTTTGAATATGAACTGTCCTCCCACAGAGGTGTTGTGGTTTGAATATGAACTGTCCTCCCATAGACATGTGTATTAAATACTTGGTCTTCAGCTGGTGATGATATTTTGGAAAGATGCTGGAAAGCTTAGAAGGTGGGAGGTTCTGGCTGAAGAAAACAGGTCCCTAGCTAGTGTCTTGGAAGTTTATAACAATTCTTCTTCTCTCAGCTTCCTGCTGAAACAAGATGAAGAATTCCTCTGCCATAGGCTCCCACCACCATGATTGTTTTTGGCCACAGACACTGTCTTAGTTAGGGTTTCTATTGCTGTGATGCAATACCATGACCAAAAAGCAAGTTGGGGAGGAAAGGGTTTATGTGGCTTACACTTCAGTGCTGCTGTTCATCACTGAAGGAAGACAGGACAGGAACTCAAGCAGGGCAGGATCCTGGAGTCAGGAGCTGATGCAGAGGCCACGGAGGGGTGCTGCTAGTTTGCTTCCCATGGCTTGCTCAGCGCACTTTCTTATAGAACCCAGGACCATTAGCCTATGAATAGCACCTACCATGGGCTGGGCCCTCCCCTATGATCGCTGATTGAGAAGATGCCTTACAGCTGGATCTCATGGAGGCATCTCCTCAGCTGAGGCTCCTTCCTCTGATGACTCCAGCCTGTGTCAAGCTGACATACAAAATGAGCCAGCACAGACCCCCAGACGACAGAGCCGAGAGATGGCTGAAACTCTCCAAAACTGTGAGCCCAACCCCAAATCTCCTCCTTTAAGTTGGAAATCCTCTTGTGCATTTTGGCCACAGCAACAAGAAAGATAACCGATACAAAGAGACACCATGCTTTCTCAATTTTTTTTTTCCATCTCCCCTGTGAAATGGCTAGGTTGGGAAAGTTTTCACATGCATTTAGCAAATGTGAGACTAGAACCCAGACAAGGGAAACCATCAGTTGCTTTCTCCCTTCTCTGTTTGTCTTCCTGCCTTTCCTGACTCCTTGTATGGATTATGTTCTCGGGTGACAAAATGCCCTGACAGAAAACAACATAGGAGAGGGTACACAGTCAGGAGACTGGCTGGTCACATTGTCTCTTCACAGGAAGCAGAGAGTAAACAGGAAGTGGGTCCAAGCCATAAAACCTCAAAAGCCAGGAAGTGGTGGTTCACACCTTTAATCCCAGCACGTGGGAGGCAGAAGCAGACAGATCACTGAGTTTGAGGCTAGCATGGTCTACAGAGTGAGTTCTAGGATAGCCAAGGCTATACAGAGAAACCCTGTCTCAAAAACAAAACAAAACAAAACAACAACAACAAAAAACCCTCAAGTCCTGCTCCTAGTGCCCCACTTCCTCCAGTGAGGGTCCTAGGTTCCACAACCTTTCCAAACCTGTCATCGACTGGGGGCCAAGTGTTCAGACACATGCGCCTCAGAGGAAATTTCACATCACCTCACAGTATGCCTCTCCTTTCCCTTCCTCTTACATGACTTACCATCATTCCTTCCCACATGCTTTCCAAGCACCCCAAATACACCTATTACGTTGTTTGATGTGAGAAGTCTTCATATCTCCAGGGGCCAGGCAAGGCAAGCCTTGACACTTCTCACTGCAAAACAGTCAGACGGTCTTAGGCTGAGGAACTCCCAAGTATTGCACCCTAGAGGGGTACCTGACCTAGAGGGGAACAGAAGCAGGCTCTAGAGCAGTGATTCTCAACCTGTGGGCCCTGACCCCCTTGGGAGTCACATATCAGATATCCTGCATATCAGATATTTACATTAGATTCTTAACAGTAGCAAAACTGCAGTTATGAAGTAGCAGTAGAATGATTTTATAATTGGGGGTCACCACAACATGAGGAAGTGTATTCAAGGGTCTTAGCATTAGAAGTGCTGTGGGATATCTTTTTGTACACTGTGAATACATGTTGCTATGATTGGTTATAAAGAAACTGCTCTGGCCTATGGCAAGTCAGGTTATAGCCAGGCAGGAAATCCAAGAGAGAGAGACAGAAAGAAGAAAGGTAGAGGCAGAAGAGATGCCAGCTTCCTCCAAAGGAGAAGCAAGATGCCAGCAGACAAGTAACGCCATGACCACATGGTGAAACATAGATTAATAGAAATGGATTAATTTAAGATGAAAGAGCTAGCTAGCAAGAAGCCTGCCATAGGCCATATAGTTTGTAAATAACATTAAACCTCTAAGTGGTTGTTTTATAAGCAACTGTGGGACTGCAGGGTGGGGGGCGGGGGGGGACTGGAGAAACTTCCTGGCTACAAGGAAGGTTGAGAACCACTGCCCTAGAGGCTTCCAATTCCAGGTGATAAGAGAAAGGAAGAAAGAATGTGATGTCTTGAGCAAGGGACAGCCTTGAGAGGTGTAAATGGGAGGGGTGAAACTGTCCGATGAATTTGAGCCTATGAAATGTTGCTAGCAGAAATCATTTCAGCCTCAGTCTTTAAAAGCCATCAGCCATATGTGGGTAACAACTGGCTTCACCTCAGCATGCTGGGTCCAGAAAGGCCTTTAGCCATGAACTGTCCTAATTCATGAGGAAGTCAAGGCAAGGGGACAGACATTATTCCTCTCAGATGCCTCTGCTAAGTGCTCCCTACTTCCTCGTGGCCAACCTCCCCTTAAAGATTTCTATTGCCAACATTTCTATTTCCTTCCGTCCTCCCTCTAGTCTGGACTAGAGGCAATGAGGATTGCTTCTCTCCTGTGGGACTTCCAGTGTAGTCTAGAACCACCCGTCCCAGAGGGCATGGCTTAGGCAATGGGCAGGTTGTCAATTACAGTTGCACACAGACAATTCTATTAATGTTCCTCATACCATATGGCTAGAG